>NC_134244.1:43423039-44048039 GCF_965152275.1 Natator depressus | reverse complement strand
CTGGTATTCTGCTCTTCCAGAGCTGTATTGAAACCAGGTATAGGAGAGGGACTACAGATTTTATACCAGAGACCATTTGTAATGTCTATGATATTAAATCATATTGGATAGGCCTACTGGCAAGATCTTTCTGCTAAAATAATTTGTAGTACAAGAGTTAGCCATATTGATATTTAAATCACATCACTATGCTTCAGAGTCAGCACTACACTGAGATGACGGGGGAATTGTCAAAGTCCAGGGCAGTTGCACTTGTATTTCCCCTCAGTACTCCATCAGGGCATCTACTCTCAGGCTTCTGGCTCTTCTGACCATTGCCTCTCTTGAGTGGAGACCCAGCTCGCTCTCCTTTGTGATTGGACTGACTAGTTCCCTGCCTTCACTGTGTTATTCCCAGCAAAGACAGACTGTCTAGGTAGGCTTGCTAGATTTCTCTTCTGAGAAATAGTGTAATTGCCCCAGTTATAAGTAAGGCTAAGATTTTGTCACGCATATTTTTAGTAAAAGTTACAGACAGGTCATGGGCAATAAAGAAAAATTCATGGAAGCCTGTGACTTTTACTAAAAATATGCGTGACAAAATGGGGAACTGCAGGGTCCCCACACCACCCTGGGGGTTGGCTCGGTGCTGTGAGGTCCCCCCACTACCCATGGCTCCCAGCTCCAGGGCACCCATGCCGCCTGCGGCAGTTCCCAGCTCTAGGGCACCCACGCCACCTGTTAGCTTCTGGGACCCCCACTGCCCAGAAGCTCAGGGGTTCCCCCACCACCCACCCAGTTATCTGACTAGAGACTCAGGAAGACACCATTATATTGGTTTATATTAAGAGGGCTTTCTTCACAACCCCATAAGAACTAGAGAGGTTAAGCTTTCATTTATAAATATAGTAAAATCTGCAGAAACGGAGGGGCCACAAGCCAGCTGCAAACTGGAAGCCACAGATTATACACCATTGCTTGAGATTATATGGGCACTATTTACTGTCATGTTTGGCAGTTTGTGGGAATAGGCCTAGCTGTTGTAAATACATTACAAATGATTGTGGTAGCCCTAACATGGGAAATCAATACCCTTTCTTGAGAAGTGTTGTACAGAATGTAATAGCATTGAGTAATTATGTCCATTAGGATATTTAGGAACATTAACAGAGAAGCAACTCTGCTTCCTTGTTTATTGCTTGGCAATTCAGTATTGTTCATTTTATCAAAATTACCCTATGGATTCTCTTAATGTTCTTGTTTTAGTAAAATTCCAAAAGAGTTGTGAGAAGGATCAATTCACAGAGACCCCCCCCCCCAAAAAAAAAAAAAAAGTTAAGAATTTAATCAAGTTTTCAGCTGCATTTAGGGCTAAATCATACTAGTGAGAGGTGTTTCTTCAGATGGGTGGGTGTTTCTTCAGATTGTCTGCAGATTTTGAAGCATTCAGATGGTAACAGAAATCATTCTACATTCCCCTGTGCCTGCTGTGCAGATCAGAGTGTTGCAGATCTAGCTATGGGAAGAGTTTCCAGAGCTGTAAAGCTCAAGCACATGGTCAGTCTTGTAGTATTATTGGTTCAGGAGGCCTTATTCTTGCAGACAAACATGGAATGGGTTCCTTAGTTATTTTCCTGCTTGGATTTATTCAGCATATTTTCCCAACTGGAACTAAAATTACCTCAAGCATACTTTTCTGTTTGAGCTGGAAGACTAAGGCAATAATAATTAATGCAAAAGGTTGTTCTACAATCTCTTAGTGAATTGAGGAAAATATTACAAAGGTCAGAAAACTCCTTTGCTTGACTTCTATGTAGCCATATTTACTATCCGTAGGTATAGAGAGGAATAGTCTAGAGCAGTGGTTCCCAAACTTGTTCCGCGCTTGTGCAGGGAAAGCCCCTAGTGGGCCTGGCCGGTTTGTTTACCTGCCGCGTCCTCAGGTTTGGCCGATCGTGGCTCCCAGGGGCCGTGGTTCGCTGCTCCAGGCCAATGGGAGCTGCTGGAAGTGGCATGGGCCAAGGGACACACTGGCCGCTGTTTGCGGCAGCTCCCATTGGCCTGGAGCAGCGAACCGCGGCCACTGGGAGCCACGATCGGCCAAACCACGGACGCGGCAGGTAAACAAACCGGCACTGCCTGCCAGGGGCTTTCCCTGCACAAGCGGCGGAACAAGTTTGGGAACCATTGGTCTAGAGGTCTCAAAAAAAGGACTATAAGCCCCAAGTTCTGATCCAAGTTGTGACACCAGTGTGGCCTTGAATAAGTCATTTAGCCGTTCTGTTTTAGTTTTCCTGTCTATAAAATGAAGATAATACCTATCACTCATGAATATTGGAACAGTTGACCGAGTTGGTGTTTCTATATTCTTTTGAAGATGACAAATGCTATTAAGAAGAAGAAACAGTAGCGATTACAGCAGTTTGTGATTTGTCGGTGAAGGGGAAGGCATGTCATAAAACAGCTTTTCACCTATGCTGTGCTAAATGTCTTGAGCTTTGACAACACTATGAAATTGACTGGAATAGCTATTGCAGAATATACTGTTCTGGAATAGCATCAAATGTGAATACTCTGCTCCAGAATAAAAGTAACTTTTATTCTGGAGCAGAGCATTCACATTTGAAGCTATAAAAGACTTTTATTCTGGAATAATTACTTTATGATCTTATTCCTCAGTAGGTATTCTGATCAATTTCCCAAAGTAGCCAAGGCCTTATATTACCAGATTTGGCACTACCTAACTGATGTGTGTGATAGGGCCCTCAGTGGCCAGGCAGCCTAGTGGCTAGATCATTGTTTGGGGGGCTGCAGGAGGATCTGACCCCTCCTTCTCCCTCAGGTCCCAGGGTCCTGTGTTGCTCAACCCCGAAACAGGGGAGATGGATCTTTCTCCCAGCCACTGGTGGGGAGGGTGTGTGTTCAGGGCCTGTTTTCCTGGCCTGCTCTGTATGCAAGTCCTTTTAGTTTGGGGAGTGGCCACGCTAGTCCAGTTGCCCCACAGTTGGGGCTTCTCTGTAGGTTCTTCTTAGCTGGGGAAGAATTACTTGCCTCCAGCAGCTGCGTTGGCAGGTCTGTGCTTTCAGGTAGGCATACAGGGAGCTCCTGCCTCTTCACCACTCAGCCCCTGACTGAGCCAGGCTCCCTTCTTTTCTCCCCCTTCCAGGCCTGGCTGGGGCAGGGCTAGCTGAGCCCACAGGTGTTCTTTAACTCCTGCTGTGCCCGGCTACAATCTCTCGGCTCCTTCACAGTATGTTATATAGATCAACTGTTCTTGATATCGTAGGCGCTGACTCTGTGGGTGCTCCGGGGCTGGAGCACCCATGGGGAAAAATTGGGGGGTGCTCTGCACCCACCGGCAGCTCCCCGCCCTGCCCCAGCTCATCTTCATTCTGCCTCCTCCCCGAGCACGCTGCTTCCCCGCTTCTTCCCCTAGCTCCCAGCGCTTCCCGCCGCGAAACAGCTGTTTCGTGGTGGCAAACACTGGGAGGGTGATGGGAGGAGGGGGAACGCGGCGCGCTCGGGGAAGAGGCTGGGGTGGGGATTTGGGGAAGGAGTCCAATAGGGGCAGGGAGGGGGCAGAGTTGGGGTGGGGACTTTGGGGAAGGGGTTGCAATGGGGACGGGTTGAGCATCCACCGGCGCCAGGAAAAGTTGGTGCCTCTGCTTGATGTATAAATATTCTGTCAGTAGCAGCATGCTAGCAGAACTTTTGCAGGTAACATTTTCTGTCATAGACAAGGCCTTGGCAGAGGTGGCCAACCTGAGGCTGAGAAGGAGCCAGAATTTACCAATGTACATTGCCAAAGAGCCACAGTAATACGTCAGCAGCCCCACATCAGTCCGTCCCTTCCCCTCCCCCCCGCTCCCAGCGCCTCCCACCCACCAGCAGCCCCTCTGATCAGCACCGCCCGATCAGCTGTTTTCTGGCATGCAGGAGGCTCGGGGGGGGGGAAGGAGCGAGGGCACAGTGGCTCAGGGAAGGGGGCAGGAAGGGGCAGGGCCTGTGATAGAGCCGGGGTTGAGCAGTGAGCACCCCCCAGCACACTGGAAAGTTGGTGCCTGTAGCTCCAGCCCCAGAGTCGGTGCCTATATAAGGAGCCACATATTAACTTTTCAAGAGCCACATGTGGCTCTGGAGCCACAAGTTGGCCACCCCAGCCTAGGTCTTCCTCTTCATTGACGTAAATCTCACAAAATACATCACAGAGGTGGCACAAGGATTAGTTGTCTGTATAATAGTCTGAAGCTATTAAGTCCACAAAAGTTTTCTTATCTCATGTAATGGGTGAAATTAATTTAGCACTTCAACTAGCCTTCATTTTCACCAGTAAAAAAACAACAACAACCACCCCAAACCAACCAAATTCATTTGGCCAAGCCACTCTCGCTTTTGGAAAAAAATGTTTGCACCAACAAAATTATGTATTGAAACCAATGCCTATTATAGAAGCATATAAAGAAACTACTTTTCTGGGTGGCAGCTGAGGTAAGCCTTCTCAAATATATCAGCAGAAAAGATCTTCCCCAGGGGTCTGTTGGGATGATTTAGTCTTTTAGTGAGGTATTCAGTCTACTCAGTTACCAATAGCTGTTCTCCATAATAACTACAAGGATTGATATATTTTTTTAGAAGTAGCATTTTACATCTCCTGTGGCTTTCTCATCTTTCGTGGGGCAGAGTGAAATGTTCATACAACAGTGTGACAGAGTAGGCAGTGGGGAGGATTGACCTGGGGGATGTTGCGTAGGAGTTTTGCTGGTACTGTCTGCATTGGTGATGGGATATCAGGGTGTGACTTCACTTGAGGGATGATACTTGAGCATATAACCTGAGCCAGGAGAGAGTTGGGGCCAGGTGACACCTTCTGCCTGGGAAATTGGATAAAGGCTGGAGGAAGAGCCGGCTGGAGTGGGTTTTTCAGTTTTGGAGCTGGCTGGGGAAATGGAGGGAGGCTAGAACTGGGTCTGGCTCCCTAGCCCCCAAGATGGACCCGACCAAGGGGTCCTGTTGTCTGTACCTACAAGCTGTGTTTTTGACTATGTTCCTGTCATCTAATAAACCTTCTGTTTTACTGGCTGGCTGAGAGTCACGGTGAATTGCAGGAGGTGGGTGGGGGGTGTGGGGCCCTGTCTTCCCCAAACTTCATGACAACGGGTGGTAGCGGTGGGATCAACTGCACCCCATGGATGGTGCTTCCTGCAGTAAGTGACTGGGGAGCAGAAGAACAAAGGGGGATTGACGAGGACCAGGTGTGCTGAAGGCTCAGAGAGGAGCGGTTTTGGGGGGCAGAGAAGCTACACTTAACCCCTGGGAGTGTGTGACCAGCGAGAAGGACTGTTCCAGGAATGGGGTCCCCCTAGGGACTGCAGCGAGCAGTTCCAGGGGTGGAGGAGTCTGCAGCTTGACCCTGGGAGAGAGGTGGTGACCTGGAGAAGGGCTGGCACACTAGGGGTTCCTCCTGGAAACCATGGGGAGTGGAGAGCACACAGGCCTGCGAGTCCACAGTAAATACAGTAACTTAAGACCAGCGGGAAGATGCATAACCATTGCCTTAAGAGGGACCTGGTCGAGCTGTGCAAGCAGAGGGGGCTGCACATTGGGAAGCTCACCAAAGAACCAGCTGGAGGAGGAAGATCACTCAGAAGAGCCAATCCCTGTCTCTGAGGGAAGCAGCCCTGCAGATGCAGAGCAGGCAACAGGGTCTGTCCTGGCTGGGAGGGGTCAGACTGCAGCCAAGGGCATCCCAAGGCCCCTCCTACCTATGCCTAGGGGAGGGGCTGGAAGGAGCCCAGCGAACACTGAGGGCACCCTGACCCCTGCGGCCAACAGGGGATCCTCCCGGCAGAGCTCCCCATCCCTGGAGCTGAGGCAGCTGGAATGGGAGAGGGAGTTAAAATTGAAAGAGCTGGAAGATCAAGAGAAGGAGCAGGAGGATCGTGAAAAGGAGCAGGAGAATCGCAATAAGCAGCATCAGCATGAGGTGAAGTTGGCAAGGCTGAGGAACGGAGAGCCCCCTGCTGCGGTGAGTGAGGGGGAACCTAGGATTGCATCGAGCTTTGATAAGTGCATCCTCTCCCAGCATAAGGAAGGGGAGGACATAGATGAATTCCTGATTGCCTTTGAGAAGGCCTGCAAGATGCACAGGGTTGACCCTGCAGAGAGGCTCTGGTTTCTCACCCGCTTACTGGACCCCAAAGCCATGGGGATGTACAGCTGAATGAAAGGGGTGGAGGTAGGGGACTATGAACTGTTCAAAAAGGCCCTGCTACATGAGTTTGGGATGATTCCCAAGTTTGGGGGAGGGATAACTCAGTGGTTTGCGCATCGGCCTACTAAACTCAGAGTTGTGAGTTCAGTCCTTGAGGGGGCCATTTAGGGGATCTGGGGCAAAAATTGGGGATTGGTCCTGCTCTGAGCAGGGGGTTGGACTAGATGACCTCCTGAGGTCCCTTGCAACCCTGATATTCTATGATTCTATACTAGAAAAAGTTCCAGAGTCTGTGTAAAACCCTTGAGGTCACATATCTGGAACTGATCCTCTGAATTAAGAGATTCGTGTGTGACCAGCGAGAAGGACTGTTGCAGGACCGTCTACAAGTGGGCAGATGGGGCCCAGACTAAGGAGGACATGGTTAAACTGATTGTACTGGAGCAACTCTATGAACATTGCTCATCTGACCTGAGGACGTGGTTGGGGGACAAAAAGCCAGAGGACCTCTGGCAAGCAGGGCAGCTGGCTGACGAGTCTGTGGACTGCTGGTCAGGGGGTGGACAGGAGGAGTCCCAAAGGAGGAGTAGATCCACCGTGATGCAGAGAGAGAATCATCCTGGGACTCCCCAAAGGGGGAATGTGGAGAACCCCCTCCCAAGGGGAATAACCAGCATCAGGACCAATAGCCTGGCTCGAGGGGACCAACGGAACGTGAATTGTTATTACTGTGGCCAGAGAGGCCGCATACAGACCCAGTGCCCCAAGCTCAAGGACAGACGGAGCAGACCGTGCCCTCACAGGGTTAACTGGGTAGGGACCCAGCCGGAGGAGGGGCAAGCTTCCCAGGCAGGCGGGGCTAGCAGCTTACCAACTGTTCAGGAGGGAGGAGTTTTCCAGACCAGCTCCTCTGAGGGGCTGGATGCTCCAGACTCAAGGTTCTCAGTTTACAGGGTGGACGCGGGGCTGTCCCTGTGGAGCAAGTGCCTTGTTCCTCTAGAGGTGGATGGGAGAAAGGTCAATGGATACTGGGACACGGGCGCTGAGGTGATGCTGGCCCGGCCCAAGGTGGTGGCTCCAGATTGGGTGGTACCCAACACCTACATGACCCGACGGGTGTGGGCGGGACCCCATTCAAGGTGCCTGCGGTGAGGAATGGGGGGCCAAGGAGGGCCCCAAGGACGTGGGGGTGCACCATCATTTGCCCACTGAGGTGTTGATGGGGAGTGACCTAGCGGATTGGCCAGGCAACCCCCAGAATGCCCTAGTCATGACCCGTAGCCAGAGCCGGCAAGGGAAACTATGCCCTGATCTCGGGAGGGTACCTCACTGGAGGTGCAGGACCCTACCCTGGTGGGGAGGGAGTGCCCAGGGACAAGGTTCAGACGGGCAGTGGTTTCAGACCCAGCCTGCGAGAGGGAGCAGGTCCCTGTCGCTTCCTCAGCTGCTGAGTTCCAGGCCAAGTTGCAGAAAGATCCCTCCTTGCAGAAGCTAAGGGACCTGGCTGGCCTCAGTGTGGCACAGACCATGGGGAGAGGTTGCCAAGAGTGGTTCCTGTGGGAGAAGGGGTTCCTGTACAGAGAATGGACTCCCCCAGGGGAAGTGGAGTCATGGGGGATCCAGAGACAGCTGGTGGTCCCCCAGAAGTATCGCTGCAAGCTCCTGTACCTGGCCCATGACATCCCTCTTTCAGGACGCCAAGGAATCTGGTGTACCAGGCAGAGGCTGCTACAGAACTTTTACTGGCCTGGGATTTTTACTACTGTCCAACAGTATTGCAGATCCTGTGACCCCTGTCAGACGGTGGGGAAGGCCCAGGACAAGGGGAAAGCAGCTTTGAGATCTTTGTCCATTATAGAGGAGCCTTTCCAGAAGGTGGCTGTGGACATAGTGGGGCCTCTTAGCAAGATGACCCGATCAGGAAAGAAATATATTCTGGTGGTGGTAGATTTTGCTACTTGCTACCCTCAGGCAGTGGCCTTGTCTTCCATTGAAGCAGACACCATGGCAGATGCGCTGCTGACCATTGTCAGCCGAGTGGGGTTCCCCAAGGAAGTCTTGACAGACCAAGGATCAAACTTCATGTCAGCCCTGCTCCGGTGCTTATGGGAGAAGTGTGGGGTCCGGCACATTTGGGCCTCAGCATATTACGCCCAGACCAGTGGGCTGGTGGAGAGGTTCAATGGAACTCGAAAGATGATGCTGAAAACCTTTATGAACCAGCACCCGCGGGATTGGGACAAGTACTTACTTCATCTGCTGTTTGCATATAGGGAAGTGCCCCAAAAGTCTACCGGATTTTTGCCTTTTGAACTGTTGTATGGAAGAAGGGTAAGGAGGCCTCTGGACCTGATGAGAGATGAATGGGAGGGGAAGGCCACTCCTGATGGAGAATCAATGGTGGAGTATGTCGACCTTCCGAGAGAGACTTGCTGAGCTCATGGATCTGGCCAAGGAGAATCTGGCCAGAGCCCAGAGGAAACAGAAGGTCTGGTATGACCACACGGTGCGGGCCCACGCCTACGCCACTGGAGACCAGATGATGGTTCTCATCCCCGTGAGAAAAAACAAACTACAGGCCACCTGGGTTGTCAAGGTTCAAAGGTTGTCAAGCAATTAAATTAGGTAAATTATGTGGTGGAACTGTCTAACCGGGCACACCGCCACTGGGTGTACCATGTTAATATGATAAAGCCATATTATGATAGGGGGAATGTGGTATTAGCCGTGTGTGGACACTGGGAGGGGCAAGGAGATGACCCATTAGTAGATCTATTCCCTGAGACAGGAGCTGGCTCCTCCTTGGAAACAATTCCCCTCTCTGATTGGCTAACCCCTGCCCAGCAAGCTGAGATCAGAGGGGTGCTGCATCTGTACTGACAGCTGTTTTCCAACCAGCTGGGACTCACTAATCTGACTGTCCACTGGGTGGAGACAGGATTACACCCGCCTATAAGATGCTCTCCCTTCCAAATCACAGGGAAAACTGCTCAAGACCTAGAAAGAGAGGTCAGTGACATGCTGGCTTTGGTGGTGATCCAGTCATCTTCCAGCCCTTGGGCCTCGCCCGTCGTGCTGGTCCCCAAAAGGATGGGTCGATCTGGTTCTGTGTGGAGTATTGGAAGCTTAATGCCTTCACTGTGTCTAATGCCTAGCCCATGCCCAGGCCTGATGAGCTCCTAGACAAGCTGGTGGGAGCTCACTACCTTACTTCTGTGGATCTTACAAAGGGCTACTGGCAAGTGCCACTGGATGCAGATGCCAGGTTGAAATCTGCCTTTATCACCCCTCTGGGGCTCTGAGTTCCTGACCCTGCCTTTTGGCCTCAAGGGGGCGCCGGCTACCTTCCAGCGCCTGGTGGATCAGCTACTGAGGGGGATGGAGAGTTTTGCCCTGGCGTATATTGATGACGTCTGTGTCTTTAGTCAGACCTGGGAGGACCACGTGTCCTAGGTTAATCAAGTGCTGGACAGACTCCAGGAGGCTGAGCTGACCATAAAAGCTGAGAAGTGCAAGGTGGAAATGGCTGAAGTATCTTACCTGGGCCACCAGGTGGGGAGTAGCTGCCTAAAGCCAGAACCAGCCAAGGCGGAGGCGATCAGAGACTGGCCCACTCCCCAGACCAAAAAGCAGGTCCAGGCCTGTATTGGGATGGCAGGGTACTATCGAAGATTTGTGCTACACTTTAGTGCCATAGCTGCCCCCCATCACTGAACTGTGCAAGAAGGGGAAGCCAGACAAGGTGGTCTGGACTGAGCAGTGCCGGAGGACTCTCTGTGCGCTGAAGGAGGCTCTGGTCAGTGGCCCAGTTCTGGTAAACCCAGACTTTGACAAGCCCTTTATGGTGTTCACGGATGCCTGACACTGGGCTGGGTGTGGTGCTAATGCAGGTTGATGAAAAGGGGGAGAGACACTCCATCGTGTACTTGAGCAAGAAGTTGTTACCCCGGGAGCAGAAGTACACGGCCATAGAGAAGGAATGCCTGGCTATGGTGTTGGCCTTAAGAAATTAGAGCCATCTCTCTTTGGGCGACACTTCACTGTGTACGCCGACCACTCCCCCCTGACCTGGCAACACCAGATGAAAGGAGGCAATGCCAAGCTCCTGAGGTGGAACCTGCTCCTGCAGGATTATGATATGGATGTGGTCCATGTGAAGGGGAGTGCCAACATGATAGCTGATGCATTGTCCCGGAGAGGGGGTCCTGAACTTCCCTAGGTTACTGGTCACAGTGACCTCTCTCAGTTCAGTCTTGAAGGGGGAAAGAGATGTGACAGAGTAAGGAATGGGGAGGATTGACCTGGGGATGTTGTCTGGGAGTTTTGCTGGTACTGTCTGCATTGGTGATGGGATATCAGGGTGTGACTTCACTTGAGGGATGACACCTGAGCATGTAACCTGAGCCAGGAGAAAGTTGGGGCCAGATGACACCTTCTGCCTGGGATACTGGACAAAGGCTGGAGGAGGAGCTGAGGGGTGTGGCTGGAGGAGACAGCTGGAGGGGGTTTTTCAGTTTTGGAGCTGGCTGGGGAAATGGAGGGAGGCTAGAACTGGGTTTGGCTCCCTACCCCCCAAGATGGACCTGACTGAGGGGTCCTGTTGTCTGTACCTACAAGCTGCGTTTTTGACTGTGTTCCTGTCGTCTAAAAAACCTTCTGTTTTACTGGCTGGCTGAGAGTCACAGTGAATCGCAGGAGGTGGGGGGGATGCAGGACCTGCTCTCCCCCAAACTTTGTGAACAACAGTTCTTGCCATCAAGAGTATTTTGAACTGGAATAGTGATGCTGGGGCTGTCTGTTGCTGAAGATTACATAATGGGGTATGGAAAACTACTTAGCAAATCACTGTTCTAACCAAATCAGGTCAACCTCTGACCTTCAGGCTTCATTTGAAAACTGTAATTAAACGTATATTGCTTGGCTACGACACAGACTCACTGCGTGCGCTTGGGCAAGTCACTTAAAGTGTTTCTATTCTGAAAAGTGACTCTGTAAAAAGGTACTGCGATGCCCCATACTTACTGTCTCTCAATTTCCACCTCAAGTATTCTTTATAAGTAGAGATTTTTTTTCCCTTCTAACTGTCAACCCTTCCAACTCAGCCTGAGGTGTTAAAGTCAAGTTGAGTGCTTTCCTTCTCCCACATTACCAGTAATTAGACCTGGACAGAAAACAGAAAAAAGCATTGAAAAAAAATGGTTTTTAAAATGTGGCCACACATCCCTGGGATGGGATCCCTGGGATGCAACCTGAGACTGTGGGACTGCTGTGATTCCTTCACTCACCAATCTGGGTTGTCTCTCACAATGCCTTACTGTGGCAAGCAGCAAATCCCTGGATGTGCTGTTACCACTCAGTACAACTACATTTGGAGCCCAGCACCCAGCCAGATTGCATGAATGCTCCCAGAGCCACTCACAAATCACACAGAGAAAGGAACTAGCCAAATCCCCCCAGCTCCCAGGCTTGTACCACTGGACTATATCGTCTTGCATTGCTCACGGCCCTTTCTTGAGCAATTCATGTTTATTAATTGGTTCACCACTTCTTCAATGGAAAGTGGATATATACCAGCCTTTGTAACCTGAGCAGAGTTACCAAGCACTTCAGTTGCACTCACTGGTAAGGGCACACACTAGAATAAGTTTGATTATAAAAGATGGATTTTAAGTGATAAAGGCAAAAAGTCAGAGTAGTTACCAAAAGAAAATTAAAAATAAGCATGCAGTCTAAATTCTCAATCATATTAGACTAGGCAATATCTGGACTAAGCAGTTTCTCTCACCCCACTGGGTACTGCAGATTGGTTACTGTCTTTCATATGCAGGCTCTCCCTGTTAGCTCGGGGACCAGTCTCCTCAACTCCAGTGCTCTCTTTGCCTTCAGCGTGGGTAGGAGAGGAGAAAGGAGAAACTATGCAGCCTCTATCCTCTATTTTATATCCTCATTCCACGTGTTTGGAGAACACAAGTCCAGGTATGTCTGGTGGGCATCGCTAAGTCAACATGCAAGGTTGAGCAATTCCCCTGGTGTGGCCTTGTGCAAGGTGAGTCATTGACTTGTAACGCCCTTGCTGGACAATGGCTGTTGATAGTTCAACACCCGCGTGGGTGCTGGTTACCTCCCTTGTTGTCGTTGTCTCTGGGAATCTAATATCTGGGCGATTCTCCAACTCACAGCATATTTCAGTGACAACCATACAACACAATGTCATAACTTCGTATGCATAAATGATATACATTTTTAGAAAGAACAGTGTTTTTCAGTAGAGCATAACCTTTCCCATGATACCTTATAGGGCATGCTTTATATGAAATATCACAATTATATATAAATGTTGAATATGGGGATTACAGGGTGCTCCCCCAAAGGTGTAGAGTGTCACAGTTCCCTATAATAAAGAGGTTCTGTAGGCTAATTTAGGACCTTGGTGGTAATTGTTCAACCTCATTATCTTTGAGTGGTTTGGACAATTGCAAGTGATTTTGAATTTGGTGAACAATTCCGTTGATGGTACACAAAAAGGAATAGACTCCGGCCTGTAGTCTATAGAATTGTCCATCTGGAGTGTGGCAGTGTTTCAGTGGCTATGATTAAAGCAGTAAAGGTGCAGTAGCCTTCACAATGGATATTATCCCCTTCTATGTGGGAGAATGACCAAGGATCTGTGTGGATGTAAATCCACCAGTCTTTACCTTGTTCTGTCACCCTTACAACAAGGAAGTCCCCCCGGAGCAGAATTCCACGCTACTGATGTGGACCCTTCCCTTCATGGGGTCCCAACATCCTGTTCCCTCAGTTCCTCTGTGACTTGGGGGAGGAAGAAGGATTTGGACCTTGTGTTGGGATACTTCCCTGAAAGAAATGGGTAATGAATTGTTCTTGCTATTGTACCACTAGCTGACACCTATGTCCAGAATTGCTTTTGAAAGCGAGGGCAGAACCTCATTGCTCATTCACATTTTGATGCTGCTGCATCTCCACAACACAACAGAAGCCCCTGTTTTGTTCATCAATTAACATAATTGGCCTGCTTTGCTGAATGTTAATTTTAGCCAACAAAACAAAAAAAGCTGTTGTCCTTATGAAGGATTTCAGAGCGCTCTAATTGGTTGTGGATGTTGTGAAGTGTCATACTATTAGTGAAAGAACATAGAACACGAAGTACAACTGGTCAGATCACCTCCGACACTTAGTCAACAAGGATACAAATTGTTGTGCAGCCAGATTAGATTCCAGAACTTCAACCGATTTGAATTATGTGAACATTTAAGTAAATTAGCCAATTAAATTGCTAATGATAATTCCCTTTGCCTTATTCCCTTGGCAGGCAGACATTTAAGTAGACTTCAAAATAAATAGGATTACTTTTTTGCAGCCACAACAGTGTTGGAGCTGTCAGAAATAATCACATTGTTTATAATAATGTATCATGGTTTAAGATTTCAGCAACAGAAAAGTGTTGCATGCTTTATATAAGTATGACAGAATAACTGAAGTGTGCAAAGAAAGAATTTCCTGTGCACACTTCAGCGATACAGACAGGGGCACCAGTAAGGGCATTTAATGTTAGGATGCTTTGTCCAAACTGTGTGTGAGCACATTAATTGTTAGTGGAGTCTGTCTGGAAACTTACTTCATTGAATGTTTATCCCTATACATTTATCATCAAAACAAAGATGTACACACCAGTACTTATGAAAGCTACAGTCCTTGAAAAGAACTTGGCATAATACTGCAACAGGTTCAGTCACAGAGACCCCCTTGGGATTGTTACCTGATGTCCTGAGACTACCTCTGAGCCCGTTTTCTCTGCCAGTTTGGACCTCCGGAACCCTGCCTTGTTGAGCCAGACACGTAAGCCTGTTGCAACACAGACCATGGGTCTGAACCATGCCCCCAAAGCTGCAGACTTAACTGAAAACAGCTTAGCAAGTGCTCCTGTCTCCAGCACCCAGCTCCCAATGGGATCCAAACCCCAAATAAATCAGTTTTACTCTGTATAAAGTTTATACAGGGTAAACTCATAAATTGTCTGCCCTCTATAACACTGATAGAGAGATATGCACAGCTGTTTGCTCCCCCAGGTATTTAATCACTTACTCTGGGTTCAGTAACAAACAAAAGTGATTTTTTGAAGAATAAAGAGGTAGGATTTAAGTGGTTTCAAGTCATAACAGACAGAACAAAGTCAGTCACCAAATAAAATAAAGCAAAAACATGCAAGTCTAAGCCTAATACATTAAGAAACTGTTTATAGGTAAAATCTCACCTCAGATGTTCCAATAAGCTTCTTTCACAGACTAGACTCTTTCTTAGTCTAGGCCCAGTCCTTTCCCCTGGTACAGTTCTTGTTAGTTCCAGCAGGCATCTTAGGCGAAATCAGGGGATTCCACATGATTGGGACCCCTTTGTTCAGTTCCACCCGCCTTTATAGCTTTGGCACAAGGAGGGAATCCTTTGTCTCTCTCTGGGTCCCCCCCTTCTAAATGGGAAAGCACCAGGTTAAAGATGGATTCTAGTATCATGTGACATTTTCACACGTCCTGTGAGACTTCATTACCCACTCACTGGCTCACAAGTATACAGGAAGGCTTACAAGTAAACAGAACCATCTACAACCAATTGTCCTAGTTAATGGGGGGCCATCAAGATTCCAAACCACCATTAATGACCCACACTTTGCATAACTACAATAGGACCTCAGAATTATATTTCATATTCCTAATTTCAGACACAGGAATGATACATTCATACAAATAGGATGAACACGCTCAGAATTATACCCTTTGTAATGATACCTTACAAGAGACCTTTAGCCTAAAGCATATTCCAGTTACATCATATTTACACTTAAACATATTTCCATAAACATATGGAGTGCAATCTTGCAAAATCTTAATGTAAATTAAGTAGCCACTTGCCTACTTTGCCATAGTAATGGGGAGGGGGAGTAATAAACAAAACAAAACAAAACCACAAATGTGATGTTACTTGCCTGTCTAAAAAAAATAAATGGAGAATAGAATTTTTAAGGCTGGTGTTGCAGTTACAGAGCAGGCTGTGCTTCAGACCTCTTTTTGTCCTTCCTGAGTGCACCCCTTTGAGGACAGGTATCACTACCTTCATCCTTCTCTGGGTTTGAACCATGGATTCCTGGATCCTTGGGTTGCAGCCCCCTGCTTATCACCCCTGTTAACCCAATAGGCCCAACTGTGTTTCGTACCTGAAGTTCTTCTCCCCTGGGAGCCATGCCACAAGGACGCCTCGTTGTTTTTTCTGATACAGACTAACATGGCTACCACTCTGAAACCAGTGATTAAATTTTCAGAGTAGCAGCTGTGTTAGTCTGTATTCGCAAAAAGAAAAGGAGTACTTGTGGCATCTTAGAGACTAACAAATTTATTTGAGCATAAGCTTTCGTGAGCTACAGCTCACTTCATCGGATGCATTCAGTGGCAAATACAGTGGGGAGATTTATATACATAGAGAACATGAAACAATGGGTGTTACCATACACACTGTAACCAGAGTGATCACTTAAGGTGAGCTGTTACCAGCAGGAGAGCGGAGGGGGGGAGAGGCGGGGGGGGGAACCTTTTGTAGTGATAATCAAGGTGGGCCATTTCCAGCAGTTGACAAGAACACCTGAGGAACAGTGGGGGGGAAGGGATAAACATGGGGAAATAGTTTTACTTTGTGTAATGCCCCATCCACTCCTAGTCTTTATTCAAGCCTAAGTTAATTGTAAAGACTGGGAGTGGATGGGGCATTACACAAAGTAAAACTATTTCCCCATGTTTATCCCTTCCCCCCCACTGTTCCTCAGATGTTCTTGTCAACTGCTGGAAATGGCCCACCTTGATTATCACTACAAAAGGTCTCCCCCCCCCCCCCGCAGGTAATAGCTCACCTTAAATGATCACTCTGGTTACAGTGTGAATGGTAACACCCATTGTTTCATGTTCTCTGTGTATATAAATCTCCCTACTGTATTTTCCACTGAATGCATCCGATGAAGTGAGCAGTAGCTCACGAAAACTTATGCTCAAATAAATTGGTTAGTCTCTAAGGTGCCACTAGTACTCCTTTTCTTTTTTCAGGTATATACTGTCAGTTTCTGAATTTACTGATAAAAACAGTTGTGCATTACTGTAATATTTACTCAGAACATGTTAGTCTATAGGACCTTTGTTTAAAATTTGCTTTAAAAATATTTCACGAACATGTTGTGATTTTATAATCTTCAGCATCTCTAAAAAATCCTTGCATAGATTTTTAGATGCACAATCTGAGTATTCATCTTTAGCCTTAAATGCTTGGATCTTCAGGCATATAGTTTTTTAAATAAATCCTTCAGACGACCACCCTTATCTAAAGTACACATTTTAATTACTATAGTACAAAAAACTTGCTTCCAAAGTCCTGTCCATCCCTTTCTCCCTTCACACCCCTGTTGAAGAGAGCCCTTAAAGGGACAACACCCCTTTCCTTCCAGATAGTCAGAAGTAAAGAAAGGGAAACTCATTTGTCCAACTATTTGATTAACTAGTTTTAAGAGAGCCCTTCAGCAAAATCAGTACCTTAGTAAGATATAAAATCCTTTGCTATGCCTAAAATCTTTGAAAACATTTTTTAAAGTTGGTGAAATTTCATAAACATGTCTATTGTTATGGAGATCACACAAAGGAAATTAGTGTTCCCTTTTTCTAAAAGAAACGAATATTGTTATAAACACACTAAACTTCTGTGACTGATTAATTTATAATAATGTCTTTGTTTCAGTTAAATATGTAGTAATCTGGAATTATTATTTTATGAAGGTTTAAGAGTACATTTAAAATATTAAATCAGCTGACAGATACTAAGAAAATGTAAAAACAGAGAAGAGCTGCATCATGTATTCCATAATATTTAATGTTGTATTCAGCAGGACAGCTGACTTGCCCTTACTACAAAGTTTTTGCAAATAAATCTCTGGCAAACTTCAGGATATATCAAAAAAACCCGTGACTGACATTTTTTACTCCCAAATTTAGTGCTTTTAATTAGGTACCTTCTGCATGTCCAGTCTTCACCTTCTGGCATGCAGTGGAAAACATGCTCCATTTTCTTTAGAAAGAAATTGCAGAAGAGTATTTTTTTTCAAAGGTCATTTGCTTCATTTGGGTTCAGGGATTTGGCTGGAAGGGAGGGAGACAGTGGGGAGAGGGCGGGGCCTGGGCAGAGTGGGGGCAGGGCCTGGGGTAGAGCAGGGGTGGAGTATGAGCAGGGCCACAGGCAGAAGAGGTGGACTGGGGAGCTAGCCTCCCCAAGCAGCAGCTTCACCCACCGCCATGACAGCAGGTAAGAGCGAGTCAGCTCCGACACACCCAGTGCGCGCTGCAGTCTCTTTAGGCAGGGGCCGAATTCACAGAGCTGAATGCCGGCGCTGCGCATTCTGCATGAGGGAGAGTGTATGGGGGTCTCGGCAGGGATCTGTGACTCTCTGCCGCCGGGAGGCGGGCAGGGCGGCTCGGTATCCTTTGCTGCCTCATCCTTCCCTGCCACACACCCCCGGGCTGCTGTCAGGCATAGGGGTACCAGTTTAATAATACTGCATAAGGCCCCATAAATCCTAAAGGCAGCCCCGCTAATGACCTAAATCCCCTTCAATCCCAGGTTTTGGTCTGGGAAGACTAAAGCTTGCCAGCCTGGTTGGAGCCAGACAGGGGCATTTCTCAGATAATGGCTTCCTCTGTTGTTCCCTTAAGGAGCCTTGTCTCAATCATTGCTTTGGTTCTTGTTTCCCCCAGCCGCAGCCTCCTTTGATTTAACTCTGAGCGGTAAGGCAGTATAATATAGCTAAGGCCTGGCCTGACATGAGGTACATATCATTCATAAACATAGAGATACCTCATTCTTCACAACTGGCATAACTGTTTAGTAACATAGAATATCAGGGTTGGAAGGGACCTCAGGAGGTCATCTAGTCCAACCCCCTGCTTAAAGCAGGACCAATCCCCAATTTTTGCCCCAGATATGTAAATGGCCCCTGTCATAAATATAAAGGGAAGGGTAAACCCCTTTAAAATCCCTCCTGGCCAGAGGAAATCTCCTCTCACCTGTAAAGGGTTAAGAAGCTAAAGGTAACCTCGCTGGCACCTGACCAAAATGACCAATGAGAAGACAAGATACTTTCAAAAGCTGGGAGGAGGGAGAGAAACAAAGGGTCTGTGTGTCTGTCTATATTCTGTCTTTGCCGGGGATAGACCAGGAATGGAGTCTTAGAACTTTTAGTAAGTAATCTAGCTAGGTATGTGTTAGATTATGATTTCTTTAAATGGCTGAGAAAAGAATTGTGCTGAATAGAATAACTATTTCTGCCTGTGTATCTTTTTTGTAACTTAAGGTTTTGCCTAGAGGGGTTCTCTATGTTTTGAATCTAATTACCCTGTAAGGTATCTACCATCCTGATTTTACAGGGGGGATTTCTTATTTCTAATTACTTCTATTTTTATTAAAAGTCTTCTTGTAAGAAAACTGAATGCTTTTTCATTGTTCTCAGATCCAAGGGTTTGGGTCTGTGGTCACCTATACAAATTGGTGAGGCTTTTTATCCAACATTTCCCTGGAAAGGGGGGGTGCAAGTGTTGGGAGGATTGTTCATTGTTCTTAGGATCCAAGGGTCTGGGTCTGTAGTCACCTAGGCAAATTGGTGAGGCTTTTTACCAAACCTTGTCCAGAAAGTGGAGTGCAAGGTTTTGGGAAGTATTTTGGGGGGAAAGACATGTCCAAACAGCTCTTCCCCAGTAACCAGTATTTGTTTGGTGGTGGTAGCGGCCAATCCAAGGACAAAGGGTGGAATATTTTGTACCTTGGGGAAGTTTTGACCTAAGCTGGTAAAGATAAGCTTAGGAGGTTTTTCATGCAGGTCCCCACATCTGTACCCTAGAGTTCAGAGTGGGGGAGGAACCTTGACAGCCCCCTCAAGGATTGAGCTCACAACTCTGGGTTTAGCAGGCCAATGCTCAAACCACTGAGCTATCCCTCCCCCCACAAACATGCAGGAACTCAGCTTCATTCAGACGTATTACCATGCGGGAAGGAAACTTCTTTAAGACAAGTCGCATTTTAAGCATCCAGGACAGCAATAATCAGTCATTATCCTCTTTTTCTAAAATAGGAACCATGCTGTTTCAGTGGAAACAAGTATCCAGAAACAAAGAATTATATTCCTGGTAGGATTTGTCAGCAGTTAGTACCGGTACTATAGTGTTACTGTGCTTTCATTAGATGGTGGCACTGTAATAGCTCTGAAACTTTGGGTTTTCACAGGAAGTTGGTTTAGCTTTCCCTACTGATAGCAGTTGGATTTTTTTAGTGGCTTGGTTTTCAGAGGTGTTACACCTGTAATTCCCACTGAGCTCAATGGGAATTGCTGCAGCTTTCCAAAAGTCAGGTAATTTCAGACAAGCTGCAAGGCTATCATCAGGACACAAGGGGTTACCCCATCCTTTTGACCTCACATCTGTGTCAGACTTCTTGAGTTCTTAGCTACAACTTTGGTTCTTGCCTCTAACGGAAGTCAGCAAAAGCCTATAAACAGGCAATCATGTTAGTCCAAACATAATCAAGAATAGATAGATTAGGGTGTGATCAGTATCAGACCTTGCCCCATTAAATTCTCTACCTTTTGGTTAAGCCTTCCAGATTTTTCTTGTGTATTGCAAGAATGATTTAACTTGAAGGACATTATTAGTCAGAGCTTAAATTCAGCTGGAGGCCATCTGGATCATCCGGAGCAGAGCTACGGTAAATATTTTCAAACTCGCAGAAGCTGCGACGCAGCCCGTGGGGCTCAAGCCGGAAGCCCTGGGGGTTCAGGAAGTAGTCTGTGATAATTTAAACCTTGTGGCACCTTAGAGACTAACCAATTTATTTGAGCATAAGCTTTCGTGAGCTACAGCTCACTTCATCAAAAAAAGATGTGAGCTGTAGCTCACGAAAGCTTATGCTCAAATAAATTGGTTAGTCTCTAAGGTGCCACAAGTACTCCTTTTCTTTTTGCGAATACAGACTAACACGGCTGTTACTCTGAAATTTAAGCCTTGTTATTAGTTACTTATTTATATTGCAGTAATGCGTAGGAGTCCCAGTCAAGGACCAGGACTTTATTGTTCTAGTCCCTGTTCAAATACAGATAAATAAAATGGTCCGTGTTCCAAAGAACTGACAGTCTGAGGACAAGACAAGAGACAAGTGAAGGCAGATAGATAAGGAGTACAGGGAAACAATGAAACAAAATATGGAAAGTCAATTAGTATTCCCACTTTGCTTTTAGTATTGCTACAGCTTGCAGGTTAAAAATGATGGAAGGCCCTCACCTACAAACAATAGGCCTGTACCTCTTTTAATCTAAGCATGTGTTAATGACTCCTGTTTATTCACAGGTAAACAAGCAACATCCAAATGCTTTTTACCAATGCTTTCTTCTTTTTCAAAAAAAGAGAAAAAGAAACCCCCTTTAATATTACTTCCCCCACTAGGCATAAAATAATTCATTTAGGTGAGTTTTCTCATGATACCAACAGAAGCAGTTCCCTGAAAGTTCAGAATAAGCTTCCATTAATGGTTGTTAAGACATTTAATTCCTTCCTCCCTAATTATGGGATCTGAAATCCTCCAAACATCATAGAGAAAAATCTTAATTATAGTAAAAAGAAAAGGAGTACTTGCGGCACCTTAGAGACTAACAAATTTATTAGAGCATAAGCTTTCGTGAGCTACAGCTCACCTCACTGGATGCATTTCATAGTATTCTCTAAAGAATGCTATAAAATTACATTCAGATTTTCTAATTCCAATACAATAGAACTTCATCTAAATGAATTCCACCAGTATCCTGTCCACTTACATTGCAGCCAAAATGGTATGATTAAAATCAATTCCATCTATTTCCCTGCTGAGACTCCCAGTTACTGCTCTCCCAAATGCCAAAGCAAAGGTATAAACTGACTCTAATCCTTCTCTTGTGAAAGTAAACAAACAAACTCCCTCTACTGAATCCACCCCCCTCTCTACTTCCCCTCCCCAATTACAGCATACCAGTTTAACAGCAGCAAGTACAGTTACTCCTTACAGGTGCAGAGCAGTATGCCCTCCACAACTAGTAGTGGGGGTTTGAAGGACTCAGAAGCTCACAGGAGGCATGCTCTGATGGGGCTTGTGTTAGCAAGGGAGGAGCTCAATACCTTCCTGCTCTAAAACGGAGGGGCAAAAAAAAGTATAGCTTTATAAGAGATTGGGTGTGAATGGCTCGCTTAAGAAGCAAATGTGTATCAAGAGGAGAGTTGTGGGGTGGCTTCCCTTCTAGGAAGAGCTGATTTCAAGGGGATAGAGGCACTGTTAAATGGGGTGTGGTGGTCACATGGAGTCTCTTCCACTGGCAGAGCTGGTTTTGAAGGCAGAAGTGCCAGCTCATGGCATTACTCATGGAGTTAGAACTTTCCACTTCCTCTGTAATGCTCAATGTAAAGCACAATGTAACCCACTGGTCAGTGGGAGTTGTGACCCCCATGTGTTTGATCTACAAAGGATTTGAGACTTTTGCAGCCATGAGCTGCAAAGCCTGTTGCTTAGTTCAAGAGACGCAGACTTTTAGCTCTGAAGGCCCCAGTGTTGACCAAAAAGGCAGCTGGCACACATGCATGGTGGAAACTGAGAGCTGAGGCCTAACATTACAACCATAACTGCGATCAGAGATGGAGGCATCATGAAAATTCTCTGAGTTGTCTGTGATTTATTTTAATGTGAACTTCAGAAATAGCATGGAGTTCTGACAACTCCATGAGTAAATATGAATCCCACTGGTTTTGAGAATAGTAGGTACATACATTTTCAGGAGTGGTAATTTATCCTGAACCTATGGCTGCCACTTCCACTTCCAATCCTGGGGAAGTTAAGAGAGTTAAAAAGCAGGCTGATGTTCTCTACTGTACAGAGTTCTGACAAGAAGCCTCCAGGCGACAAACTGGCAAAGTAAAAAAGTATCCAATTTAAGACAGTTATAAATTATGTGGATTTTGTATTTTCCCCCTACATGTGGGCAGATGATCTCTGTACTTGGCTGAATAGAAATTTTATGAACCTCTGCCAAAATTTGATCACTTACAGTAAACTCATTAGTTGCTTGCCATCCCAGTTGACTGTGTAGATGTAAACATTTCATTTTTAAAAATTGTGCCTTGGGAAGTCTTAAGTAGGGAGCAAAGGCCCTATTTGATCAGAAATGGAAGTGTTTGAGCTATAAGAAGGGCAGCAGTGGAGGTCTCAAGCTGTTTGTGCTCAGCTGGGAGTTTTGAGGGGCTTGATGGGACCGCATTTGTGCTTTGCATTTGGAAGACCCAAATATATATTATTCAGGATATTAGCATAGCTAATCATGTTTTCTAGATCCCCAGCTTCGGAGAGGAAAGATGATGAAAGAATATTTGCGAACATGTGTTATTAGGTTTGGTATATACACTCTGTGTGCTGTTATATAGAACCCATTGTATTTATTTATTTATAAAATAAATGAGTTCAAAAAAGGGCTGTCCAATGAGTCCGTTTTCCAGCGTTTTAACATTAGCGAAGTGTATTCTGAACAGTAATGCAATATACTTAAATTATTTTTTGTCAGGTGCTGACTTTTGGGGGAGTGGGGGAAGAAGGTTGATAATCTCTGAGCTGTGAGATAAATGATTTGGTTGTGACTAATTTGATAACAGTGGTTTCCTTTATGCTCAACAGAACTTAAGTTATGCTTTTGCATTAACACATCTGTTCACAATTCTATGCATGGCAGTATCATGATAGAGGTTATGATAACCCATCTTAGTCTGTGTACAAAAAATATAATTTGTGTTGATTCTCCTTCCAGATTTTGTATTAGCAAGTGATGTTGACATTTAAAATGCATAAAGGTTAGATGTGCATGTGATAATTTAAAACTGTATTCTGCTTTTTTGGAATCTCTAATTTCCTGTCAGAATTACAGCATAATCTTAGAGTCATAAAAATTAGTAGTAGTACCATGAGCAGCAGAAATAATAATTACATGTATTTTATGCAATATTCTAGTAGATTAAAAATATTAAACAATAAGAATTATAGCAGTAGACCCTGGTCTTTTAAATAGTGAAGTGAGACAGATACAAAATACATCTGATAGTTTTCTCATTTCTTAATCAGTTCTACATTCTATTTTTATCTAGACTACAGGTATCTGCGCTTGGTTGGTTATTATTATCTGTTACAAATGGAGATGGAAGTAGTGAATATCAGCTGTCATGCCTAGTTGACTGAAAATCAGATTACACACTGTTGCTGAACATCTCTCTGCTAGGCTGGTATTGTAGCTTCTGAATTAATGCTCAATTACAACATGAGATGCTATTCCCCGTTCTTGGTTCAATCAGAACTTCATGCTGGTACCTGATCATTTTCATCTGCAGTTACTATCACTGCATAATAACCATGCTTTACCCCTACATGGACTTTCTGAGTTTTTGCCCTACATGTTGACCACTTAATTCCCAACATTCATCATATATTAACTTTGTGTTTCCAACTACACTGTTTCCGGTGACTTTACCCCTCAAGATTAAGTCTATAAGCTGCCTTCTTAAAGTAACAGATTTCACCTGCAGCTATCTGCAGTACACATGCAGTGGTATTGTGATGAAGGCGCCACATGGAATTCTCAACACCTGAGCTTGGACTGAGTCAAGATGTTCCAAATTTGTTTTTTTATGATGAACTGATAGTCTGGCACCCATACTACATAACTGGTCATATTAGTGTTCTGTATAGCATCAGCACTGCTTTCTTATCTGAACCCCAGGAAGTTCCAGAAATGCTTTTAATTAAATTGATTCGGCCTTTACACTTATTTCTAATATTTTTAATATGACTCTTCCAAGTGAGCTTGCTATCAAACAACACCTAAAATTTTGAAGGTTTTAGCTATACTTATTTGCTGTCAATATAGATACAATTTATAATCTTTTAAATTTTCCTTTTATGAAATCATTCCCTTCGTTTTGTCAATTGAGAATTTCAAGACCCACCTGTTTCCCCATTCTGCACCCTTCCTTGGGGCTTCAGTTACTCGTTTAGCAGCTATTTCAGGGTTTTAGGTTTTGGCCCATATGGGACAGTCATCAGCAAATAACGTGGTACCAATTATTGTACTCATTTCTTTTAGAAGCTCATTTATCATGATGTTGAATAAGGTAGGACTGATGACGCTCTGCTGTGGAGTGCCATTTGTAAGTGTATATATTTGGAGTAGGCTCTCTACACGCTGACCTGCATAGTTCTTTTACTTAAGAAATCTCTCATCCATCTATACATAAGAAGACTGGAGCAGAAAAGGCCTATTTTTATACTAACCACTCAGCTCCTTCCCTATCTGACTCACCCTTCAGGTGCAGCCAAATAACGTAAGTGGCCTCTCAGAGCCACACATTCTTCATTTTAGAGACTAACCAATTTATTTGAGCATAAGCTTTCATGAGCTACAGCTCACTGCATCGGATGCTGTAGCTCACGAAAGCTTATGCTCAAATAAATTGGTTAGTCTCTAAGGTGCCACAAGTACTCCTTTTCTTTTTGCGAATACAGACTAACACGGCTGCTACTCTGAAACCTGTCATTCTTCATTTTATCACCGGTAAGGGGTAAACACTCCATCACAATTGGCAGCACATTCTTTTGCTAAATGTTTAAAAAAAAAAAAAAAAAACTTACAATTTCTGTTGGGAAACTCTGCCACCTCCATTCTTTGGAGCAGCCACTTGAAGACCACTTGGCAGAGGTGGTCATCCTGGGGTGCCTTTTGTGGGCCCTGTGAAAATCCATTCAAATATGACTGAATTATAAGCCTCTGAATATCATCATTTGCAGATGCTTACTTAGCAGAGACTTGTGGGAGGCTGGCAGGAAAATTCTCTGAATGTTCCCTCTCTAGTGAACATGCTCCACTCCCACATGGCTGTGTGCACACCACTCTAGGTCACTCTGCCCACACAGAGCTCATCGAGCATGATCCAGCCTTGAATTTAATAGGACTTTTCCCTCCAATATTAATTATGTTTATTACAGAAGTGCCCAAGGGCCAATCAAGAATTGCTCTTCTTGCTGCCAGGGGCTGCTGCGGTCCTGGGCAACAGAACGGAGAGCAGTAAGACTCTTTCCTATGCTCTCAATTCTCCACCTGCTGGTACCCAGACAGCATGGAGAAGAAGGAAACTGCCTGACTGAGGTAGGGGTATAGAAGCAAGGGAGACTAGCACAGACATGGATAGGCTCTGGGGAAAGAATGTATTAGGGGACAAGGGCAGAATGGTCTGTAATCATCAGAGCACGCTCACCCACAAAGCTTGGAATAGAACCCTGGATTCCTGGATCACAGTATCCCTCTGCTGTCAGCAAATATCTGTGAAAACCCACTGGGGAAAAAAAAGTGTGTCTCATCCCCCTCTAGTGGCTTGACTTTGAGTTCTTGACTTTGCAACTTCAACTTGTTTGTTTGTTTGTCACTAATATAAAATGATCCACCATGACTATAATGAGTGAACAAAGTACTGAGTGAGTATTAAAGACTTGCCAAAGCTATTTGTTGAATTCTGCTTTAGTGTTTCCAGTATTTTCCCTTGGTTGCACCTTTCATCCAAAGGCACCAAAACATTTTAGAAGCTTTAATAGAACTTGAGGGAGTAGTTAATCACCTTTATGTTCTTTCCATTTTTTTAAAGTTCTGTAGCACTTTAAGGCTATTACCTGCTGTTTAGAGAGTTTCACACATTTTTGCAGCTCAGACGCCAAATTTGTGTCTAACTGCTGGAAGATAATTCAAACCATTAAAAATCATATTACATAAAACAGAAAGTCTATTCACAGTGCCATCAAGTGGAAGCAAGCTATTATAACACCACCAGTAGGTTTTGTTTATACAGATTCCCTAGGACAAATATTTGTATTCAAGAACCACCTTATTTATTCTTACTTCACTAAATTTGCAAACCTGATGATTCTGACAAAACCCGTGGTGACTTTTTTTCTTTCTTCTATCAAATACTGAATAGCAGAGCATTGTATACAGATCTCATATTGTCTAAGACTTAAGTACTTTTACTAAATTTATGGACTGACAGTAGCAGCAAGAGGGATTTTGTGGAAAAAATAGCAGGTACTTAAGTACTATATCACAGTGCATACACACAAGGCAGGTAAATTAAGGTTGCGCAGGCAATCTCAATTCTAGTATTCCTAACTTTGGAGTGCTCAACTTTGCAACTTTAACAACATTCTTTCAACAGAGGTATTGTGTGTAATTTCTTAGGTTTTTTTAAAAAAACTACACTGGAAAAACAAATTCCATTGTATGGCCTCTATTGACACCCATATGGTTCCTCAACAGGGTTGGAATCTTAAGATTCACAGCACAGATCTGTTACTTGAGGTAGCACAGTAACTGGTTTAGTAGGCTATGAGACACACTTTGTCCGTGAGTTTCACAGATATTTCCTGACAGCAGAGGAATGGAGAGACTCTCACATTTTGGGTTCCATTCCAGGCTCTGGAGGAAAGTGTGCCTAGTGGGCACAGATTCTTCCGCTCATTCCCCTCCCCCAGATTTCTTGACCCTTGCTGGCCTGTCCCCTCCAACCACTCCCGGGGCCAGTCCTGTCTGTTCCATACCACTGGCTCCTTGTCCTAATCCCATTCTCTTTGCCTATCCAGTACCAGTCTTAACTCCTCAGGCTTCTCATGCCAGTCCCAGTCCCCTGACCCAGCCAATTCCATCCACTAGCTCCATTAGCGCCCATATGGTCTGGATGAACAGCACAAGGTAGTGGTCAGAGGGCCAGATGAGCCTTTGCAACCTTTCTGTAACATCTCGGATTTGGGCTTCAGGCTGGGAGCACACCTCTTGTGATGTTAGGTCAGCAGAGAGATGCCACTGTCCCCCTAAGAAGAGCATCTTCAACCCTGCTCCACTTTTCCACTTGGGGTGATAGCCATGAGCCTCCCAGCCTTTGGGACACATGGCTATTGGGATACGCTCCTCTTCTCTTGGTGCATCCTTCAAAGCAGTGGCACACTGGGAGGGAGTGGAGAAGAGGAATTAAGGAGGTGCATTGCCCAAGTGGCAACACCTGGAGGGATTATGCTTCTACTAGCACAGGAGGAGGAAAGCACATGGGAGAAACACTCAGTTTTTCCAGCTCCTGGGAGTTTATCATAAGTCTTGTGATATTTGATTCCAGCTCCTGGAATCATAGTTTCATGAGAACTTTGTTTTTAAAAAGGAAGTTTTTATCCCTCATAGGAGAAGAGAAAAGGTTAAAAAACAGGATATAAGAACTCCACATTTATCATGCTTAAGCCAATCTCATGATTTTTGGGACCTGACATGTGATTTCGCTCCCCCCCCCCCCCATTTGGTGTTGGCAATCCTGGAAAGACTGTCCTTATACCTAGAACTCTTCACACCTCTCAAGTTAACCCCTGTATGGTTATGCCCGTGCAGAAGAAAGGGGGTCATGGCCCCACCCCCACCTATACGAGAGGGGTGAGAGGATGCAAGGAACTCAGTGGATTCACACAGGAACAGTAATAATTGGGCTTCAGGGAGCTGAGGGGCACAGGAAGGGAAGTAAGGGGAGGCTAGTATTGCCAGCAGCATTAGTAATCCTAGGTGTCTAGGTGGGGTAGGCCCATGACCCCCTCCCTCCTCTGAGCTGGCAAAACCATGGTTTGTTTTGTGGTGACAGTCACTAAGCTTACAAACCAAAATCAGAAGTGCAGAAAAGGAACCTGAAAACCTAAAAAAGGAACCATCTCCCCCCCCACCCCCAATCAAGAAATGATAATTAAAAAATGTGGGTTTTAAAAAAAAAAAAAAGTAGAAAATTGAGAAAAATCAAAATGTTTGACATTTTCATTTTTTTTTTTAAAAAATAGCCTACTTTTATTGTTGAAATAAAAAAAAATGCACCTGGCTCAAATTAAATGTTTTACCTCTTCTGCCTGAAAGTTGCTCTCTGCTTTCTTTATGTAGCTGTGTCTGGCTCACCATCCTGTACATCTGTCTTTATCGGTTTCTATCCTCCTCTACTTCTCTCCACTCTGCAGTGATTTTTACCCTCTTGCTAGGTGTAAAGTCTCTCCTTTGGATAGGTGTCCCCCTTCATCCTTTTCTCTTTCTACAGTTATTGCCGTCCTTTTAGGTATCTCCTCTGTACACTTGTGCAACTGGTTTTCTTCTCTCAGTAGGTTTCCTATTTTATGAAATTCAGAATCTCTCATCTCTTGCCCAAGTAAATAAATGACACACAAAACCTCCTGCCACATTCTGTCCTGGTAGAGCATGAAGTTCTGTGTTATCAACAGATGATTGGATTTCAGGCCAAGGCAAATTGTCACATGAGATTATCACAAGCTGTGCAATTTGGCATACAGAGTTGCACACCACATGAAAATAGCATATGTATTTACACCAATCATGCACTATGAAGATGCAGAATACATTGCATGTCATACTAAATTATTTTCAGTCAGAAATGACCAGATTATAAACGGAATCTATAGTGTCTGCTTCTCTCTTTCTTCTCTTCCTTTCTATTTAGTTCTCATTCTTCCTTATTAGTTCTCTGCCTTTGCTTTATACTCCATTTTAACCTTTATGGATTTTTCTTTAGAGCTATGCTTATTGTCTCCCTTTATTTCACCCTCCTTTCTTTGTATTGTTAAACTTTTCTATTTTATTCTTTATTTTCTGTAATATTAAGGGATTGTTTTTCTAGCTTGCCATGTTGTATTGGTCCCTTTCTGTACAAGTAGGTTCTATTTGTATCCTCCTTCTGGTCTCTCTTACTGCAGTTTAATTTTTCTTCTTTGCTCTTTTCCCTTCCCGTTTTCCTCTTCCTTTTTCCAAATGTGTTACTGAGGATTGAAAAAAAAACAAAAAAAAAACCTGACTGTTGCAGGTAGAAAACTCTATTAAAGTATGAACTAACATCAGACTGAAAGAACATCCTCCTTCTGCAATTTCATTTGGATATGTTAATTTTCACTTTACCACCAAAAAATAAATAGTGTTATGGTACTGGTGCATAATAGTGGTCAAGTTCTGCCCCAGAAGAGGTATGTCAATGGTGCTCAGTTGTTAGGGAGCCATATAAATACTTATATTAAATAATCCTTGTATTTATGTACACTTAAAAGATGAATCAGGAGAAAATATTAGCTCTCAACTGCTCTATCCTACTATCTTATTTTGTATGTTGGGAATACACATCAGATCTTAAGTGAAATTCCCTTTTTTACTTAGTTTAAAGCCCACCTAAGAAATCGTGCAGTTGGCTTGTAGCCCTTGTGCTTAAGTGGAGAATATTTGCCCCATTCTCCAGTCTGCTAAATCCACTTTGCATTGGTATGGAGAGGTGTGAGTGGGAGGGTGCAGCAGAGGTCTGCTACACACTAGTGAAGAATAAAGTAAGGTCTCTAAGGGACCTGATGCCAGTATGTAAATGAATGCTTCCCCAGGGTCAGGATCAGGGAACACTAACCAGTGTCATAATGGTTCCCTGTTGCACTGTATCAGGTTGGACATAGTTGAGAATTTGCCCTATTGTTACCTTTCTCTTTTGATGGTTGGTGGTGGAAGGATCCCCAAAAACACCCATCCTCAGCTCTCTTACTAGGTTCCTGAAATGATCATATCAAGCTGTTCCTTACTCAATGTCATATATTCCGCTTCCCAGTCCCTCTCCTCCTACCAGACTACTGTCCTAAGGAATTCTCCAGAATGTTTTAGGATATCTGGTGCCCATATTGTGATAATTGGAAGTCACCTTGCACCTCATGTAGGTACATAGCTCTCATTACTGACTGAAAATACTGAGGGCTACATAAAAATCAACTTGCACTTAATAGTTATTCCTGGAGGAAAAAATGAAAGGATTTGAGTGGCAATTGAAATAACTGAAAGAGACAAAGGAAGCCAAGCCACAATGGAGGGAACAACCAACGAGGGATATAGCAAGATGAAACCACAGGCAAGACAGAGCTGGAAAGTGAAGGAAAGCTAAAAAGTGAGGACTCAAAGACTATGCAGGAAGAGCAGCAACAAATGCTTCCTCAGACAAAACAGATAGGGGTAGCTCAGAAAAGAGCCTAAAAAGGGCAGCAACCCCATCTGTGAACCAAAGCTGAAAGGGAGCCAACAGAGGAGGACAGTAATCATGATTAGTGACACATCAAGGGAAATCTCGGTATCACGTTCTGGAGTGCAATCCAGATGAGTGAGGGACCTCGGGTTCCTCACAGTGCTTTGCTATTGTAGCTCCTAACCTGGGCCCCTCACAGACACTCAGGGCGTGACCCGCATGCTGTTTGTGTGTAGCTGCAACCTGTCTGCCACACTCCAGTCACATGCTGGCTTCCACCAGCCTCAGTTACCACTTGCAGGGTCCCTCCAGTACATTACCAGTCTGTATTTGTATACTGCGTGGACCTGCCCTCTCCTGGACAGTTCTGATATTAGAGGTCCATTGCCCCTGTAAGGAGTCAATATCCAACAGCCTGCTACTTTAAAGGGAGTTACCAAACAATTCAGTTTAAAAACACAATGCTGGATTAGTTTTGATTAAAGAATGAAACAAGCTTATTTATCTACATACAAGTAATTAAAGTTAGAAATGGTTACAAGAGGAAAAAAAATCACACACTTCCTCATAGCTGAGACTTAACAAAACTAGACTTGGTTAAAGGTAAAATCCTTACTACATGTTCCCAGCCAAATAGCTGACCAAATTCTCAAGTCAGGATCTGTCCCCAAAGTTCAAAGGGCTGATTCCATAGGTGGCACATGACTCATGCATTTGGGGAGGCTAGGCTCGAGTGCCAGAAACTCCCTAGAAGTGTGGGGGGAGGCCCCACTGGCATCCAGACTGTGGCCCTGTTCCGCCCCCTCCCCCTCACGCCTTTCCGCCAAGTTCTCCCCTGTCTGCTGCTCATGCCTCCTTTCCGAGCACTGGGGGCCTTGGAGGAGGGGGTAGAGAGGCTTAAGTAGTGGGTGCAGTAGACCTCGGGGGGGGGGAAAGAGGTGAAGCACAGGTGGAGCCATGGTCTGGTACAGGTGGCTGCCCCCTTCTTGGGAGCTTCTAGTGGCGGTGCTCCAAATGCGGCAAGCTGGCACACCTCCAAAGGGAGGTGCGCCACATCCATGTATTTCTTGCTTTGTTTGGGGAGGTTTAGCCTCCCCAAGCCTCTTATACCTGCCACCCATGGTTGGTGCCTTTGTCTTTGTAGGTAAAAAAGCAAAGAGAGAGACTAGGTGGTTTTTGCCCCTCACTTTTATAGTCCAGCCCCCCTTTGAAGTGGATGCTTCCCACAGCCCTAGTTAGCCTGGAACGGTGAACCGCGGCCAGTGGGAGCGGTGATTGGCCGAATTGGTAGACACTGCAGGTAAACAAACTGTCCCAGCCTGCCAGCAGATTTCCCTGACCGGCCACATGCCAAAGGTTGCTGATCCCTGTCCTAAAGTATGCTGGGAAAAGGAAGTTTAACCTGGAAAAATTTTGATTTTGATTGATTTTTGCATCCATGTTCCTTTTTAAACTTTATGGATGAAATCCTAATCCCATTGAAGTGAATGGTAAAAATCCATTTTTGCACCATAGCTGTGTAATTACTGTAACTCAGCTGATGATAATGTCCATTGGATTAAGTCTTGGGAGGAGATTTGATTCTTTTTGAATCTATGTAAAGTTGGGTGTTCAAGCTAGCATGCATGAAAAATTACATATGGTACTGGACACAACTTATTTTATTACCTGTCTCCCAGTTTTCTTCTTTTCATTGTGTGTGTTTATGCTCAGTGCAAATACTACCAAAAACATTGGACAAGATTATTTTTGTCTTCACTATGCTACTTTGGGATCATTGATTCTCTACAGCAGAGTATTAATAAACTTTATTTTTGGTATTTTGTATTATTCTGACTGTTTATGAACCCAGCCCAAGGCAGCTGCAGCAGTTTTTTTTCCCTCAAGACAGAGGTTAATAAATAAAATCCTACATTCACACGTATGAGACTTCAGGAAGCCATCACTTACTTTCTTTTTATAGGAAGCGGACAGCTTTGATTAACAGAGCACTATTCCTTTCTCTAGAGCTCCAAATTTGTTTTATGTTTGTTGTAAAGATGAGAACACTTCCTGCCTTAGGTTAAATTAAAACAAAACAAACAAAGAAGCGTATTTGAGAGAGACTGTGAGGGAGATAACAATCTACCACAGAGAGATACTGGTCTTTTAAACTAGGTTGTCTCAGTGCTCTCCAGTATTTCTTCATCAGATTGAAAGAACTAAATAAAAGGTGATAGTTTTGATGCAGAAGCTAATGTTGATTTTTGATAATCCCGCAAGTCTTTTTGACTTAGATTTGATTGAAACTGTTCACTGAATAGGTAACACTGACAGTGTACTTTTTTCTTTTAAAATGACAGAAATAGAATTAATCTAGTGTATTTCTTATGCATAGTCCGCAACCTTTTATTTTTTCCCCCTAGGCCTCTTAGCTATTGTTGTCACCCACCATAGTTTCTCTGGTAGAGAGAGAGAGCGAGCGAGCATGCATGCTGGTCAACACTTTCATGACCAGTCCTGTAACTACTACGCATCCAGCTGGCAAAGCTTACCCAAGGAGAACTTTTCCCCTATACACTGCAATTATGTTCCTTTTGGATACGTTCTATACCTTCAACAGGGATTAAAACAAGCTTCCATAGAAGTGACTTGTGACCTATACTGCAAACACATGGAATATCCAAAGACCATTGTATCATCTTGATATGTATTTTATATATCTTTGTGAGCTAGAGATTGTACTCTGCTCCTTGTGGGGGAGTTACAGGATTTCCTGCAGGAACTAAAAATAACTGGGTAGGGGGTGTAATTCATGTAAACCCCCACCCCATCTCCCAGGCGAAGATTGCACCTGCTGGTTTGTCCTGATTGGAGAAGCCTAGCAAACAAAGAAATGAAGACTGTATAGGGGGACCAGTCTGACATTGGTCACACACACAAACTAAGAACTTACTGAAATGAGGCTGTGACACAGAGGGACAGGCCCTGCAAAGAAGACCTGAGCTACTTTGAAACCTGCCAGGATCTCCATGTGGAAGATAGGTTTCAGAGCAGCAGCCGTGTTAGTCTGTATTCGCAAAAAGAAAAGGAGTACTTGTGGCACCTTAGAGACTTATGCTCAAATAAATTGGTTAGTCTCTAAGGTGCCACAAGTACTCCTTTTCCTTATGTGGAAGATAGGTGACAGTGTCACCTAGGCACATGTATAGGTGGTTTATTGTTTAAGAGGTTTCCTCTGTAACGGTTTTGTTCTGAATAAATACTACTTTGCTTTAAGAAGGCTGAGTAGTCACTGGTTAACCCCGTCCTTGCCCCTGAGAGAACAGCACGGCAGGTGCTGAACTGAACTCAGATGCGTTGAGATAACCATACAGTGAATTGCAGCCTCTCCTGCTCCAGACTGGAGATTTAGTCATGAGACTCAGCCCCAAGAAATGTGACAGCTAGAGGCCTGAGACATGTGAGGGGTTCTGTCAACGAGGCCATGAAGGGGTCAGAGGTGCAGTTATCCCAGCACTGTGATATTACTTCCTCAAAAATAGTATAAAATTTCAATCAAGAAATGCATCCCAGCTGTAGAATTCTATTGGTTGGTTTAAAATTTCTAGATAAAAGCTGAATTCTTCTTTATTAAGAGATGACCCAAAGGTGTTGAATCAATAGAAAAACTCCCATGGATCAGGCTCTTAAATGCTATAGTTTTTCCCATAAGAGGTTCTCTTCCAGCAGTTCTGCAGAAACGTTCTTAAAACTGGAAAAATGATAAGCAAGGGAGTAGATTTTTTTACATAGCAGTTATACCAGTAATGTTCATCACTTGTCTTAAAACATAGGGGCAGTAGGGTATTATGCAGGGTAGTGATATCAACAAGCCATTACTAACAGTATAAAATAATTACATAAGTGACACCTTAACATTAATGCTCTTAACTTCGTTACTTGTCTGAAAGGAAGGAATAGAATAGTGCACATTTTATTGATTGAACATGCAGCTGGCTGGAAAGATTCCATCTCTGCTCTGGCCCTGATATGCTGCTTTTGTTCTTTTCTTTGGATACATGCTTTGTGTGGTGTACAAAACAAAATTCACCAATGACAAATTTGATTTAAAAAGAATGTTGGTGGGTTCAGGATTTGGCAGGTGTCTTCCCCAGTATCAGGACACACTCCAGGTGTGTTTACAGTGAAAAAGGCATTTTTTGTAGTCTGTTAGTGCTGTCAAGCAGAAAGTGGGGTAACATTCTGTTTTCACTTACACAAGGGGGGGGAAAATCACTTAACTAGATTTACATCAGTGTAACACCATTAGAATAAATGGGAGCAGAAATTGGTCCCCCAGCCTTTAAATGCTACAAGTGCTGCATCTGCACCTTCTCTCTTTTTTTACTTCACATACTGAAAAGATCTTGTGACAGGACAGTCCTTTAAAGGCTTCAGGATCACCCATCTCTCTAGCGCACCATTCACATTCATACTTAACATGTGAAAATCCACCTTCAGCTCAGTAAAATTTGATCTGGGTTCTTAGTGGTCTGCTGTTACAAATCTATTCTGTGTCACTTGTAACCTACTCTCTCCTGTTGGTTGCAGAGACTGCAACAAACAAATGCTGAGTTTATTACTGTATGTTTAGACTTAGCAGCACCCTGTAGATACAGGTTAGCAAAAAAGTCTTTTCTTTAGTCGTTAGGTAGCTGTGCTACAGAGGGGCTAGGTATTCTAGAGGTTATAGGCTATTGGAAAGAAAAAAAGTTATTCTGCTCTTTTTTATTATTGTGTGTGTATTCTCTGTCTAATTAGTGATGTAGTCTGCTTTTAAATGTTAGAGAGTATGTGTATTGCTTTTACGTAAAAGAATAAATGGACACATCAGGAATGGTAACATACAGAAGCCAGTAGGAGAACACTTCAATCTCCCTGAACATTCTATAACAGATTTAAAAGTAGCCATACTTCAATAAAAAAATTCAAAAACAGACTTCAAAGAGAAATTGCAGAGCTACAATTAATTTGCAAATTTAACACCATTAATTTGGGCTTGAATAGGGACTGGGAGTGGCTGGCTCACTGCAAAAGCCATTTTCCCTCTCTTGGTATTGACACCTCCTCCTCAATTATTGGGCATGGACCACATCCACCCTGATTGAATTGGCCCGGTTAACCCTCGTTCTCCACTTGTAAGGTAACTCCCTTCTCTTCATGTGTCAGTATATTTATGCCTGCATCTGTAATTTTAACTTCATGAATCTGAAGAAGTGGGTTTTTTACCCACAAAAGCTTATGCCCAAATAAATCTGTTAGTCTTTAAGGTGTCACTGAACTCCTTGTTGTTTTTGTAGATACAGACTAACATGGCTACCCCTCTGATACCTGACACAAATACATACAGAAGTTTCAAATTCTTGTTTCAGGCTTGTAGCAGCGATGGACTAAACTGGTGGCTTAAGTCAAGTGTCTGGTTGCTTGGTTAGAATACTCCCGTTAGTATAAGTCCATAGTCCAGAGGCCTGAGCAGGAAAGAGGCCAAATGGAGATGTTTCCAGGGCCTTTTATAGCTTCTGCCATGAGGAGGAAAACATATTGTTTCAAACAAAGCCCTCAGCACAGCTAGTGGAAAAATCACAGGTGAAAAGATTGTGTTTGGAATTACATGAGCAAGTCACATGTCCATGCATGGTTCTGCCTAGACACAGTATAAGCCATTACCTGTACCTCAAAACAGCATGTTCACAGGAAAGTCCATTCAAGGTATCTTCCATTGTGAGTTAAATATTGATTGGCCCAATGTATATGTGGAATTCCTTGTAGGGGTTACCCCAGGAGCAAACATTTGAAATCCAGGCATAGAGCCAATACTCATAGCTTCAAATACAAAAATGATACATGCATAAAAATAGCATAACCATAACCAGCAAATCATAACCTTTCCATAGGCATCTTACATGTCACATTTTGTACAAGATTTGTTGCAAATATAGAACAGTGGTTGCAACAATGATCTATATGGCCACATTTTAATTAGATAACGTCACAGTAGATACCTCCCTGTAGCCTGGATTTAGGCACCAGACTCCATGAGGGGAGGAACATGGCACACACCCCTCTTGTCAGCATCTCCAATGGCTAGTTTAGGTCCCTCCGTGGATAGTGTGGATCACATTTTTAGGTGTCTCTCCCTCCCTGTTTAATTGTATAGGGAGTTACAGTGCTTAACTCAGGCTCTGTGCACTGCAGCATGTTCCTGTAATTTTCTAAGTGCCTAAAAGTAAGGGGTTGCAATGCCTAAATCCCTTTGTGGATCCAGGTCTTAATTCCTTCTCTCTTCCCCTCAGCAACATACCACATTAGTTTATCCTGGCTCTGCCTCCACCTTCCTGATAGTTGTCCGGATGTGTTGTGGTTCTGAATGCATTCATTGTTAAATTATTCACCACATTATTTCCACAGACAGTTCTTTGTCTGTAGTTTGTTAGAGAGCTGTTCATTGTGAATATTTGGTACTCAATATATGAGATGTTTACATCTGACATACAGAGTATATATATAATAGGTTTGTTCCCTGATAACTGACTCAGTGAGTCAGGGTTTTGGAGCAAATAATCATATTTACAGATTCAAATTTTACTTTCCCCTGGATGTTCTCCAATAGTTTCTTAAAATTCACTGTTTCCATGGTACTTCTTTGCTAATAAACTTGCTTGCTAGAATATTCACAGAAAGTGAACACAACTGAAGAGAATTGGTTTAGTACTCCAAATATTCTTAGATTAATTAATTAGTTGCTCATTTCTAGTGCATTCTCTGGTAAAAAGGGACTTGACTTGTTACAGTAGGAGGCACAGCTATCACATAAAACATGCTGATATACTTGCAGCAGGATGTAAAAGTTTTAGAAACACTAGCCTAGAGTCAGTGATCTGAACAAGAAACTTATTTCTGTAAGTTTTGGAACTGAATGTCATTATTTTAGTTTCCTAAGGTTGCATGAATGCAGTCTAACTGCAGACTATTGTCGGACGGTAAAGTATGTGATCACATACACATTTATTTCCAAATGGACTCATGACCTTGTACATAATCCTCATGCTCCTAAGAGAGATCCAGAGAAGTAAAGTGGTGTTGCACTTTGTTTACTTGAGCAATGAAGAAATCTGACGTGATTTTTTTCTTCTAAAGATGTACAGTACAAATCGAGAGGGATAACTAAAACTAAACTAATAATATATTCCCAACATGAGCCAGACATTTGTGAACTTACAGAAACTAGAAGAGGAAAGGAAATGTTTCTGCTGATGACAGTGAGAACTTAGCGTTCTTAAACGTCAGACAATTTTGTAAACAAGGAAGTTAAAAGGTTCCTTCAGAGACATGGTAACAGAGGAAAAGTCTATATTTTCTAGTGAACACTGTTGAGGAAATGGGGACAATTTTTTACTTGTATTTTGTGCTATTCTAATAGTAATAGTACACTGCAGTTCTATAGTAGTCGTCGTCTGGAGATACCAGAGCTTTTTAAAAATAATGGCTTGCAGCAACCCAGTTAGGTTGATAAGTATTATTAACCCTATTTTACAGATAAGGAAATTAATGTACAGGAGGGCTAAGTGACTTGACCATGGTCACAAAGCAAGTTAGCAGCGGAGCTGGGAATAGAAACCACCTTACTGACTCTTTTACCATGTCACTAACCACTAATATTTATTTTCTCATTCTGTGTATAAGGAAATAAGATAATTGCACTGATTATGCTCTTAAAATATAATTATTTTGGATTAAAGATTTTGCTTTAAATTAGGTGGTTGCGCTCTCAGCAGATATGTGGCCTGGCTTCACTGAAGTAAATGAATATCTGAATTCAGTCAGTGCAGCTGTGCTAATTTTAACTCACTGAAGACCTGGCCTAAAGACTTTACACAGTAAATGAGCTTTAAATATCTTTTCCCACAAAAGACAACTTTAGTCTGGCACAATCATGTTCTGGATAAAAGCCTGTAATACTCTAACTGTATTTTCTAGTAGTCAGGTATATACACCCCATTGGACTTCTAAATAAAATTTATATAAAAAACAAAGGTAGCCGCTCTGGCTGCATCAGCCTGATTCATGATTTCATTGCTAGGTGCTCCTAACAAATCTAATGAAATGAAAAGCATTTGATAAAGTTAGATACAAGTTGATTTTGCTTTGGTTTCTCTTTATATTTTTTAGATTGCAGCAAAATAAACTAGAGGCACTAGGTTTAATGATATCTAATTTTATTTTTGGGATCCAAAAAACATGGCTAGATAGGAAAACCATTCTAAATCAAACAGATTATTCTATTTAGCATGTTTCCAGTTGCTTGCTGCTATCAGTTTGTGCTCCTGACAGTAACCTGTGGGAGCCAAATGAGTGAAATTTGTTCAGATGATAGAGATTATACAGAATAAAATCTTTAATCAAGAAACATGGAAGCCACTGGGCTTTTCCTGTATTTATTTCCCTCTTCATTTTATGTACACACATGACTAATAGGCCTATATAATATAGTTGTCTTCCTTACAACATTAAGGTAGAGACAGTCCTTTTCATACTGTAATCCAAAGATATGTAGTTTTGTATACTCTAGTCAGATTCTTTAATACACGTCCTACATAATATTTATCATATGTCGTGTAACTAATGTTGCATTAATGTAGCGTCTACATTTGAGAAGCATTTCATACACAGAAGCCAGGAGATTAAAAAGAGGACTGTTTGCACCGCAACTGTAATGGCCAATTGGAGCTATATCAGGGATAGACAGCAGGGGAGATACAATGGAGGGGCTGGGAGAGGGGAATTCACATAGCATTCTCTAGCTGTCCTGCTCATGCCTGCTTCCTGGACAGTGGACCCACTTCACTGGTTCACTCTATACCTAAAAAAACCTGAAGTTAAATCTCTTATAATAAAATGACCTTAATGTATTGCATGCACAGTGTTGTTACCACACTAATTACTGTAACCAAAGACATTATGCATGCATGCACTGTGGGAAAGTTAGTGTTCTGAGAAATGAACATTGCATTTAAATGTGCTAGTTAATCTGAAGTGCTGTATAAATTCTGTTTATATGTTAGAATTCATGTGCATAATATTTTACAATTACTTTAATTAGCTATTTTTCTGTGGGGATCAAGTGATGTGGGTCACTCATTACCCACTTCAAGCCAAGTTACCTGACGCTATCTGAAACTACCACACAACTAGGATAGCTTAGCATGACATACTTTTTTTGACTGCAGACTCCATGATTCCTCGTCTCAAGCACTGCTGACAAAGGATTTAGCAAGACACCACAGGTTTGTGAGATAAGTTTCCCTTTACTGATTTGATATTCATTTTGTATATAGTTTAATACTTTCATTTTATGGTGTTATTGGTAACATTCCATTTTTCTGTCTGTCAGGTGACGGTGATAAAATAAAGATGAGAACCCACATCCAGGAACTTGGCATAATTGAAAAAGGTAAATGCTTTTATCGTGCTATGTGATGATTAGCTGATAATTATAGAGATGGGTCTTAACTAAAACCTCTCACTTGCAACCTGTGTTGTATTGTTTTCACTGAGAGCTCACACGCACACACTTGGTCACTTGTTCTCTTGGCAATTACAGAATCACTTTGGGATGCTTAGCACAAGAGAGAACCAGGTAGAGGGAACTCCTGCCCTACAGAAGTTTACAGGACTCCTTTCTGTTCGTGCACAAACCATTAGAAGCACCAAGTTTCAAGGAGCAGGTAGCTTCGGACTGACCCCAAACGCTCAGTTAGCCACAGAACTGCATTTTCTGAGCATAGCAGAATAGTACAGATGGGAAAAGAAGAAAGATGTCTTTACCCTCTTAAGGATCCAAGGATAGGAAATGATATTGAATTTAGGAAAAGGGTGAATGGTAAATATACATTCGTGCTCCACAGCCACTCACTCCATACACATGGGGGTGAGGGTGATGGGAAGAAGGGTCCTGAAAACTGAACAACAAAAAGTCCTAATAAAAGAAGAGGTTGCTCCTGTTCTATCTGTACTGGAGCTTTACTCTGTAAAGTCTATGGAGAAAAAGATAATACAAAAGACAATACAGCTGTCATTCTCCTTAGAGCCTCTTCCCCCATAATCCAGGGGAAGGGGGAATAGAATTTTAAAAAGTCTACACTTTAAAGAAAAACAACCAACCACCCAAGCAGACTATCTTGTCACAACTTTCAGAGTATAGTGGATCTTCCTAAAATTTTAAGTTTTTCTATAAAGGAAGTACAAAAAACAGTTCTGCCCTTATGGGCGGACTCCTAACACACACACTTACTGATTTTATCTGATTTTCAAGCATTTCCAACCTTTTATCATTAACCTTATTTCCTTTAACAAAACTTTTTAGTGGCATGAGTGCTATAAAGAGGTCATGTTACCTCTGCATCCAGGCTGTCCATTTGCTGGGAAGCATGTTCCAGGCCTATAGTTTAGAAATATCTATTGCACTGTTTTCTTGGGAGGAAATATGCCCTGCCCCAAGTCCAATGTAGGTTATTAACACAAGCCTAACTAACCTGTACAGAAGGTCACATTAGGGGGAAATTGGGCAGTGGTATCTAGGCTTTTGTGGGCTGCACCTGCACATCTCCTTTAGTTTGGATTGTTGGATGCTATTAGAGGACTGAGAGTTGCACTTTCTGCCTCTAATTCTGATTTCAGACCATGTTTTGGGAGGCCAAAGTCCACAAATAGAAGAGAGAAAGGTGAGGATTTCTCTGAAACTACCTGGAAACTCCATAGGTCATTCATTACCCAGCTCTAGCACCAGCCTTATTTTGACTACCCACGTTTTTATAGAAAAAATTTGTATTTATGTTTTGAAGTTGTACCATATCCAATTGTGTCAGACTGTTTTCAAAACAAGCAAGCCAGGGAGACCTGATGGTGCATTTTGCTTTCCCGATGTGACCTTCTTTTACCACATCCTGCTCCCCTTTCTCACAGAATTCATGTAGAGTCATCAGTGGTGCTACTTGCATGAGTAAGGAGCACAGGATTTGGTCCTTCTTGCACAACATGCATTTAGAGCAGCAGATGTGACTTTAATTATAGGATGGTTGGGCTTCCTCATTTTCAGTTAGCACAATGTATCACTAATAATATCCTACAGGACACAAGTTAGGCCACACTGATTTTAACCAAAATAAATGTTTCTTAGTGCAGCCCAATACTCCTGTGGAGGACAGAAGATGAACTGTCTGTAACAGATTCAGAGAAGTCAGGCAGAGTCACAGAACACATCTGTGTTACTGTGAAACTCCTCAGGAGTTTAGTCCCTTGTCTCATGCAGATCTACTACAGCCACTCCCCCACTAAGAACAAAAGATGCACAAAAGCATTGAGTTCAGAGGCTCCAGATTACAATCAGCACACTATGGGGGTACCTTTCTCTTGCCAGTTGCAGTTTTATCCCATATAGGGAGCAGGGGAGGTACAATGAAGGGGCTGAGAGAGGGACACTCACATGCAATAAATCAGTTTGTTTAGCTCTAATTAATATTTAATTGTGTAATAAATCTGAATGTCTCAAACAGCTGGCAGTGTTTTTAATGTCATGTTTGTTTTAAAATAAAAACACTAATAAACCTTGGTTTGTGGTCTAATTTTTTTCGTTGTTTGAAGTTTTATGTTAAACACTTCATCATACTTAGGCTTCTTAGCTTTAAATGCAGTTGTGGTCAGAAAAATAACTAAGTGAAAATGACTTACTTCTGTATTAAACATGTCAGAAAGATCCCAGACTGAGCTTGTGGGAAAGATGATCTTTTGACTTGAAATCTGACCACATTTGTTCTGGAAGTCCATTGAAAGTGTGAAATTGGAAAGATGTAACTCTCCTTGTTTTGTCAGTGGCTTATCAGAGAACTATGGCACTTTAAGTTATTGTTACCCGTTTTCGGCCTGAGCAGTTAGCCAATTTTCAGGAGCCTGTTGTTTTGGTAAGGAGGAGAAATTGATGATGAGCCAGTTATTTCTTTGACACAATCCTGTTTCACTACAAAGAATGTACGAAGTCCTCTTTCCCTCAGCACAACTGGAATCAAACAGAAGACTTTCTTGGTTTACCGTTCCAAACCCCTTTTCAGCTAGCATTTAGCTCAAAAGCTCTGTTAGCTTTTTTCCAGGGAGCATGCTACTAGTTCTGTGGCTGTATCCTTGGCTTTCTGCTGCTTCTCTCTGACACCTCCTCCAAATATCCAGAATAACCCTTTTGCCCACAGGGCTCAGTTTCTGATCAGTCTTGCCGGTGCCTTTATTTTGGGCAGCAATATGTGCCTGTGATTTGGGAGGGAGGCTTCTATTGTTTCAGCTGTTTAGTTCCATAAAGAAGCTTATTGTTTCTTACATTTATCCTGAATGAAGGACAACTGTTTCACCTACCAGCTTCAATGAGATTTAACCCAACCCATAATATCATTTTGCTACTCACCTAGTACATGATAGCAGTGAGGTAGCATTGGACATGCATAAATAAAACTGTTCATATAAAACTTTGAAAGATTGAAATAGTATTGCATCATTCCTTTTTGCATTATTATTTATATACTCAGAGTTCTAGGAAGCTAAACCTGCAAGCCTCCAATTTTACAGTTTAAAATATAATCATACTTTGTGTGATTTGAAAACAAAACATGTCATCTGTATATGCACAAGTGAACAGATTCAGCAATTGAGCCAAATTAGTGTGGTTTGTGTTGCCCAGGTGAGAATAAGTAGTGTTTAACCATTTTTTTAGTATAAAAAGGCTCCTGGGTTCTTGCCTGGAAAAGAGAGTTCTTCCATTTTGAAAATGGGAAAAATCCATGAAATTGCATCATTAAAAATAAAGACCTCGAATATGAACTGTATGCAAAGGGCCAAATCCTGCTTGCCATCTCCATGTGAGTCATCTCACTGACTTCAAGGAGAATACTTCACCACCTGGGAAACGCCAACTGGTTCAAGCTTCGGAGTGGTGAGAGCCCAGCGCTCTCACTCTCTTCCCCTAACATATAGCTTTCTAACCCTGACTTGTGTGATAGTTATAGGTTTCTGAACCTGACTTTTGTAATCAAATTTAAGCTAGATTTAATATTGTAACTGTTTTGTTTGTTTGGCTCTCCTCCTTGTATGGTCATTACCTGGCAATAAATAACTTATGGTTAAGCTGGTTGCTTCCCTCCCTCCCTCTTTTGTGTTTTTGGCTTCCCCGTTCCTGCAGCAACACTCCAGTTACCTAAACTAAAGATCTCTGTAGCACCCAAAAATCCTGCAGGGTTTGCTCATCAAGTGGGTTACTACCAGAACAATTGGAACGTGAAAGCAGGGATAGGGACATGCTGAACCTATGGCATACGAGGGTGGCAGCTTGAAAGTGCTGCTTGACCCAGCCTACAAGGGTTCAACTGATTGACCCGGTCTGCTCAGACATGCTCTGTTAATCTGTGTGTGCGCATGCTCGCTCATCTGATTTTGGGGCTGGAGGAACCCAGCCCTGGGGAACCTAGGTCCTGCAGGATAGGTTCCCCAGGGCTGGTGCTCCATTGGGAGGCAACTTGCAGAAGGGAGAAGTAGAGCTCTGTATGAGAACACAAGTGACACAAGCAGTACATGGATAGAATTACAGAAACCCCCCGCCCTCAGAAGAGTAACCCTAATAAATGAGCATACCCCAAGCATAACAGGCAAATCTAGTAACAGAGCAGCTGGCTGGCTGCACAGAGGTGAGCAAGCTGTTTCAGAAAAGGGTAACTTGCTCCCTCCCTCAGAGGGAGTGGGGAGAAATGGGAGGAATTGTCACTGAGCCCTAAATCATTCTCTAGTCTGCTGGCCAGTGGTGCAGTAATGTATCACCCCCCACTGAGGGCAGGATTTACAGATATGGAGTTCTCAGCATCTCAGACAATTTAACTACATCCATACCACAGCCCAGGAATGGATCCAGAAGGAAAATGAATAGGAAACTGGAAGTGTTTGTAAATAAGGCATTATAAGAAAAACAAACAGTTTTATTAAAAACCAAAAATAATAATACTTCACACTTACATGATGCCTTTCCTAGGAAGCACTCAAAGCACACTGGAAATGTTAATTACACCTCCTAGTGCTTCTGTGAGGTTTTTTTAAATACCCGTTTTACAAATTCCTAACTGTTCTGGTACTGTAACATGAAGCAACTGGCCAAAGATTATGCAGCAGGTCAGTGGAAAAACAGCATAGAACCAAGGAATCCTAACTATCTTCAGTCACTAGACCACACTTGCTTATGAACACAAGGTTAATAAGCTGAAATATAATAGTAAAGTATAATACATTTTGAACATATGGATCTGAACAAACAAACGAGGAAATAAGGCTAATACCCCAAATGACTAGTGTTTTATATGTTAGATTAGTAGCTGTAAGAAATAAGAGAATGAAAAGTTTTCATAGAGAATTTTTGCAGCTGCTGCAAAGTCTGATTTATAGTAGCTATTTTCAGAAGTGACTCTTTATAAAGAAATAGCTGAAATGATTTTTGATTAGGGGACTGGATGACTCAAGCAATTGATAGAGAGGTCTGAGGGCTTTTCACAGCACTTGGAATTTGGTAGTGCTGTTTTCATCTGTTGGGCATAGAGGTCCTAGGAGACATCACAAAAGCTACAATCACACTTAGCCCTTTCAGCAGCACAGAGAATAAACATCTTGTTACCTTGTAAGTTTATTGGTGAGGTAGTGTGCAGAGCTCACCCACATTGCTCCCTGGGCTGTTCCAGTTTCCTGGATACATTGAGGAATTTCCTCTTTAGTGTGGTGAACCCAGTACCTTAAACAAGCAATAAAATTAGTTCTGTTAAGTGAGAGAGCTTTGACAGTCCTTGGAGAAGACGTGGCTAAAGTAAAACTGATTGTACAGAAAGGGAGTTGAAAATAAGAATTTTGTCTCAAGCAAAGAGAAGAAGCTGGGATTAGAAGGAAAGAGAATGAAAAAGAAAGAAAAAAGTCTCTGGCAGAACCCACCTCCTTCTACTCAGGGCTTGTTTTCATGCAGTCACTCTTTTTGTTCAGTCTCCCTTTGGCTGGTCATTTCATCCAGGCAGCAAGTTGTCTCTGGCTCACAGTTGAACCCAGACATCCCTCACCAAGCAAGAAACAAAACTCTGGTCAGCCCCAATCTGAGCTGCTTCTTTGCCTTTTAACTCCACTCTCTACACCTGACATCTGATGCAGGTATAGCAGGGCGGGGCCAACAGGGTTGACAGGCCTTTATTAAATCTTTATTGCCAGAGTGGGGCAAAAAAACCCAGGCTAGCAAGGGCAGGGAGTGTCTAAAATTACCGTCTTTGGGGAACAAGGTGGGGGCTGTCCAAAAAGCTCAGCCACTGTGCACTCCCTTTTGTGTATGTCTTATACAACAAGCGTTCTAAAAATAGAGCATAGCCATGGCGGTGCAAGCGGTGTGGAGGGCTAGCCACCCCGAGTATGTACACAGCCAAATTACACCAAGGAAAACAGTGTCCAATGCATTTCTGATGCAACGTAGCTGTCAGAAATCAACTGTCCACAGCTCAACAAAAGTGTTAATACATATTCGCCTCTCAGTATGCGTCATCTTTTTGGCTTGTGATGCAAATAATAAAGAGTACATATTAAAAAAATGCCATTGATTAATTGAGGCAAAATATATATAACTGGAAGGAACGTCCTTGTTTATGCAACCAGTTCTCTGTGTAAGGGTTTTTTTTTCCGGGTACCAAAACCCAGGGCCACAGAGAGGTTTTGGGGGGGCCAGGGCAAAATCTAAAACTGGTGCTCCCCACCCTTCCAAAATTACCACTTAAGGGACGCTGTGTGTGGTGGATGGGTTGAAGAGCAAGCCTGCCCCACATTTACCTCCCACCAGTGGCTCCTGTCCCACTGGGCTGGGCCCAACTCCCTGCTCCAGGCCTTGCAACCTGGCACACAGGGTAGCAGCACCACTCACTCAAATTTGGTGCGACGGCCCCTCTGTCATGATGGAGGGGTGTGGCATGGCAAACCCGAGTGGTGAAGCAATCTCATCGCAATGCCACTCGGTTTGGGGGCCTTCCAAAGGGGTCCCAAGGTAAACTGCCTCCCACCAAGTGGCCCTGTCAGGAATATTGTGTGGCTAAAAGGATGCATGTATGACTTAATTTTTGGTCCAAAATATAGTCCAATATGATATGCAGTATTAAAATACAGAATGCAGTGTATTTACTAGGTATAAAATTAACATCCCTTAAAATTTACACTGCAACAGTTCACTATTTGTATATCTCCAGGTTTGTAACTCATAATATTGCTTACAATGCTGCTCTCACGGAGAGTTCACCCAACCACTTGTTCTGAGCTGTTTTCCCCCAATGCTTTTCACCAAATTACCCCGAAGAAAGAAAGGGAGACAAAGAGCTTCATCAGAAGGTGTTGTAAAACCCACTTGATGGCCAGTTTCTGAGAAAGGAGAGAAAAAGAGCTGTGTTAAGTGTTACCAAGAGCTGCTGCTTCTGAGCTCCTAACTCAGGCAAAACACCACAATGGGAGAGTTGTTTGAACAAAGAACAGAGGATGTGATCCACAGTTTACATCACTTCTCTGGACCAATGAGTGAGAAACTTCAGGTTACAGTATTGTCACACAGCTAGCAGTAAGAGCTTTACAACAATTAAAATATCTGTAGCACGCTGCTGCAGACAAACAGCTCTGGGGAAATCCTGTCCCCAGGTGTAGAGGGTCTGGGTGCTAGTGCTATCTGTACATTATGGTAGGGCAGTGTACCAGGAGCTGGTGCATGGGGTCCACACTCCTCCACTACCCTCACCTCCAGATGAAGGGGAGATTCACCACATGTAGACTGCTGCAGATCTGGAGATGCAATAGCAATCCTCTGGAGAGAGGATTCAGTGTCACTCGATTCATACCCCTATCCTTCCACCTCCAAACTCACGCTCAAGCCTTAGCCATCTCATGGTCTGTGCAATTGGGTTATTAGGATTTGGCCTTGTGCTTCCTGTTTATAAATATATATTTGCCTAGAAATTGACATTGATATCTGCCGATGTGCAGCATTAGTTCAAAGGACAATGATGTGTGGAATAGTCATTGCTAACCTCCAAACCAGCCCACACACTTTCATCAATCCCTTGAAGTCTGCAGCGCAAGGGGGAAAAAAAATGCAAACATGCAAAATCAGCCTGCCACAGCCTGCACCAACAATAAACTGAAGGATGCAATACTGTAGCCTTAAAATATGGTGCTTCCTCTAGCACCCGGTGAACCAATCAGCATTGCTCATAAGACAAATGCTGTGGGAGCTAACAGTTTACTGTAAAAAAAAAAATGAAGAGTTTAAATTGGAAAAATTATAACAAGAGAAATACAGTGTGAATTTACACCAATACCGAGAAGGGCTTTTTAAAATTAAGATTTTACCTTATAGAAATGATTATTTATCACCATTATGCAATAACCAAGACTTTTGAAAGTTGTTAATGTTATCATGGTACTGAAACCTGTAATGCCTCTGTGATGATGGGACATTTAAGAGATATTTACATGATTAATTACAATCTAGGGAAATTCTTTTAACCATGAAAAAGTGACCTGGGATGAAAGTTGATACACAAAATTTATTTTTAACCAAATGTAAAACAGAGTTTTAATGGCCTATGGCATTTTTAGATCTAGAGCTTCAAAAGTGTACTGTAACCTTCCCTGACTTTTACTTCTTTTGAGCCAAAGTTATTGACAACCACCCTGTCAAGTTATATCAATGGGGACACATCAGAATTTCTTGAGAAATCAAATGTAAGGCTAAGCCAGTTCCACCATGTTAGTGGCCTGATGAAATAAATGAAAAGATGCCCATTGATTTCAGTGGTCTTTTGAGCAATCCCCAAGGATACAAGAGGCAACCAAGAGATGCCAATGTGCATTTATTGATATTTTATAAATAATGTTATAAATAAAAATGTAATCGGTCATTTAAAAAAAAATTAAAATAAAGTGCTCATTTTGTTGAGGAGCACTCAAGCTGATTTTCATTTCCCTTTCCTTGGGACTTATGCAGGATGGGCTAGGCTCTGTGTCTGGGTGTGTATTGGGGGAATACTGTGACTGGTAAGAAGTCCCAAGCTTCCATCTGCTATTCTCCCACAGACTCACCATCCCTGGCATCAGCACTGCCTAAGAGCAGTGCCACTCCTCAGCTCATGGCAATTACCCTCTGACCCGTTGCACAAACATATAGTGTGGATAGGCTACCCAGCAGAACAGCATCCCAGCCCTCCCATTACACACATTGCCCCTCTCTGGGGTCCAGACAACCATTCTTTATCCCTACTCCTGCCTGGTGGAGAAGTGAACAGCAGCCCTTGGGCAGGAGCGGTTAAACACCTTCCCCCTTCATAAAGAAGTAAGGGTTGGCTCGCAAAAACAATTTTCTTCTTCTCCCAGGGTTTTCTAGTACCAAGTCTCATCTGACTAGGGGTGGGAGAGCCTCTTCATAAGAAGCTTTCTTCACTCTCAGAAGACGGGAGGCACGTGTTTCAGTGAGCAGAACGACCAGCCACTCCACCATTTGGATCCAGCAGCTTTTAGACTTCATGAACAGAAGCTGCCACACTTCGGCCTATGTTTGGAGAATCCCAGCAGCAGCTCCTTTTATCCCCATGGCCTAATGCACTTGGAACCACAGTGTTCATTAGATCAGCAGTTCTCAAACTATCAGAGGGGTTCTCAAACTGTGGATCGGGACCCCAAAGTGGGTCAGGACCCATTTTAATGGGTTCACCGGGCTTGGCATTAGATTTGCTGGGACTGAAGCCAAAGTCTGAGTCCCACTGCCCAGGGCCAAAGCCTAAGTCTGAGGGCTTCAGCCCTGGGTGGTGGGGCTCAAGTTACAGGCCCCCTGCCTAGGGCTGATGCCCTTGGGCTTTGGCCCCCTGCCCTGGGCGGTGGGGCTTTGGCCCCCCTGCGGGGTGCGGAGGCTCAGGCTTCAGTCCCCCTCCTAGGGTCATGTAGTAATTTTTCTTGTCAGAAGGATGTCGTGATGCAAGGAAGTTTGAGAACCCCTGCATTAGAACACCCCTATAAGGAACCTTTGTGTACACATGCATCTTCCACAGCAGCTGTATGGTTACATATACTGGCAGTGGAATGTTTACCTGCTAAATACATTTTTTTAGTGACAACATTTTCAAAAAGAAATCCTTTCTTACTTAGGTCTGGACAGAATACAGAAAGAGTTAAGATGCAAAGTGTTTTTAATCAACAATTTAAGGCCTAAGTTAACTAGGCATTGTCTCTTTAATATGCAATACGATTCACATATTCAGGTTAGCGTGTTCTCAGTACTCAAGCCTGGATTTAAGTTTTCCTTTCTGAGAGCCCAATTCTGCAGGTGCTGGACTCTCTCCATTCTCATTAGCTTCAGAATTCCCTTTTGTTGCTGCTACTGCTGTTGCTGTTGTAAAGTGGAAATGGAGACATGTAGCGACTGTCAGTACTGATTCAGACAGTTTTCTCCAAGGCAGTGGTTTTGTATCTGATCAGAAGAAAGCATAAATTTCCTTTCTTACTGAGGCCTAGTTAAGATTCTGGGCAGGGCATTAGGTTTTGTGCAAAAAAAAATTTTCTTTGCTATTTGAATGGTCATGTCCTGATGACTGGCTAGAATATTTAACATTAGTGGCATGCTCAAGATTTGACAGCCATGTCAGACATAGTACAGAAGCATTTGAGAGGCAGGAAATGTCAAACCACAACGTCTGTCCTACAAACTGCAGGGTTTTACAGAAGTATTGTAAATACACTATTTATGCTCAGATTCTTCTGAATGGTATTTGGTACAGAGGTTCAATACATTTTAATATCAGTTCCACAAAAGTCATACTGATAAGGCCAAAGCTGTTGAAAAGGTCCTTAAGGCATCAACAAACTTTCTACATTAAGGATAAAACTAAAGCTAGATTGTTACAAAAGGTTATATTCTTCTATAAATCACACTCACGTAAATCCAGACTAAGAAATCAACGGAGGCCTTCCAGATTTACACTGAGAGCAACATCTGGCTCATATTCCTTTATGCTGCTATCCCTTTGACCAAGACTATGCTCAAAGTGAGTAAATATGGAAGTAATGTACTATAACTTATAGAACATGTTGTATTGTTAATTCGCTTTCTTTTGATATTGACTAATTGATGCACCATTCTCATTTTTTATGATGGTTGTCTAATAAGTGGAAATAGATTATCTTTCAAATATTTCTTTAATCAAAGAAACAATAAATGCCATTTTCTTCTGTTTTTCTTTTGTTTAAGAAATTGTGTTGACCCAGGTTAGTCTTCTCCTTTCCCTGATTCAACCTAAAACAGATAGATTTTGTGGCTACTATTCTTGTGAACAAGCAAATACTAGTTGATTGCTTTAAGGATATTTCGCCTATCCAGCAGAGATGCTCTTGCCCTTTTTTCATTCTGGAATTGAATGATATGTCCCAAGGATTGTATTTTTTCACATATGTTCCACATAGCTTTAACTTTAATGTAAGAAGCCTCACAATATGCTTTCCAAGTTTAAATTACAAAATACCCTTTCTCTGTGTCTCCAAGACTTACCCATATTGGGCTTCACTGAAGTTGTGCATACTTGTTTTCACGTCCCTTTTATTGTCAGTTGTATCCAATTGCATAGTCTGGCCAACTAGAATGTAAGTTGGTGTTGTTGTATATGAGAAATATTAGCAGTATGTTATGATGCTGCATGTTAAGTGATGTTTTGACTATATTAATGAGTCTCTCTGTTAAAATTTAAGTCAAGTAAAAGCCCTAGAGTATGTACTTTTGGTTTATAGACAAGAAGTAGAACCATCAAAATTATAATAAATACATGGGCAAAACTGCAATATTTAGGAACTGGCTATGAGAAGTTTTCTTATTTATACTGAATTGCCAAAAGACTGAAGTCCTACAATTGATTTGTCATCCTAAAAAATGGAAAGGAGAATAGAGACAGCTTTCTCTGGGGAAATGAATGAAGAATAGACCTAAGTGTCAACAGCAAGAAGTGCAATGACATGCTGTGCCGTGACATTTGTCACATTAATACTAAATACCTCTGAGCTCAAAATAGACAAGTGTAGAACACCAATGGCAAGTTTCACAATGTCCATAGGCAAGCCAACAACATAACAGGAATGTATTTCCAAAAGATACAACATATGATTATATTTTACCAGAGAGACACATGATTACACAATAAAATACTTAAATGGTCAATAACATCAATAGAGACAGATAAGACTGTAAAAGATAAATAGAAAAATTTCTGTGAAATGTAAATTATGAACCAGGTGGTCCTTTATCTGGGTTATGCCTATGTGTGGGACAAGAAACTCTATAAGGTAATCCCATTAATAAATTTCCTAAATATTCTTCTGTTTGTTGGTGAGGTTAGCTACTGCAGAAGACGCACCTGGACTGCTTTGATTGGCAAGAAGTAGCATCAAGGAAATGTCAGAGGACTTTGGTAATTTCTAAATCCCCTGATTTTACTTTAACCATCTTCCAAATAGGAATTCTTGCTTGCATATGACAGCATCTGCTCCTACTCAGAATTGTTTTGTAGTGGGAAAGAAAGGAGAAGAAAAATGCAGCAAAATCCACACTGGGTCAATGCTACAAATAGCGGGCCAGTCAATAGAGCTATACCAATATACACCAGCTAAAGATCTACCCAGGAATCCTGGTTTGTTTAATTGTTACAGCTTACAGCTTACACTGTTCCTTTATTGATCTGAGCTGGAAGTGAAGACTTTAATGCCATTTACTTCAGTTGGCGTTGAGGGTGTTGAGCATCTTGCAGAAGGCTCTCAGCATCTCATAGGCTTGGGCCCGACATGCGGTCTGTTCCAGATGAGCTATGTCACTAATAACTCTTTAGGCTAAAAAATCTGTTCCACTTCGTATTTAGCTGTCTGTGACACTCTGAGTACCTTTCCCAGACCTGAAGAAGAGCTCTGTGTAAGCTCAAAAGCTTGTCTCTTTCACCCCTCACCCCTCTTCTCTCTGTTAAATAAAGATGCCAGATTCCTGGTCAAACAATTGTTCTCTCTTTATAAATCACAACATGTCTTTTGAAACTTACCTGAGAAGAATCTGAAGAGAAAGTTAGTTATATCAACATGATCTCAGTGTAGACCGTTATATACAGAAGAGCTAAACCAGAGATGCCAATTCTCCCTAATTTTCCATAACGCTCCTCATTTTTACATGTAATTATGAAATTACTAGTTGAGGCTTAAACCTACTAATTTTGCAAACATGCACATATATCTATCTATCTATAGATACGTGTGTGTATAAAATTTGCATTCGGGAACTATGAACACAGCAAATGGCACCACAGGCCCGGGGGACATTCTTCTCCACTACTCTGTGTCTGATAGGGGGTAAGATGCGGCACTTCTGAGTGGGTTGGGACATTGCTGGATTCACCGCCCAAGCCACAGGATGCATGTTGCTCTCTAATTGCCCCGGGTAGGCCTGCTGGACTATGTTAACTGCACTCACCAGCAACAGCAACAGCAGAGCCTGCATGGGGAATCCAGTGCCCCAAGCCTCACTGACAAACACTGCTGCTTGCCTCCTGTCAGACCCTCACTGTGCAGTCATTGGGGGAGGAGAAGCCAGAATTGAGGGTTTAGGCCCAGCGCTCTCCCCTCCCAGACCCGGGGCTAAAGTCTTGAGCCCTGGTGCTCCTCCCTGTGGAGTTCTGGGCTTTAGCCCTGTGGTGGGCACCAGTTCACTGGGCTGCAGCCTCATAGGTGGACCCCCTGAAACCACAGACTACCAGGGGGCTGCGGACGTCCTTTGAGAACCACTGCTCTAGAGCCCCGCATCCGATCCACAATACGCAAAGATGAGGAAACAAAGGACCGCATCCATGGTATAAAGCAGATATCCACGGATTTTCAGGGCTCTAGCAATATGAAGATGTTCACACCTCATCAGATGATCTTCATGCAGTTTTATAACAGTTCTTCAGTCACGAAAGATGAGTCTGATAATTCAAGCACAGAACTGAGACGCAGGAGCTCTGGTTCTTTTTCTGACTTTGCCAAAGACTTGCTTTGTGACCCGTGGGAAGTTATTTAACCTGTTTGCCTACCTGTAGAAAAAAATTGGTGTTTTAAGGCTTAGCTCACTTATGTCTGTAAAATGTTTTGAGATACTTAGGGTACATTTACACTACAAGCACTACAGCGGTACGGTGCTGTAGCGTAGACAGTACAATAATGGAATGGGTTTTTAATCGCTGTAGTAAATCCTCCCCAGCGAGAGGCAGTAGTTGACTCAACAGAAGAATTCCTCCATCGACCTCACTGTGTATAGGCTGGGGGTTAGGTAGACCTAACTACTCTGCACAGGGCATGAAGTTTTTCAAAGCCCTGAGCGATGTAGTTAGGTAGACCAGGCCTTAGACTGAGACCACTGCAAAAGTGCCAAATATTGCTACACAGTGACTTACTGCTGATGTGTTTGGAACTGCCATCTAATATAAGAGGGAGAAGTGCAAAGGTGGTGATGCACAATTTTTGCTGATAAGTGAGATCTGTGATTAAATTACACAAATGTTTTTCTTTTGTCTTGTGGGTCCTGCCAGTTTTCATCTCTCTGGTGGAGGGAGATTGTGGTTATGAGAATGTTCTTGTTTCCTTTATGTCCATGTTTTTTCAAAAGACTTGTCTGGAGGTAGCGAGTCCGATTAAGAACCTTCATGTCACATTTGACTGTAACCTTTTAATGGAGAACTAGAGTTGTTATAAATAGGGCTGGTACACCGCTTATTATAAAGGTTGACAGAATTTTCTCCCATAGGTAGAACAACCTGTCCTTGATCTTGGAAATGGCTGAACCATTTTGGATGAAATTTCTCCCCCAAAACAATTTAGCCTCAGGCAGACATCCACGTGGGAAATTTCAGTCCAAACAGTTAAAGATTGGCAAAGTTATGAGCAACTGAAAAAGGTCATTGTCTGGAGAGTGAGAGGCTACCTTGATAATAGGTGGCAATGCTAGTCTGTATTTATGTGGTTACACTAACTGTTGTACATATGCAGTCCCTTTTCTTGTGATGACCTCAGAGACGCAACACCTTTATTACTTGATTAAAATAGTTCACTCTTAGCAGGACTTCCAGCAGGGTTTCTCCAGAGCTTGGAATTAGTTCAGACTGCAGAAGTACATCAGAAGTACATCTGCTCACTGGCTTGATCAGCCATGCTCATATTAAGCCAACTTTGCAGTTTTTACATAGGCTGACTATAAAGTGAGCAGGCTTTTGTTTAGCCCTGTTTTATAAGCCTATAATGGTGCAGGACCTGGCTCTTTTAAAGCTTCTTCATTGAACCTCATGCTGACTGACACTACCTTCAATTTTAGGTTGGGCTATAATTATGCCTTTCCTGTGATGGGTCCTAGGATGTCATACCTGTTCCATCCTAGACAGCCCTCTCAGTCTGGCCTTCTCCATTTCTATTCTTCGCAATTTTTCTTCCCCAAATTTATTTTTAAATGACCACTGTTGTCCCTTTGTATCCCCCTCCCCTCTACCTTGTCAGACACCCTGATTTTATGTTGCATTTTGAATTATTGCCTAGCAACCTAAAGGAATTGATGGGCCAGGTTCATTTAGAATAAAATTATTATTAGAGATTCAAGTCAGACAACATTTCCATTGACATTAGTAGGAATTTTGCTTGAGTAGATTACAGGATTTGGCAACTAATTATTAATAGAGGTGGGTGGTTTTCCCCTGATCTCTCGTAACACTTCCACAAGTGTGTTTTGGCCTGGGAGAGTGTAATAGGCATATTTTCAGATTTATCTGCAACAACAAAGTTTATTATGAGGCTTTCTTTGGAAGGTCGCATGCAGATTATTGTCCCCTCCCACACACTAAGTGCTAAACACAAGGAAATATTTAAGTATTAAATATGTCTGATAAAATGTAGCTAAAATAGGTTTACTAAATCCTGTCCACATTTTGTGTGTGTGTGTGTGTGTTTATATGACAAAACAATGCACAACATGGCTCATCTAGATTTTTCAAGCTTCATCTGCTTTGGTGATGTCAGATCTGAGTAATACTTAACATAAAAGTGACTGGGGTTAGAAACAGGTTAAACAGAGAACTAAAATAGGAAGAATGGATGAGTATAGTTCTAATGATATAAAAAACATTTTTAGGACTTCATTGTTATAAATCTGACTTCACCAGGATTTTTTTTTTAGTCACTCCTATTTCAAGATTTGAGTATGTATAAGAAAAGATGCAGGGTCATATTCTGTTCTTCACCACCTGGAGGGGCACCACAGAAAGTCCAGGCCAGGGGCAGGCTGTGACTTTAAGCCTCGTTTGTGCCCTCCTGATTCTAGGTTGTCCTAGGGCTGTAACAGCCCAAGCATCTCTCTGCTATGGCACTTCCCCATATTCCACCTCCAGCAGTCCTCCAACAGCAGGGTTCATGGGGATGGGGTCCAGCGTAAGTATCTGATCTTTTAGATTTTTACAGGGATTGTTTTCTACTACAGAATGTCGTAGGGATCTGGCTGGTGAAGAGACTATCTAGTTCCCTTGTGTGCTGGCAATCACATGAGGCAGACCAACACTTGCCTCATTATGGTGAAATTCTCCCTGGCCTCATGCAGGCTGTTTACAGCCCTGACAGGCTGCCAAATTTGAGATTGTATTGTCTTTTCTTTGTCTCTGAAGCACCATGTACGTTTATAGCACTGAATAAATAATAACATGCAAACATGAATTTAAAAAACCTCAGAGGCAATGGACTAATCAAGCAATGTACTGCTCTTGATCTGTACAGCTCTCATTGATGTCCAGGGAGGTATGTGTATGGATTTAGGGTTCATAGAATATCCACAGAATATAGGGGTTCAAACCTGTAATTAGCTTGGAAAAATCTCTGGTTTTGGCAAATGTTTCTGTGAAGTGCAAGCTGCTGCTATGCTTTGATTTGATCAGAGACATGGATATAAGAATTGCCAGACACTGTACAGATGCCAGAACGTAATGTGATTTAGGTGAGTGTTCACACTTAACCCTATTGCAATTGATTTTGGTCTGTAGATTCTTGAATTTAATAAAACATTGATATATTCCACCTATTTTTAAGAATATAGGAAATGTTTAAATGGTGTCACTGAGTCTGCTTTTTGAACATGCAAGTCAGGATGAGTAAAAACCAAATTTGGAGTGTCGTTGTAGCTGTAGCCGTGCTGGTACCCAGGGTATTAAAGAGACAAGGTGAATGAAGTAATATCTGTTATTCAACCAACTCTTGTTGGTGAAAGAGGCAAGCTTTCTAGCTCCACCTCTCAGCAGATTAGCTAGATCAGCTTATTACTGAGATTGCATTATTTGTACAAAATATGTTATCACACATTTACTGATGCCACTATGCTGTGACGTACCGTTATAAACCAAGCTTCAGTTGCAAAAATAAATGAACAAAGTACATTTTGTAAACTTGTGTCATTGGATTTTTTAATAGTGTATTTATTTGCTTTCTGAACAATGTGTACAGTTCAAGCATTTATAGTGGGTTTCCTAGTAATTTAGTGCAAATTAGATAGGGTAAGAAATTACCCCCATAAGGAATTACCTTTCATGTTGCTAGTACTTTCAAAATTGAAAAAATGCTTGCTAATTGTGCCTTGGATTGGTAATTGGATATAGCAAGGATGAGTAACTTCATCTGTTGCGGAATGGTTTATATAATAAGTTGCATTTTCCCCATGAATTTCACACTGATGGTCAGTCCATTGGCATGACTACAGGCCATAGCTATGCCTCCCCACTTATTGTACGTTCAAGCATAGACAGATTATATTTTCCTTACTCAAGCTTTGGACTTGTTAGCAGCAGCTCCTTTAAGAGTTTTAATGTCAGATATGAGCTGATAGAGTTTCTTGTGCAATAAAACCTTAGTGTTTGGTAAAACATTCACAGACCCAGATTGCACCAGATAAGTTCCCTCTGCCTGTTTTGTAGTGCAGAAGGGACAGCAGAGAGAGTACAGGAAAACAGCTCCTTCTTAAAATGTTCCTGTGTCACACTGAGGCAAATTAAAATAGACCTGTCATTTTTCTCTGTGTTCTTTCTCATCATTGCTGCTTTTTGACAACATATCTATGACCAAGCATAAGACTTCTCCTTTCTATTCAGTCTGCTCCTCCTGCCTTGTTTATTTAGTTATGCCACAGCTCAGTATTTTGTTATTGAATCACCACTTCATGCTGGAGAATTCAGATGTCAAAAACAGTGGGTTGTGACATCACTGAAGTGTTTAATGCTGTTTATTATAAACAAGGCACTTATATTTAAGGAAAAATCTTTTTAGTAACTAGAATGCATTACAGTTAAATAGATTCTGGCCAAGCATGATGCAATATTCTTTTACGTTGATGTGCCAGAGGATCTTTTATTACTCACCCATCAGTCAAAAAAAAAAAAGAAGTATCCAAATTCACGGTGACATTTCTTCAACTATTCACTTACATACTCTTTTGGGAGCAAAACCCCTGAAGGATTTGGTATACTATCAAGTCTTCACAATAATTGGCTAAAATGTTCAAGGGCAGTCAGCACACTATTGGATATTTTTGTAAAGCCAATTGCCATAGTGTCTAGCTTCTGTAATGGTACTTCTGAATGTTTCCTGTCTGTTAAAGGATCACAGAATGCATCAGAAAACAGATGTTTTTATATTGCAGTTGTAAATGCATATTTAATTTATTTATTAGCAGCCAAAATGTGATAAATTTGTTCTACTCCACTCTGTGATTTTGCAATAGAAGAGCCTTTAAAAAATGTCAGTAACCATTAGTGATGTGTCAATTACTGTATTACAGTTTTGCCAGAGACTGTTTAAGCAGCAGTAGCTATATGGCTCAGAAAAGACAAAATAGAGTGGCAGCAGATTTTTGTTTTGCCAAACTCTCTTTTAAAAAGTGGCACAATTGATTTAAATCACTGGTGGTGGTTCTCCATATGATATTGAATTCTATCACTTAATTGTGAACTTTTATTCACTCATTTTATTCTTTATTGTAAAGTTTTCAATACCTTTGCACTGCATGTTGTGTAGTCATCTATAGTTGTGCAAAGTGGGTGTAAAACACCACTTTTCTGAGCTAGTAACAGTTTATATACCAACTTTTCACAGGTGCAAATGATTATACACAAGGTGCACAGCTATGGCGAATGAGGCCTGCTGAGTGGTTGTCCGTCTCACCAGACGGTAACTTGTGCTCTCAACCATTTTTGTCATTCTTGAAAATACATGATGTGTCTTCTTATACCACACCCTGGTGTCTAAATACCTTGGTCTAGAATAAAAGTTTTGCTCCTGACTCTAATGGTGCAGGACTAGGTTCCAAACTGGTTCTAAAAGTTATATATAGTAAAAGGTTAAAAGTATTCAAATCTCATGAATGCATCAGGTCAAACTTTTTCTTGTAAGCAATTTTTTTCTACAGAGATCTCTTCCCTGACTATGGCATTCAGTGATGGCATTCAGTAACCAAGTTTTCTATTTTTTTTTAAACAAAAACTAAACAGAGAGTTGTAAAATTCTCCCAGTGCAGTTTTTGGTAATGAAAATTTGAAAGCTTCATTCTTTCCCCTCTGGTAGCGGGGGAGGAGTCCGTTCAAGCTCCCTCCAGACCCCACTTCAAGTCCTTATATGGCCTCTCTCTCTCCACTCTAGCAAACACCTAAAGGGGTTCTTGGAGCAAACAAAAGAAAAGTCCTCTCCCCTCTTTCTTCCCTTATGGCAGAGAGGCGTCTGTGGGAAAATAAAGAAAAGGGTCTACCTCCAGACCCTCCCCGTGGGGCATACTGCTCTGAGGCTGGGTCATGCAGCTTCTGGAGCAGTGAGGCTTGTTGCTGTCTCCCTATCGGTGAGCCTGTCTCTGCTGTCTGAGGCAGGGCTACCCTCTTCCAGTTCACCACCCCTTTCTGTGTCAGGTTTTCCATTTTTAAGCTTCCCTCTGTCCAAGCATAAAAAGCCTCTCTGTCAGTGTGAGGGCATGCCACTTCATACCCACTCCCTTTGGTCTCTTTGGCACTTTCATGCATTACGGTTGTGTTTTTACTTTTAATTTTCATTTTGAATGGCCTTTCCCACTGATCATACTCAGTCAAACCTACCAATTTGAATTGTTCTTGGCATAATACCAACAAGGTTAAGCAACAACTGTTCTGTAAATATCACAGGACCTGAGGCTTCCATCTGTGCTGGGGTCTCTATTACTAATACATTATGGAAGCTCACCTCGGGCTCCAAGATTTCAACCCTGCTTTCCAAGAGAGTGTTATTTTTATTTGTGCTTTGTTTTGTAAACAAGGTAGACATTATACCATTCACATGTAAGTCTGATTGGATGTAGAAAACCAAACTATTCTCATCCGTGATGTTTATTTTTGTATTCATCTGATCAATTATTCCTTCCAAGCATGTCAAGATAGACTGATTTTTTTCTGTCTGGCCATAGAATCATAGAATCATAGAATATCAGGGTTGGAAGGGACCCCAGAAGGTCATCTAGTCCAACCCCCTGCTCAAAGCAGGACCAATTCCCAGTTAAATCATCCCAGCCAGGGCTTTGTCAAGCCTGACCTTAAAAACCTCTAAGGAAGGAGATTCTACCACCTCCCTAGGTAACGCATTCCAGTGTTTCACCACCCTCTTAGTGAAAAAGTTTTTCCTAATATCCAATCTAAACCTCCCCCATTGCAACTTGAAACCATTACTCCTCGTTCTGTCATCTGCTACCATTGAGAACAGTCTAGAGCCATCCTCTTTGGAACCCCTTTCAGGTAGTTGAAAGCAGCTATCAAATCCCCCCTCATTCTTCTCTTCTGCAGACTAAACAATCCCAGCTCCCTCAGCCTCTCCTCATAAGTCATGTGCTCTAGGCCCCTAATCATTTTTGTTGCCCTTCGCTGGACTCTCTCCAATTTATCCACATCCTTCTTGTAGTGTGGGGCCCAAAACTGGACACAGTACTCCAGATGAGGCCTCACCAGTGTCCAATAGAGGGGAACGATCACATCCCTCGATCTGCTCGCTATGCCCCTACTTATACATCCCAAAATGCCATTGGCCTTCTTGGCAACAAGGGCACACTGTTGACTCATATCCAGCTTCTCATCCACTGTCACCCCTAGGTCCTTTTCCGCAGAACTGCTGCCTAGCCATTCGGTCCCTAGTCTGTAGCGGTGCATTGGATTCTTCCATCCTAAGTGCAGGACCCTGCACTTATCCTTATTGAACCTCATCAGATTTCTTTTGGCCCAATCCTCCAATTTGTCTAGGTCCTTCTGTATCCTATCCCTCCCCTCCAGCGTATCTACCACTCCTCCCAGTTTAGTATCATCTGCAAATTTGCTGAGAGTGCAATCCACACCATCCTCCAGATCATTTATGAAGATATTGAACAAAACCGGCCCCAGGACCGACCCCTGGGGCACTCCACTTGACACCGGCTGCCAACTAGACATGGAGCCATTTATCACTACCCGTTGAGCCCGACAATCTAGCCAGCTTTCTACCCACCTTATAGTGCATTCATCTAGCCCATACTTCCTTAACTTGCTGACAAGAATACTGTGGGAGACCGTGTCAAAAGCTTTGCTAAAGTCAAGAAACAATACATCCACTGCTTTCCCTTCATCCACAGAACCAGTAATCTCATCATAAAAGGCGATTAGATTAGTCAGGCATGACCTTCCCTTGGTGAATCCATGCTGACTGTTCCTGATCACTTTCCTCTCATGTAAGTGCTTCAGGATTGATTCTTTGAGGACCTGCTCCATGATTTTTCCAGGGACTGAGGTGAGGCTGACTGGCCTGTAGTTCCCAGGATCCTCCTTCTTCCCTTTTTTAAAGATTGGCACTACATTAGCCTTTTTCCAGTCATCCGGGACTTCCCCCGTTCGCCACGAGTTTTCAAAGATAATGGCCAAGGGCTCTGCAATCACAGCCGCCAATTCCTTCAGCACTCTCGGATGTAACTCGTCCGGCCCCATGGACTTGTGCACGTCCAGCTTTTCTAAATAGTCCCTAACCACCTCTATCTCCACAGAGGGCTGGCCATCTCTTCCCCATTCTGTGATGCCCAGCGCAGCAGTCTGGGAGCTGACCTTGTTAGTGAAAACAGAGGCAAAAAAAGCATTGAGTACATTAGCTTTTTCCACATCCTCTGTCACTAGGTTGCCTCCCTCATTCAGTAAGGGGCCCACACTTTCCTTGGCTTTCTTCTTGTTGCCAACATACCTGAAGAAACCCTTCTTGTTACTCTTGACATCTCTTGCTAGCTGCAGCTCCAGGTGCGATTTGGCCCTCCTGATATCTTTCCTACATGCCCGAGCAATATTTTTATACTCTTCCCTGGTCATATGTCCAACCTTCCACTTCTTGTAAGCTTCTTTTTTATGTTTAAGATCCGCTAGGATTTCACCATTAAGCCAAGCTGGTCGCTTGCCATGTTTACTATTCTTTCGACTCATCGGGATGGTTTGTCCCTGTAACCTCAACAGGGATTCCTTGAAATACAGCCAGCTCTCCTGGACTCCCTTCCCCTTCATGTTAGTCCCCCAGGGGATCCTGGCCATCTGTTCCCTGAGGGAGTCGAAGTCTGCTTTCCTGAAGTCCAGGGTCTGTATCCTGCTGCTTACCTTTCTTCCCTGCGTCAGGATCCTGAACTCAACCAACTCATGGTCACTGCCTCCCAGATTCCCATCCACTTTTGCTTCCCCCACTAATTCTACCCGGTTTGTGAGCAGCAGGTTAAGAAAAGCGCCCCCCCTAGTTGGCTCCCCTAGCACTTGCGCCAGGAAATTGTCCCCTACGCGTTCCAAAAACTTCCTGGATTGTCTATGCACCGCTGTATTGCTCTCCCAGCAGATATCAGGAAGATTAAAGTCACCCATGAGAATCAGGGCATGCGATCTAGTAGCTTCCGTGAGTTGCCGGAAGAAAGCCTCATCCACCTCATCCCCCTGGTCCGGTGGTCTATAGCAGACTCCCACCACTACATCACTCTTGTTGCACACACTTCTAAACTTAATCCAGAGACACTCATAATCTCTTCCAATATCCCTCTAGTCATCTGATTGCCTTCTTCCTCTCCTTCAGCATCACTTTCAGACCAGGGGCTTAGTCCTGGTACAGGTCTGAGTCCCCTCAGCTCTAATGGACTTTGACAGACCTTGAGGACTCTTGGCATCTCATAAAAGGTGCTCAGTGTCTCACAGGACTGGGCCAGAACTAGCCAGCGGTGCCAATGCTGCATCTATTGTTTCAAAGCTCTGGTTTGAAAGTACCAGTATTCTTATGGTTTTAGTTTCTTGTTGGTATTGTGAAGTCACCTCACCTCACCTCATGTGAGCTTTATGCACAAAATCCTAAACTTTACAGTTATTGAAGTATTTGGCTAGAGGATTTGTTCATTTGAAATACAGAGCAAGCACAATCTGTGGCCACTTCATTCCCTGTCACTGTGGTTCTCACCTCCCTCCCTAGTATTTTTAAAATAAAGTAAATGGAGTGAACTTTAAAAGATTCAGTGTAGTCTCAAGTTTAGATTCTTACCTAAATGCATATGAACTTTTTGAATTTTCTTCCCCTTTTTCCACATTTCTACTCAACCAGATGCTGTTCCTTCCTTCCTTCCTTCCTTCCTTCCTTCCCTCCCTCCCTCCCTCCCTACAGCTCCTGAAGCTTGATCTTCAACTCTGTTCCTCTCAGAGTCAGAGTCAGTCTCTGCTGCGCTTGCCATCTTCAGATGTTGCATGTTTGAAGGGGGAGGGGAAGGGGTTACCATGACAGAGGCAATCCCAAAAGAAAGGGAATCCTTTGACTTGGGGAAACTCCAGAATATTCAAGATTTTAATGCAGTTTCCACCTGAGGACGGATTTCCACACTTGCTGAGAATCCTGCAATGGATTTGTCAGAATAATAGCAAAGATCTTCACCAGCTGAATCCATAAATCCAAATAGTTTTGAGTCTGGTTTGGTTTGGGGGGCTAATGTTTGGAATAGTTCTTTCCCCCAATCTCTAGGGTCCATTCACAGATAATTTGCTTTGTTTTTACTTATATAATGGAAGACTTTAAGGGTGCAGAGCACTTCCTGAGAGTTGCCAAGTGTCCTCAGATCTCATTGCTAAATAATATGGATGCTTACGTTCAATAGTGTTTCCTAATGACCTAAAATTTCTCTGTGAAACAGGTGATGCAGATGTACCTCCCATTTTGTGGAATTGCCATATCTAATGCTCAGCTATTTGCTGCTTCAAGGAAGGAATATGACAGAAGCAGAGTAAGTAGAGAGCAACACGTTGGACAGCTATCAACCACATCTCTCTTTCCTTCAAATTCCAGAACAGACAGTTTTAAGGAACCAATTATGTTTTAGTTCAAAATAATCCCAAGAGAACCTTTTAAGTGGATGGTGAATGCCCTTGAAGCTACAGGCTTAGATGGTGGTAGATAAATTTGGTTTTGATGTTAAATGTTTGTTTCCTGTTGACAATTTCAAGTTTATTGTGCTAAGATATGTGTGTTTAGAACCCATGCTGCAGAGTAGAATGAGTTACATTTCCACAGTTCCAGATCTGTTTAAAATTCCAGAAATATCAACCCTCAAGCATCCTTTATTTGTAATATTTCATTTGCCTACCAGGAGTGAGTTATGCAGGGTACTCCAAAGGAGTACAACCACAACCTTTAAGCCACACCGTTATGCATTCTGTACATAACACATATTTTGCAGAAAAAAGATCATGGAAATGTTCTAGCGAGTTTTTTTTATTGGTATTGTTTTTCTTAAATCTCTCCTCCTGTGAAGCTAAACTCCCTTTGTTCAGTCCTCTCACTGAGTTCAATGGGACCAAGATTTCACCCTATGTGTCCAACTAGGTATGATTTGTAAGGAGAGGGAAATTATAATGAACAAATATTAAAATCTCCAAACGTTACCTTAGATTTTGTATATATAACTATGTAATCATGAGTATCTTGGTATCTACCAGGACCAGACACCTTTGCTTTATGTCCCATTGGGAAGCTAGGAGTCTCCCCTTTCCAATAGTTTAGAGCTCTAGATTGTAGATCATGAGGTCTTTACCCCTGTACAGGTCTGAGTATGGACCACTGCAATTTTGGGAGAGAGGGGGAGAAGGAGACATTTTTGTGGCAGTTTTTTTAACAATATGGTGACTGAAGCTGCTCAGGGATTTAGCTGTTTGCAATTAATTCTTTAATGCTATCTAAACTTACATAGGACAGATTGAGGAGGAATTGCCAAGAGCTGTCTTTTGCTCTGTGGGACTTTATTAGTGGTAAAAAAATCTAGTCTTTAATTTTGAGACTTGAGCTGATGGAAGCCAAATCCTCTGTCATATAAACCTTATTTTCTCTTGAGACTAAACACTGGTGGTGACGTTTCCCTTTTATAGAAGCATGCTGACATTTCTGATGAAGTTGTGGCACAAAGAAAGAAGTAAACAAATAAAACAAAACATTTGAAATCATCAGATCACTCTGAAGGGAAACCCTTAAAGTGTTGATAATGGACTCTGGAGGAAGTCTCATTTTAATCTCCTTAGCCAGATGGGTAGTTTTAAACAGGAAAATATGGTGATTTTTCATGGCTCTTGAATACCTCCTCCCCTCCCCTAAATGTTTCACACTCACTCTTTATTAGAATATGGCAATTTCTGGGGATTGAGCGCAGCTCAGGGAATTGTCCTGCCCTTTCTTGATCACTATTTCAATCTCAAGTAAGTATTAACAAAACCCATTGCCATTTGGCAGCTCTGTGGTGACCTGTGTTCAGTGACACTCTAGAGTTGCAGGAAGAGCACAGAACAATGGAATGTTGGTTTGTACAGTTGCTATTTTACACATGCATGAGTTATTATTTTAAAATTTCTTGGTAGATTATGTTTTAGTGCCTATTTTACTTTCCTTGAGGCATTCCTTATTATATCCATTTTAAGTTGGCTCAAATTCGGGGCCTGTCATCCCAGTTGTGGCTGTATGTGTTATCTGAAGAAAAGTTTTGTGGAATTTGCTTGACAAAATGTACATGGACATTCAAGCAAGCTCATTTTGATATCATCTTGGTTGTCAGTTTGAACTGCTTTATTATTTTTTTAGATGGGATTCAATTAAACTGAATTAATTAAATTGTCTTGTAAATATAGACCTTGATTTGGCAAGACAGCAAACCCTGAATAAGCCAACATAGAGAAGCTTGTATGGTTTAGATTGTAATCTGTGTAAATCAAGATTTTTCCCATTTGGACCCTGGTTTGCTTATTAGCAAGACTCAGACTACTAATTTTCTTTTATATATTTAGTGATATGGAGACACTTTAATGCAAATGCTGTACCCAGTGACACAAAATAATGGGTCAAATTCATCTCTAGTGTAACTTCAGTGTCTTCAGTTTACTCACAGGTGCTAGAACTAGGGGTTCTGGGGGTGCTGCAGCACCTCTTGGCTTGAAGTGGTTTCCATTATATATAGGGTTTACCATTTGGTCTGTGGGTCTCAGAACCCCCACCATAAAAATTGTTCCAAACACCCCTGGTTGATTTATATTAAAAAGAATTTGGCCCATTATATTTAAAATAGAAAAGGAAACTACATTTAAAAATATTTTCAACTCATGGTTAAGTTGTAAATTTAAATTTGGGTGTTTATTTATCAGATTTACTCTTAAGGTGCAGATATAGGTTAAGTAGTAAACGTTGCCTGTGAAGGAAAGAACTATTGTGTTTGTGCCTTTTTTTTTGCCGTCTCATGTACTATGAGAAAGGCCTAACAGCTTTTTTAAATTAAAAATATATATATATTTTCTTGTTTTGCAAATGGGTCCCAGAGCTCGGGCTCCAGCCCAAGCCCAGCAGTTTACACAGCAATGAAACAGCCCTGGAGCCCAAGCCCCGTGAGACCGAGTTGGCCATCTGCGGGTTTTTCATTGCAGTGTAGACATACCTATAGAGTAAGATGCTAATAAGATCTTGTCTGCACACAATTTGAGCACCAATTTGACTAAATAGCTTTAAAATTGATTTAGCGTAACTAGTGCAGGCCTTTTATATTGAGACTCTTATTTCAGATTAGGAGTGCCCTATTTTGATTTACCTTAAATTGGTAAAGAACTGACTTAAGCAAAATTATTATAGGAATACGAATATGAAATAAGTGCCCGCTGAAGGGGGTTACACTGATTTCACTAAATTAGTTTCTAAACTGATATAGTGAAATCAGAGCTCAAGTTGTGTGTAGACCAACCTTAAGTGTGATCAGAATCTGCCCCTTTGTGAAAGATTCAACATTTTCTCAGCCCTCATTTGAAGGGACAAAAGTTCCTGCTGCAGTCCTCTAGTCCCTCCTGCAAAAATGGGTAAGGCAAGGCTTCGTATTCCTGATATTTCTAGAAAAAAGGAGCAAACACAAAACACATTTCAGATCTCCTTCGCACATCATAATGAAGAAAAAGAAAGCAAACACAAGGGGCTCAATCTTCAGCTAGTCTAAATCAGCACTCCACCACTTCAAGGGAGCTATGCCTACCTGCACCAGCTAAGGATCTGGTCCAATGTTTTTTCCCCATTTGCAGATCACCTTCAAATACCTCCCTATCTTGGTGGAAAATGTTCACGTGGAATGTTTTTGCATGTCTGGTACCCTTGCATCAGATCTTAGGTCTATTTTTAATAGAAAAAATGGGTTCATTCGGATTTATAAAGGTTTGTGTAAGCTGATTGTAAAGTAAGGATCAGTGTGACTGTCTAATGTAAAAATATTTACACATCTTGTCTCTCCCTAGCCATGTCTTGTGTTTGAAATGGCAATGAACTTTTTAAAATAAATGAGTAAAGCAGGATTATTATTACAGGCATCATCATAATGTTCTAAAACAAATCTTGGCCACCCAACCACAGGTCAGCACATGCGGACGTGTTATTAAAAGACAGTTTTCCATCCCATCGTGAAGCATATAAACCCTGGTAGCTAAATACTCCTATGAAACTCTCTCTTCTTGGATCCAATCCAAAATCCATTGAAGTAAATGGAAAAAATCCCATGGATTGCAATAGAGTTGGATTGGGCCTATGTAGGGCCATTATTCGGTTCTTACTCACTCTTTACTCAATAAGAACTCCCATTGATTCAATTGACACTAAAATCAGTAAGAATTTTGCTTGAATGAAGACATATGGGGAGTTACTCTTAGATTTTCATCTATGTAACGAGATCAGAATCAGACCCAAAGAGTGCACATCTTTACAAGTAAATCATTTAATTGTTATTTCTGCAACCAAAGTAATAATTTCCTGTCCTCTTATGCAGGCTTTGCTGGAGGTAGTTAATGACCTCTTTGAGGAACAGACAGACTTAGAGAAAATTGTTAAGAAAATCATGCATCGAGCCCAGACTCTGTTGAAGTGTGAACGATGTTCAGTGTTACTCCTGGAAGACATTGAATCACCAGTAAGTGGTCCTTCAAATTTTAGAGAAGGTCTAATACATGAGTGGGATAATGTCTGTTTTTATTGTGGTGAGGCTTTTACATATAAAATGTAAGTACCATATTGCACAGTGAATGTTTTTCAATATATAATTCTTATTTTAAGTTATATAGACTTTATATTTATTTTTCTCAAGGCAAAACCACACCATCTGTTTCTAGTCCCTTTTGCTCACCTAAAGATTTTTAGTATAGTCACGCCAAGTTCTTTATGGAATTGACTTCAAGAGGAGTGATCCAGTTGTAGTTATATAGTCCTTACTTGCCTGTGTGTTTTTGTTTGGGGTTTTTTTTGAGACCCTGGTCTGTGTGTGATGGTAGCAGCATTTAACTGAGAAGCAAACTGCTACTCTGGTGTGGTTATAAAAACAATTAAGATGGATTAAAAGCATTTGTCTTCTGTTTTCTTTTTCTCCACAATGCAATTGCTCTAAGGAAAAAAATCTGTCTTTGTTGTACCATCTTCCTGAAACTCACTGCTAAAATTGTCATTTTTAAAAATATCTTACTGAATTGTGGTGCTTGAAAGCAGCCGTAATATACACAACCAGATCCAGAGAACCATAAACCAGTTATTTAATGTGCATCTTTTAGAACCTAGTTCATTCTGCATGCATTTCAGCAAATAGGCACTAAATGCCTTTGTAACTATTTTTGTAGCTTTTGTAGTTTTGCATCTTTTATTTTTGTTCAAATGTAAATTCACAAATATTTCCCTGAATCCTTCAGTATTTTCTGTTCAAATAGACAACATTTTGGTTTCATGTAAAAATACTTTTTTTCGGGGGAGGGGTGCGTGTGTGAAAATTTAAAAATTGCTGGTGCCCTGAGACTACAGCATTCTACACCTCTATGGCCTCCCTCCTGTCTGGGGGTGCTCCATCTTGTTTTCTTTTGTCCCATCCACATTTTCTCCTGTGTAGAAAAGTGGGAGAGGGACAGTGGAGCTAGGCTGTGTCCTCTTTGCACACACATCCAGTGGAACAGCACTGGATCTGTTGAATCTGGGGACTTTCATAGCCACGGAGGAGGTAGGAGGACTGGCCCCTACATTCTCTAAACTTTTCATTTGACTTGCAGTTTCTGGAATTGTAAGTGGGGTAAGAGTTAAAGATAACATGTTTCTTTCTGAGCCCATATGTAAGTGTATTATTTATTATTATTACTGTGATTTTGGAAAATAGCCTGTTCGATGGAATACATGCCATCGTGTTCTTTCAGGGATGCGAGCTGCAGATAAACTCCTGGCAAACATTCAAATTTGTGTCACTGGAGATGGCATTAATTGTAGCTTGAAACAACCCATGGTAATACAATGTGGGTATTACTTATAAAAAAGCCATGTTTATCTGAAGTTCAATACCAAGACAAGATGGTGCAATGGGGAATAATCTGTCCACTTATCAAAGGAATAATTATTTTACTCTAAAGTTATGTTAAAGACCAGGAGGTTAACAATATAAAAAGTTCTTATCAAGAATTTGATTTCATGCACCATTCAGCCTGTGCCGTTACAGAATCTCTGCAACACTGACATTTGCAGACTGCTGAACATTTATTTAAGAATGTACACTGGTTCTTTGTAAGTCTGATAATCGGGCATCTCTGCAAGGACTGTGAATCATAACTCCAATACATTGGAGGAAATGTAAGTCATTGAGGCACCTGGTGCCAGCTGTTAAAAGCCAGAAATATTCTCTATAGTCCATAACATGCCGTCAGCTGTTAAGAATAACTCCCCACTGAAATTAACCAATTAATTTAAATGGGAAGTTGTACTTAAAAGTTGTTGACTATCTGGCCATATTACATATATTAGAGGAAGTTCAGTGGGAGTTAATCTGGTCAACTGATGTTGTTGTGTTTCTCCTCTGATTATTTCTGGTTGTTTTTCAGATTATTTAGCTGCTTCATTTATGGACTATGATAGAATAAAGAACTGGTCCTTTTAAGTCATTGTGAGCCTCTCTCTATGCTGTAGCAAAACATTGTAGGAAAAATACTATTTTGGGAAGGAGCATGAAAAAAAATCAATTGAGTATCTTTATAGTTTGCTTATGTTCTGTGTTGCAGTATAAATTTTGAACATGAATAGTCCACCTGAGGAATGTGCGATTGAACATTCAGTCTAAGATCCCTGGCTAAAAATATAATTAATATATAAAACATTACATTGCTGTTGAATACATATGTAATTTTTCATGAAAAATCCCAAGTTCAGATAGAATGATTTTTTTTTAATACAACAGGTGGTGAAGTTTACAAAATCCTTTGAGTTGCTGTCTCCAAAATGGAGTGCTGATGCTGAGAACAGGTTAGAACTCATCTTCTATGGTAATGGATTGATGGTTATGTCATAGTGAGTTACAGGTGTTTGCTCTATTAAACCTTAGTATATTTACTTATGAAACACTGGACTAAATTTGATTAAAATCTGCCTGATCGTGCACTTTTTACTCAGGCAAAACTCCCATTTATTTCCAAGGGAGTATTGCTTGAATAAGGCTCCACATCTACATACTGCCTTTGTGTCAGTGTACACTGCCGCTGAGCCAGGGAAGATCTGAGGTCCCTTTATTGTTCATGAAGAACACTACCCAATTAATAGTGACAGATTTTGCTTTGCTTGGTGAGTATCAAAGTAAAAATAATTTAATACAGTTGTATTTTATTAATGGAATGATTTCAGATTTGTGCTGCATTGATTGAATGTAAAATGTTTTTCTGCAGTAGCATCAAAGGGTTGGCCACCAGACTGTTTTTATTTCTGACTCCTGCTGAAAGGGAAAAACATACAAACCTCTGGAAATGCATGATAGTGAGATGGTAAATGAGTGTGGCTGAATGCCAGCTGGGAACCCATCTAAATGTGTACCAGAATCCATCCTTACTTTATAAAGTCATCTGTGAACCTGATCTTTAATTAATAGATTGGAAACAGTAGTGCAAACAGATATTTTTGCATAACCGGGGCTACCTTCCAAGTGCCCAATCCTGCAAGGTACTGAGTGTTCATTGCTCCTCTAAAGGCCCCAAGAAACCAACCTATTGCATGGGAATTCAGGGGTATCATTGAAAGCTTTTTCCCTTCCCTTAAGGTTGAATCCTAAAACTGAATCTTATCCCAAAAATTTCACTGAAAGCAGTTTGTATTGATTTTGAAATTTGTATTAGGAATATAATATGAATACTACAAAAAATCCTCAGTTTCTATCCTGCTAACAATAACTTGGCAGGTAGAGTGGAGGTATGGTTTATATACGTGCACTCAGGACAATACAAAGTTGCTAAATCTAATTTTAAGCTCTGCCAGCTTTGACAGTCCCCTTTTAAGAATACAGTAAACTAAAATTCACTTTTCTTAATGCTGTACTACTTCACTTCCAAAATTGTAAGGAGAGATCCCACTCATAGCTACCATGGTGATTAGAAGCATTATAGGTTAGATAATTATAATGGTAGTGCTTATTACTTTATGAAAATCATTTCATCCATAGATCTCAAAGCGCTTTACAAAAAGTGGTTAGCATTATATCATCCTCATTTTATGGATGGGGAACCTGAGGATCAGAAGGGTTAAGTAACTTGCCCAAGGCTACATGAAGTCAGATGCAGAGCCAGGAATGGAATCCAGGTCTCATAACTCCCGTCTGTGTCCTATCCACCAACAGAGAGGGATGGGATAGAGGAAGCAAGGAGTAAAAGGAAAATGAGCAAGAAGAAATGAGAATGCTGGGTGTATGAACAGTTGACTTGCTAGTTCACGTGAGAATTATAAATTATTGCTTTTGATCAGGAGCCTCAGAATAACAATGGCTCTTTCCTAAGACAGTTAATGGGGAGGAAGGGTGTCTGTTTGTTAAAGCATGGGACCAGGACTCAGGACAGAAGATTCTATTCCTCATTGTGCCACAGATTTGTTTTGGCCTAGACAAGTCATTCAGTCCCTTCCACATTTGTGTGTGAAGAGGAGCATGTGCCCATGGAAGGAGGTCCAGCTCTGTGGCAAGCACTCTCATGTCCCATGGAGTTCCTGTTTTACAAAGGAACTGAGGATGGGATAATGAGCAGGCCAGCCTCCTTTGGGTTACCACCCCAATTCTTGCACTGCACTCCCCTTCACACTGTGGGACATCCCATTCAGGGTGGGATTTGGAGGAAGCCACAGTAGAGTTCGGCCTAAATGCACACTTTGCAGGCACTGTGCTGGGTTGTAGGATTGGGTCCATAATTTGTTGTGTGTCTGTACCAGTACATATAGGGTAGCAGAGATTCTTACTTCAAACTTTTGATATAAAATTTCAGAAGTTGCTATAGAATATATTGACACATACTGATGCTGTTGCTTTACATATGATTGAGTCAAGAGTAACTTCATTTTAATCAAGCTATGTGAATGAACACATACATGCATGGTATCAGTTTTTTCAACATACATAGTTGTGTATGCCCATATATCTCAGATTAGCAAGCCCTGTATCTCTCATATAAAAAAATGACATTACTTTTAATCCCTATTCTGCGTGGAAAGTCAGGCTGGGTTTGCAAAGGTCAGTTCTAGACTGGCAGTTAGCGTGCCACATTTAGATCTGCATGGTCATCCTAGCGTGTGCACACACACACTAATTAGTTGCACTACAATGGGGAAATAAAGGTTATTTGGGATACAAAACAATGCCCAAAGTCCTTGACATTTGAAAATTATTTCCAATGACTTTTGCCCTTTTCACTCGAGAGTCTGCAGACCTTATTCAGGAAGACTCCTACTGATTTAAAATCACTGGGTGTTATGCCTGAATGAAAACTGCAAAATCAGGTTCTTCATTGTGGCTTTAGTGAAGATATGTACCATTATCTGAAATTGTAGCAGGGAGCCATGCAGACTGTTGAGTGGGGAAAGTACTAGGCAGAAATTCTACAGTGAAGCAAGGTGGCTCCAGGGATAATATAGCTTTCCAAATTCTAATGCCTTTCCCTTGTCATTGTTAGAAGAAATGGATTTTGTGTGTGATCCTTTACCTTTCTCAACTGTTACTTCCCTAAATATTGTCATAGTGAAACAACCCTGATTATCAGTAAATATTCTCCTTGCTTCATCTCTTTTTTTTCTCTGCAGTTATTTGCAAAGAAATAGCCTTGGAGACCATGTTTTCTTTGTGTTCATCACTTGTTTGATTTGTCAGTTTCTCATACTACATGGTTGGTTTCAATTTATGAATAATCATAGATTCACATTCTCATTTCTAACAGTCATTTCATTCTTAAAAGTGCAAGTTTTGCCAAATGTTTCTAGTTTCCCTCCCCCTTTTAAGAAGTATAAATTTTTCTTTTATTCACATTACTAACACCTTTTTAAAAATCCTGAAGGCTCAGTGCTCATCTGTGTGGGGTTTAGGCTTGATGAAGATGAGGTGCAGGGAAGGTGGCTTTAAGACATCTTTTTTCTCCTCCTATCCGAGGAGCTGAAATGGCTTGTGGCATAATTTAGAGCAGCCAAAGGGCTGCTTAAAGTTACAGTGGCTGTGATAGTCCCATACAATCCCACACTCCCATAGCAGTTTTGTGCTTTCTCCCCACCCTTGGTACTCCCTCCTCCTACGTGGAGGAAGTGAGGAGTGGGTGGCATAGAGTTGCCTAAGACGACCCTGCACTACTCAAGAATTTCCCTATGTCAGGGGATCCTTAGCTGCCCGTTTAGGGCAGCTTCCCATTTGCTTTGTGCTGTTGAGTCCGAGGATTGAGCCTCTTGATTTAAATTTACACCAGAAATAAATACTTAGATTCCTCCTCCTAAAATCTCAGTCGCGCTCTCCGTAGAGTATCTGTAAAACATTTGCTGGTGATGTAGACAACATGCTTTTAAAACTTCATTCTGAATTATGTCTAGTTTTTTTTAAAACTTGAAATTGTTTGCTGCTTCAAATGCTTGACACTCATAATCCAGTATGGATTTTATCAGTCTCACATATAATAATGTCTAGATTTTAATCTTTGCTGCAAGTTTTACAATTCTACCGATTTTAGGAGGGGGAGGGTTGTTTTGTTTTTAAAGATACACACCAAGTGCTTTGCATCTGTAATTAGAATTTTACCCTTAAAGGTTTTTTTCCCTCTCGGGTCTGTGATGCCCCTGGAATAAATCTTAAATTATTTAACCAAATTTTGCACTTATCTTTGAAATATTAAAATATCAGTTTAGATTGCTGTCAAAATATTTACTATATAATTAGATTCACTCAAAATTCTTGTCCCAAGTTAAAATTGTTAATCTTTATTTATAACTTTGGTGAACATTTTTAACATTCCTTTGAAAGAGGCAAATTCTATGAATTAGTCTGCAGAAAATGAGCATAGCCAACTAAATCAATCCTCTCTCATTGACTGAGACATTCAGCTATTTTAATACTGTATTGCCTGAAAATTGATAGTTATTTCTCAAGGGAACTCGAGTCCCTTTGTTCTTTAAAAATGCTTTTTAACGGTTGAAAATTAGAGAGTTGTCACTTCAAACCTGAGATGACTTGCATTTGTTTTTGCACTTATAAATAGCTGCCCATTACCTAGGTCATAATCCTGCTATCAATGAGTCAGAATGAATTTTGCTATTGAGTAGATGAGGAATAGGATGAGATCCTTTTAGACTTCTGCAGAGTGGGTGTAGAAGGGTGGTGAATCAGGCCCATGATTCTGATATCCTGTGCTAGTTTTGCTGCCAGTTTTGCAGCCTTTAGGCTAGCTGTAGCAGAGAGTCAACCTTGAAAAGGAGTAGCATTCTCCTATTATATGTCCATAGGTTCTTATTGCTTCAAACACTCATGTTATCTATTCAGAAGACTACTTCATGATTCCTTATCCACATGCCCCACGCAACTGAGTTCACAACTGCATATCAAAATTACAAAAATGTGACACTACAATATAATATTTTCACCATTTTTGCCACTGCTGAATGCAAGAAATAATGATGTCAACGCAGAAAATACAAAAAAAAATTTAATTGATTCCTTTTATTTATTAGACTAATGGGGGGGACTACAGATAATACATTTCTAGTTACCTCACTAAAAGTGATCATTTACAAGTTGCTCTTTTTTGTAAGCAGACTTCTACACAAAAAGGAGCCTTGAAATAATTCTACTCCCCGATCTGTTTATAATTGCAACTCTTTATTGAGCATCATATATAATTAATCACAGTGGGCCAATCACCTCTTCTGCCTGAAAAAAAAAACAGTGAAAGGAAGGGTTGGGAAACTGTTGGGTTTTCATAAAGGCTAAACTTAAGAAATACAAGCATATTAAAAGTATGGAAATGCACAGCTAAGGCACCAGTCTTAATTCTGATGTAATTAAAAAAATATGAAAAATCATCTGTAGTGTCTTTAAAAATCCCTTAACCCACCCAGCAATATTGTTAATTTATCCAGCTATACTCTTAGCCCAGCAGAAGAATCTGTCCTATCTTGGGGCCTCTCCTTCTGCCCCTCCACCCCCACGAACATGATACAGTTCTGTGGTGACCTAGAATCCTATTTTCTATGACTCCGACTCAACGAATATTTCCAACATACCTCTGAACAATATACTAACCCACAGAATCTTTTCTACCAACACTACAAAAAGAAGGATTGTGGGTGGACTCCTTCTGAAGGTCGAAACAACAGACTGGACTTCTAAATAGAGTGCTTCCGCCGATGTGCACGGGCTGAAATTGTGGAAAAGCAGCATCACTTGCCCCATAACCTCAGCCGTGCAGAACACAATGCCATCCACAGCCTCAGAAACAACTCTGACATCATAATCAAAAAGGCTGACAAAGGAGATGCTGTCGTCATCATGAATAGGTCAGAATATGAATGACAGGCTACTAGGCAGCTCTCTAGCACCTGTAATAGAGCCAGACTCACCCAACGGCGCCTCCTGCTGGTTGTCCTTGGGAATTAGCTCGTCAGCCTCTGGAGTGCCCTCTGCTGTCTGGTGATCCACCTTACCGCTGGCCCCAGTCCCTCCCAGGAGCCAGTGCCTCCTCCCACTGGGGTGCTGCCCCCTGGCAGTAAGCCCCAACAATCCCTGAGGGTCTCCCCTCCCCTGGGAATCCCCACCCACTACCCCCATCTCACCTCAGTCTTGGCTACCGCTGGTCATTGCTTAGCCCCACTCCCCAGGGCAGACTGCAGTATATCAGCCGCTCATCACAGGCAAGGGGGTTTGGACCTGCTGTCTCTGTCTACCCGTGGGCTGCCTCCTTGCAACCCCAGTACCTAATAGGCCCTAATCTAGGCCTTGCAGCCTGGGGGTTTCCAGGCCAGAGCTCCCCTGCTCCCAAGGCCTTTCCCCATCAGCCCTGCTCCAATCTAGATGTTCCCTCAGGTCCCTGCAGCCAAGTCCTTCCCTCTCTGAACACAGGGAGAGACTCTAGCTAAGCTTCAGCCTAGCAGCCCCTTTATAGGCCCAGCTGCGGCCTGATTGGGGCATAGACCAGCTGTGGCCATTTCCCCAATCAGCCTAGTTTTTCTTGCCCTCAGCCCTGGCTCTCTCCCAGGGTTGGCTTTTAAGCCTGTCAAGGTTCCTTCCCCACTCTGAACTCTAGGGTACAGATGTGGGGACCGGCATGAAAACCTCCTAAGCTTACTTTTACCAGCTTAGGTTAAAACTTCCCCAAGGTACAAACTATTTTACCCTTGGACTTCCACTGCCACCACCCAACTTTATCTGGGTTCCTGAAAAAATGTAGTTTGGACACATCTTTCACCCCAAAATCCTCCCAACCCTTGCACCCCACTTCCTGGGGAAGGTTTGGTAAAAATCCTCACCAATTTGCACAGGTGACCACAGACCCAAACCCTTAGATCTTAGAACAATGAAAAAGCATTCAGTTTCCTTATAAGAAGACTTTTAATAGAAGTAAAAAAGAATCACCTCTGTAAAATCAGGATGGTGAATACCTTACAGGGTAATTAGATTCAAAACATAGAGAATCCCTCTAGGCAAAACCTTAAGTTACAAAAAAGACACACAGACAGGAATATTCATTCTATCAGCACAGCTATTTTCTCAGCCATTTAAAGAAATCATAATCTAACACATACCTAGCTAGATTACTTACTAAGTTCTAAGACTCCATTCCTGTTCTGTCTCCAGCAAAAGCATCACACAGACAGACACAGACCCTTTGTTTTTCTCCCTCCTCCCAGCTTTTGAAAGTATCTTGTCTCCTCATTGGTCATTTTGGTCAGGTGCCAGCGAGGTTACCTTTAGCTTCTTAACCCTTTTCTTAACCCTTTTTTCCTCTGGCCAGGAGGGATTTTAAAGGGGTTTACCCTTCCCTTTATATTTATGACACGCCCCCCAAATCTCAGCTAGGGTGAAAAGCGGTAAAGGGTTCTTCTCTTCTGCAGAATAAACAATCCCAGTTCCCTCAGCCTCTCCTCATAAGTCATGTGTTCCAGTCCCCTAATCATTTTTGTTGCCCTCCGCTGGACGTTTTCCAATTTTTCCACATCCTTCTTGTAGTGTGGGGCCCAAAACTGGACACAGTACTCCAGATGAGGCCTCACCAATGTCGAATAGAGGGGAACGATCACGTCCCTCGATCTGCTGGCAATGCCCCTACTAATACATCCCAAAATGCCATTGGCCTCCTTGGCAACAGCGGCACACTGGTGACTCATATCCAGCTTCTCGTCCACTGTAACCCCCAGGTCCTTTTCTGCAGAACTGCTGCCTAGCCATTCGGTCCCTAGTCTGTAGCGGTGCATGGGATGCTTCCGTCCTAAGTGCAGGACTCTGCATTTGTCCTTGTTGAACCTCATCAGATTTCTTTTGGCCCAATCCTTTAATTTGTCTAGGTTCCTCTGTATCCTATCCCTACCTTCCAGCGTATCTACCTCTCTTCCCAGTTCAGTGTCATCTGCAAACCTGCTGAGGGTGCAATCCACACCATCCTCCAGATCATTAATGAAGATATTGAACAAAACCGGCCCAAGGACCGACCCTTGGGGCACTCCACTTGATACCGGCTGCCAACTAGACATGGAGCCATTGATCACTACCAGTTGAACCTGACAATCTAGCCAGCTTTCTATCCACCTTATCGTCCATTCATCCAGCCCATATTTCTTTAACTTACTGGCAAGAATACTGTGGGAGACGGTGTCAAAAGCTTTGCTAAAGTCAAGGAACAACACATCCACTGCTTTCCCCTCATCCACAGAGCCAGTTATCTCGTCATAGAAGGCAATTAGATTAGTCAGGCATGACTAGCCCTTGGTGAATCCATGCTGACTGTTCCTGATCACTTTCCTCTCCTCTAAGTGCTTCAGAATTGATTCCTTGAGGACCTGCTCCATGATTTTTCCAGGGACTGAGGTGAGGCTGACTGGCCTGTAGTTCCTAGGATCCTCCTTCCCTTTTTTAAAGATGGGCACTGCATTAGCCTTTTTCCAGTCATCCGGGACCTCCCCCAAGCGCCATGAGTTTTCAGAGATAATGGCCAATAGCTCTGCAATCACATCCGCCAACTCCTTTAGCACTCTCGGATGCAGTGCATCTGGCCCCATGGACTTGTGCTCGTCCAGCTTTTCTAAATAGTCCCGAACCACTTCTTTCTTCACAGAGGGCTGGTCACCTCCTCCCCATGCTGTGCTGCCCAGTGCAGCAGTCTGGGAGCTGACCTTGTTCGTGAAGACAGAGGCAAAAAAAGCATTGAGTACATTAGCTTTTTCCACATCCTCTGTCACTAGGTTGCCTCCCTCATTCAGTAAGGGGCCCACACTTTCCTTGACTTTCTTCTTGTTGCTAACATACCTGAAGAAACTCTTCTTGTTACTCTTAACATCTTTTGCTAGCTGCAACTCCAGGTGTGATTTGGCCTTCCTGATTGCCCGAGCAATATTTTTATACTCTTCCCTGGTCATTTGTCCAATCTTCCACTTCTTGTAAGCTTCTTTTTTGTGTTTAAGATCAGCAAGGATTTCACTGTTAAGCCAAGCTGGTCGCCTGCCATATTTACTATTCTTTCTACACATCGGGATGGTTTGTCCCTGTAACCTCAATAAGGATTCTTTAAAATACAGCCAGCTGTCCTGGACTCCTTTCCCCCTCATGTTATTCTCCCAGGGGATCCTGCCCATCAGATCACTGAGGTTGTCAAAGTCTGCTTTTCTGAAGTCCAGGGTCTGTATTCTGCTGCTCTCCTTTCTTCCCTGTGTCAGGATCCTGAACTCGACCGTCTCATGGTCACTGCCTCCCAGGTTCCCATCCACTTTTGCTTCCCCTACTAATTCTTCCCGGTTTGTGAGCAACAGGTCAAGAAGAGCTCTGCCCCTAGTTGGTTCCTCCAGCACTTGCACCAGGAAATTGTCCCCTACCCTTTCCAAAAACTTCCTGGATTGTCTGTGCACCGCTGTATTGCTCTCCCAGCAGATATCAGGGTGATTGAAGTCTCCCATGAGAACCAGGGCCTGCGATCTAGTAACTTCCGTTAGTTGCCGGAAGAAAGCCTCGTCCACCTCATCCCCCTGATCCAGTGCTCTATAGCAGACTCCCACCATGACATCACCCTTGTTGCTCACGCTTCTAAACTTAATTCAGAGACACTCAGGTTTTTCTGCAGTTTCATACCGGAGCTCTGAGCAGTCATACTGCTCTCTTACATACAATGCAACTCCCCCACCTTTTCTGCCCTGCCTGTCCTTCCTGAACAGTTTATATCCATCCATGACAGTACTGCAGTCATGTGAGTTATCCCACCAAGTCTCTGTTATTCCAATCACATCATAATTCCTTGACTGTGCCAGGACTTCCAGTTCTCCCTGCTTGTTTCCCAGGCTTCTTGCATTTGTGTATGGGCACTTGAGATAACTTGCTGTTTGTCCTGCTTTCTTAGTATGAGGCAGGAGCCCTCCTTTTTCGCATTCTCCTGCTCGTGCTTCCTCCTGGTATCCCACGTCCCGACTTACCTCAGGGCTTTGGTCTCCTTCCCCCGGTGAACCTAGTTTAAAGCCCTCCTCACTAGGATAGCCAGCCTGCTTGCGAAGATGCTCTTCCCTCTCTTCGTTAGGTGGAGCCGGTCTCTGCCTAGCACACCTCTTTCTTGGAACACCATCCCATGGTCAAAGAATCCAAAGCCTTCTCTCCAACACTACCTGCATAGCCATTCGTTGACTTTCACAATTCGACGGTCTGTACCCAGGCCTTTTCCTTCCACGGGGGGGATGGACGAGAGCACCACTTGCGCCTCAAACTCCTTTATCCTTCTTCCCAGAGCCGCGTAGTCCGCAGTGAGCCGCTCAAGGTCATTCTTGGCAGTATGATTGGTGCCCACATGGAGAAGCAGGAATGGGTAGCGATCTGAGGGCTTGATGAGTCTTGGCAGTCTCTCCGTCACATCGTGAATCCTAGCTCCTGGCAAGCAGCAGACTTCTTGGTTTTCCCGGTCGGAGAGACAGATAGATAACTCAGTCCCCCTGAGAAGAGAGTCCCCGACCACCATCACCTGTCTCCTTCTCTTCGGAGCGGTGGTCGTGGAACCCCCATCCCTAGGACAGTGCATCTCATGCCTTCCAATCGGCAGAGTCTCCTTCTGTTCCCTTCCCTCAGATGTATCATGTAGTCCACTCTCCGCATTAGTACCTGTGGAGAGAACATGAAAATGGTTGCTTACCTGTATCTGCGCTGCTGGTACATGGATGCTCCCCTTTCCTCTTCTGGAGGTCACATGCTGCCAAATTTCTTCACCTTCCTCCTGTCCCCGCTGCGCAGCCTGCTCTGAATCTACAGAACATTGTGTCCATAGAAGCATATCCTGACGTCTGTCCAGGAAATCTTCAGTTTCTCTTATACAACGCATGGTCGATACTTTTTTCTCCAGACCTTGGACCTGCTCTTCCAATATGGAGACCAGCTTGCACTTTGTACAGACAAAGTCGCTTCTGTCCTGTGGAAGAAAGACAAACATGGCACATCCAGTGCCGGTCACAACAGCTGAACACTCCCCATCCATATTAACCTTCCTTCTAGGAGTTTCCTCAGGAGGTGTAGTAACTACTCAGAGAAGCCGGCAAGATGTAAGCCTCAGTGGGCTCTCCCTGGGCGAACTCCCGGGCGAACTCCCTCTTTTAGCCTCTCTGCTGTTCGCCGCTCAGCTGGTTCGCAGCTGACTGGCTTTTTATAACAGTCACGCCCACTCAAGGCTAACCTGGAACAAAGCGCTCCCAATTCACACTTTTCAAACAAACAATCAATCAAGCACATGGTCAAACTGTCCCCACAACAGACACTCACCAACACAGCCTCCCTAATGCAGCCGTTAGCGTACCTCCTCTCAGACAGATCCCAGGCAAACTCCCTCTGTTAGCCTCTCTGCTGTTTGCCACTCAGCTGGTTCGTATTACAAGCGGTCAGGAACAGTATCCTTGATAATGTCACAGCAAACCTGGTGGCTGAACTTTGTGACTTTGTCCTCACCCATAACTATTTCACATTTGGGGACAATATATACCTTCAAGTCAGCGGCACTGCTATGGGTACCTGCATGGCCCCACAGTATGCCAACATTTTTATGGCTGACTTAGAGCAACGCTTCCTCAGCTCTCGTCCCCTAACGCCTCTACTGTACCATTTTTCTTAATTTTGTAGAGACCTGATTCTTAAGCAATGTATTCTTTAAGCAATTTATTTATTCTTTTTAATAATACAATATGTATGACATATTCCATATTATTATAAAATAACACTTTTGTTCTGGGAAAATATCCATTTAAAAGAGAAAAGACATACACTTGACACTTCCCAGGATTGAGCCTTTAGTATTTTCCTGGGACTGAGGCTATGCAAATTTCTCCTTTCTCTGAGCTTTGACACATATTTTACAATACTAGGTGAAGTGAAATTAAGTCAATGTTGTAATAATTAAAAAAATCTTTAGTGATAGATTTCTTGTTACTACATTAGCTTGCAGTATTTCTCTTGATGGGGGAAAATAGTTGATTAATTTCTTGAAAAAACTGACATTCGCATTCTTAGCTATATATTGTTTTATTTATAATATTGTAGTTGATCCAGATTACTGTTTCTATTTGGAATCACATTAATAGTTCTCTTCATGGAGTAAAGGGATCCAGAAAACTAAGAAATACGAGGACAAAGATTTTCAGGAGTGACTAGTGATTTTTGGGTGCCTTGAAGGGGCCTGATTTTCAGGGGGCTTTACTCAGCACTTGCTGAAAACCCCTTAAACCCGTTTAAGATTTTTCAGGTTGGGTAACAAAAAGTGATGCGCCTAAACTACTGGTTGTTTTTTAAAGCCTCATCCAGAGTGTTTAATAAATTCGGTACTTACATGAGTAATCCTGTTGAAGACACTGGGTGAAATCCTGGCTTTATGGAAATCAATGGTAGTTTTGCCATTGACTTCACTGGGGCAAGGATTTTACCCAGTGAGAGTATTCATGCAAGTGATGGTTTCTGGAATTAGAAAAGGGCTTACGGGAGAGGGCCCTGGTATAACAGCTCTTTCACCATGATCAAGACTAGGGGCTTGTCTAAACAAACACTTCAGCTTGTGGCAAGAGGGGATTCAAAGCATGAGGGAACTTTGAGCGTTTGGCAGCAGAGTACACATGATCACTTACTGTGGGATAGGCTAATGTGATAGACTCAAACCCAGTTTGGTGCGAACTAAGTGTTAATTTAGATAAGTCCAGAGATTTCTGAGATAGATGTTCTGATAGTTGCCTATTATTCTGTGGCGGATGTCATTTAGCAGTTTGTTATGGCTATGGATAATTCTGATGTTAAAATGACTATACATGGTGGGCTTTCAAGCAACATTGATTGTATTCTTTTCTTCCCTTGCTGTGCCTTTGTGATAGTTTCAAAGACAGTATGGAGAAATCATCATCTTATTCTGACTGGCTAATAAATAATAGCATTGCTGAGCTAGTAGCTTCCACGGGTCTTCCAGTGAACATCAGTGATGCATATCAGGATCCTCGCTTTGACGCTGAAGTAAGATTTCTTAAAAATTTAAATATACTGTCATATTTTTGCAGTTCAGAATAATAAAAGTCAAGCAAGTCCAAATGAATATAAAAACATAAGAACATTTGTTCCACATTATTTTTTTCTGTCCAGTATGTCCTCTATTTGTCCTAGCAGCAGCAGCAGCATGGCTTGAAGCAATAATCACTTGTGACAGAAAGATAGCAAAGACAGTTTTATCTTGGGATACAGCACTGTTCCTCCTTATACGTATAGGCAATTATTTAACCTATCTGTGCCTCATTTTTCCAATCAGGAAACTGGGGATAATGATGCCTTCCTTTAGGAAGTGCTTTGAGATCTATGAAAGCTAAGTATTGTTGAAAATTCTACCACTGATAGTTCTTTATGTTCCCCATTAAGCAGAATCATAGCTGGTAGCTATCGGAGATATTGGGACTATACACTGAATGTAAACAGGAGCTGCAATAATATGATCTCAAAAGACAAACAGGTTTTGTGGTCCTACTTAACAAACCAAAATGTTATTCCAGTATGTTTTTACAAATAAAATATACACACTGGGCTAATTTTTTCCTCTTAGAAACTTGCATGCAACTTCCAGTGAAGCCAATGGGAGTTGTATGCGCATATCCTAGAGCACAGTTTCACCTGCTGGGGTTGGGGAACAGGCAGGAAGCACCACTTTTGACAGATATTGTCATCACTGGGTTACTTTCCTAAGTTTGACAGGACCTAAGAACCAACCTGTCCCCTGAATGGATTATTCCTGCTTACTGGACTGGGAATCCTAGGAGTTTTGGCTCACAGAGTTTCACAATGATCAAACCCTCCTTTCTGGGCAGACAGGTGGTTTTGTCCCACTATGGATTTGATGGGGGTTTGGCCCACAAACTCTCCTGAGAGCCCACAGAGATGAGGGCCATCCAAACAGTGATCTTGGGCTTCTGCACTACTTCCCAGCCCCATTGGCCTAAGCAGAGCAGTGTTTCTACAGGAGCTGTTCTGATGCTCTCAAACCTCATTCAGTGGTGATGGAACTGACATAAATAGATGCCTGTGGGGTGGGGATTAATTAATGCTAAGACCCCTAATGAAACTGGTTGTGGGAATAGCAGCTTACCTTCTGGCCTGGTCAAAGGCCAGTCCCTGCAAAACACCCACAGAGGCCAAGAGGGTCAGTGCTTCCCACTTCTGCTCTATCCCACTCAGACTAGCTGCTTTTTGCATGCTTTCACTGGCAGAGAAGAGGGCAGGCATTATGTGCAGATTGTTTCTGAGGACCACGTCCTGTCAGTACTGGGGGAGGGGGATAAGCCCCTGCCCATCCCTTGGGAACAATAAGCCATCAATTCCATGGCCCTAATTTTTCCAGAGATGCTGAACACCTACAATTCTAATGGAATTCAATGGGAGCTGCAAGTGCTGAGTATCTCTGAAAATCACGCCTCCGTTTCCACAACTCACAAATCATAACTCAGTTTCCACTCCACATAGGGAATGCTTCGGCTCGGAGTTTTCTTGTTATTGGTTGAGTTGCAATATAGAAAATCCTTTTCTGGTATATACTCACATAGGGTTCTGACAATGTCAGATTTGGAATATTTCAAGTTATCATTCCAGTCTCAGCTTGAAATTTAAACAACTGGGTCACAGGGAGCTATGGACAGAGGGGCAAATTCCACCCTGAATTGTATCCCTTACAACACCATTACTTTAGTGAACTTGCCTTGGGGCTGGGCAATGGGTTTACAGTAAGCCAGTGCACAATTCTAGCCAGTGAGTCTATTAAACTATATTACTACAATGAGCACACTTTCAAAGCACCTTCCATTTTGACAGTTTCCATTGGTACTCCTCATTTTGTGTATAGGGAAGAGCTCTCAAACCAGCAGAATCTGTCAAAACAGAAAAGTACTTAGAGTGTGCACCCACTGCACTCATTTATGGGGAAATTATGCTATTCAGAATTTCAGAAAGTACAGTTAATGCTTGGCAAATATTTCCTGTCAAAGAGAGATGCTGAAGTAAAACATGTCATCATACCATTGACGTGTCTGCAGTCGTATTTTTAATATGCCATGTTCTGATTAATAATGCAGCCATCTCATATTTGTTTCAAACTTACTTACAGTCTATGCCAGTAAGAGATACTGACTAACATATAGGAAAAGAATCATGCAAATTACCAAATATAAAGGGCAATAATTTTTTTCTGTTGGTATTGTCATAAAAATTTCATTCACAATGGCAGTTGTTATAAACAATGATTTCTGGAGACTATCAAGTATATTAAAAAAAAAGGACACCATCACTCCTTATTACTAAAATAAAACATGCCTTTGTATTTGTAATCACGTTCTATTGTTCTGTCTCTACTACGGTTACAAAAACTCTCTTTCCTCCACACTAATTTTTATTTTTAAATGAAATTCTGATGCTTCATTGTCAAATTACTTTCACTGAACATTTAGTACTGAGGTATTTTCATTAAGCTTATTTTAAGATCTACATCAAGATCTGCAAAAACTCAGACAGGGTTTTTGAGAGGGTTTGGAAATGCTGCTGGTGATCTGAGTTCAGTGCGTTGCACATATTCCTTCTTCCACTTAAATATAATGACCCATTTCTTCACAGAAGAGCCATAAGACTAATAGGGCTATGTCCTATCATAGATTTTATGTGGGACTCCCCATTGATTTCAATCAGGAGTTCCATATATGTATCGATGGCAAGATAGGACTCTAATAGTAAACTGAATTGCTTCACACTCTTCCAGGTGGCAGTTCCCTCAAGTCCTCAGTTGGAGGTCATTATAGAATCAGTATACAGCTGCTCACATTGCAGCCTTTGGAACTGCAGCATCTGAGAAGGCATCTGTTCCCAGTACATTGCTTCCTTACAGAATTGTAACCTTTGCTCCTCAAACTCCTCTTATTTGTAGTCTGTCACCATTTTCCCTGTTGTGGGTTTTACAATAGTACCAGCAGCACCTCCTGATCTCTACCTTTGGCTGGGAGCTACAGCCTCTCTCAGCCCACCCTGTTCACCCCCTTCAACCTCTCTTCAGAGTTTGAAGAATCACTTGCCTCCCTTGGGACATCTTGCAGCACTAATGCCAAAGAACAACACAGAAAATGGAGAATCCATGGCATTAAAAGTACATTGCAAAGCTTCATATCACAGTATATTACCTCTAAACAAGCGGGGAGGCGAAAGGTCTTTTCTGAATTATAGGTGACATCTACATAGGAAACCTCACCTCCTAATTTTTGATCACAGCCCTCAGTTCCTCCTGAAACTTGCCTTCTTCTCCTATCCGATTCCCAGCTCACTTCTTGCCTTACCTTTGCAAATCTTAAACTATATGTCCCCTCTCTTGCTTATTGGCTGTTTTTGAAACCCAACATCAGAGTAACCTTTCGGGAAGAGCACCACACCTCTCTTCTGAACCCATTTGGCAAGTGATTCATATTCCCTTTCCTAAGCCACCAGTATATTTGACCCATGAGTGATTTACTCTTGGTATAGCCCTTCCTTGAAACTGTTGTATTTAGCTATTATCCAAATGACTGGGCATTATACTAATCACGTTTAGTCCTTAGTTCAAATCAAGAACCAAACATTGTAAGCTCTCTGAGGCAAGCACTGTGTTTTTATATATGTTAAGACAGTTTCTAGTACAGGCCCTGATTCAGCCAGTACTTTGGGCCAAGTCCTGCTTGCTTTACTCATGCAAGTAATCCTACTATAGATTAGGCATCAATAGGAGTTTTGCCTGAATAAGGCCTGCAGGATTTGACCCATGTGGAATTAAACTAATTTGTAACTATGAACTTGTTGAAGTCCTCCTTGATGTTACTATTAGCAGGACATCAGAGGACTATAATTAGCTTACCCACATACTGTACTGATGGCTAAAGTTCTCATTTTTTACATCCTAGGCTGACCAGTTTTCTGGCTTTCACATAAGGTCTGTTCTTTGTGTTCCTATATGGAATAGCAATCACCAAATAATTGGTAAGATATTTCATATAACTAAGTTCAGCATTATTGTGCTCATATGAATTTACTTCTGTTTTTTTAATTTTGTTCCTTTTTCTTCTGTTTCCCAGCTGAATATGGTTAAGCAGTTACGATATCAAGGAGGCATACTCAGTATCCAAAAAGAAACATTTTTTGACTTGGATACTGTATGGACTGTTTTTCAGCTTTCATATTGCTTCATTGTTATATTACTGAAATAATAATCCCTTTGTTAACACTTCAAGGTGAAAGAGATGAAAACTGATCGGTTCCTTCAACAATTTTCATGAAAACTTTTGTATCATTATTGCGCTGCTGGCGCTACCCATAAGCAGACTCAGCAATTGCTTAGTGCCCCCAGCAGCTCAAGGGGCTCCCCTATTTGCTGTTTTAGTATTTTTTGGGGGGGAGAATAGTCCTGCTTAGGGCCCCCAATGGACTAACACCTCCTCTGCCATATTGAGAAATCATTCAAGGGCCTCCGTTTTGTGTGCACAGTTCGGGCAATTGTTGGTCTGATCCTGAAAGGTGCTCCATGGAGTCTATAAGGATTAGACAAATAATTACCTGATTTTTTTCACACAAAAAGGGAGGCCCTCTAAAATTATGGGGCTATAAATTGTCACAGCTCAATTGAAGTCAATGCAGCGATGACCGTTTACAGCAGCTGAGGATCTGGCCCATGGCCCCATATCTTATGGCAGGTAATCAAATAGAGTTGAGAGTGGTAAGTACGTTGCAGATGTGATGTGCACTCATCACATCACAGGACCAGGCTTTGTCTGCTTAACTAACCAATACAAACATAGTAATTGTGCCTTTTAAAACCTGTGGTTCATGATGTTTGTTGCATAGAAAGAGGCAAAAGAGAAATTCACTGATACATTTTACAATATTTTGTAAGGGCTATAAGTAAGTAGAAAGAATAGTCTTTCACAAAGGAATTCAGTATTGACTCGTGTAGAGCCACCAGCTTTGAATAGTTTTTCCCTACAAGTTGCTTGATAGAATTGGGTATTTATTGACTCAGCAAATGGTTGGGCCAGTTTTGGGGGGAAGAGACTCGTATATATGGGTCATTGTAAATTAGCTAGGAGTTAAGAATGAAGGCACTGATTCAGCAAGTGACATAGGCATGTGCTCTGAACTCTTTGGGACTACTTACGTGCCTAAAGGTTATCAAATACTTAAGTACATTGCTAAATCAGGGTCTTAATCTCTCACACAAAGCATTGAGTAATACAATGTAGACTGCCAATATTATACTTGCACAACAGACAAAAAACAGCTAACAGTAGTAAACTGAATCACGTCATCAAAACAAACAATGAGACTTTCAGACATTACTATTTGCTTACTATTTTTAATAATAAATGATTTGGAGTTTTGCTTTACAGGTGGAAAAAAATTGTAATTAGTAATGAACAGAATTTCTGCATTATGAATTAATATACATTAAAAGCTTTGTCTTTTAACTTTCTAAAGGGGTAGCTCAAGTGTTGAACAGGCTTGATGGGAAACCTTTTGATGATGCTGATCAGCGATTATTTGAGGTAAGATGTACTTAACTTTGCAACAATTCTGTACTCTGCCAGTATAAAATCTATATTTCCCGGTACTGAGTGTTGTTTAAGCTTAACTTGCAAGGAAAAGGCTTGCATTGTCTGTATTCCTTATCAGCAGATTCTTCATTGATACATTTGGATTCTAGCTTATTATAAGTGACAGCTGTTTGAGAGATGCCACCACTCCATGCCCTGTTTCATCTTTCTCACCATTAATTAACAAACAGAAAAAAGATCTTATTCTGACCCTGATCTGCAATGGAATAGGATAAAACTAGAGATAGATTCTGAGCTACAAAGTTGGAATCCTGATATGAATTTCTCCAAAAATTGGGGAGTTCAGACATGAGGTTTGGCATATTTATAAACAAAAAATAAATAAGATGAAGGATTAAAAACCATTGTTACCTGATTGTATTTAAATTGGATAATTATTTAACTATCCTCTTGAGCATCTCTCAGATCTAGTTTCTTGGTTTCCTATAGGTAGCAATTGTAACTTTTCACTATAGGAGTGCCATGGATAAGTGTTTTGGTATGTTTGTGGCCAAATTCAGAGGGGATATAATGTATGTGTGTGTATTGCTGTAGCATTCAGATGCTCCATTCAGGACCAGAGTCCCGTTGCACTTTGACCTATACAAAGACACAGGACAACATGGCTTGTTACATGGATGTAGGTTTTTTGATCACACAATTACTTAAAAATACGAGATTAGCTTTCTGCATTTTTTTTTAATGTGGGATAATATTTTATGGAAATTGCACCCAAAAGTACTTTGTCAGTCTTCCTGTCCCTGTTCAATACTGGGAGGGATGACAAACATGGCATATATGGTTTTGCACACCATATATGGTTATATATTGCATATTTGTCAGTCATGGTTCGCTTAACGCCAAATCTTGGTCCAGTTGGCAAGACTCCAAGTAAGAGTGAAATTTGGCCCATATTATGTCAAGAGATTACTCATTTTAGCTTGAGAAATAGGCCAGGTGTTATATTTGGTGCTCCTCTCGTAAAGCAGGCTGTTTTGAAATTACAATTACCTAAACAGATTCTTCTCATAATTATTTATCTTATAGAACAGCTTTACTGACCTGTATTCTCCAGCTAGTATGCCCTTAACTAAATAGAATTATTTCTATAATGTACCTGTTTTCTAGCTTACTCCTCATCCTATTGTTTCAAACATCTAAAACAGCATTCATCTTTGTGTTGGTATTTTAAATGAATTCTTTCTTGTTAGGCTTTTGTTATTTTTTGTGGCCTGGGCATCAACAACACAATAATGTATGACCAAGTGAAGAAATCTTGGGCAAAGCAGTCTGTGGCTCTTGATGTAAGTATATGATCAAAGTATTTAAACACTCTCTGTAAATCATTTTTGTCATAAACATATCATACATAAAAGGTCATTCTGCTGCAGAATTTATCACAGTGAACTTTGTAGTTAGCCTCATTTTCTAAATACAGTATACAGTTCTGTCTGCTTAGAATTCTCATTTCAGTAAAATAACATTGAAGAGGAGATTATGTGGGGTACATTTATTATAATGAACCTAATCTTCAGTTTGTTTAAATTAGTGTTGCTCAAGAGGATGTCCCAGTTGCAATGTACATATACCAGCTAAGTATTGAGCTGATAATGGCATACAGTTGTGTTGTGATTCACAGAAGTAAAAAAGGATGTGGTCCCAGCTCTGAGGAGCTTACCGTCCAAATCAGACAAACCCAGGAAATGGTGTTAAAGGAAGGGGGAGAGAAAGGAGAAAACATTTTAAAAAATAATAAAAGTAATGAGAGTCATGTTATATTGGGAATGAAGCCTATATATTCCCATCCAGTGAGGAGAGAAATAAATAGCACCAAAGTAGCAGTCACCTGTAGGAAGTAAGGTGAAAAAAAGTGAGTTTTGAGCAGGAATTTGAAAAAAGAGAGTGAAGATCCTTGGGACATTGGAAAAGGGATGTTAAGTATACACGTGGGGTGGAGGGTGGCGGGGAAATGTCAGGATTTCTTTGTTTTACTTCCAGTCCACAGTTGGATCAGAAGAGTGCAGTTACTGAACATTTGTAGAACTTGATATATCACCCAATTGTAGGTGTTTTTTTGTTTTTAAACTTATTGTATGTAATGAAAGAGGCAGAGCAACTAGGGAAAATTCTGAAGGGAACAGCTGAGGTGTCATATATATCATTAGTATTTTTAGCTTCATGAGGCAAAATCTGTAGAAATCTTTCTTTCACAGTTATATCCATTATTGGAATAAAGTGAGGGCCTGCCAGAGCTGAGGTCTGGTACTTCAAGGAAACCGTATTTTCTCTGCTAAAAGTCAAGGCTAACCAATAATGAAAACTCTCTCTAGTTCCGCTACTTGGATTCCAACACTGCATGTTACAATATCTCATAACACAACTGCCTTTAACGAGTAAGGGGGCCAGAGCGCTATCACAGAACTTTGCAAGTTGCAGACAAGTCAACCTAAAATTGTGGAAAAGGTGTCTCTTTCTTTTCTTGTCCATTACTTCTCATAAAAAGACACTCTTATGGAAAAGTCCATACCCATGCTAGGCTGAGAGCTCGCATGAGGATGAATAGCATGGGCAGTGGTAGGTGGCGGCACAGTTTAGCCACGCCAAGTACCTACCCTGTTTCCAGGCACGCTTGTTCTCAGCCCACACCCAGCTCATCTGCATTGCCACTGCTTGTGCTACTGTGGCTACATTGTTATTTGCACTTGTACTAGCTCGATGAGAGCTAGTATGAGCATGTGTACGCAAGCTGGGAATCACACCCCTAGCTCACAGTGTAGACATAGCTTTAGAATGATTAAGGATAAAACCATCAAGGTTCTGTAGAAATTAATCTAAAGTCTATAGCATTTCAAAAAGAATTATGTCCTCTTTGTAGTCTTTTTAGAAACATTCTGTGGAATACTGTAGCAGAATACAATTCTTTATTAAATTCTATATGATGGTTAAACCCTACTCCCCACAAAAAAACAAACAAACCACTGTTGAAGACTACCATTCTCTATTAAATTCTGTGGATTTTAAGAGTAGGGCTGTCAATTAATCGCAGTTAACTCACACGATTAATTGCACTGTTAAACAATAAAATATCAATTGAAATTTATTAAATATTTTTGGATGTTTTTCTACATTTTCAAATATATTGATTTCTATTACAACTCAGAATACAAAGTGTACAGTGCTCACTTTATATTATTATTTTTATGACAAATATTTGCACTGTAAAAATGATAAAAGAAATAGTATTTTTCAATTCACCTCATACAAGTACTGTAGTACAATCTCTTTATCGTGAAAGTGTAACTTACAAATGTAGATTTTTTTTTGTTACATAACTGCACTCAAAAATAAAAACAATATAAAACTTTAGAGCCTACAAGTCCACTCTGTCCTACTTCTTGTTCAGCCAATCGCTCAGACAAACAAGTTTGGTTACAATTTGCAGGAGATAATGCTGCCTGCTTCTTGTTTACAATGTCACCTGAAAGTGAGAACAGGCATTCGCATGGCACTTTTGTAGCTGTTGTCACAAGATATTTATATGCCAGATGCGCTAAAGATTCATATGTCCCTTCATGCTTTAACCACCATTTCAGAGGACATACATCCATGCTGATGACCAGTTCTGCTTGATAATGATCCAAAGCAGAGCAGACTGATGCATGTTCATTTTCATCATCTGAGTCAGATGCCACCAGCAGAGGTTGATTTTCTTTTTTGGTGTTTCAGGGTTTTTTACAGTGCAAATATTTGTAATCAAAATAAATATAAAGTGAGCACTGTACACTTTGTATTCTGTGTTCTAATTGAAATCAATATATTTGAAAATGTAGAGAACATCCAAAAATATTTAAATAAATGGTATTCTATTATTGTTTAACTGTGTGATTAATTACGTGATTAATTGTGATTAATTTTTTTAATTGCGTGATTAATCGCGATTAATTTTTTTAAATCACTTGACAGCTCTATTTAAGAGTAATTATGTAAAAAGTCTACCACAAACTGCACACATTGGCTTCTTTCACAAAGAAACAAATCTTTAAAGCTGGTCATATAGATGTCCTCTGCTGCTCCTAAAGCTATGAATGCAGTGTTGGGGTAGCTGTGTGTCTATTTGACATTCAGAATGACAGCACTATAAATGAGGATTACTTTTTAAATGTTTCTGCTGTTTTTAAGACACTTCTTAAAAATTGGATGATATAGTTATGATGTAATCAGAAGCCTATATAGTTTTCTAGCACAATGTAGATCTGATTCAATTACAGCTATGAAATAGAAAGAACTCTTTTTTCATGAGGGTCTGATGAATTTTTGTCCTTTCCATTAAATATAATTTAAAATATACATACCTAGTATAGTCTTACAAATTAAAGGCTTTACAGCTTTGCTTTTTACAGATGATGTCATGCTGCGGTTCCATCCCCCTACATTTCAAAGTGATGTAAAGAGGTTTTAGGCATGAGACTCACACTAAAGTCAAAATCACACTTCTTTGAAAAAGATAAAGTCTTTTAAAAGGGCTTTAGTTACTATACTGCAAAACAGGGTCTCTAAAATTCCTAGATTTATTGTTTTATTAGAGAAATGGGTGAGACTGAAGATCAAATAAGTCAGTGAAAGTGGTATAAATCATCAAATTAAGTTTGCCGGGGAAGACTGTATCTTTTTTATGTGTCTTATACATAAGACACATATATGTATATATATTTATACATATATATTTATAAAAATACACCCACATTATACATGAAGATAATATTTTTCTTGGGTTTCAAGAAATCTGTAATCCACTTGAACTTCTCATTCTTGGTTCACACAATTACCAATAGCCCTTGTTAAAAATACAGTTTATTTATTACCTTTATGGTTTCCTCTCTTTCTTCTTATGTGAATCTATGATAGCTTAGTTCCATATTTTTTAATGGTTACATGCAAACTCCCCCTAGTATTTGAAGGTCATATTTTTTGTCAGGAGAAAAGTAATTTCCCCTAGATTTGCAGTAATGTCTTGGAGTTCCACACATGACCTCAACTTCATGATGATGTGGATTCTCAATGTACTTATCCCTTGAATAGGCAAATCCACTAATTTTATATAAACATAGGTGTTGATCCAAAAAAGTGCTTCAGCATATGCTCAAATGTAGTCATGTAAGTACTCCCATTGGTTTAAAAGGATTTAGCATTAAGCACACACTTAAATGTGGACTAGCTCATTAAGAATAGCAGATGGGAACTTGATCTGAATAAATCATAAACCCCTGAACTCTTATGAAAATGGCACAAGCTATTTTTTGTCCTGGAGATATTATCTGTGTCACTATGGTCTCAGTCCACAGCACAATCCAAAGCATTTAAGTGTGTGCTTAATGCTAAATCCTTTGAAACCAATGGGAGTACTTACATGATTACATCTGAGCATATGCTGAAGCACTTTTGGATCAACACCTATGTTTGTATAAAGACTTGAGATTTAAGAGGCAAAGTGTAAAAACCCTCTTTCCTTAGGGCTGTTGTGGGACTCAATAGTCTTTACAATTACAGTAATTATTAACTATTTGCAAGACCTCACAAACCCCAACTTTTTCACATAAAATCACATCTTGAACTGAATTCTCTTCCATGAGAAGAAAATCAAATTATGGCAAATATTAAACTGAGCAGGTACAAAGCAAGGAAGGTTTAGGTGGGAAATGGCTATTCATTATTTTATCTAAGAAAACAGAACTGCTTGGTTATAAAATACAACTACTCTCTTGGACATTCTGTAAAGATTAATCACCATGTGGTGTGGATGTTGATTATAGGTATGATAAATAGCTATCATAATTCAATGAACCCTTATTCTTTCTTTAAATGAGAAACTACCCACGATAGTACCTGGGTGAGATGAGTGCAAAAAATACAGACCAAAAAGAAGCTAGTAAGTCTCTATTGAAGGACAAAGAATCCTTTTCTCAACAATGGAAATACTTTATTAATATTTATATATGTTTACTGATCTAGCTAGATCTGCAATAACTGAGTGGCATTTCAAATTGACATTAATACCAGATTTAAGAGAAGTCAGTTTGATACAGACTATATTGGGATTCATAGATACTGCTGTTTACATGGAGCTCTCATAACACTGGGTAAGAAACGGAAAACAAAAGATGGAATAAATGATTAGTTTTCAATATGGCAGAAGATTAACAATGGAATGCCTTAAGGTTTCCTTCCCAGATACGTGTTGTTGGGGGCTTGACTTGATGACACTGGAGATCCCTTCCAGTCCTATGTGCCTAGTGTATTTATTAAAGATATGGGAAAGGGTGTGAAAAGCAGGATAGCAAAGTTTGCAGATAAAAAAAATAATTTGGAATAATCAAGACTAGACAAGAGAGAAAATTCAGAAGGACTTAACAAATCTCGCTAAATGAGCAGGACTGTGATAGAAGAAATTCAGTGTTGACCATTACAAGCTAATACACTTCAGAAGGAATAATTTGAACTAATCATTCATATCGCTGGATTTTAAATTAACAGTAACCAGTCAGGAAAGAGACCTGGGCATTGTTGTAGACAACTAAATTAAAAACTCTGCTAAATGTGCTGCAGTAGCCCAAAAAGCTAATAAAATGTTAGGCTGAATAATGAATAGGTTAAAAAGAAAAACCCAAAATATTATGACATTATGTAAATCTTTGTTATGCCCTCACTTAGAATTGTGTGTACAGTTCTGGTCACCTTTTCTGGAAAGAGATATAATGGAAATAGAAGGGATTCAGAGACAGGCAATCCAAGTTATCAGAAATATAGAGAGATTAATAGGATGAGACCCAAAAAATTGATACTGTTTGGAGCTGGGCGTTATAATATAAGCTAAGAACAGGATAAATGGTATACAGCAGGTACTTTGGGTGCTGCTATTTACCTTTTCTCATAAGACAACAGGACATTCAATAAATACTAAAGGGCAAAAAATGTAAAACTGCGATAAAAAATACATTTTACACAACTCATAATTAACGGATGGAACTCAATGTCACAGGCCAAGAGATTAACAGGTTTCAAAAAAGAGAGTAGACATTTATATGGATAATAAAAACACCCACAATTTATATTAAATACATACAACCATTTTTTAAAGTAATGGATATAAATCTGAGTGCTTCATAACATAAATCAACCAGCCACCAGTTGTGTGGGTTAGGAAGAAACTTTCTCTGTGGGAATACATAGATGCTGCAGAGTTTTCCTGTGTGCCTGCTCCACACTTGCCCATCCTGTGCAGAGTGGAACTTAGGTGGTTCCAGTGCACAGAGAGCCTTCTGCAGCGTCTGGATTGCTGGGTGAATATTTCCCTTAGATAAGGATACATTTTACTCCAGGTACGTACATGCATATTCATATATGTCTCAAAGCTGTGGCCCATCCCTTACATACCAGCATGCTATTTATGGAAGTACTCATTTCTAGAGCACCATATTTAAGGGAATGAGAGCTATAGGTTAGAAATGATAATTAGCTAGCAGTGAGATGCCTTTAGAAAGGACATATAAGCTCAACAGTTTCATGAGTATCATTACTTCGAAATCAAAGTACAAATAACCATGGACTTTTTCTCTTTTAATTGCAGTATTTCAAGAGAACTATAATTATGCTTTTAATATTACACTACTTATTGTGTATGGCTTCCGATAAAATTATCTGGACTGTAAATGCGAGATGTATACCTGAGAACCTGCAATTAGTTATATATGCCATAATTCATAGCTAACTGATGCTGCATAAATATTAATAAAACTTGTTTTTAAAGCAATTTATTAGACAGCATCAAGGAACCCTCTAATTTCTACTTATCTACTGTGAAAAATTGATTTTTTTTCTTTTGTTCTGCGTCAGGTGCTGTCCTACCATGCAACATGTTCAAAGGCAGAAGTTGACAAATTTAAGGTAAGGATTTACATTTCCGTTTAGCATTCAAAGCAACTGTAAGATAAAATGAATGTAGGTCAGATAAAAACAAAAACAAAAAAGTCAGTTTTACTTTTATATTCAAAATAGACACAGAGGCCATTTGTACAAACTGCTAATGGATGGATGAGCGTAGCTCCAAAAGGCTTGTGGTTAAGATAAGTAGTCAAAACTTCAGAATCTGCAGTATCCAACAGTACTTCTAAACCTTTTGAGATTCTCGTATTACTTTCTGGGTGATAGAAATGAGGTATTTTCTGTGCCAACTTTCCATTTTCTTTAGTACAGACAACAAATTTAAATAATGGCATATTTAGAGTGAGGAGGCAGCTAATAATTGTGTGTGCATGCTGAATCCTGCAAGATTATCAGGAGTTAATTTTTTTAAGAAGGGACTGTGGCAGGTTCGGTCACAGAGACCCCCTTGGGACTATCACCTGATGTGCTGAGATTACCTCTGAGCCCGTTTTCCCTGCCAGCCTGGGACTCCAGAACCCTGTGTTGTTGAGCTAGACATGCTAGCCTGCTGCAACACAGACCCAGGTCTGGTCCACGCTCCCAAAGCTGCAGACTAACTAAAAACTGCTCAATAGGTATCCTGTCTCCAACACCCAGTTCCCAATGGATCCAAACCCCAAATAAATCCGTTTTACTCTGTATAAAGCTTATACAGGGTAAACTCATAAATTGTCTGCCCTCTATAACACTGATAGAGAGATGTGTACAGCTGTTTGCTCCCCCAGGTATTAATCACTTATTCTGGGTTCATTAATAAACAAAAGTGATTTTATTAAGTATAAAAAGTAAGATTTAAGTGGTTCCAAGTAATAAGAGACAGAGCAAAGTAAGTCACCAAACAAAATAAAGCAAAAACACGCAAGTCTAAGCCTAATACATTAAGAAACTGTTTACAGGTAAAATCTCACCCTCAGAGATGTTCTGATAAGCTTCTTTCACAGACTAGACTCCTTCCTAGACTGGGTCCAATCCTTTCCCCTGATACAGTCCTTGTTAGTTCCAGCAGACATCTTAGGTGGAAATTAGGGGTTTTCTCATGACTGGCAGCCTCCTTTGTTCTGTTCCACCCCCTTTTATAGCGGGAATCTTTTGTCTCTCTGGGTCCCCACCCCCCCTTCTAAATGGAAAAGTAAAACAGGGCAGGGAACGAGGAACCGCGGCCAATGGGAGCTTTGGGGGAGGTACCCGCAGATGAGGGCAGCGTGTGGAGCCCTCTGCCCTGCCCTTCCCCAGGGGCCGCAGGGACGTGGTGCCGGCCACTTCCGGGAGTGGTGCAAGGCCAGGGCAGGCAGGCAGCCTGCCTTGAGCCCTGCTGCACGCCGCTGCCACCCTGGAGCTGCTCAAGGTAAGCAGTGTCAGGCCAAAGTCTGCACCCAGAACCCCTCCTGCACCCCAACTGCCTACCCTGAGCCCCCTGCCGCACCCCTCCTGTATCCCAACCCCCTGCCCTGAGCCCCCTGCCGCACCCCTCCCTGCACCCCAACGCCCTGCCCTGATCCCCCTCCTGCACCCCAACCCCCTGCCCTGAGCCCCCTTGTACACCCCGCACCCCAACCCCTTGCCCTGAGCCCCTTCCTGCACACCGCACCCCCTCCCTCCCACACCCCAACCCCCTGCCCCAGCCCTACATTCATAGCCCTGCATGCAATTTCCCCACCCAGATGTGGCCCTCGGGCCAAAAAATTTGCCCACCCCTGAGATAAAAGATGGATTCCAGTCTCAGGTGCCATGGTCACATGTCACTGTAAGACCTCATTCTTCATTACCCACCCGCTGGCCCACACCTGTACACAGGAAGGATTGCAGGTAAATAAACCCATTCACAACCAATTGGCCTAGTCAATGGGAGCCATCAAGATTCTAAGCCACCATTAATGGCCCACACTTTGCATAATTACAATAGGACCTCAGAGTTATACTTCATATTTCTAGCTTCAGATACAAGAATGATACATACATACAAATAGGAGGAATATATTCAGTGGGTTAATCTTTGTTATGATACCTTAACAAGAGACCTTAGGCATAAAGCATATTCCAATTACATCATATTCACACTCATAGGTATATTTCCATAAAACATATGACGTGCAACATCACAGGGTCTACTCTTTAGTTTCTGTCAGCACTCCATGTGTGCAAATAGCTGTCTATGACTGACTGTCATTAGTTGTCTTCTGGAGTGCTTTTCAAGTTATAAATGACACTTCTGGGAGAATACATATTGTCTCCTCTCCTATTGAAAGTGTATATCAGGCTGATGGGAAGGTTAGATGTGGGCTGTAACATCCATACATTGCTGACACTCAGCTCTGTCTCCATTGCTTCTGACCTGGCTACAACAATGGAATGAATCACTGACTATTAATTTGGGGCATGGCTAGCTGGCTGCAACTTAATCTGGACAACAGTGAGATGATCTAGGTTGCTTGGGGAAGCAGCAGAAGAGTTGGAAAAATTGATACCTGTGCCTGCATTGATTGACAATGTGGAACCACTACTTCTAATTCAGTTGTGTATGTTCATTTTGCTATTAAATTCTTAGGCAGCAGTTGTGGCCTACAATGCTGTTTGCGTCTGTGCCTGATGAAAATAATGCAGTGTTTTCTTTCATGTGCGTACCTTGCCACAGTTATCCACACCTTTATCACCTCAAATCTACAGTACTGTAATGTGCTCTACATAGGAATACACCTTAAGGCCACTCACAAACTGAATCTAGTGCAGAATATTTTAACCTGCTTAGTACATTGAATTTCGTCTCAGGAGCCCAGTACGCCAGTTCTCTGGATCTGCTCTGGCTTACATTTCATCTCTAGGTGGTATTCTAGGTGTTGCTCTTAGCCCATAAAGCTCTCAGTGGTTTGGGCCACAGGCTGACATTTTCAATCATCATCATCTTCATCAGCTGTTCCATATTAAGTGGCAGGACAAGTTCACCAATATTTATAGCCAAACCCAGCAACCACCTTCATCAGCACTGGTTTCAATGGTTTCCTTGGTACAGATATATTATTAGGATAGAAGACCAATGAATTATGAAGTATATTTGCCAAGGAATCCTGCTATACAGTCATAATCATATGGTCGCCAAAAGCTTCAGTGGCACGATAAAATTGCCAGTGGTGGCCATAGACTGAACATCCAGCCAGGCTGCCTTATGTACCTACCTAGAGATCGATCAGGCTGGCACTTGAGCTGCCAATAGGCTATGTGCCATTGGGATTTGCCTTGGTGATGACAACAATGACCTGAGAGACTACCTCTGACCCCATGTGATGCTGCTACACTTGCCATAAATGGAAGTGCTCAAGCTGAAGCCCCCTTCTATAAATGGTAGGGAGCTGTTGGTGGAGTGTGCTCCATAAGGATTCCTTGACTATGGCTCTCACTCCACAATATGATCCGCCAGAGCCAGATTTAATATTTGCTGGTGGATATTTATTTGTATGTCAAGGGGAGTGAATAATTCTGAAATACATTTTGTATTTGAATTTATATAGGGGATGTATGTTCGGACAAGGCTGGGCGCATTACAAATTTTTATAAAAATACATGAATAAATTTCCTCTGTCTCAGTCTTGTTTTTCTGTCTTTGCCATCCTATTTATCTTTGGCCTTATCTTTTTGTTCTTTATTTTATCTATCCCCAAAATGTTTTTTCCTTTTTATTTTTGGCTGCATAAACTTTTAAGTAATGGCTGTTACCAAGTGATGAAAATGAATAGATATACTTGAGGCTTATTTTTCCTGAGGCTATTGTCTATTATCTTATTTTTGTTGTATCACAATAAATCCAAGAGGTTGTAGTCTAGGCTGTTAAAGAGTTATTGATGAAATTCCAATTAAAATCAACTTTAATTGTTGCAGCTGAGAATAATGCACATTGCTACAGTGGGTGCCCTTTTTAAAGAGTTACAATTCATCAGAGAAATCACATCACAAGAAAATGCCATTTCTAAGTTCCTGAAGTAACAAATGACACTTTGGTTGCCATTGCTGCTATTCCCCTATTGAGAATTCCCTTTTTTTTTCTTCTTCTAAAAAAGAAACTTCCTTAATTAAACTTCCTAAGTCTACTTAGGCTTTGTAAAAATCTCTCAGGGAAAGTAGTGGAAGCACCATTGGCTGGGAGGCTGAAATCCATACTGGGCAGTAGAGGAGGAAAGGTACAATACTGAACATTGTAAATGAACATGATGATAGGCCATATAACCTATAGATCTTTTCCATATTTGATATCTATGATTGTATCATTGTCATATCTCCACATTATACTTAGTTTTCTACATTTTTGAAGGAATTCCACTTCCTGAATTATTGGAATGTCCCTCTTAAAAATAGCTCTTCACTGATAATAGGTCTCAAAACTGGGTTGCCTTCTTTTAAAAATGCTTACATTATTAGAAGTTACTCTCTAAATAACCCAGCATTTGGGGTCATACCAAAATGTTGTTATTATTGGAGGTTCCATCTCAATAAGAAATCCAGTTACAGTAACTCCTCACTTAAAGTCGTCCCAGTTAACGTTGTTTCGTTGCTGATCAATTAGAGAACATGGTCATTTAAAGTTGTGCAGTGCTCCCTTATAACGTTGTTTGGCAGCTGCCTGCTTTGTCCACCTCTTGCAGGAAGAGCAGCCCATTGGAGCTAGCTGGTGGGGGCTTGGAACCAGGGTGGACCGACAGCCCCCCTATCAACTCCCCACTCCCCTAAGTTCCCTGTGTGGCAGCCGCCCAGCAGGCTATCAGTTCCCAGAAGTTCAGCTGTCCCTACCCCCACTGCCATGTGCTCCTCCTGCCCTCGGCCTTGGAGCTGCTCCTGGGAGCCTCCTGCTTGCTGTGCAGGGAGGGCGGAAGAAAAGGGCTAATGTCAGGGTGTCCCCCTCCCCTGCCCCCCTCCATCTCCATAGAGCAGTGGGGGACACGACAGGGCTCAGGACAGAGGGAGCTTGCTGCTAGCAGCTGCTGTCTCAACTTCCTGATCTACTTAAAAACGCAATGTACTTAGAGTGCGGTCAGCATACTTAAAGGGGCAATGCACATCTCTCTCCCCCACACACAGGGTGCGTGGCTTTGTCTGCCATGCTGTCTCCCCTCCCTCCATTTGTGCTGCCTTGCAGAGTGTGAGGCTACATTAACAACGTGTTAACCCTGGAGGGTTCAGCCGAGTGCTAGTTCATCATTTAGCGCTAAAGCATTCCCTGGGAAATATCCCACCCTCTGACTCCACCACCTCAACCAAGCTTCACAAGCATCATTGCTGTGTACAGTATTAAATTGTTTAAAACTTATATATATGTACAGTATAATAGTCTTCTGTCTGGTGAAAAAAAATTCCCTGGAACCTAACCCCCCCTATTTACATTAATTCTTATGGGGAAATTGGATTCGCTTAACAACATTTCACTTAAAGTTGCATTTTTCAGAAACATAACTACAACGTTAAGTGAGGAGTTCCTGTATATGGATCATTGCTCTTTGAAAATTCATGACACCAGCCCTTTTCACTTTTTATCATTAAAACAACTGAATAAAATAACGTGAAAATACATTTACTCCACTGTTTTTGTCTATAAGCACTTAGTTTCTTAGCATACATTTCTCAAAAGGCCAGTGTGAGAGGGAGAACTCTATGAAATGTAGGCTTGGTGTAAGTGGGTACAACTCTACTGACTTCATGGAAATTTCCCCATGTACTCTGCTGTCAATGACACAGAAGAATGATAAAATGTAATTTATGTAACTCACTTTGTCATATGATGAGAGAGGAAGGTTGATGTTTTGGCTAGGGCACTGGAGTGGACTCAAGAGATCTAGGTTCAGTAGTCAGTTCTGCCACATACTTCCTATGTGGCCCTTGGACAAAAATTACATAATTTCTCTGGGCGTAATTCAGGCCCCATTGAAGTGAATGGGAGCTTAGCCAATGTCTTCAGTGGGCCTAGGATTTCATTCTCTTTGCCTCAGATCCCCGATTTGTAAAACTGCATAACAATGCTTTCTTCCCGCAACCTTTGTCTGTGTTGTCTATTCTGATTGTAAGCTCTTAGTGTGGCAGGCTATCTATGCACTGTTAATATGTATATTGTGCTTACTACAGCGGGGCTGGGATCTCAGTTAACAACAAATGAATCTTTAGGGTCCAAACCTGCATTTGTTGCCAATTTTAAAAAGTCATTGTAATCAATGAGAATTTGGGGTTGGCATACAATGCAGATTGGGATCCTTTTTCAGTTTCTGTAGTTACAGAACAACAGTGGATTTTAGATGGGGGAGGGAATTAGGGAAATTTACACCACTAGAGCTACTAAAGACAATCAGGACTAACAGTATTAGGTTTCCCACCATTGTTCCCATAATTGGGATGTGTACAGTACTCCTATCTTCCATTTGAAAATGGATGTTGCTCCTGTGAATGATGTACAAAAGTAAAAGTAATAGACATATAAACATAATATTACACTGTGGTCTACAGCTGAAGAAATAGTTTCTAATACATAATGCACTAGACAAATTTAATCTTTTCCTATTCACAGAATGTCCATGAACAAATTCTTTCAAATGTATTTGTTACTCAAAATTATTCAACATTTTTTGTAATGTTCATTTAAATTCTGATGGCTTGCTATTTGGATCTCTGTTGCTTAGTTTGGACTGGTCATACAAATCACATTGTATTATTTCTATTCTCTGACTTGAACAGCATAGTTCTTATAGGCAGACTTTTGCTGCAAGTGCTTTGTTTCCAGGAAGCAAATTTAAAATCAGCCTTCTGTAAACATTTGTGATCATGAGGTTAAAATGTGCTTTCCAGAAGTATTCTTGCATCTAAAACTGAATCATATGAATGTTCACAGGAATTAAAGACAAGAGTGATGAATACAAAGATGAAGCAAGTTCCTTAAAAATTCAAATGAATATTTCTCCAATTTTTGAAATCACCCAGTTCTACTATGGAGGCAAATCTCCTCTCCTACGTTTCAGGATTATTTTACTGAAGGTCATGGGCCTGATTCACCGCTATATTTCTCCTGATTTACATCTGTGTAATTCCATTACAAACAAAATGAGTTACATCAGCATAAAACTGGAGTCACAGTGGTGGATCATGCCCCCATATCTACATGAATTCATTTTCTTTAATTTATTGGGAAACTAGGACTATTTGTGTCTTTAAAAGCTGCGTGCCAAGTCAGAATGGAAGTTAAAGTACTCTGTTGTCTCTTCGATTTAAAATAGGCAGACATTTCTAATTTCCATACTCCCATTATTAGTGTTTGGCTAAAATCATTTGTAATATTATTGAACAGAAAAGCCTCCGTTAACCAAACTCTGTTTAGCCTATAGTCGGTTATGTCCTATAGAGTTGTATTATACTGCCTGGCTGGCGCCTTCTCATTGGGATCTAGGTTCACCACGCCTGAAACATCATTGTCTTTTTCCCAGTGCTATCCAGATTTAGAAATCCAGCCTTCAAGAGTAAAGAATGCAGGATTGAGCCTCTGGACTGGATATTTTTAGAAAGAAAGAGTCACTGAATCCTGAGATAGGATTAAACAAGTACTATGTATTAGATCAGTTTTAAAACTCAGATAGCAAATAAACACACCCACAAACACACATCACCTTAAAATTCAACTCATGTATTTTACAGAGAGAATATGCAAACACTCCTCTCTTGATGTGTAATATACAAGAAGCTATTTTTAAAAAGCTAACCTAATTGTGCAGCTCTGAATGGTATAAGCCAGATCAATATTTAATGGCTATGATGCATTATTTATTGCTTTTTGAGATAGTCCCTTCTGTAGGGTGAACAGTACACAGGAGAGCCACGTGACAAAAATAATAGATCACCTACCGTACAAAATCTTTGATTCAGAATGTAGTGATAATAATATATCCCTTCTTTCTCAGCTACTTTGGCTTAACTGTGGCTCAAAAAGGACTAGCCTAATTGTGGAAAACAAAGTTGTGCTTGGATTTTTGTCTCTTAAAAATTACAGATATTTCATAAAATAAAGATTGAGGAAAACTGAGCTAAAAAAGGGAAACAAATTTTACTACTGCTACTCGACCTGACAATCTAAACAGTTGGACACACTGATTAGATAACTTATTTGCATAAATTGAATTCTGTGAAGGCACCAGCTGTAATGGTATAAAATGAGTTTAGTACATCCATTATCTGAGGTTATAATTTTATACACATTCTTAGATACTCTGTGATGGACAGTCCAAATAAAATTAAATTGAAATTAGGTTGAAATTTAAAAAAAGTCACCAGATCTACAGATGTTAAAAAATGTTGGAAAAATTTCATTACAGTGTTTCCTTTTTTAAGTTCAATTAAAAAAAAACCCCTCTAGTTATTTCAATTGAATAATATTGAGTTCATGCGGCAAAAACACACTCTCTTTTCTTGCAGGACAGGTGGAATGTTTAGATTCCAGGATGTCGTCTGTATATCTGTCTAGTGTATTTATATGGGGTCTGCCACCATAGTATCTAAGTGTTGGTATTTAGCTAGGTTCCCAGCTCTGTCACTGATGGATCACATGAGTGAGAAGGGCAAGTCACTTCACCTCTTTATGTTTTGTTTCCCCATCTGTAAAAAGAGGATAATATTCAAACCCCTCTGTAAGGCTCACAGATTCTTGAATTAGTAGGTACTATGCCAGTACAAAAGATTATGATGGATTATCATAAACCTGTCCAAAATGCCTTGAGGTTTAGGCTGAAAATTGAGATGGTTCTGATGTTTTCTGTGATTATTAGTGAGTCCTTTATTTAAAGATCTTAGGACTTTAGTAGAACATCTGTTATAGAACAGTCTTATATAATCTAATAGGAATTAAACAATAGGAGTCTATAGATGTTTATTAAAATTCTGTGGAAATTACCCCACAACATTATGGAATTTAGTAGAATTTTTTTTAATAGGTGTGTTCTATAGAATTTTATAGGGAAATGATGTCTCTATATGATTATATGCTATGTGTTAAAAAACAAGCGTCAAAAAGCAATATTGTTGTTCTGATTGCAGAATGAGGGAATGCCGTAAATAGCTATATTAAATAATAAATGAGTACCTCTAACATAGAAAGTTGACAACATTATAGTCAAACTGGAATATAAATCTGATTGGTTTTAAAGCTCTACCTAGTTGTTTCTATCCATAAACTACAGGAAATTTGTTTTCTATTACTTTTAATAACAGGAAAATGGAACTAGATAATACAAGTAAGCAAGACATTCAGTTACGTTTTTGGAAGAATTCTGCACAAAAAGAAACTGAAAATTATTTACTGATTGTATTTTACTATAAATCTAAATCAAAGCACCTAACCTGGGCTCCTGGCTCCTTTTACAGAAATTAAAAATACATTCCTAAGGAAAAAATATGCCCAAATCAGCAGTCTAAAAAATATCAGTGACATTTTCCCTTTACTGCTGGCTTTTTTCACTTTATTAGGTAATTGTTTTCACTACAGTAATGATATTTTGACAACAGTCAGGTTGAGAAACCTTAAAAAGGGAACGATGTAAGAAAAGGGATTGATGTTGACTAATTTACCCCGTGCTAAAAGACTTCATGTGTTAGAGTGTTGCTGCTATCAGTTATGTTGTTTATACTGGTTACGTTGTTTATATATGTTGTTAAATTTCTCCTTTTGTTGCATTCGTTGTGGTGTCCAGAAATGCTGCCTCAGGGCTTAGATGCTGTTTCCAGTTTGCTTGTTTTTCCAAGCAAATGTTAGAGACATTGCATCATTCATAGCAGGAGGTGAAATGATTCATTATCCAATATAGCTATTGTCTTTCCTTCAATCTGATTGGTCACCCTCCTCTACAGCAATCTCTTCATCTGAAAAGCTCTGTGGAAAAAATGCAGTCCAGCATTATTATATTCAACCAACCACAATGCAAGAAAGATAAGATGTAGTCCATAGAAAATGTCATCTGAATGAGAGGAATATCTGCTTTACGATCAAGCATCAACACTTGTCAAATGATAAAGTAGTATGAGTCAGTTATGAACACTTACAAATTTATACTGGAAAAAGACATGCAGATAGCAATAAAGACAGAGTGTCTGTACATTCAAGTCAAGTCAGAACTAGTCCAGAATGACTCCTTGCTCTAGGAATGATCACTCATATTGTGAAGCCCCTCATTATGGATCTGATTGTGAACCACTTACAATGGTGAGCAATTATTCACAGAAGTACCCTATTGACATTAAGATGACTCATATGGAATTGCTCACTATTGGGAACACCGGGTTCCCAATCTGGCCTTATTAGGAGCATTGTATTGATATTTGCTCTAAATACTTACAGAACTCTTCAAAGTAATCTAATACAAAACTGTATAAAATTACATATTTTGTACCGATCTAACCTGACTTTTTTCTATAGCATCCATTGGTCGGAAAACATGAAAAATATTTTCTGTTTTTCATCAAATTTAATTTCACTGGAACTTTTGACCAGCTCTAGTATTGTCTACATACTATTTGAATGCAAAAGGAAAATGTTCATCTTAAAAATCATATTAAAAAGCAAAATCCTTTGTATTCGTGATGGGGGGAAATTGCTTTTTTCAGTGTGGGTAATGAAAATGGAGTAGGCAGTTTTTCCCTTGTTAAAAGCCCAGTTCACTTTCTGGCTCGTTTGCTCTAGCAAAATGCTGCAACGTTTTGGTTGCAAATGCTACCGAGAAATGCTTGATTATTTTTTCACAATCTTCTATTGTAATTGTTTTTAAAATATTAATGGTAATATTCCTATAATTTTTTTAAATAAAAGTTTATTTTTACAATTTTTTTTGCCAAAGTTAGCTTGGTAACATCCCTTTACATTTTTTAGGTAGAGCCAAATTGTTTACATTTGAGCTAGAACCTCTTTGCAATTAGAAAGTTCAGGAGAGGTCGGAAACTGGAAATCCCTAAGAAATAAATCCACTGTGAGATGAACGTGTTTGGCCACTGGGTGCCATCCTTGCTCCATATTAAGGCTGGTAGTTGAGCACCCTTTCTTTAAAAATGTAAAATTCTGAAGAAGGTAATTCTAGTATAATTTCAAACTGTAATAGTGTTTTTGAGTGTGCATGTATTGGAATATGTTAGCAACATAGGCAGTTTATTGCTGTTGCACAGGGGAGTGAGGTGAGAAAGAACCTAAAGAAATACCCTCACTGGTTCAGATCTGTTAGAATCAACCCCCTCCTCCCCCCCCAGTCAAAAATTTCATCTCACGAATCTCTGTAAACTAATACTGGAGTGAGGGGAGACTGCTATATCACTACATGCACGCGAGTAAATTTGTTCCCATGAGTAATTTCCGTTGGACTTCACTGGGACTACTTGATGGAGTAAAGTTACTCAGGTGTGTAAGTGGGCACACAGAGACCATTAGGCATGTGTCATACAGACAGAATCCATTATTTAGTATGTAAAAGTAAGTGATTACAGTTTGGCAAAAGTTATTTATTATATTGTTTCATTACCTGTCAGACTGATGCAGAATTCTGTAGATTAAAAGAGTTCATGCAACTACTTCTTTTTCTCCTAGCGAAAGGCCAGGCAGAGTGAACATATTTTCTAATAGAAGAAATATCTTGGGTAGTCTTTTAAATGACAAACATTTTAAATATGTGAAAATTTTGATTCCAGCACTTCTGTTTCTTGCTGCAACTGCATAGAGATTGTACAGATTGCACCCCAGGCGAGAACAGTAAACTGAATATTTTATGAGAAAATTTCTGTGAAGAATTCTGTCATCTTTCACTTTGCAGCAAGCTATATCCAGCACTGTGAACAAGAACAACTGGGGACATGGCACATCAATGTTTCCTAGTGTAGTTATGATCTTGACTGCACATGTGCAGATCTATATATTGCATTTTAATAGTGTAATTGACCCCACTTTGTATCCCCATGAGCGTCATGGCTCTTAATACAATCCCCGGTTTACTACAGACTTGAAGGCAAAAGAAGCAGACGCTTTGTGTCTAGCCCCACATAGGCTCGACCGCTAAATGGGTTCTAGATAACCACTTGCGCATCTTTACTATAGAAGGTAGAAAGGAAAGGCTGTAGTTAGTTAATAAAAGGACTATGCTATGTATAGTCTAATTCAGTCTCCCACAACTAGCCCCCTAGATAGGGGACAGTCTCCTGTAGAAACTGCCTGCCAATTCATACTTCCTCAACTCATGCTACTGCTCGGTGGCCTTCTCCATTTCCATGCATCACGCGCATTCCTTCATGATGTAGGGATCGGAGGTAGTAGCAGTAGTTTAATCTATCTCCTTCCTTTTCGCCACTAACCAGACTAACCTCACTCCACTGTTCCTGGATTCAGCCTTTTTTATGGCCTTTGTTCCAAATCATCGTCATTATTTATTATTTGTATTGTGAAAGCACCTGAAGGCATTGTCATAGGTGCAGTACAAACCCATAAAAGCGATGGGCCTTGCCCTGAAGATCTTACAGTTTAAGTCAAACAGCTAATCAACTGGCTTCCTTCAGAAGAGAAGACTATAAACTCACCACAGTTTACCCACACATTTTTGAGCAGGCGGCTGAACTGCTTTTGGTCACCCACTATGTTTGTTTCTCCTGTCCTCCTCAAACCATTCGTTACTTGGCATCTCCCCAGCTCCACAAGAGCCACTTCCATCCTGCTGACAAGAGAAGTAATTACTCTTCCTTTGCTACCACTTGGGCATCCTTCCTGACACTCTTCTTGTATCTCCAGGTCCCCAGGTCCTTTGGAATAGGGTCCTCAGGAAAGGCAGGGGAGCTGGCTTAGCTCCTGAGAAACCACCACTCACATAATCCCCTGTGGGTCAGTTCCATTGCTCTGGAGAAGTTTCTGGTACCTGTGGTATCCCAGAAATTGTGACATTCTGTTGTGACAACCTGCTGACATCTTTGGGCGTTTCTTTGAATCGAAAAATAAGTTTTACGTGGTACTCTTGTAATAACATATATGCTTGATTGGCCCTCTTCTCCTTGTTACTGAAGGCATTCAGCACTCATTGCAGGTTAACTAAAATTCCAAAAATCTTTGAGCATTTTCCATCACAGCTTTTCCCCTACCTGAATCTGTTTTATATCCATGGAAACAGACTGATGTCATAAAACAGAATTATGACTATGCAGGATGAAGTAAATGTAGACGCTGGTTTGGGTGGGAAAAAGCTCTTATTCATCACACACAAATACTTCAATAAATAGCAAAGAAAATACACAAAGGTAAATTGTTTTTTGGGTTTGAAAATCTCTTTTTCCAGTTTGCATCAATACTGAAGTCCTTTTCAGTAGTAAATGTTAACAGCTGGGCTTTGGAGTTACCATCACATTAAAATGAATGGGGGAAATTTCTACCACTGCCTGAGCTTTTGTTTTATTCTACAGACTCGTCAAGACAGCCGCACACTGATTTTTGTAGTAAATACAAAATCTTTGCGACTAACAGGGCAAGAAACCATTTTTGAAAGCTTTAGGCCATAGGAAAATATCATGAATTGAAACCTCTGCTTGATTAGAGTACTGTATGATGAGACACTGTATAAAAATCCCAGAAATGGGAAATAAAAATAGTATATTTTGTTGGAAATCTAAAGATGCTTAGTACTACCTATTAACATTTTAACCTACATCTTCAAGTGAATAAATGAAGGGAAAGAAGAAAAGGAGAGGAAGAGAGAGAAGGAGAAAGTGGGAGAGGATGAGATGTCTGCGTTTGGGCCCAGTCATTACTTAAGATAAGAAATCTTCAAGGTGAACCCTAGAACTGGAAAAGGTTTTGTTAAACAGCTACCACCTTCAACCCTGAAGCATTTTAAAGATGGATGAAAGTGATTCCTGTTTGTACAGATCATTTACAAAGTTTGTAAAACACTTTGGGATCCCTTAGGAAGAAATGTGCTAAATAAATATAAGTAAATAATAAATATTAATCTTAAGAGTTGAAAGGGCAGGTGTCTCCAGAGAGCTTATAAAATGTCCACCTTCTCTCAGAAATCCATTGCCGAGGAGTCTTTTTTTCCTTTCCCTATCTCCTTAAAAAGCTTACTTGGGAGCTCTTACACTCCACGATTAGGTTCAGTCATTGGCATAGAACAGTGTGTGCCCCATGAAGGGGAGGATGTGGGTTTGGAATTTGAACTTGCTCATTTGCTGTCAACTATCAGGTCTGAGCAGCGTTGCAGAAGTATCATACTTCGCTTCAGGGATTGGAGGGAAGGTTAGCTTTGTGTCACTGTACAGTTTTACGAATCAGCCTGTCAGGAGCCGCAGGAACTCAAGCTAGCCCTGTTAGCTTTGCAAGAGCCATAGTAAGGCAAGACTTCTTTAGGGGAAAAAAAAAAAAAGCTGACAGTGTTAAGGGAAGCAAGGCCGCCCTGAAGGTGCCTAAGCTGTGATTTAATGATTCAGCATGTTTGATATATTTTTAAAACCTATACTTGCAACTCAAAGGAAACTAAAATGAACAAGATAAAGATGAAATTTTGTAGGAGAACTTTGAGGTTTTCTAGATGTAAATGGATGTTATTTATCTGAAGATATTGTTAATTTGATTTTGATTTAAAGTCAATTTAACACAATTGTGCTATAGCTGTCACAGTAGATCTGAAATAAGATTTTATCCATAATGGAACACTAGCCCACTCGTATTTGCATAGCTTCCCCCATCTGTCACTATTCTGCCAGCCTGATATGTCACAAACACTTAGGGAAAAAAAAGCTGCACAGGCAAAAGGAAATCTTCATCCTGCTTCAGTAATGTGCATGTTTCCAAGACTACATCAGCTTGCCATCTGACTGTACATCAGATTGCATAGTTCAACTTTTTCCTCTGGCCAATAGGGTCAATACTTGCAATTGCATCAAGCTGCCGCAGCTGGATCAAATGCAGTGAATGCTGCTGATGTAGAGTAATTTAATACCTGCACACATCTACGGCAAATGTATTTTTAAAGCCGTCTTCTCCTAGCCCCCTTCCTCTCTCACACCTTCCTCTTTCCCTCCTTCATAGGAAGGGTTAGAAGACTTGTTTGGAACATTTCCTCTGCCCCCAGATGACCCTGGATTTCTCCCTTGTCCTTTGAGAAGCTTGACTATTTCCTGTCTCCCTTAATGGGCTCTCTCCACTTGCTGTATCTTCTGGGAGGGGCAACTTGACCTCTCCTTTCCCTCCTAAATCTATTGCAGGAACGAAAAACCTGGCTTCCTTGCCCTCATGCAATTACATGGGGTGCGTGGCCCATCCTCATTACCCACCCTGCCTCTTCATGGGGGCAGCAAGTTGGCCCTCTCCCCCATAAAAGCAGATTAGGGCCTTGTGGGGATAGGCAGCCTGCAAGTCTGACCCTGTTCTGCAGTATGATTTGGGAAACACTTCCCCTAGTCTTGCTGCTTGTGGCTCTTTAATCTCTGGGGCTGGAACTGCACTAATGGATTAGTATTAGCTCTTCACCTATACTGGGAACCATTAAAAAAAATCAACTGTTACTACATGGTGGTATATGGCCTACTAATTATTTCCAATTCCTCTATAAAAATAGGTCAGAAGCACATTAGCTCTCCATACGTGCACCTTGGGAGATCATTGTTTGGAAAGTTCTTGCCCTGTAGAATGCCTAATCCATAGTTACATACTTTACCCCTAACCATAATAGATGGTTTAGACCATTAATCACTTTTATTTTATGCCTCTGTTCTTTTAAAACAGCCTATAAAGAGAAAAATTTGTGTCATACATTTTGTTTCTATGTGCTAGAAAACAATTTTAACACTGAACATTGATTTTAACAACATAAATAATGTATTCTGTGCTTTTTTCTATTATATTTTGTGACAAAATTTTGAAATGTGACATTTTTACTTCAGTACCCTATGACATTTATCTCTGTTCATGAGTCCTAGTTTGGAAAAAAATAGCTGATTCTGAAAGGATCAACTGACTGATCAGAAATATTTGAAAGAATGATTTAAAAAACTGCAACTCTATTTCAGCATTTACTTGTGGAAACACCGAGTCAGTATCTGAAGTGTTGTTCTAACCATTTATCCTACCTGGCCATTATAAGACTAAAATTTAAAAATCCCCAAACCCGTGTTTCATACACAAATAGGTTTCTACACTGAAACACAAGGTAAATATCATACTTTTGTTCTCAGCCCACAGTTCACAATCATAGAAAGATAGGACTGGAAGGGACCTCGAGAGGTCATCTACTCCAATCCCCTGCACTCATGACAGGAATAAGTATTATCTAGACCATCCCTGACAGGTGTTTGTCTAACCTGCTCTTAAAAATCTTTAATGCTGGAGATTCCACAACCTCCCTAGGCAATTTATTCCAGTGCTTAACCACCCTGACAGGAAGTTTTTCATCATGCCCAACATAAACCTCCCTTGCTGCAATTTAAGCTCATTGCTTCTTGTCCTATCCTCAGGAGTTAAGAAGAACAATTCTTCTCCCCCCTCCGTATAACAACCCTTTATGTACTTGAAAACTGGTATGTCCCCTTTCAGTCTTCTCTTTTCCAGACTAAGTCAGAGTTATCCAAATGTTCTGTTTAGGTGGGTGATGTGTTGCTTAGCAAGTGCTTCTATTATTTAATAGAAAAAGCTGAATAAATAGTTTTATTAACCCAGTGAATTTTGTTAAAGTAAATACTAGTACTAATAATGACCATATGTAATATTTGGTTAGACCATCCAAACATGGCTTTATGAAACAGTGATGAACACACTTTTCGTGTTCGTATCAATAAGCAGAAGCAGCTATAGCTTGGGTGCTTCAAATGCTGCAGCATGCCAGTGATCTGAAGCATTCCAGGCTCTGGTATGCACCAGTGTACATACAGCTTACCCACAAGTTTCGAATCAGAGGGCAATAGAGTTAATTTTTGCAGTGGAGAAGGGGACACCCAGACTGGTTATGTTGATACACAAGTGGAACTCTTTGTGCCAGAAACGAGATGTGGAAATCTGGAATGTAAGGGAGCAGGGAGACTGATAGACCTGTGGATGGTTAAGTGAGGGGTGTGTGTATAAGGTGTCCATAAAGCACCCTCAAAAACCCTAGATTCCTCCGACTGTCTCCACTTCATTACTCACTCTGCTTCCAGTTACTTCAGTATTCCCATGTAGTGTGACCCATTTTGGGGACCAAACTTTGCGGGTAGTTGAAGTGGGAGGAGGAGTTGTTGAAGGGCAAATAAGAGCAGTACCAATATTTACAGTGGTAATTTTGACAGTGGCGCAAAAAAAATCAACATTACTGTGCTAGGCACATCAGAACTCAAATCCAGACAGAACACTTGCAGACTCTCCTTGATTCTATTCCCCATTCACTCCTTTTACTATAAATAATCAAAAATTCTCTTTAGAGGCCACTGTCCTCTTTCTGCCACTGCAGATCACTTGGGAGGAGATGCTGATTCAGCATCATGAAGGGCAGAGACATACCATCAGCAGGATGCAATGGCAGATGGAGACCCTTAAAACCACCTTTGCTGTGGGCATTAAAATATCCCTGATCTGAAACAGTTAGCTCCATTCTCTTTAGAGGGAGAGGCAGAAAGGTATTTCAGATGCGCCACACCTTGGAGACACTGAGTTTGGCCTTGTGCAGTTGTAAATGGAAGCAAAGTTTGGCCCATTACAGTTAATAACAATGTCTGCTTATAAAGAAAATGTCACTTAAGTGTCTTTACATTTCTTTGCACATATAAAATAGTTTTTAGGGGGATTTCTGTGTAAAGAAATAAAGGTATTTGAGGCACAGAGATTAAGCTCACACAGCAGGCCATTGGCAGAGCTAGGAACAGCATCCATGTCTCTCAAGTGCCAGTCCACTCTGTCCACTTGGTAAGATGGCCACCATGGGAGTGAATATTTTATAAGCAGGATACTGTAGAATCTGCTGCAAATTTGAATATGTCAAATATGGAATAGAGGGACACTAAGGATGCTCCATTGTCAAAGATCAACCTAAAATGTTTTACAATTTCCAGATTTCACTGCAAGATTTGGTGGTCCCCTGCACTGTGTTCTTATTATCAAATGGGAAGCCCAAAATTTAGATCTATATAAATAAACAATTCTAATTATTCAAATGACTACAGTTAGGATTTGATCTGTCGGAAGTGTGTGAAAGAAATTCCTAATGTTGCTTACCAGCGTGCACTAGCTTCTGTGAATCATGACTAGACAAGGAGCAATTCAAGAGACTGGAGAGATTACAATCACTGCCCCTTTAAATTTCCCACCTCCTGTCTCTAAGAGCTACAAAACTGAATCACACCACTTAATGTTCCTGGTAACTGTTTTACATGTTTCCACTATGTTATAATTTCTCCCTATGTAAGAGTTCTCCTTCCTAGAAATATCTCTATCGACAGATCATGTCTTGACCCTTTTCTCTTGTCTGTTATATCAGGCTAGCGAAGAAGAGTAGACTAGTGTTATGTTAATTAAGAGTTTGATATAGCTTTGGTGCTGGAAAACAGGAGTTCCCTCTTATGTAAAAGAGCTATGGTTTCTGAGACCATTTGGGAAACCTATAAAGTCACACAATTTTGAGACAGTGGTAACACATTTCCAAGTCTCAAAATAGAAAGGCACTTGCCATGACCTTTTGACCGGTGGTCATCCACAAATTATTCAGTAGGGAAAATATTTTTCTCAAAAGTGGTTTAAAGACATCTGTTTTTGTTGATGAATTTGAGGGTATTTAATATTTAGTAATACATTTTGCAAATCTTTTCAAGGGCAAGATTGCAGTTTTGGCCAGTGTGCCAGTTTTAATGCAATATATTATTCAAATTGAAAATAAGATTAAAAGTAAACTTGTTTGCAGGAACATTCACCAGGCTGAATGTGACACTAGGTTTATTTCCAGTATGGGAAACATACTTAGTGAGACCAGCAGAAGTCTCCCATTTTGGTTCACTTGCTTGCTTGCTCTTTCCCTGCACGTGATTGCTTTTTTCAGCCCTGACAGTATGAACACTTTAAAACGCTGTGTGGCTTTTTACTTCAGAAGCTGATTATATAATATAATATATACACATACATACAGTCTGTAAGAACACAAGTGAATAAGTATTTATCTATCTTTTTTCATTGAGTTATATGCTAACAACATAAAGAAACAAAATCTACGCAGCCAATATGTTCCAAAGATGGAGAACACGATAAAATGCTTGTCTCCAGCATTGCTGAGGTATAAGCACCAGAGTTTACCTTTCGGCTGAAGTAATAAACTCTCAGTGCTTCCCAAATCTTGATTTGCTCAAAAGTTTTTTTGTTTAGGTTCTGCCCCCACCTTATATAGCCATAGAAGCCTAGGATCAGACCAGTGATCCATCTATTCCACTGTGCTCTGTCTGACAATAGCCAAAACCAGAGGCTAAATTTTGTATAACCTTAGCATGTCTCCTCTTGTTCCATTTAATTTCTGATGCGGGGGTCCGAACAAAACTACTGGCCTTCAGTGAGCCTCCCTGACCATTATTCCAGCTTTTATACATTGATTCATCAGGGCTCAGTCATTCATTTCCTAGCAGTTCACCTTGTCATATGTATGTTATAAAATCATTTGATAATATTTGTACATTAAAATAAAAGCAGCAAGGAAATGAGGAGGAAAAAGGGCCTGACTGTGTCTGACTCTAAATGGGTGCCACAAGGGGAGAAGTGAGCACATGGCGCTCTTGCCAGCACCACCCACCTTACACTTCGGGGTAAAGGCAGCCACAGTTCTGATCCACGTGCTCCAATCTTGGGTGATCCCTGGGAAGGATCTGGGAGTTGTGGTGGATTATATCCTCAACGTGAGTCAGCAATGCAATGCTGTTGCAAAAACAAATGCAATTTTAAGTTGCATTAATAGAGGCATAGCATGAAAGTCATGAGAGGTGATAGTATCACTCTACTCTGCTCTGGTGAGGCCTCAGCTGGATACGGTGTCCAATTATGAGCAAAGGCTGAAGCAACGGGGTATGTTTAGTTTGGAAAAGAGGAGATTGAAGGGGGACATGACAGTGGTCTTCAAATACTTGAAAGGCTGCCATAAATAAGATGGAGAAAAGTGGTTCTCTCTTGCCACAGAAGGCAATGGGTTCAAACTACGACATAGCAGATTTAGATTAAATCTCAGGAAAAGCTTCCTAACTGTAAGAACAGACTGCATAGGGAGGCGGTAAAAGCTCCTTCACCAGAGGTTTTCAAAAGAAGGCTGGATGCCCATCTGTTTTGGATAGTTTAGACACAACAAATCGTGCATCTTGGCAGGGGGTTAGACTAGATGACCCTTGCGCTCCCTTCTAACCCTATGATTTTATGGTCCGCAGCTTCCACCATAGGCTGCCGAGTCCCACCCACAGGAGTGAATGCTACACTGGAAGTTCTTTGGTCTGAAGGTGACAGGAAATTTTGGCCCTCCGGTAGCTTTTTAAAGAGAAGAATAATCGGGCCTTGTGTGTTACGAGGGGTCATGAAAACAATTTGTGTTTAAATCAAATCTTTGTTTTGAGCCCAATTTGGCTACAACCAATGAGGGCATGTACATTTCTGATTACAGTAGGGCTATGTGACTCGTCCCTGAATAAGGATGAAATGAAGGTATTTGTAATAATCCTGCCTATACTAGGAGAAAGAGACTTCAGTGCATAATGATGTTCTCAGTCATTCTGAGAACGATACAAATATCTACTCATCAGGTGTAAAATTTTCAAAGGTGCCCAAGTGACTAGGAGCCTAAATCCCATTGAAAGCCTATTGGACTTAAATCTCTCAAGTTGACTTTCAGTGGCTTCTAAATCATGAGGCACCCTTGAAAATGTTACCTCTCTAATCCAGTCCCTGGAGCCTTAATCCCACCTGTCCTCCAAGAAGAGAGCTTTTTTAGGTGTTTTTGTTTGTTGGAAAAGAAATTCAGTGAAATTCACTCCACTGTACAGGAAGTCTCCTGGGAATTCTGAGGATTCAGGGCTGTATGTTTAACATTCTGTATAGTAAATATTTTTATACCTTTGTAATTTAAAAAAAAAGAAGTTTAATGACCCCTCTCCTATAAACCCCAGGCTGCTGCAGCTCAGATATAAGAAAGTGAGGACAGACAATGCCAGGTGCAGCCAGCACACTCCTGCAGCCACACAACATCATGTCATTTTTATAAACATTATTCAAATTAGCTTCAGCACTCGTAATTCTGTTGTTTCCTTTATTGCTGTTGTAAAGCAAATGGTTCTTTTATACAAATGTTTTCTCCCACCTATTAATCCAGTTATAGATTATGGCACTCCTGTTAAATTTAGGGATGTAAAGCCTCTTAAATATTTAGAAGTTTAAGACTGATACGGGAAGAAATTTCCTTTGATTTGCTTTATTAATATCCTGAGGGTCAATTAGTTATAGATTTGGAATATATTATTGCTACTCTGTTCTTTGACAAAGAGAGAAGAAAATGATGGTAGTGTATTTGAGCTACAGCATCAAATATCTCCCTTTGAATTAGAGTTGGCTGGACAATGCATCCTTCCTGTGAAAGATTGCAACTCCCCCCTACCCCCCAATTATCTTTGAAATTTTTCCACAGATTTTTTTGGCTTTTCAGCATAAACCCAAAAATCTAAGACAAAAAGTGAAAAATTTTCCAGCAACATTTTTTGTTTTGTCAGATTTTATGGTGAAAAAATTTCAGCCAGCTCTACTTCAAAAGTGCTGGCAACAAAAGAGCTACGTTAGACGTTCATGCCAATAAACTTCCTTATAACATTTAGCTCAAAAAACCCCCAGATATATTGCTTCCAGCAGCATTTTGCAAAGAGTGCATTTATCACAAATAATGCATGTATTAGTGGAGGAATGAAACTCCACATAGATCGCAAACAGCCTGATGAAGCTTTGAAGAGCGAGTGAACCATAAGAAACTTTGACATTGGCTATTAGCTCCCTTAAATTCAGCATAGCAGAGACTTAGCAGTTATGACCCAATTTCACATCTACAGAGACAAGGTGGGTGAGGTAATATCTTTTATTGGACCAATATTTATTGGTGAGAGAGACAAGCTTACACAGCTTGTCTCTGTCACCAATGGAAGTTGGTCCAATAAAAGATATTACCTCACCCACCTTGTTTCTCCAGTATCCTGGGACTGACATGGCTACAACAACACTGCATATTTTACATCTTCAGCATTTTATAATAAATGTCATTTTCTCTACCTTAAAAATTATTTTAGTGCTTATTAGCCAAATCATGAGAGATGTCAAGCATCTGTAACTCTCATTGATATAAAATGGGAGAGGTTCAGAAGATTTCAGGATTTGCTCCTATGGAAGATGCTAAACTGATGAAAACTGAAGTCCCGAGTTTCCAGAGCAGAGATAGCTGAGGCAATAGCAAAGCTAGCTTCCCCACATGTATCCTGCAAAAGTTCAACCATGTCCTGGAAAGACTCTAGGATTTAGATGGTTGTTCAGTTTTCTTTGCCAATTCAGTTCTAGATTGGTGAACCCCTTTCAGCTAGCACAGGTCATGGTGATTTTTTATGCTACTGGCCCCCCTCCGTTAGATACGGAATTAAAAATAACTTTTTATTTTAGTTGGCCATTAACCAGCCACTTTAACGTTCCAACATTTGTACTGTATTGTGGCAAGTTCACACCATCTCGTATTATATTGTGTGGTTGAATAGCTTGAGCCAAGTGTAAAGTCATTAGCAGGCACTTGTGTTTAAGAAAAGGTTTTGTGTGTTGCTAACACTCCAGGTTTATGACCAATGAGTTTTCAAAAATGGAGGTGTAAGATTGAAACATACACTTTTTTTTAAATCATCACCAAAAAAATGTGACTGCATGGGCAATTCTGGTACTTGTGTGCAAATGGCTAGTTAGCTGCCACACAGCTACATGTATCCATATACATTTAACTGATTTGGGTGCACAAATGCAATAATTGCACAGAGAATAGTATGCACTATTGTACTATTTTGCATTTAAAAAACCCTCACTCGTCATCTTTTTTTTAAAAAAGATGAATTTATAGTGTTATATTTACAAAAAGCAAAATGTAAGGCTGTTATTGTTATGTATTTAGAAAATGAACTGAATGCTCCAAACAACTTTGTTTAAATTTGAAAAATATTTACACTAGAAATATCTTGCATTACCCTTTTTGTCTCTCTGAACATACAGTAAAACTGTATATAACAGCGGACAATTGTACAACTACAGGCTGTAAGGAAATTTGGCAAGAGAAACTCTTCAGGATGGTGTATTTATTTCTCTGATTCTGAAAGGTAGCCGTTAAAATTCACAGGTGCTGGCTGTCCAGATGTTTGTTGCATTTGACCATTGTAATTTGCAGTAGAATATACTGTGTTGCTACAATATCTGTAAAGAGGAAAGCTATTATAGTCTATATTCTATATATGGGCTCCAGCATTGATAGTAAGCATATTTCCTACTCAGATTAGCTTTTTCCCCCTTATTTGCTTGGGGCAACAAAAGTTCAAGTTGAAGTTTAGATCTAGTAGAGTGTATTTACAGGTCAGCGATGACTTATAATAAATTTGTTCTAAGAATCAGACAAAGGAAAAAATCTTGAATTTTGAACAAGGAGTTTCCCTTTCTCTTTGTCATTTCTAGGGAGCGAACATACCACTGGTGTCAGAGCTTGGCATTGACAATATCCATTTTGATGACTTTTCACTCGATGTGGATGCCATGATTACTGCAGCCCTCCGGATGTTCATGGAGCTTGGAATGGTTCAGAAATTTAAAATTGACTATGAGGTAACCATCTGCTCTGTAGAGATATCTGCCACTTTGTCTTGGCAGTGCTATGCCCATTTGTACACATTTAGTAGCCCTGATACAATTTGTACTTTTCATTTCAGACACTGTGTAGGTGGCTTTTGACAGTGAGGAAGAATTATCGAATGGTTCTGTATCACAACTGGAGGCATGCTTTCAATGTGTGCCAGTTAATGTTTGCAATGTTAACTGTAAGTATTCCACGAAAGGGACAGCCCTCATAAGAGCTTTTATCATCACAGTGTCTTATGTGGCTAAACATCTTTTCCAATGTTTATTTTTTAGTTATTATATTCATTTATGTTATAGCAATGTACAATAAATAAGGGTATCCTAATTGTGGGAGCACAATTTTGGCACCGTTTTATAGAGTTTTAGCAACAGTGATATCACAGGCACATTAAAATGACTAATAATTAACAGATGACAATCTTGGAGTAGGGAGCTTATTAGAGATTTTGATCTTACCATGTCTTCCTTTTTTGAAATCTTTGATTTTGCATTTATTTCCGCATGTGAACATGGAGGTCATAAAAACCTGAGTGTGTAGAATCCTATCAGCAGGGTTATTTGGTGCGATGATACTTATTCAGCTACTTCCCTAGCTTCATCTAAATAGATATAGGAGATATTGCCTTATAAACCATTTAAAAATGGGTTTCCTTAGAGAGGATCCGAATAGGTCCTGCAGCCTCCGCATATTGTTTTCTGCTATTCATCAAAGATATTCATCAAAGGGTCTAACCTTCTCTCTGCATATAAAGTATTCCTATTGATGCCAATAGTCCACAACCATGTTGGCCTGGGGGCTGCTCAGGCCCCCCTCCCTGGGCAGGTAGAGGGTCTGCCATGGCTTCCCACAGCTGCCCACCGGATAAGAACCTGTAAGAACCAGGCAGGCAGCTGTGGGAAGCCGCAGCAGACCCATTACCTGCCCTGGGTGGGGGGCCCAAGCAGCCCCCAGGCCAACATGGAGCCCAGCCAGGGAGCTATGGGGAACCACGGCGGACCCTCCACCTGCCCGTGGTGTGTGTGGGGGGGCTGAGAGCAGCCCCCAGCCGTGTGCCCGACCCCTAGGCTCCCCGCCTGGCCGAGGGCAGGTGGAGGGTCTGTGACTCCACACAAGCTCCCCACACGGCTCTCCCTGACTGGTGTCTGGCAGGGGGATGCCTCAGAGCCTCAGCCCGGCCCCCAGTGTACAGCCCTGCAAATCCACAGATATCTGCGGATATCCGCAGATAATTTTTGTGGATCGTGGATCGGATGCGGATACACATTTGTGTATCTGCGCAGGGCTCTAGAGAGAAGGATTGTAGCTCTAGTTATTTTTCTGTATTGCTCTCCTTTTAAACTACAGATTGCCTAACGTCAAAATTGCAAATCCAAATCCCTTCGTTTCAGGAGAATACAGTTTGAATTCCTGGATCCAAACTTGCTCTTAAGATTTGTGGTTAGAACCAAAACTGGAAGGGGCTTACTTTCTGGTTGAAATGCGTCTGAAACCTTGGTAAGAACAGCTGTTTGAAAGATTTCAGGCCTTGATAATGGAAAGTTTTGAAAACAGATGCAAGATCCCTACTGTTCAAGGCAATAGAAACTGATCCACCATGAGATTTGCACTGTTTTGAGCTAAAATTTAACAGGTTGTGGGATTTAACTCCCAAAACTGAACATGAACCCTGATTCAGCCTCAAACTGCAGTGTAAATCTAATCTGGATCCAAACACAGCCTCATTGGTTCATCTTGAGCCTTAAGAGAAGGTCCTGCAGTATAGTGTTTGTGCAAACGTTTCCTCATATGTAGTCTGAAAGACGACTATGAAAAGTTGGTCATGTTTAAACCTTTTAACCCTTTAAGTGCCTTGGGGTATAAAGGGTGAATAGCTTTAAAGATTTGCCTTAGGAACATGGCATGACTCATATTATAAGCTATACCACTAGCTAGAAAGTTGTCCTAATAACTAGTTTCATTCATCATTTTCCAAAGGTTTGCCTGTCCGTAGCATACATCTATCCAAACCAACAAACATGTGAGATGCTGCACATGTCTTGGCAAAACAACCTGTGTTCACTCCATGAATATTTGCATTTGAAATTGTATATCTTCACATTTACAAACCTGTTCTGGGGCAAAATTGTTGTTTGTGGCAACAAAGACATCTCTCTGCAGAAAAAAAGTTATAAATGTCTGTCTTCTGGGCAAAACTGATTTTTCCACAGTGAATGACAATTTTACTGCTTCTTTTCTTATCAAAAATGTAAAGAAACTGAAATTTTTTAAGTTTTCTCCCCACAAAATTGGGAACTTTTTTTTCTAGTTCTGCTGTTTTTCAATTTGTTTTTTAACAAAGCCATAATTTTGGAAGCAATACTCAAATATTATTAAGCAGATAATACAATAACTGGGGTGACAGAGTGACTTGCTTTAACCAACTGGATTCAGATTAATCACTGAAAAATCAAACCCAAAGTGTCTTCACTGGATACCCACAAATTCGTGCATCTAAAAGCCCAGGCCGCTGTTGAAAATGCTGGCCTGTTTACTTTCCCAGGGTCATAACAGGAAGCCTGTCACTGACATAGGCAGAAAGAGAACCCAAGAGTTCTGAATCACTGCCCTGTGGCTTAGCTACAACAGCATTCATCCCTTCGAATCAAGGGCCATGCATAGAAGGTTAATCTGTATCTTTTCTACTTGAATTTTTTTTCTATGGCAAATGTGAGCTACCATAAATTGATGGTGGGCTACCATAAGTTTTTTTTATATAGCTATGCCATACGCTGATTTAGTCACTTTTGTGTTAATGAGATCTCTGTTGGACAATATTAAAATGCTTACATCTCCTCAAGACACTGTACGAGGCACTTCTATAAATCAGTTGGGAGTTGACAGGCTCCCTCCATCCAAATATTTGCAGAAGAATAAGTAAAAGAACTGGATGGAACGTGTCACATATTGGGATGAGAGAATTCTAAGTGGTGAAATCTGACATGAAATTCATGGTATGTAAAAGTAGATTAGTAAGGCACCAGACAGAAACCTGCAAATCCAAGAATTAAACTGATTCATTGCATTTTGTTGACAATAATATATATAAAAAAATCAAACCACACAAGTTTCATGGTACATTCCAACACATCTCTATTTTGGAGAATCCTGGGCTTATTTGTGGAAATTAGCAAGCAAGGGCTTTGCTGGAAACAAGGTGCATCTCAAAGATTGTGTACTTGTTTTCTAAAGGGAGAGGGAGGGCATGTGAGCATTACTGCTTTTCAAGACTCCTACCACCTGCCAGTCTATAAAACACCATTTGCATCAATGATGTTGCGACTGGCAGTGTTGTCAGAGGAGGCTGCATAACTTGTCCTGTAAATGGATTAGATTGGGCCTGATCCAGTGCCCACTGAAGTCTTTCCATTGACCAATGGACATTGGATCAGGTCCTTAGCACTTTACATGTTCATACACATGCTGCACAAATATGATCTAAAATGGATCCCCACAACACTCCTTTGAGATAGGTAAGTATTAATATCCCTGTTACACAGATGTGCAAAGTGAGGCAGAAAAATAAAGAGAGAGTCACTAATACAGCCAGAATTAGAACTCTGTCTCCTGGCTCACAGCCATGTATCAGACCACCAAACAACGCAGCATTCCATAAGAGAGAGGCTGTTTCAGTACTCACCATGAGAGGAAGTAAATAGAGAGGTTCAGTCGGGATAAAGGCCTATGGAAGACAGAGAATGGCAGTCACTCTTAGTATTCTTATAGCTGGAAATAAGTTGTTCAGATAAACAGAATTAAAATGGTTTCTACAGGCAAATGTACAAGGGCACTTTTCTGTATCTGAAATGTTGTGGCATTAGACACAGTGTATGAACCTTATGCTAAACTTCACAGCCAAGTTGATAATATGCAGGGAAGCAGTAGTTTTTCAAATTTCATTTTTCATGGTGAGAAAGGACAACAAGATGCCAGACAAGCCACTGATACATGCCTGAGAAGTAAAACCAAAGCCAGGGCTAACTGCTTTATCATTTGAAATTGGACTGAATTAAATTCTGTGTATTTCTAGCAAATGCTACCAGTTTTTGTGCCCCTTTTCTCAGCAAGTACCACAAATGTCATATAAACTGTCCTCTGAGTGGTGCTCTAATGCCAAGTTTCCGATATGCTGCTTTTTTGTGTGGGGAAAAAAATATTCCACCCTATCAGGTAGCTTCTTTTCACCTAGAGATGATTAAATGGGTACGAGGAGAGGGTGGGTGGGTGGCGAATATAGATCTTGCTTTCTTTAAAGACTTGACATCAGGTCTCAGAATCCTCTCAAACATTGTCTAAGAAAAATATATGAACCCAACCCATCTAAATTTTTCAAACCATGCTCATCATGGTCAATCAGAAAAATGCAAAAATGACTGTACAACTGATTGTAAGCAAACTGCTAAACAAGTGGTGCAATGGGATTGTGTTTACAGTGAGTTTGTGCCAACTTTGATGTTGATTTCACTGAGAACAGGTGGGTGCCTCAATTTGGCTAGGGAGGAAGGTTAGTCTTGTGTATAAGGTACCAGACTGGGATGAGTTTCTGGTTCTGGCAGAGGCTCTCTGTGTAACCATAGGCAAGTCACTTAATTTCTCTGTGCCTCTGTTTCCCCATTTCTAAAATGGGAAAAATAATTCCCTACCTCTCAAGGGTGCCGAGAGGATAAATTCATGATTATATGCAAGATGCTGAGGGACTATACAAGCAGATGTATAGGAGAGCTTTAAAAATATTTTGTATTTAAAAAACTAGTATGTTGTCTTCCAAAAAAATTTCAGGGTTGTCTGTGCCAATATGCCAGAAACATTGTTGATCGATGCATAAATGTTTTAACTAAATTTAAAAAAAAAAACCACTAATATCAGTACCTATCAGGCCCAAGTCAATGTAGCTAATTTTCTATATTACAAAAAAGGGTCAAAAGGAAGATCATGCCAGACTTAGAAGACAGTGACTTCGAAATGATCTTGAAGGTTTACTTGACTTTTAAAGATATTTATATTTTCAAAAATAAGGTCAGATTCAAAGGGACAAAGGTCAAACAATACTTTAGTAGTATGTCAATTATGATTAGTTTCTGTTATCCTGTTTCTCAAGACTAAGGGTAGTTTTCCTCTTGAAATCAGTATTCATGCATTGAATGGTTGTCTCATTAACTTGCTCTTTAGCTATGGTAATTTTTAGGTAATTATGTTGCCTGCTGTCCATCACAGTTTTATTATATACACACACCTTCATATAACTGTATCTGAGCTGACCAGAAGAAATTGCATTATTTCCCCTCTACCTCAAAGCTTACATAGCACCTTATGGAATCTTAGAATTTTACAAAACTCACTGGTAGCAGAGTGAAAAAGCACATGCGTGTGCACACACACATAAATAAAATTTATGATGGTGCTTCCAGTGGCACTGAACTAGGGAAATGCTGTTCAACACTAATGACAAAATACCACAGCACACACATTTAGACACACTGCTGTATGTCTGTTTAAATGCAGATGTGATGCAGATTTAAAATCCATATTTATGATGTCAGCAATCTGATTTTCTGACATAGGCTGAACAGTTTTTTATTAATTCAAACTGGGGACAATAAGGAGGGTTTAACAGACTGCAGATTGTGCACATCATATTTCAATGGGATTTGGGCACCTAACTCTTAGGTGCCTTTGAAAATCCAAGCCTTAATTGTTTATAGAGGTCCTACCTTTAGTCTGAAGTTGTTCCTAATTATGAACTGGTATTCGAACAGAATACATAAAAATTACATGTTAAATATCCAAAGGCACTTCCAAGTAAATTCGTAGTTCTAGATTTCTGTTGTAAAAGGTTCTCTAATGTCTTTTGCCCCCACTGCTTCCAGAACTTTACTCCTCTGATGGTTAGAAACCTTCAACTAATTTCAAGTCTAAATTTCCTGATGGCCAGTTTCTATCCATTTGTTCTTGTGTCCACATTGGTACTGAGCTTAAATAATTCTTCTCCCTCCATTGTATTTATCCCTCTGATATATTTATAGAGAGCAATCATATCTCCTCTCAGCCTTCTTTTGGTTAGGCTAAACAATCCAAGCTCTTTGAGTCTCCTTTCATAAGACAGGTTTTCCGTTCCTCGGATCATCCTAGTAGCTCTTCTCTGTACCTGTTCCAGTTTGAATTCATCCTTCTTAAACATGGGAGACCAGAACTGTACACAATATTCCAGATGAGGTCTCACCAGTGCCTTGTATAACGGTACTAACACCTCCTTATCTCTACTGGAAATACTTTGCCTGATGCATCCCAAGACTGTATACCTCCCTTACTCTTCTCAGGAAGCTGGAGTACTGTGGTTGACTGGAGAGCGCTCTGCCGTCGATTTAGCAGGTTTTCACTAGACCCGCTAAATCGACGCCGGCTGCATTGCAGCAGCATTGATCTCCCCCTAGTGAAGACCAGCCCTTAGACTCCTCACTGCCTCCTGGGACTTCTTTCTACCTTAGTCTTTCTTCAGGCCCTTTTCCACAGTTTCTCACAGGGCTTACTGCACACCTACCTCTCCATGCCCTTCCTTCACTCTCTAGCAACTCGAGAGGTAGTGCAGAGTTCTGGGCCCCTCTCTCCCGGCAGCCCGCTCTCTGACCTGGGCTTCATCCCTTTATGCCAGTGGTTTGGCAACCTGCCACACGCGGCCCATCAGGGTAATCCACTGGCGGGCTGCAAGACAGTGTTTACATTGACTGTCCACAGGCACGGCCGCCTGCAGCTCCCAGTGGCCGTGGTTCGCCATTCCCAGCCAGTGAAAGGTGTGAGAAGCACGGCCACACTTTATGCTCACCATCCAGCTCCTTCCCCCACTTAGCTCCATCTTCATTCAGGCCAGGCCCAGGTGCAACCAGGTGCCTTAGCTTGCTACTTCCAGGTATGCGGGGTGCATACCAGTCATACCACACTGTTGTATTTCTAACTCACGAATACTCCCATTGACATCAGTGAGACTACTCATGAATATGGCATGAGAACAGGTCACAGGATCAGGCCCTAACTTTGTAAGCTTCATCGGACACACCCTTCATCACTATTTATTTTAAAAAGTAAAAAGGAAAGAAAAGTAAAGCAACAGATAATTAAAGTCGCATCCAGTGTGCTAATAACAAAAACACATAAAAGTGGGGCAAGGCGTAATGCGATTCATTTCCTCACATGAAAGAATGACCTCCATTACTCACTTTAAGCTCTGCCACTCATGAGTTATGAGTCATTCCTGTTCTGGTGAAAATAAATTCTATTACACCATCATCCATAGCTATGTATTTTTCCTGTCTACACGTAAATTTAAAAAGTGGGGAACACTCTCTGTCTTCCTGCATTATGTGCAAAGCAGACATCCTCCTACCATAATACTGTTTTTAAATTAAATGTTTTTATTAAGTGAAATATCCTATTTATGTAGTCCATGACAAGATTTTTGATTAAATAAAAAGTTGAATTTATTCTTGAGCTATTGCTACTATTAGTAAATTGCTTAATCTGTACTCCTGCATTTATGATGCAGGCTGAATCCTTGAATTCAATCAAACCTTGTGTTAAGCCGAGGACCATTTATTATGACGTCAGTTTTCCATTATAAAACTCCAATTTTCAGTAGTTTATAACTCAGCCATGGACATTTTCTTTGGACTGAAACTTGGCACATCGTATTGCCAGGTCACTAGCTATTTTATTTATACTTTTTTTAAAGGGACCTTTGTTATTCTTTGTTGTAGGAGAGCAGTCTTAAAAAAAAGACAGTATTTTTCAGATGCTTCCTCTGCTCTTGTAACTATGTTATTGAAACTGACATTTTAAAGGCGATTTATCTACAATTCAGGAGCAACCATTTAATAATAGTCAAGTTATTCTATTCTTATGGATGCTTCATGTTTAGAATCTTCTTTGGCGTTTAGACCAGCCTTTTTGAAATGTAGACAGAGTCCAATCCTGCAGGGTGCAGAGCACCCACTGGAAGGTTCTGGGCATCTGCAACTCCCACTGAAATGGATGGGAGTTGAAAGCACTTAGTACCCTGAAGGATAAGACTCTTCATGTGACATTAGCACAGCAGGCCAAGAAAGCTGATGGCTTCTTAAATCACATAACGGTGATATGATATTTACTAAAGTAGGCTTTATGGTCTATAGAGTCAATACTCTGCAAAGTAAAGTTCTCAACAGGTCTTACTACAATGTGCTAGTGTCTAAACATAGATATACATAAGAACATAAGAATGGCCCTACTGGGTCAGACCAAAGGTCCATCTAGCCCAGTATCCTGTCTTCCAGCGGTGGCCAGTGCCAGGTGCCCCAGAGGGAATGAACAGAACAGGTAATCATCAAGTGATCCATCCGCTGTTGCTCATTCCCAGCTCCTGGCAAACAGAGGCTAGGGATACCATTCCTGCCCATCTGGGCTAATAGCCATTGATGGACCTATCCTCCATGAATTTATCTGTTCTTTTTTGAACCCTGTTATGGTCTTGGCCTTCACAACATCCTCTGGCAAGGAGTTCCACAGGTTGACTGTGCATTGTGTGAAGAAATACTTCCTTTTATTTGTTTAAATCTGCTGCCTATTAATTTCATTTGGTGACCCCAAGTTCTTGTGTTATGAGAAGTAGTAAACAACACTTCCTTATCTACTTTCTCTACAGCAGTCATGATTTTATAGACCTCAATCGTATCTCCCCTTAGTCATCTGTTTTCCAAGCTGAAAAGTCCCAGTCTTATCAATCTCTCCTCATAAAGAAGCCGTTCCATATCCCTAATCATTTTTGTTGCTGTTTTCTGAACCTTTTCCAATTCCAATATTTCTTTTTTGAGATGGGGCAACCACATCTGCACACAGTATTCAAGATGTGGGTATACCATGGATTTATACAGAGCAACATGATAGTTTCTGTCCTATTATCTATCCCTTTCTTAATTATTCCCAGCAGTCTGTTTGCTTTTTTGACTGCCACTGCACATTGAGTGGATGTTTTCAGATAACTATCCACAATGACTCCAAGATCTCTTTCTTGAGTGGGAACAGCTAATTTAGACCCCATCATTTTATATGTATAGTTGGGATTATGCTTTCCAATGAGCATTACTTTGCATTTATCAACATTAATTCAGCACATGGGTGAAGGTGTTTAGGGGCACTAGAGACCCAAATGGCACTGAAATGTTATATGTGGGGAAACTGAACTCTCTTGGGCTCCTTTGAATCCTCTCAGAGACATGGGTTGACTTCCCTTATTGTAGCTGTGAAGCAGATGCTATCGCATAGCCACCTTTTCCCTCCACACTACCTCTTACTGCACTTTCCGTTGGCTTTGCGCTTCTCCTCACTTAGCAGCACTGAAACCCACTCAGACACATTTTGTCACTCATGCATTCTCTCTTACGATGGGATGAGCTATACCTTCCCTTGCCTCTTCTCTTTCCAGTCGATCCCAGTTCATATGCATATTTCCTTTGTGGCTCTGACTCCCCACGCTGCTTGCAGATATTCTTCAGCCACCATTAGTCTCCCCCTCCATGGTCAGTATGTGAATTTTTCTTACTTCACTGGTTTGAGAGGAAAGCATGCCAAGCTGACTTGCTGCTCCCCTCATTACTAGCTGCCACTGAACTAGTCACAATTTGCTATTTCTGTGGTGTGATTGGTCATTTCAGTCACATACTATTTTTTGTTTGTTCTCCAATTGGCTGATTCTCGTGCTCATGGATCTTTCAAGATCTGTGTATGAAATTTTCCAGTACAAATCCCCCTACATATAAATACCACCCTCCCACCTCCTGTGGATAAAGGATATTTTGAACAGGTTTAAAAAAATAAAAATGTTTTAAAGTAAGATATTAAAGTGTCTTTTAAAGAACATGTACCATTTTTAACTACCATTGCTTAAAAACAATCTGCCTCTTTCCTGAATTTCCCAAATATACAGGTTATCTGGCTATGGAAAAGACCCATCCCGCCTACTCTCACTAGTGCATTATTTTATGCTGTACAGTGTGGCATGCTAAAATACGCAAGTGTTCTGTTTAACATGTCAAGAGCAGAAGTCAAAAGTGACTAAAACATGTTATTTAATAAAAGATGTTGGGCAAGAGAACTGGCAGTATCTGTATTGGATGCAGGAGGAGTAAACATGAGAGTACATGTAACACCATGGAAGAGTGTGGGCGTGACCGTGGTCTGCTAGAGCACATTCAAAGCTGTTGTGACTAATTTTACAAAGTGCAAGGGGTGGTGTAACTTAAGTTGAGTATGTCTGTTTAAAAACATGATCCAATGCCCATTGAAATCAATAGGAGTCTTTTCATTGACTTCAGCGGGATTTGAATCAGGTCCAAAGGGAGCATAAGGAACAGCAAAACTGATTCATGGCAGGTGGCAGAAAGCACATGCAGCTTTTGCATTGTAACACCACCATGAAGGTATTTTTTCCCAAAGACAAATGAGAAAAGTAGAAAAGATGTTTTCTGGATAGCATCCATGAACATCTTTGTTATAATATTAAAGGTGCACATAAGATATTTGCAGACACAAACCATTTCAGTTTTGCCTTCACCGAAGGCCTCCCCTTAGTATTTTTGCTGGTATCACTGGGGTGTAGTCAAACAACATAGCATTTAGATTGCAATTCATACCTTACTTGATACATTGATGTAACAGAGTGCTCCACCTGTCATGAAAATGTAGATTTCTCCTAGATTCCACTGGTTGATTGTGCCACTCAAATTTGTAACTTACAAGGGTCTCATATGGCCTGTACTGCCTCACACCACTGATTCTGATCTAGCCATTTATGTTTAGTTACTCCAGAGCACCATCAGAGATTAAGTAATGGTTACATATTTCTGTCTGATGAAAAGCTGTGCACTTTGCCCTCCTGCTTTCTTGGTTTGTGCTTGTTTCCTGTTCCTCCATTAAAACTTCTTTCCATCATTTACACACTTTGCTGCCATATTTACCAATTATTCCATAAATGTAGTCCTCTAAGTCAAATACCATATAAAATAAATAAAAAGTATCCCTTACTTTTCAACAATTGTAAGCAGTTGATTTAATTCCTTCATTAAATGAGCCACCCTAGTTTGTCAGAGATTTCTGTTCTTGAATAAACAAAGCCTCCTTAAGTGTTTCCTTATAATAACCAAAATCACCTTGAGTTTTTGAGGTTCTGTGCTCTAGGGCTATTGAAATCCGAACTGAACTCAGAATTCTAGATAAGCTCTACCCGGTGTTTTGATTTGTACTCTGTCCCTTTGCTGACGCATCCCAGTATCCTGCTTGCCTTTATTACTGCAGTGATACACTGGGTCGATGGCTCCAAGGATTTTTTTTTATAGTAACCAATAAATCCTTATCCTGGGTCAGTACACTCAGTCTAAAACATACTCTATATTTTGTTATTCCTCCTCACACCCCTTGTCTTTTTTTAAATAGTTGCCTGTATTAAACTGCATTTTCCATTTACTGACCCTGTCAACTAAAAGCTCAAAATCTCTCTGAATCTGGTTGTCTTGTTCCTCCTTAGTGGACACAACTCTGCTTTTGGCCTTATTAGCAAACTTTTCTATTTTACATACCATATTCTCAATAAAATCATTTGCATAATGCATCTTCCTGACAAAGGTCAACTGATGAAATCAATATCTGGTCTTCTCCATTGCTAACCTCTTTTGACTGGAGAAATTCGCAGTGAGAATTGCTTATTTCCCTTCTCTGAGATACTCTGCTATCCATCAAACTATTTTGCATTCTATGGAGCTGACTGTGCAGAAGTGCTGAGCATCTGTCGCTCCCATGGACTTCAGTTAAATTTCTTGGTGCTTTCATTTCTTGGTGAAAGTCAGGCCCCATATCATGACTTCCTAGCTTAGCCTGTCATTTTTGGCATCAATATTACCTTGTGCTTTTTCAAAATCTGAGGACCAAATTATTCCTGTTAGGGACACAGGCTCTGAGGGAATGGGGTAGTACAGAATGCAACGAGTGTGATTTGAGGTATCTGAAGACATTATGCTGGCGCAGGGCAGAAGCAGGCATAATATCTCCAAGAGTGCTGTGTGGGAGCAAATTCATCAGTGAGTTCTGCTGTATCTTTAGAAAAAGGATATCATGCAGTCCTTCTAGCGTAGCTCTTCAAAGCACAGTGGTCTGCCAATGGCACACCCAACAACGCAGGCATACCCTTAGGGGAAATTTTGCAGGGTCAGCAATGCTAGTACCTCCTCTGCTGGTCTCAGGCTGCTCAGGCAGACAAACTACTGTATTGCTACCTCCCTGCAGGGGAATTCTAGTGTCAGGAGGGGCTTCCTGCATCACCTCCTCTTCTCTTCACACCAGCATATTTGGGACAGGACCTAACTGGGGCCAATGGTGCATTATAACTGATGAATCTAAGCATTGTCCCAGACACTCAGAGTTCAAATCCAACCCAAGGCAGAAATCTGAAGTTTAAAAAAAACAAAAACAAACAAACAAAACCCAGCACATGTGAGCTAAGGTGGCCATGATTTTGTCTTAAGTACATTCTGTATTTCTCATATCTACCATATCAGTTTTATCGCTGAAGAATTCCTGTGCTTTATTTAAGAAAAATCTCCTCTCAAACTCATGCAGGGTATTTCTAGTAGAATTATGCTATTCAAGGTGTTTCCACCTAAAATCATGGAATGTTGTTTCTAATCTCCTTTGTTGCAGTGAACAAAACAGTCTCTGACTGCTTTAGTATTTGCATAGCTGATATTTAGCTTCTCTCGTTTAAGCCTCCTTTGATTTAGCTTGTAAGTTGTCTCCAACAATGTACAACAAATACAGCACCTCAGGATCTAAGAAGTCTCTGTCTACTTAACAGTAATTTTAAAATGAAACAGATTTTGTTTTATGTTCTTCACATATGTAATTTCAGCTTCTCATCTTAGTATGTAAGGATTGTTTTTATTTTCAGCTCTTTTCCCACTGCACCTTCTGGGTACTGGGGAAGAGAGTATTAAAAATGTGACAGAGATAATAATAGATCACTACAAGGACATTATCTATTCCACCAACCATCTAGCATACAGCAGTGAACATAATATGACAATAAAGCATTTATCTTGTCCTTATTTAAAAGATGGTGGTTTCAAAACAGAGATGACTGTTACTCGATGGACTAACATTATCTATCCTTCTTGCTTCTGATAGTTATTTTTTCTGTTCTCAGACAGCAGGATTTCAGGAGATTCTGACTGAAATTGAAATTTTAGCGTTGATTGTGGGATGTTTATGTCACGACCTTGACCACAGGGGAACCAACAATGCCTTCCAAGCCAAGTAAGTTTTCTAATTCTTATTACTTTAATTTGTTTCCCTTCCATATCAGAGCAAAAGGTGACAGGGGATAAAGAATGAAGCATTAATTTCAGGGCTTCTAGGCCAAGGCCAAGTATTCCTGTGCTTACATGTAATGAGGGACTATCCATCTTTATAATTCCCTATTCTTTTTGGTAATTGCTGACTTGCCCTTTGTGTCATGCTGTTGATTTGGGTTGCCCCTTGTGAACTAACACCTAATATAGAAATGTGATGCCAAACATTGATGATCCCTCCAGTCAAAGTATCTGCCAGCTAGAAACCTGCCGACACTGATCATGAGAAGCATTGCAGATGCCCCAATCTCTCTTTGGCTGGTATGTTGGAATCATTGTGAAACCTTTTCCAGTTATTTAATATATTTAAATAAAAGCAGGTAAAACTGAAGCCCTGTGTCCAAAAAGGGTGACATTCACTCCACCTGCATAAAGCCCAAGTTTTCAATCTTTGGCACGTGGAATGGTTGCCACCAACCTAAAACTATGGTGCGGGGATCTGTACAATCTGATGTGGCAGTCATTCCAGCCTAACTCTGCCACACCAGCTGTGCAGAGTACTGGGGCCACTGGTTCCATATAAACACAGGTATGTGGCTTCTCTTCTGGCCTAGCCCCAGTGAAACTATGGGGCTGGCTTGGAGGCTTCTGGCATGGTAACAGAGTGTGAGAAGGCACCTCTGTTAGGCCAGCTGATTGATGGATACGCTGTAGAGCTTGTGTGTTAGACTTTCTATTCAGATTCTTATCTGTTAAGTGGAGCCTTGCACCTGCTGTACAGATCCCAGTGAACTTCACTCTAAAAGGAAATCTAGTTTAGGGGTCCGGGGCCTGATCCTGCAACCCTGACTTACACAGTTATGCTCTGCTGCCTCAAGCAGTCCCCTCCTCCACGCGATTGCTGGTAGAGGCAGTTTAGTGTAGTGGGGGGAGAGAGGGTTTTTTCCCTTTCTTTTTACCTGTGGTGATAAGGAGGTTCCTTTGATCAAAGGGCATATCTCTCCTTTCCCACCCGCACCCCTGCCATCCAGGTTTGGAAGGGGGCAGGAAATCTCCCATTACAACATCCCAGCTGAGCTCTGCAATGGAGCTGTCAGATAGATGTTTAATCCAGAACCTATATTGTTTCACTGGCTCACTGACAAAGGAAACATGACCATCTGCTGATAACCAAAATCCAAAAAGATCGGCGTTTTGTAGTCCCTGGGCCGCAGCATGGTTTTGTGGCTCTGCCCTGCTGCTAGTCCTGTGGACCGAAGGGAGAGGTGGCCAACTCCACAGCTATTCGAAAGCCAGAGAGCTGTTGTGCTAACTTATTCCCCTCGACACATTTTTGTGCAAAAAAGCAGCACGTGTGGCACAGTGTGTAGTGTACATTGACTGTTTTGTTTCTTAGGGCAAACTGCCTCATTACGCTCCACCCGGGTTAACGTTTCTGATGCACCGAGTTAGCATTTCCTTAAGCTGCTGTTTCCTCAGCTGCTGGTGCTGCTGTTCACTCTCAATGAAACAATGACATTCTCTGGATTGTCACTCGCCAAGGCAAGAAAAATCAATTGCAGTGCTCAAGAGACAGGACTACTGGTGCAAAGGTTACAAAGTATCACCAGTTGCTTTATGCTGCTGGAGTCTTGATGAGAAGCAGAAAAAATGGAAAACTGTGTAAGACAAATGGGAAAATTTTGCTGATTGATGTTCATGTTCCTAATTCACAAAGATAAGACTTACGTAGGATTTAAATCCCTATAGACTCAGGCTCTGATTAACCTAACCATTTCTCCATTGGAATGTAATGTTTCTCTTGGGAAGTTTGAAATAGAGGATTTTAGCACTTGAATGCTGTCACTTCCAGTACAACTGACAACTAGTACAAAGAGGATACTGTGTTTTTCTAATGCCATAAAGAAATTATTGAAGACATGACACACAGATAAAATATCCCTGAAAACAGACTCTGTACCTCTCATAACAGCAGCTATGATTTATTCTTCCAAAGCTTACTTATAAAGTTAAGCATCACATTTTCCTGTTTTATCTTACTGCTGAGTACCAGTGTTTTGTGTGATGAAAGATCAAGAGGTATATGTTGGAAGCAACATCAGAGTTCTCTGAAATTGCTCTGTTAGTACACCTCAGCACTGTTTTCTCTAGGGATGATGTTTCCCACTTATCCCCCTCTCTATTACAGCTGCCCCTGATGATTAAATATCAGTACGGTACAGCTTTGTAGTATATGCTCCTAGGAGACGCCTGCTATTCGTTTCTAGCATAATCTCTTATACTCATTTCTTTGGAAAGAAAACCCATCTTGTCGCTTTAGGCTGGGTCCCAGAAGTGAAATACTGGTGAACATTAATCTACTCTGACAGTCCAATCCCACTCCCCTCCACCTTCCAACAATTCTCAATTTCATAATTACATTTCATAGTTTTTCTTCCTTTAAAGTTTCATCTTAGAACTTTTAAACTGTATGCTACATATTTTGCAACTAGCTTTTATAAAAAATAACCATGATTAGAAATATATTCTAAGAATGTTAGACTTTTATGGTTTCTGCTTCTGTTCTTACTTCCTCTCTTTCTTCTTAATATTTTTAAAATCACTCTGGTGTTGCCCACTGCAGGGACAGCATTTTAACTACCCTTGAGGCCCTTTTACAGCAGAGTTTTGCAAATGCCTGCTATATACCATTGTTATTATATGTATTAGGTACAAAGGTAGAGGAAAAGGCAATCCCTGCCTCACTACATATATTACATGTCTGTGACTGTGTATATGAGAAACACCCCTGCAATATATCTAACATATATAAAACATCACCTAATTTGGAATGAAACTATTCTTACTCTTGTTATTACAGACAGTGATAAGGCACCATCACAGATACTTTTGAAAAGGTCACCCAAAATTTCTGTATTGCTCAGGAGGAATCCTTAGCTGCTCAAAGCAGACTTAACAGGGTCCAGAACCTGCAGGTCTATAATTTTAATTGGGTGTAGCCATAAATTAGTATATTGAGCTATGGAATTTCATCTCTGCATTTCCATACACTGTATTGGAGAGTGTTTGGGTGAAGACATCGCTTCAAATGTGTTTGGTAAGAGGGCAGATGCTAATTGCTAATGTCCCTTGTTCTGTTTCAGGAGCGGATCAGCTTTGGCTCAACTTTATGGAACTTCTGCTACTTTGGAGCACCATCATTTTAATCATGCTGTCATGATTCTTCAAAGTGAGGTACCAGACTAGTTGGATTATTACTTTCACTGTAGGGTGGGGGGCTGTTTCACTCACAGGGAAACACACCCCATGCCCAAACTCCTTTAATGGCCCTTTCCTCCAGGCAGCGTTTATTGACTACCACAAAGCTCTCACACAACACAATATAAAACAATTTAACTGCAACTGTTGACTATTTTCCCCTGAGACTCTCCCTGCCTCATTCAGCCTGGGGAAAAGGACACACACTTCCCCTGTATCCCCCTTGGATCATTCATCTTCCTTATGTATACCCTTCTCAGCCATTTGAGAGCCAAGGAACTCTTAATCCTTTCCCAGCTAATGTGTTTACCTTGTCACACTCACCTTCTATTGTAAAAATAAAAAACGTAAAGCATCAAATTTGCTTTCCTTTCTGGGCAACCACAATATGTACAGTATCTTTGGAGTGTATAGTTTTGTATTTTCAGTAACTGTTGTTGGGTTTATTACATATACTGCAGTTACACCCAAAGTGTGCTGGGAGCTTCCACCTATATAGGCAGGTATAGTCCCTGCCACGAAGAGCTTACTTTTTAATTGTATGCATGATGTGACAAACTAGCAGTGTAACAATAAGTGGGGGAAATAGGCAGACGCTGGTTACAAAAATAAATCATATAGTTACTAAGTTGTTCACTTGACTTTTTACAAAATACCTTCATCACTATATACAAAAGAAAAATACAAGCCATATCTTCAGAATGGGGGACTGTATCTTGAAAAGCAGGGACTCTGAAAATGATTTAGGGGTTATAATAGCCAAACATGAGCTCCCAGAGCAATGCTGGAGCAACAAGGCTAATCCAACCCGAGGATGTATAAACAGGGGAGGAATGAACAGGAATGGGAAGGTGATTTTACCTCTGTACATGGCACTGGTGAGACCAATACCAGAATACTGCTGACAGTTCTGGTGTCTACATTTTTTAAATGATGTTGAAAAAACTGGAGAGGGTGCAGAGAAGAGCCACAAAAATGAATTGAGGGCTGGAAAAAAATGCCTCATATTGAGAGACTTAGGGCTTGTCTACACTTAAAATGCTGCAGCTGCGCCACTGTAGCACTTCAGCGAAGACGCTACCTACGCTGCTGGGAAGGCTTCTCCCAAGAGGCAGTAGCTATGTTGACGGTAGAAGCCCTCCTTTCAACGTAGCACTGTCTACACTGGGAGTTAGGGCAGCATAACTGACCAGCCCTAAGCAACATAATTCTACCAAAATAAAGTTGCTAGAGTAGACCAAGCCTAAGAGTTCAATCTGTTTAGTTTATCAAAAAGGAGATTGGGGGAGACTTGATAAGTGCCTTGACAAGGAAAAATACCAGGTACTAATGGGCTCTTTCACTTAGAGGAGAAAGGGATAACAAGAACCAATGGCTGGAAGCTAAAGCCAGACAAAAAGCAAATTAGAAACAAGCCACAGTTTTTTTCCCCCAAGGATGATTAATCATTGGAACATACTACTGAGGGAAGGGGTGGATTCTCCATCTCTTGATATCTTCAGATCAAGACTGGGTGCCTTTCTAGAACAAAAGTTATTGGGCTCAGAACAGGAGGGCTTGTGTTATACAGGAGGCCAGATGAAATGATTTAATGATCCTTGCTGGCCTCAAAAAAAATCACCAGAAATCTACAAAAAACTTCTTCCCTCCCTGGGCAAAGTGTTCCCTTACCCAATTTACTCCTTCTCTTTCATCATCCAAACATCATCTGTCCTGGCAACTCCACCCAGTTCACCCTGCTATGATTTTAAGCCCTACATTCTGTGTGTTGTTACTTGTCTGGATAAAAAATTCACAGATGGGACCAAACACTCCAACTGTTTTTGCAAGTAGATGTATCTCCATTGAGGCCAAGGGAGTATCTGGACCTCTCATTCTAGTGGGCTGAAATTAGATTACACCCTATATGTTAGTGTTTAATATTCCAGTCTGTCTTTGTTTTCTATGTCACAGCATAGTGTATTATTTCTTTAGATTTGTATCAGCATGAACAAAAAAAGGTGGCTGTATTTGGTCTAGGCACATTTGACACACACAATCCTGGGTTTTGTGCTGTGGTGATGTTGCCTTATACATTATGAAATAATTCATCAAGCATTAAAGCCTTGAATATAGTGGGAAAGCCCTTTGTTAGCTGTTTGTTATATAATATTTCAGATCTACTAGTGAGTAATTCTATGCTGTGACTATCTGCTGTTTTTTGAACACATGTGGGTTTGGGCTTTTCTTTGTACACCATACCTAAATTGTAGTCTGTAACTAAATGTCTTCTAGAATTCCCCCCACCTTCCCAACACATAGGTGAAAGGAAATCTTTTACAAGATTAAGGGGTCACTAGAGAAAGAAAAGATGCCCCTTATCTATGGAAAGCTCTTGTTTTCTGTATAGTGTTCTAATCTTCTAAACACTAGATGGCAGTGCACATTGGATATGAAAATTATACTGCAGTCAACTATCAGAATTAGATTCAGTTACCAAAAACATCATTATATCGAAGGGTAGGAAGCAATGCCTAAGTGGGACGTTAATATCTGAATGTAATCATATGTGACTGACATTACAAAGCCCAGTATTAGCTTAAAGTTCAACCAAATTCAACTGCAAATGTCATACAAACTGAATGATAAATGATAAATCTCTGGATAAATGATGGGCTCTGTGTTCCCCCTTATTTGACACGTCTCTAACTATAAAATTGTTAATATTATCTTCCTTTTCCAAAACAGCAACATTAAATAATTTGTTCCCTTTCATTCTGGCTGTAAAACATTTTCCAGAATCATAAGCCTTCACAGTCCTTTAAAAAGTGCCTTCTTACACGGCCCACAAGGTCTAGGGCTCTACAAACTTAGCTTGTCCTCAGTCTGAGTGACTAAAGCCCATATGTATAGTGAGATAGTGGAAAATAGTCATGGTGAGTGGAGAGACTGTATTGCGAATGAAAAACTGATTTAGTGTCTTTGACTGCTCTAACAGCAGCTTGCATGCCTTTGAGCAGCAGCATAGATAAATCTGTTGGCAGCACAACTGAAAAGCCACAAAGCACTGCTCCAAAAATATTTGCTAAAAGGAAAAGATTGAGATGTACAATGTCCATAGTTTTTCCTCCATAAACTGAGTCTGTGCAGAGTCAGACCAAAGAATAAATCTTTTTGCAAGAAGCTATAATATTAGCACAGTTAAGAAACACAGCCCAGCTTCTTGATTACAGTGGCCAGCGCTTCCTGTCCTAATGTAATCTCAGTAGCATTAACGTTATTATTTTATCATGGTTTTACCAGGATTCGGAAAAAACTTCTGTGTAGCAAAACGGGGCAGATTAGTGTGTTAGAAATCTTAGTCCTTTAGCTTCTCTATCTCTTTCATTACAGGGTCACAACATCTTTGCTAACTTGTCCTCCAAGGAGTACAGTGACCTTATGCAGCTTCTGAAGCAGTCAATATTGGCAACAGATCTCACTCTGTATTTTGGGTAGGTATTGGCATTGTTTATATTTGACAAATGAAAATCCAAAGAACATTGTCTAATGATCCATGAAGCACCAATGGGGGTATGTAATATGTGAAGTTAGTGGTTAATTATAGTTGGAAATATTTAGTCTAACACTTATTTTAGCTTAGGCTAATGGAAGTTTCTCATATGCCTAAATGAGTTTCATTTTGATATTCAGCAAAAGCCAAGACATATCCTGTCCTCAAACTTGAAGCAACTGCAGAAGAAAGGCATAGCCCAATCTTGTATTTCCTCTACACAGGATTCCCAAAGGAGACTTTCATGTGCAAAGAGTGCAGGATTGTTTCTGTGGGCCAAAACTACAAAGAGATTGTACATTTTTTAACCTTTATGAATTTCTAGTCAATCCCCAGTGGTGTTATCATTTGTGCCAAAAAAAAAAAAAAAAAAAGGAGGCAGCTGTATTTAGTTACACCACCTGAGCATCTGGCCCTGTAAATCAAAGTAGCTCCATTGAAGACAAAATGTGATGATTTATATCAAATGAGGATCCATCCTGCAAAGTTTAACTGAGTCAAGTATGACTGGAGGTGTCCCACAAATGCAGTTACTTCATTTTCTTAGTTTTCCTATCACACCTCCAAGTAGTGAAAGTAACACAAGTTCTTCCATTTTCCTGGTACTGTAATTAGTTTAAAAAACAAAACAAAACAAAACAGGAGATTCAAACTGAGTACACCAATGTGTAACAGACATATGGAGTCATAGGTGCAATTGTTGGCATCTCAGTTTTACATTTCCTGAGCATCACACCTCCTCCAACAAAGTGTGTCAGTCAGAATCCCACTTGCTGGCATGCACTTGGGGAATTTACTGGGAGACGTATGATAGCATGTGCAATTGTAGCTTATCTCCTGCCTAGGCACAATACTGTTCCATCCTAAGGAATTTCAGTGCATTAGAAAATACCTTGTCCATTAGCACCCTACTTGCACTCCACTAGGTGGCATTTACATATTGATTTTTGAGTTTGTATGGAAGGGGATATGGATTTTTCCTTCCTCCATCCTGAGTGCTGATGGCTTGATGCCAAACCAAGTTTCCAAAGAACTTCAGGCAAAATCTTTTCCTCGTATGGGTCTGTTAATCTATATTAAAAATATGCCATACCGCTGGGCACTGATTGGAATGGGGCAAACAAAGTCTTGCTCTGACTGCTTGTTGTGTTATTTTAATATTGCATTAAAAACTCACCCGCTGCTAATACTGGCCATCTCTCAGAGTTCACGGCTTTCTTTTCTCCCCCATGGTAGCCTCTATCACCTAAAGACTTTTCATATACAAATTGAGGCATCTTCCTCTCAAAACAAAATTAAACATTTTTACTAAAATAGCTTCAAACAAGAATTACTTCAAGCAATTTCCTTTAGCAAATGTAACATACACAGTGAGCCCGGACCAGGAGAAAGCTGCCTTCGCAGCTACTACCTCATACTTTCTGGCCCTTCCAGTCTAGTAAGTTGTCTGTGCAGACTGCTCCTGATTTTGATGGATAATATGACAATGGAAATTGCCAGTGACTTAGGACAGTGATGTTTGGGACCATAATGAGCACTCCGTATGCCCACTCTCGCCCCCCCCCGCCAATGTCCTAACACAAGTAGCTAGTGCTCCAAAGATTGTTGGTATTCACTGGTAAGGGGGTGTGGTCAGGTTGGTTGAGGGGGGATGATGATGATGATAAATTTTTTCACAGTTCCTGAGCAGACTCCACCAGCAGGATCCTGGGGAGCTCCTGGAAGAGCGTGAGGCTCTCTCTCAGCAAGAATACCCAGGAGAGGGCAGGCAGTTGCTGCTCTTCTCTGGGGGGATAAATCCCCATCTGGGCACAGCAGCCCTTTCCACCTCCTGACACCAGAAAGGGTGAATCTGAGTCTGACTGTGAGATCAAGTTTCCTTTTGTATATCAACTGTACTGACGTCAAACAACACGCAGTAACTGAGGTTCAAGAGTATTCATTCCTGGGTTTTATTATTTACATTGATGTGCTGAATAAGTCAGAACATTTTCAAAAAACTAAGGCCTTGACTTGAATTTCTGCAAATAAAAAAAGACCTCTTTTTTCCTCAGCACTATCACATATTAAGACAAATCCAGCTTCTGTTGTGCTGTTTGTGCTAATAGAACTACTCAGACTATTCTATGCTAATTGTACAATTTACTCTAAGTGTGTTTGAAAACCACTACCGCGTAAGCTTTCTGACTGTATGTGCATTTAAAATCCAGATTATGCAAACTAATTCTTTTGGGCAAGCACATTCTTGCTGCATTGACATCATTTCTCAGTTTTCTGCCTCTTACATGGGTTGGGGGGGAAAATATCAGCATTGCAGTATTCTTGGATCTCCACTATATTGCTGTTCAAAAAGTTCACTTAGCACTCAGGGATTTGGTTTGTGAAGCACTAAAAGAATAGATGGAGGAAGACCCTTCGGACTTGCTCAAGGTATTGTATGTTTATAGGACTTTAACTAATGAACAAACAGATTACCTGCAAGTGAAAGATCAGACCTGGCATTTGTTAGATGTGTAGATACGTTGATGATAAATTATCTCAAAGTTTTAGCAGATAATTTAAGCAATTTTAGCAGATACCTGTTCCTTAAAAGTCCTAGTGTAAACAGTTGTTCTTGAGCAATCCTTTCTGGGCAACAATTAGAAAGCTCCTTACAAACTGACAGTGACATTTGGAAATAACACTGATGGATTCCAGAGAGGACTGGATACAGTCCTCCTAGGTTGAAGTGAGAGTTGCTATGATGGGTGAGAGAAAAATAGCCATCCCTCACATGCATACACTCACATAATTGCTCTCAAAGTTATTCTAGAAAAGTTTTCTTTCTGTAATTCTGGCCAAAATATATATCTGCTTCCTCTTTTAGATCTAGCTGATTATTGTGGTAGTTGTTTTTTAACTGGACTCTCAGCTGTAAAGGAGCCAGACAATTCTCCCTTGTACAAGATTGGTCTCAATCCATTCCATTATCTCAATCACTAACATTACTATTAATAAACTCATTGCCAGACTATTATGTACTTGTCTCTCCTGTGAACTCCAGGTAATATATGGAACCCAGTCTAATGAAAACATCCTCTGGATACCACACTGCCTTTTTTTTTTTTTTTTTTAAAGCAAATGGTTTGGGTTTTTTTTAAACTGTGATACTTGCTAGTACAGTATATGTTACCAACCTGCCAATGAAAATATTGCTTATTGTGGACTCTTGTATTGTTTCAAATTTACCCACTTATGGCAAAGTCCTATGGTTCTTACTCAGGCAGAACTCTCCTACCACTTAGGATTTTAAGTGAAACCAGAGGTTCTATTCTTCCTACCAGTGCATGTTAAAGTGAACAATTGACATTTGTTTAATATTGTAGTTTTACATGTATCCAGAGTTAATTTTGTGCATGAAAAAAATCTGTACTTTCTGTCATTCAAAGAATAATTGGCTAGTGTCAGGCAACAGTCAACTACCAAAGTTTTCTCAAGTACACTATGGCTGGGAATAAAAGAAATGCATTTATTTCAGAGCCCCAAAAATGACTTTCAGTTTTTATTTATGAAAAGAGAAGGGAAAAAGACCATCTGCTTCTCTTCATCCCCCTGGTATCCTAGCCCATTTTTTTCATTTTTTTTCATATTTTTTTTTAACTTAAGTGTCTTGAAGTCTCCACTAAACATGAAATAAATTAGAAAAGTTTCAAAGGTGTTTTCTGTATTATCACTGGTAGATGAGATTTTGAACGCAAACTCCTGTTTAAGCCCTAGTCCTGCACAGGGGACCACTATGATAATCTATTCTGACCTCCTGTGCACTGTAAGTATCTAGATAGGTAGTCTTAAGGATACACTTAGGGCTTGGCTACACTTGCGAGTTAGAGCACATTAAAGCAGCCCTGGGCGCCCTAGCTCACTACCCGTCCACACTGGCAAGGCACGTAGAGCGCTCTGACTCCGCGGTTCGAGTGCTCCTGTTACTCCACCTCGGTGAGTGGAATAACGTTTGCTGCGCCTTGGCTACAACGCCCGGGTGTCAGTGTGAACAAGGTGTTGCATTACCACGCTCTAATCGGCCTCTGGAAATGTCTCATAATCCCCTTAAGTCAAGTGGCCACTCTTGTCATTGTTTTTGAATCACTGTAGAAATGCAGATATGCCCTTTAAAGCTCTGTTTCTGACAGCCAGCTGCTTATCTGCTCCGAGACAAAGCAACCATTAGTGTGGAATGCTGTGCGTGAGAGAGAGAGGCGGGACAGGGAGGGGGGTCTGTTGCTGTCTGAATTTACAAGATAGCATGCTGACATGCTCTCCCCCCACATACACACAACACACTCCCTGTCACACTCCACCCCACCCCACCCCATTTGAAAAGCAAGTTGCAGTCACTTGCATGCTGGGATAGCTGCCCATAATGCACCATGCCCAATGCTGCTGCAAGTGCCGCAAACGTGGCCACGCCAGTGCACTTGAAGCAGTCAGTGTGGACAGACTGCAGCGCTTTCCCTACTGCGCTCTCCGAAGACTGGTTTAACTCAAAGCACTCTACATCTGCAAGGGTAGCCATGCCCTTATAATTGTACATAGCAAGAATACAAGGTTGTTCCCAAACAGAACAGATTACAGGATTGAGCCCATATTTCAGGAGCTTCTCAAGGGTGTGAATTGTTATTGTTTGTCTGTTTAGTGCAATGTATACCCAGACACTGTATAAATAACAAACAATGAGATTAGGTGAGAATTAGGTCTGATTACTTGGTCTGGCAATGAGTCTCACAACAGGCAACAGAATAGAATTGAAAAAAAAAATGTAGCTATGAGTTCTCATACTTACAACTCATGATAGTAGTGTCATATATGTACCAAAAAGATACAGGTGACCCAATGGCTAGGTAACAACATTTCATCCCGTATACTTTTCCTTAGAATTTCTGAGATTCACTGAAATGATGTCTTGAGTCACTGGACTGTAGACCTTTATTATATATTAAGCCAGCATTGTCTTTGAGCATGAATAGAATCATAGAATATCAGGGTTGGAAGGGACCTCAGGAGGTCATCTAGTCCAACCTCCTGCTCAAAGCAGGACCAAACCCCAACTAAATCATCCCAGCCAGGGCTTTGTCAAACCTGACCTTAAAAACCTCTAAGGAAGGAGATTCCACCACCCCTCTAGGTAACCCATTCCAGTGCTTCACCACCCTCCCAGTGAAAAAGTTTTTCCAAATATCCAACCTAAACCTCCCCCACTGCAACTTGAGACCATTACTCCTTGTTCTGTCATCTGGTACCACTGAGAACGGTCTAGATCCTTCCTCTTTGGAACCCCCTTTCAGGTAGTTGAATACATCAATAAATGTTTCTCTTCAGCCCCTCAAGTGGATTACAAAATAACTGAACATTACGTTTATTTCGGACACTCTTGAATGTCACTTGCGTAGCTTTATTTACAGAAGTTACAAAACTGGTCCATGTTTAAGCACCCACTAAGGCAGTGTTGTTTCCTCACACATGGCTGCTTTTCACAGACTGAGCCTTTCTGATGCTCAAATCTCAGTGGGGATTTAGTATGTTCCTTCTGCATCTGTTCCAGTGGAGCTTAAAGCAGCTCTGTTACTCAGAAGTGTGTGGCTCACCAAAATGCCTTGAATCACCTATATTTTATGTTACTGCTTTATGCATCTCTCTGCTTTTTATTTGTGATGTCTCACAATGTTCAGGGTGGGCATGAGAGGTCACTTTTTCTTCTGAACTGTCAGTTTGTTGCCCAGATATTATATGCATTGCCTAGGAACCACAAATAACTGGAAATCGAAGAATTATCTTTATATAGTGTTGTGAAGGCCAAGACTATAACAGGGTTCAAAAAAGAACTAGATAAATTTGTGGAGGATAGGTCCATCAATGGCTATTAGCCAGGTTGGGCAGGGATGGTGTCCCTAGTCTCTGTTTGCCAGAAGCTGGGAATGGGCAACTGGGAATGGTTCACTCAATGATTACCTGCTATGTTCATTCCCGCTGGGACACCTGGCATTGGTCATTGTTGGAAGACAGGATTACTGGGCTAGATGGACCTTTGGCCAGACCCAGTATGGCCATTATCATCAAATTTTGCTCTACTGATATTTTTCTGGTAAGACTTTGGCAAGGAAATGTGTATTAAATAGAAAAAATGTAAAAGCCTGCCACTTCTGGCTGTGCTAACAACAAATGTATCGCTGCCAATGACCAGTTTACGATTAGGCTGATTTAAGGTCTATGCGCCAGCTACTTTAGGCCATTAAAATTTTCATCATAGCAGTATTTATTCCCACAGGGATGGTTATGCCATCATGCCATGAATCTACGTGAAATAATTAATTTTGTTTTCTGCTTGTGTGACTTTGCATTGTATTAGCAACTTTTGTAAAATCCAGCTACTTTATATCATATTTCATGTAACACAATGGGTGTATAATGTCATCATATCAGCCGCTTCATTAGTGTGCTAGCAACCTCCACATTAAATAGGGAGTTGGGTGGAAATCATACAATGTCATTAGAAAAATTCTGTGATTTACCATATGTTAGTGAGAAGTCTTTGGATTACAATGCAATAACAATCAACAGAAAGAGTTTAATTATTTCTGTATTTAATTCTGTTCTTATAGATTCAGAGATTCCAAGGCCAGAAAGGACCACTCTGATCTAGTCTGACGTCCTGTATAACACAGGCCATAGAACTGCCCCAAAATAATTCCTAGAGCATAGCTTTTTAAATCTATTGGATGTTTTTTCTAAAATTGTCAGTGATGAAGAATCCACCATAACCCTTGATAAGTTGTTGCGATAGTTAATTACCCTCACAGTTAAAAATTTATGCCTTATTTCCAGTCTAAATGTGTCTTTCTTCAACTTCCAGCCATTGTATCGTATTTTATCTCCGCTGGGTTGAAGAGCCATTATTAAAACTTTGTTCCCTCTGTAGGTACTTATAGACTGTAATCAACTCACTCCTTAACCATCTCTTTGTTAAGAAATAAATTGAGCTTATATTCCAGTTACTAGAGAACCACCCATTGTGCCTTAGAATTCTAGTTGCGTTATAAAATTCATAATGGAAGGACCTTTTAATAGTGATGACTTTATCAACATAATACATGCTACCTAGGGCTTGCAGCATTTCTGCTAGGCCCCTACATGCCCCATTTTAAATTCTATCCATTTCTAGTAAGCAATGTATTCTAGGGTGGGCAGCACCAAGTGTATGAAATTTGAATTGAATGTAAAATTGTATGATCACATATTCAGATTGCACTTTCATACTAATGCATTTATTTGCATGTGCAATTAGTGCAGAAGTGGGTGGATTTCAGTGGTGGATGAAGTGGTCAATGTCTATAATTTCAATCTATCTAGGGCTAGGCCTTCATTTAACAGGCTATACTGACCTAGAAGACTCACTAAGCTCCATCATGCTAGGAATCTAACTATACTTTTGGTTGATCCAGAGGCAGCAGGGTCCACTGTACGCTAGGCCACAGAGCTGGCATTCAGGACAGTTGGGGTAGCAGAGGTACATTTACACAGCATTTTGGAGTGAGCCTCAGGCTAAAAGGCTCACACTAGCACTCTAAAAGTAGCTGTATAGAAAGGGCTGTGAAGTTGCGACTGGGGCTAGAGCTTGGGCTGTGAAGCATATGGAGGGGAGTGGGCTTCAGAGCCTGAATTGCAACTCACCGTGCTTTCTATACAGCTATTTTTAGAGTGCTAGTGTGAGCCTTCTAGCCTGAGACTCACTCCAAAATGCTGTGTAGATGTACCTCTGGAATCTTCCTAGCTCTGACACTAATCTACTCTGTGACCTTGGAGAAGGTCTGTGCTTCTGTTTCCCCTGCTGCCCTGTCTCTCTGATATTTAGACAGAAAATTCTCAGGGGGCAAGGACTCTCTCTATGTTTGTACAGCGCCTGGCACAACGGGGCCCTCATTACAGTAGCACCTTGTGCACCCAGTTGAAATTCTTGACTTATGACAGTCTATTTGTAGGTTAGTGAGAAGGCTCCAAGCCATCCTTATCATGGTCAGACCCATTTTACTATGGGTCAGTTTTCCCCTGTGAATGATCCTTGTGCTTTAATTTTAAAATGTAAGAATGTGAATTCATAAAAAAATATTTTTCCGTAACAGGAAAACTGTAAGTCAATAGACAAAACCAAAAACACTGAAAATTAAGGCCAAAAATTCCATCCTTAACTGATGTTATCTTTCCTATGCCTGTCAGGGGAGTTGTAAACATAATGAGTAATGTTCTTTCTTGCACCAGAGGTGGCAATATTGGTAAACTTCACTGAGAAGTTAGCACATGCAGGTGAGGGCGGGAGTAGTCATAAACCCTGGGCTGTCCACGTACGAGTTAACTAGTAACTACAGGGCCATTAGCTGAGGGAGGACAGCTGTTTGGAGGTTTCTAACAGTGAATGAATCTTGACCTGGCACCAACAGTTGCTGCCTTTATCCTCAGGCTAGTTTATCACGCAGTGAGCGTGTCTACACTGCAATAAAACACCTGTGGCTGTCCTGCATCAGGCTCTGGGACTCCAGCCCAATACAATTTTATAGCTACAAGCCCAAGTCAGCTGACACAGACCAGCTGCAGGTGTTTTATTGCAGCGTAGATGTGATCCATGTTTACTTTGCACTTGTGTTTTGATGGACAGACTGTAGCATCTCTTCTTAAGTTAACAAGCAACTATAAGATCAAGATGGAACATCAATTTAGATCAGGGGTCAGCAACCTTTGAGAAGTGGCGTGCCAAGTCTTCATTAATTTAAGGTTTCAGGTGCCAGTAATATATTTTACATTTACAGGGGCCCCCCAATGAAACCCCAGACTGGCAGCGGGCTGAGCGGTGCCTGCAGCCAGGACCCTGGCTAGCAGCATGGGCAGCAGATGGAACCCCAGACCAGCAGGCCCTGAGCCACTCAGCCCGCTGCCAGTCTGGGGTTCTGTCTGCCGCCTGCGCTACCAGTCTGGGGTCCCGGCTGCCAGCCCCGCTCATCCCGCTGCCAGCCTGAATGGACAGAACCCTGTGCTGGCAGTAGGGTCAGTGGCTGGGACCCTCGCTGGCAGCAGAGTGCCACTAAAAATCAGCTCGTGTGCCGCCTTTAGCAGCGTGCCGCAGGTTGCCAGCCCCTGATTTAGATGGTCTTCCTTTCAATATTTTTCCCACTCCGTCTTGTGGAAGGAAGCAGGGTGCTCTAATGATTAGAGCATGAAAAAGTCAGTCATTCTTGCTTCTATTCATGACTCTACCACCAACTCAATACATGACCTTGGACAAGTCATTAAACCTTTCTGTGCCTCAGCTGGAAATAATATTTACCCATCTTTGGGAAGCCCTTTGATATCCTCAGAAGAAAGGCAAAGTATCACCATCATTTAATATACATTTTATGTGCATATGGCCCTATTGGCTATATGTTGTTACAGGCAAAACATTTCATCCTTCCATAAAACACTGAGAATTGAGGTGCGATTTAGTGATGTGTGTATGTACATCTATTATCAGAAACCTCTGATGGTGCTAGGCAGTTATAAGGCATATTTCAAAATTAAAATGGTTCATTTAAATAGCTTGTCAACTTAACATTTTCTAACATTAATGCAGGAGGTACAGTGATCTTGTGTCCTCACAGAAACTGTGTTTATATCACAACAGCTCCAGAAGTTTCTGCTTGTTCCTCTTGATTATGTGTTTTGTTGCAGGAGGAGGACTGAGTTTTTTGAACTTGTTAGTAAAGGCAATTACAATTGGAATGTCAAAAGCCATCGAGAAATATTTCGGTAAGTGAGTCATCCCTTTGCTTTCCTATTACTTTGGGATATAACCACTATTTGTTTAAGGAGGTCAATGTCAGGAATACAGATAGTTATTTTAAAACAAGGCTTTCTATATTACTGCAAACTAAGTGTTTTGTAATCAATACCAAATATGGGGCCACATGGTGACTATAAAGCACAGCCCTGGGTAGGGGAGCAAGGGCTCCTGGAGCAGTTTCTGTTTGAATCTACTTCTATCAAACCCCAGTTCCAAAAGCCAGCAGGAGAGGAGGAGCCATGAGTCCATCCTACCTTGCTCCTCCCTCACCCATCTTTCTTCTCACTTCTCCAAACCCAATCAGATATTTTCCTTTTCTTTTGCCCACTGATAAAAGAACAAAAGGGTTGAAGAGTTCTCAAACAAAATAACGCTCCACATTTTGGTTGATCTTCCACCTCAGTCTGGACCCTGTGGCCCCTCTTCCCCTCTCTCTTTGATGCCTCTTTCCCTGGCTGAATTTCCCTTTCCCCCGCCTGCTCCTCAGTTTGGGACTTGCAAATGCAATGCACTCCATTAGCCCCGAAGAGTTGCCAACTGGTGAAAGGTTTGAGGATAGCAGTGCCACCTAGCAGGTTGGCCACATTCTGAGTGCCCACCTCAGCCAAGATCTCAGCAAAGACTGAGGAAGGAGGGCAGAGGCGGCTTGGGTACAAGGGAGACAGATGTCATCTGTGCATGTACCTGCACCCATATGTGTTGACTTAACCTTTCTGAAATTTCAGCTATTTCATTTTGGTGTTTGAGGACTGAGGTATGGGCCATTTCACCCATCCCTAATTTTAGATTTGGGCAATATATTAGATGCTTCATTTTCAGTGTCCTTGTTCTTCATGTAAGCATTATACTTTTATCTGCATCATGTACTGTACATAAATGCTTTCTACAGCTGAATAGTTCCTTCTAATGTGTATCAAACAGTTGTAGCCAGATATTAAACTACAGTGAAGCAGGGTAGCCCTTATAAATCTTAATTTTTTATAGAAGATGAGCAGTAGAAACTGCTGAAACAGTGTCTGGAATGCCTCTCATGATTATAGGTTCTCTTGCTACAGCAACCACTTATAAGTAGACAGAGTAATCCAGTCTGTATGATTATATAACAACTCCCTTACTTACATCCTGGTAAAGAACATGCTGCATTATACAGTATAATTATCACCAGTTAGAAGTACAAATAGTAACAAAATTAGTGATTTGTCTGTAGCGAAACACATTTATTTTCTAGCACACAATACATTTTCAATCTTATGCATTATCTATATTATCTTAGACTTCGTAGATATAATGTGGATATAAAAATGTGTTGATGGTTGAAATTTCAAACAGTGCTGCTGTTTCTTCCAGAGGAAAAAGGTGCTAATTCTGACTTTTTATTTATGCATTCAGGGCAGATTTGTTTAGAAATACAACAAAGGTTTATTCAGTCTGTATTGTTCATTTCTGTTTTTCAGATCAATGCTAATGACAGCCTGTGACCTCGGAGCTGTGACCAAACCGTGGGAGATTTCAAGACAGGCAAGTCATGATTAATAGCAGGGCTGGGAAGAGGCGATATTAGTAGGACAATATTCCCAGGGCGCTGACTTACAAGGAAGCAAAACAGCAGTCAATTTACAGCAGTATTAATGCAGTTTAAAAAAAATGGAGCAAAGGGTTTCTGCAAGGCAGGGCTTATTGCACAATCTTTTCCTTTGCTTGTTGCTGCTGAGCAATATTTAGGTACCCGAAGAGATCTTATTTTATATCTTCTCATCTATTAACCTTTTAACTCCATACAAAAAATGGACCTTTTCAAAAAAAAAAAAAAAAAACCACACCACAACACCACCACCCACCACACCACCCTCCACATTGCAAACATTTCTTCCTTTAGGTAAACCCAAATTACCTTTTAAAATGTACAAAATTCTATAACCAATTGACAATAGCAGAATGTGTCCTAAATATGGAACACCAACAGGGACTGCCAATTGACGCACATGTCCTAATGGATATAGGATGTGCATTTTTTAGTCTAATTAGCAGATTTCTTTATCTCAGCCGCGGCTTAACATTACAAGATGCAGTTTTAAAGCCCTATTCAGCATTCCTTACTCAGAAAAAAAACTGCAGTGCTGAGTGTGGTCCTGAGAAATGTATAGAATACCTAGGCACTCATTGACATTTAGGATTTGGTGGGACAAGTCACTATAGGATGAGAAAGTCCTGTAGCTGGAAGGCTGGCTAGGTCAAGACTGGCCTCATCCAAGAGCCCTGACCTTAGCCATCCATTCACCACTGCCAGAAATTTTCCTTGCCCCCACCCTCAGCCTCAATCACTGGCATGACCCATCTCCCCTACTATCAGTTCCCAACCGTACCTCAGTGAGTAAAATGTAGGTAGAAGGCAGTACATGTTGGGAGATGAAGCTTGGGAGCAATAGCCAGCAGCAGAAGGCATCTAGGAGATGGGCCACTGACAATGTAAAGTGGGTAAGTGGCATGAGTGAGTTTGATGGGACTAGTGATCTCCACAAGTTAAAAGACAGTGGACTGGAAGATAGAGGCTAGGTGAGAGGAAGCAAAATGGAAAGAAGCCAGTTTTCTTGGGGATGGACAAAGAGGGACTCTGGTTGGAAGGTGATGAGGTACTATTGCTGCATTACCTCAATTGCAAAACATCCATCCTGTGTGTGATAAGGGTTTAATCGGCACAGATGCCGTTCATGGTCTAGAGTGTTAGTATAATTATTGAATAAGTTTTGGGGTTTTTTTTAAAAGCAAAGTTGCACAGCTCTTTGGTATTTTGAATTCTGCTCATGCTGTGTTTAACATATGGGAATATCTGGTGTATATAATTTTAATGCCTCTCTCATATTTTAAAAAGCATTTTGGTATCCATCTCCTTCCAGAGCTTCTATTCCCCGATGCAGTTTACAAGTAACTCATGGAAATCAGTGGAAGTTTCTCCCACTGCAGGACAAAAGTTTCAGGTCCCAAGACTCTTCAATCCCACCTCAGCTATGGCTGCAGCTTGTGGCATTCCTCAGTTTCAAATTAGCTTTTCTGTTTCCTATGGTATCAAGAGTCAGGATCTGCTTAGCGCTTCTTGAATGAGTTTTGGGCTATGGGAGATCAATACTGAAATCCAGGGTCATCCACTGAAGTGTAAAACCAACTATTTTTTCTTATGACTTCCAAATGCTGCAGCTGAACCTTCCCTTGTGACCTAACATGTATTTTGTATTAAAAATCCAGTCTAGGAGCATTAAAGGCATCATCTGGTTGAGTTTTTCAAGATAAAAGTAAATACACACACTAATGAGGCCACAGAATGGGGAAATCTGTTGACCCTAAACCTCACCTGGAGGAGGAGTTGTCCTGAGAAGGGAGAGAGGTGGACAAAAATACATAAGTGGAAGGGATTTACAGAATAAGTGCAAAGGACAAACACTCCAAAAGATTAGGAGAGGGAAAAGACATACAAAAGGAGACAGAGATAGAATGTTGAAGAGAGCAGGAGGAAAGGAGACAAGTACATATTGATTATTCATATAGAAGATACTTGGAAAGCCCTGAATTGCTGTTTGGAATAATTTAACAGCCTATGCACGGTGTATAAATCCATGATTTTATTCACACGATGGGGCTCCATATAGAAAAAGTCATTTCAAACTGTGCAATAAGATTCTGCAGGTAATTATTCTTAACTTAGCTGAAGATTTTAAATCATTTTATAATTTCAGTTCACATGCTTTCAATTGTGACTCATTTTTAAGTTGTAGCAAATTTAAGATCTGATGATTGTTGATAGCCTGTACAAGTGACTGCATTAGCAATCTTGCACTTCAATGTTAGACCAGGAAATTTAGAGTTATTCTGAGGTGCAAATTCTATCCTTAGTTCACCCTTTTGTGCCTTGGTATTGCATATGAAATGGTTTCTTACCAGTGTACCTCAGAAAAAAAAGTAAGTAGCACAACAGGAGAAGTTAGGAACAGAATGTCAGCCTGAGTTTCTATGCTTTTTGTTATTTAGAAACATACCTTTATCTCAGTAGCTACATATTTTTGGCTGTGCATGACAGCAAGTGCATTTAGTTAAAGCTGCTGTTTATACTAAAGTCACTTGCTGTCTGTGCTTTACTGGTTTCTTTAGGCTTCCAGTGTTTTCAAAAATAATCTTGTTTTGAATACTGCATCCTTCCAAGTAACACATACCATTGTCAGAAATGAAGGCAGCTTCATGGAGTCTGGCAAAAAGAGTATAATACAGTTCCAAAAGTCAATGCCACCATTCTTACATTTAATCAAATGACAATTTTAATCTGTGTTCATATTTAGATGCTTAAGAGCTACAGTAATTATAGGATACGTATAGTACAGAAAAACAAAACTGGGTGAAGAAAGTCTTAGGGTTTCACATTAAGTTTAGCTAACACAGAATTTACCGATGAGCTTTGTTTCTCTAACAACTCAAGAGTTTTCAGAGGCAGTAGTGCCAGCACCCAGAGTGCTCATGTACACTTCACAAAGTCTTTCTACAAAGATAGTTCCACGTGGGCATATAAAATTTATAACCATCTATTCTATTCTCAAATGCATAAGTTACATGCTGTTCCAGTTTGACTGATCATTGACAGGCATCAAAAAGGAAATCAGAATGTGTTTTTGGAACATGACTACAGAGATATAGATACCAGTATACCTGCAGTGTCCCATGCCTGAGACCTAACCTCAACAACGTAGTTAAACATTGCCTTACTGTAAACACATAAATGGGACTACCGAGGAATTTATAATTAGGGGCTATAAGCAATAAATCTGTGATTCTTACAAATAGCTAACATGAACCTTAATCTTTAGTGTGATTATATTTTAGGCAGCTGAATTGGTAACCAGCGAGTTCTTTGAACAAGGAGACAGAGAGAGATCTGAACTCAAACTCACTCCTTCAGTAAGTTTATCATTACTTTTAAACTAGCTACCTGTGTGTGGAGGGGGAAAATTGTTTTCTGGTAACTGCTTTAATTCAGAGAAGCAAGTGGGTTTCATGAGAAGAAATACATAAGAGATATGGACAGACTACCACTGGAATCTGGCAGTGATATTTAAGGGCCTGATCCAAAGTCCATTGAAATTAATGGAAAGATACCTCCCAATTACTTCAACAGGCTTTGAATCAAGCCCTTACTCACTATGTGCTGTACATATCCCAAGGTTTAGATGGTCAACTCATTTTACAACAGCACTGAGTACAATATTCAAGATGCAATATTCACACCAGAAGTCACATTACTAGAAAGCATAATTACTTCATTTGTGTTACAGTGTGACATTTCTGACATCAGTTTTGTGTGATGTATCCCTGTACCCTTTGAGGAATCGTTTCTGTGTGCCTACAAGTAACGTTACCACCATCATTGTAGGGTTATTTGGGATGGTCTCTACATCATATACAAATCTAGATAAGACACATGAAAAGGTATAAAGTGCCAAAGGAAACTGCAAAGAGGAAGAGTGACCAAAAAACCCACCCTATTAAATATTTGCAGTGGGAGATGCAAAGAGAGGACCTTCCCACTTAAGTATCTTGAAAGCAGACTCATGCTGGGGGGGAGGCAGAGAAAGAGACAGACAGACAGGAGTTCTAAGCTCTAAGGAGTTCAAGTTGAAGCCATTCAAGAATATAAAAACAGAGATTGGACATCTTAATCTGCATATAATTCTGCATACAGCTGATACTTCAAGAAAACGGTCCAACCTACTCATATGAGTTGTCACTTTGATGCTGCTGTGTGGTAAGTACTCACTGGGCTAGATCCTCAGCTTGTATAAATCAGCATAGCTCTACTGAGGTCAATAGAGTTGCAGCAATTTACACCAGTTGAGGATCTGACTCAGTGACTTTTGGTTACTGTGAGCTGATTCAGCATGGTTTACAACTTTGTACATTAAGCTAGAGGATCCTGAGAAGATAATGAATTTCTCTCCTGTAGTAGTTCTCTGTGTACACCTTCCCAAGTACATAAGTAAAAAGGTAGCTATGGTACAGTGGATTATCAGTTAATCAGCCATAGCAACAACAATGCTGGTGCCTTGGACCAAATCTAGCCTGAAATAACAAAGTACCATTCCATATCATACGTATTTAGTGCATTTCACAGAATGCATACAGAAGTGAAAGCGTGCTCCTCACACTAATGAAGTCCCACTGTAACAGAAAATAAATTTTACTTTTAAAACACATTTTACTATCTTCAAATAGAAGGGAATTCTAATGCCTTGGAGCATTTCATGCAAATACCCTAGCATCAGCAATATTAAAAATGAATCCAGGCCATATCAGGAAATGTGCATTTTGGTCATAAAATGGACATGGAGACTACTTAATATAGTAGAACCCACCTCGCTGAAGTAGCAGGGCGGGGTGTATGAACAGGGTGCTGGGACCATGTGCACGTATGTATACCTTAGCAGAGCTCCTGAGGGCTCTGGGAAAGCTGTATGTAACAGCTTTAGAAAGAGGGGAAGGGGGATATGCTATTGTGCATGTCCTCAGGGCTTTCTTCCCAACACAGGGAAGGCACTGAGGCTGTGGTGCCTACTCCAGCCAGTAAAATGGGGTAGTGCCTACAGTATGGGTCCACTCCTGCTCTAAGGCCTGGAAGAAAAATTCTACCCCTCCTCTTTCCCCCATGGCATTCTCAGTGTCAAGACAAGTTACTTGGGCTGGGGATGGGTTGAGGTTTTAGCCAATGTGAACTAATCAGAGTTGATTAAAAACAAAATGAAAATGAAAAAAAAAATAATGTAGTTAAATAAAACCACAGGCTTATTTTTAAAAATAAACCTATTTAAAACAGTCTATATTAAAGGCCAAACTTACTGCATCTATTAAAGAAACCAGGTGGGGGAGGTAATATCTAACTACGTATGCTAAACTATCTGTTCAATCTTGTATTTAGCTTTGACACTCTTAGTACCTTTCCTAGGCCTGAAGAGCTCTGTGTAGCTTGAAAGCTTCTCTCTCACCAATAGAAGTTGGTCTAATAAAATCTATTACCTCACCCACAGTATGTCTCTGATATCTTGGGACCAACATGGCTACAACTCTGCAAATATCTATTAAAGTCATTTAAATTAAATACAAACAATATTAAGTAGTACATGCATGCTGCCAACTTTCTTTAAAAATCAAACCATTCGACTGGTGGAAATCACTGGCTAGGGACCTAAAACCAAAGTTTGTTGAATTGCTAAACTAACTTTTGATAGCAGTAGCCTCTTCTGCGGGTGCAGAGAGAGCAGATAATTTCTTCAGTTCAGTTTGTTCAACAAATTCAGTCCCATAACTAGTTCATTCAAAGTTAAGAAATCAACTGGGAGTTGAAGGGGGCGGGGGAGGGAAGCTTGTTTTACTCTTCCAATTTATTAATAAAAACTAGGTGTGAGGATAGAGGAGTTCTAAAGTCTTAAACCATACGGTGACCAGAAATAATCACATCAATTCATTAACTACACACAATACATCCTTTGTTTAAGGAAACAGTTTTAAATGCAAAACATGTTTTGATCATTTTTTTCTTTTCTTGTGTATCCAGCACTTAAGGTAGGTTTGTTCAATTAAAAAACAAACTGCTGGTTTTGTGGATTTTTAATTGCATTTGAATTTCCATCCAAGTAGAGCTTGACACAAATCACAAGTAAAATTTTAATCTGGTAAATGAGAAATGCATCATTCACCATTTTCTAATATAATAAAAATGTAGAAATTAAGCAATGAATAAGTTTAAATTAAGCTATATAATTGCTTTAATAAGTATATATACTGTATCTTCCTCATGAGCAAAAAGATGCACCAAATTTAGTCTGAAGGTTACATTTAGCTGTAAATCAATGAGCTTTAATCATCATCAACCAACCTCTCTTTAGGAAAAAAGAGCTAAAAAGTACAAATGCAGGACAATTAAAATCAATGATTTAAATCAAGGTTACCTCCTTGCTGATTAAATCATGATTAAAAATTTGTGTTTTAATCAGGTTTGATTTAAATCAATCCTCCTTGGAACTAATTATGGAGTATACAAAGTGTAAAGTCTGAGGGATAAGGGCCAAAATCAGAGTGTTACAATTTGAATAATGGGAGTTCCTAAAAAGCTACAGTAGCAGTAACCGAAATGTTTAATGATTCAGCCATAACACAGGTCACCTAAAAGAAATAAACATGTGGATACTGCTAGTGAATCTAGAGAAGTTGGTTGGTGAGGAAGACAAAGTGGTATCCTGTGACTGTCCACACAAGGTAATTTTCTTGCAGTAAGCTTACAAAACAGACTACATGGAAAAAAGAATGGGATTTTCAGAAATACCTACATTACTTAAGAGTCCAGGTTAAAATTTTCAAAATCCCACAAAAAATTCTACTCTCTCTCTTCTTTAAGTGAGCTCTTGGGATCCCATCTTCGGTTTCCACTAGGATACTATTAGATAAACAGTCAAATTCAACTTACAAATTTCATAAACAGAGCTGAAAATAAAAACAGTTGATTTTTCATCCTAGACAAAGGGCTAGGAAGACTGTAAACACTGATTTTTGTCATGAATTGTTCAGTTTGTAACAGTTTGACCATAGTTCCGAAGTGCTGGATAAAGCATCTGTAAAATATGCTAGCGTAATAAAGAAAAAAACACTTTTCCCCCCCCATCTCCATTCAGGCTATTTTTGATCGGAACAGGAAAGATGAACTACCCAGGTTGCAGCTGGAATGGATTGATAGCATCTGCATGCCTCTATATCAGGTACTTTTTTACTTCTGCAGTTGTAGAGTCAGAACACTGGTCCTGCATCTCCGAGAGGGAGAGGTAGATTATATAACAGCCTTAGAGGCGGTCTGAATCTTTAAATCACTGCACTTATTCATGAAACGCCTTTAACTTGCTTCCTTCAACTTTACTCAAAATTCTCAGCTGAAAACAGAAAACTTTAAATTTACTGAAGAAAAGATTAGATGATTGTTGTAAATATAATTTCTCTTTAAATTCAAAAGCTTCAAGGGCAAGGATCTTCTTCATCGTTCTGCCTGACATATATGAGATCATCAACATTGTAACAGGGCTATACTGTGCAAAATGGTTTATTCAATGGATAATTCTGGCTCGGCATTGCATATAGGCCCAGACCTGAACAGCTGTGGCTCAAGGGAAAGCACATGGCTCTAGTTCTGGCTGTTCTCCAAGCTCAGAGTGTGTGACGGAAGCTTTGGAGGGGCATTCCAGGCCAGGGCCTCTGAAGTCACTGGAGATGCGGTCCTTATTTCAGCAAGTATGTTGTCTGACCCACAATGTGCTCCTACGGTCAGGCACCCAGAGATTATTTGAGTTCCTGGTACAAATCAGGTGCTTATAAAATGTCTATGTTAGGGGCTGCACAGGAGCAGAATCTTCCAGTTTAATCAAGACATTTAAAGCCAGTACGTTATCTTTACTTGCACGCAGAGGTACAAGCAAGCCTTGCCTATACACGACACTTCATAAACAGTAAATGGGCTAGAACCGATCCAGAATTTGGCCCACATGGAACATGCAGTTCACTATTTTAGTTCTGTTTTTAATACAAGGCACAGCTATGCAACAATGGCTAAAGATGGACAGTAATGCTTTACAATCTCAATCACAAGTCACCGAGTCAACACCTTTGACACCTCCTTGTCAGCCAAACTCAGCACCAAACCCTTCACTCGGTCTCAGGCTAGCCTCCCATGGAAGTCAGAGGGGATTTAGCCAAATCCAGAAAACTATTCAGGCAATCAGTGGACAAAATATGGGATTTGGCCATCAGTGCACAAAATATGGGGAACAGATACATTCAAAAATTAATATCCAATGAGGCATTAAAGAGGACGTACTGTATGTTACCAGAATGACCAACTATTCACTTTGAAATCTGTGCGAGAGTTGTGATCTCCTCCTGCACAACCTTGTGCTCCCAGAATTCCCTGTGACTTCAACAGGCACTTGAGTGTACACAGAATGAAGGGTGGGCGTTTAATAGCAGTTCCAGTCTGTTTACACAAACTCCATTGCTCGGACATGTAATTGTGCGATTTAGCTCTTATACATAAGAGAAATACTGTTTTAGGAATTTGTCTTCTTATTACAGGCCACATGTCACTAGTAGCTGCTAAAGCGGAGGGGAAAAGTGGAGGCACATGAGCAGGCAGCTTCCAAATAAGTGAAAAATGGGCATTAACAAAACAGCCTTTACAGTTAATAATCCAACCTTTATATAAAGATAAGTAAGGGGGGAAAACAGACATTGAAAGAAAACTTATTTTTTGCTAGTCTTATTTTCCCAAACATGACCACCTCATTAGGAATCCAAGTTCTTATGCCAGAAGTCATGATTTATTTGTGACAGTGTCTTTAATCAGAAAGAGTACAATAAGGCAGGGTGGGCAGAGAATCAAAGCAGCCTCTGTGGGAGTAGACTAGATCTGAACACTAAAGCACTGGTTAGTTAGCTCCATCCTAGCAGGAGATCTGTGGGGAATATATTCACATCTGATTCCCCTGTTTTCTGCTGTCTTTGCATCATGCTGTGCAGCTATTAGCCTGCTGCTCAACAACTTAAAAAAAGAGACCCCATCAAACCTTGAAGTCATTGCAGCACCAGCCTTAGGGGTAAACAGAAAACTGGATGTCACAGGATCACACTGTGTGAGCTACCCTCTTGAATATAAAGCCAAGTTTTAATTTCCATATCCAACTTAATCAAACCTCAATATACTCATTGCATCAAGGATGCACAGAGGCACTGTAAATTCTCTGTTTACAGATAGTAAGAAACCTTTTTTAGGGATGGCACTATATGCACTACAAATATTTCAAGTTCAGGGGTTTTACCTCTTCTGTATAAATTTCTCTTTTAATTTTAACCTTTGTAACAAATTGTATGTATCATGGGATACAATGGCCCCAGTTATAGACAGACTTGTGAATGAAGCATGAAGAGATGGAGTATTGGTGGACAATAAGAATTAGCAAAACCTGAGCAATGCTTATATAATGCACTGGCATATAGTTTAGAAGTTAATGGTTTGAATAAGTGTAGAATTTTATATCTAGTATTGCCATTTTTGTACATTAATCCAAACAATAATCAAGGATATGTGCATGTAGCCATTTCCCCACTGAAGTCAGGGGGGAGTTTGCCTTTAGTAAGACCTGCAGTAAAAGTCCTGCAAGTCATGCTGATAAACTTCAGATAAATGTAATAATGCTACTGTACGTTCCTCCAAAGCTTCAGTTAAAGGAAACCAAGATGAGAAAGAAAAAGCAGAAACAGACACTTTCAAAGTCTAAATCTGAAGTTTTTTTGTATCAATTATTAAAAATGTAAACAGACAAGCCCACTCACCAGGTCTAGCTCCTGCTAATGTAGCCCTCCCCCTTGATCCTTAGGCTGCTCTAAACTATTATGGTGGCTAGGGCCATCCCTAATGGATCAATTCACTAGTCAAGGGTTGCTGGAGTGCAGTGCATTTTCAGCTCTGTTCCCTCATGTTCCCAGCCTGCCCAGTAATGCCCCCTATACTGTTGCACTGCAGAGGCCAGTTTCAGTCACCTATAAGTGTTTTTCTTGTGAGGGTGTTGTTTGCTGCTTTTGACTTTCCCATGATCCAAGAGATCAAAGACCAGGAGTAATCCACCTAAATGAGCTACTGCAAAAGTGTGTAAAACTGCAGTTAGCTATGACCTCTCAGAGTAGGCCCCATAGAGATTAATTACTTTTCTGCCCTAAATACATTGGTTGTTTCCGGGGAAGGGAAATTACTGGAGCCAGTGGGTGAGGAAGCTAAAATTGAAATAATACCTTGAACTTCATTTAGCAAGGCCTTAACCCATATGAATCAATTTCTCCTGCAGTGAACTCGATTTCAATCAAATATCTGTTGTTTGATAAGACTTTATAACATGTGTGGTTATATAATGACAGAACATAAATCCGAAGTGTTTTGGTATATCATTTTCCAAAACTTTAAATGAGAAACTAGAAGTCTACCATATAGGTGTTCTCAATTTAGATGCTTAAGAGTATTATATTAATTACTCAGGCTGTTTGGACCTGTCATTAGTTAAATATCTCCATTCAGTGGAAAAGACTGATGGCTGTTTTTATTGGGGATAGGGACTGTTTTTTAGGACTTTCAGAAATAGTGTGCAATTTTGCATTCTTAATTTGTGATTGTGGAACAAGTGAGGTGTATGTGTACTCATATTGGCACTGAGATACATAACTGAATATGCAAACATCAAAGTTGTTTATGCCAATAAGGCACACAAGCACACTAACATTTTTGCACATGCAGTTGTGCATGTACATTTTTTAAAATGAAGACCTTAGTGTTATATCCTACCAGGCACCTAGTTTAATAATACAAAGAAAAACTAACAAGTTCAAATTTGCCTTTAGAAAGCATAAAAAAAATCAAAATATTTCAAAGTTGGTTATATGGGCATTTTTAAAAATTTTTGGTTATTTGGTTTAATTGTTAGCCAGTGTTGTTTTAAGTTCTAAAACATACACAAGATTTGAAACTTTCCAATTCCAATGCTTGAGGTGATCAGACGTTTATTATGCTTTAATGCCCAATGTTTGTCCTTCATTAAGAATTACCATGGGAAGCACTCAAATAGAAAAATAGGTGATCAAACTTAGTAGCTTAATTTGTTAGTTTCTAAGGTGCCACAAGTACTCCTTTTCTTTTAGCTTAATTTAGTAATTCCAAAAAAACTTGGCTTGAAATAGTCTACAAGGAAAAAGCTTCCTGATACAGGCTCAGTATCGAGTATAAATAAAGTAGTATTACCTCCACTGTTTTGGCTAGGACATACTCTTCAGAAGAGGAGAGAAACAGATCTGTCTAAAGCAGAAAAATCTGGGGCATCACACTGAACATAAAGTCACTGGGTATGCTAACTGTTAGATGCACTTGGGGTGCAGTTTTACAGTTCCAGTAGATATTGGACACACATGTACACAGGTTTCCCTGTAACAAGAATTATTCAGCATTTGTGAAGCATTTAAGGCAGATTAATTTGCATTTCACAGATCCTGAGGCACTCAAAGCCTCCATGCAAGTGGTGTTCATGTTTCAACATCACAAGGATCCTCTTCTAGATGGCAGTTGCATTGTGGATGCACCTAGGGCAGAGTTGACCTTAAAGCTTTGATTTCCCTAACTAAGACTAGATTACAGTCCTCTAGATGAGGCTCAGATATCGAAAAATATAAATCTGATCAGATATCTTCACAAACATTAAAGATTTGGCTTCAAACAAAAGGTGCTAACAGAAATACCCCCGCTTCTGACTGCACTGTTGGACTGAGACAGTAACATCATGAATAGCAAGGCCTAAGGTCAAACTCTGCTTCTGTGTGTATAAATACTTAGTCAGGTAGTCGGTGACAAAGTGACAGCAGCTATTTTACATTTAAGGGAGATGTCTTTGTGGAAGATGAAGTCCACATCTGCATGCTTCTCCTTCGGCACCGTGGATGGCTGCTTAATTCAGTTTTAGTCAAGACTCTTTTTGGTGCTAGAAGCTGCAAATTAATTTCTACATCTCCATGGAAAAAGTTTGTGTGTGTTGGGGTTGGGGGGGATCTGTCTGTTCCATCACCAAACATTTTCAGTGTTTTAGACTTCATGTTGAGGGACAATAGGAGTCCCTGCTTCTTTATTAGACAGTATTCTTCACACACCAAGGAAGAAATCAGTTTGCTTCCTCCATATACTTTGATATCCCTATATTGCTAATCCTCATTAAACAGCAGATCATATCTGACCCTGTAATTACATGGTCTATGGAGTAATATCTATAAAATTATGTCACTGCTACAATCCTCTAACTTATTCAATTCATATCAAAAGTGGATCAAAGGCAAAGGCTTCTAGCAGTAGTAATGCTTCGATGACCCACAGGGAGAACAGACAGAAATCTCAAAAGATCACAGCACTGTAGAAGGGAGGACTCACCGCTACAGCACCCCCTCACAGCTGGGTCCGGCATAGCAGGTCTGTCCTGTGTTGCACCATCTGGTCTGCTGCTTCTTTTGATATAGCCCTCCAGTCAAGTCACTTTAAAAATCTCTCTCCTTTTAGGATAATAGAAACAAGTGTCCAATCTCTCCATCTGAGCCTAGTGGCCCAGTCATCCTTTTACTCAGGGCTCTCACAAGTCTGTATCCCTTTTTGTCAGGATATTTATGCCATCTTCCACAGTGGCTGGTAAGGGAACACAGACCCACCCTCTACATGGGATTCCAGTCCAGAGACCCTAAGACAGGCAGTCAAGGTTCACTCCACCGGACTTCTTCCTACCCAGCCTTGCCACTTATCCCGCAAAAGCTTTCCTTTTCCCTACAGGTCTCTTTACACCCTCCTAAAGTGACTACAGAGGTTCTCCCTGTAGCCCCCTTCTGGTCTAACCTTCCTCTGTCTATCCAGCCCCTCCCCAGCTGGGTTTCATCATTAATTAGGCCAACCACAGCCTCCAGATGCAAGCAGCATTGGCCTCCCTATCCCACGTTCACCTTTTCATCACCTCTGTGGGGTTAGGCATCCCATCATAGGCAAACACTTTGTTAAATGACTTGGACCAAAAGTTTAAGTCACTATTATAAATATAAGGGGGTGCAGAGTGACCTTTCACTATTCCATTAGAGCGAGACAAAATAAAGGGAGTTTGGCTCATATCCACAAAAGGTACTTAGACACTTAAATCCCAGTTTTAGGTATGCTAAGTGGCTGCTGCATTGGGTCCCATTGAAGCAGCAGCACTTACAACTTTTAGCCCAGTGGTCAGAACACTCACCTGTGCTGAAGGAGCCCTGGGTTTGTTTCACCCCTTCTGCCTGAGGGGAACAAAGGATTTGAACAGGGGTCTCCCACCTCTCAGGAGAGTGCTCTAACCACTGGGTAAAGTTATAATGTTGGCATAGGTACTTGCGCGCCCCCATATATGCTGCATTGGGGGGACATGTGGGGTCAGAGAGCCTGCTGGCTGGAGAGGTGGCAGCAGCCAGGCCTGGGCGGGGATTGGAGGGGCCAGGCTGCTGGGAACAGGGGCTGAGCAAGGCAGAGGGCCCCCGCTCCCCAGCACCTGTCCAGCTTCCTCAGACCCTGTCCACAGCAGCTGGGCCCAGGTGGGGAGCAGAGGGGACGGGCCACCATCACCTTCCCAGCTAGGCCCTTTCTCAGGCAGCTACCAAACCGCAGAGGCACCCACCCATAGCAGACATGAGAAACAGCTGCTTCCCATCCCCTCTGCTCCCTGCCTGGGCTCAGCTGCCAGGGAAAACAGCCGAGCGAGCCAGAATCGTGTCAGGGAAGACAAAGCGGGAGAAAGACAGAGCCCTTCCTCGCCGCAGATAACTCTGCTGGGGTGAGGAGAGCACGGTGGTCCCCAGGCTGGGTGCAGGGCCGGGGGTCATTGGAGAAGGCACCAGGAGCAGGTTCCCTGGCCTCTGCTCAGCTGGAAGTAGAGGCATTGCCCATATCCCATGCCTCCGCTGCTGACGTGTCCACAAGCTCGAAGGAGACACTGGTGCTGTGAGTCGCCCCAGGGCTGGGCTGGCCCCAGCTGGGCCCAGAGGCACAAGCTCCCCACTCCTGTGCCCCAGCTCCCTATGAGCCGGCGGGATTGGCTGCCCTGGCCCAAGGAGGTGGGGCTGGAAGTTCCTCCCACAGGCAACACTGTGGGGCTGTCATGTGCTCTCCCCTTTTACATTGTGTGTCCCCCAGTATTAGCAGGCAGGAGTTATCTATGCCCATCCCATTAACTCCTCTGGCAGTTGTGTGTGGATTGAGGCAGGCACCTAACACCTTCTCACAAGAAATGACTTAGGCACCTAAGTCGCCTGGCTCCCAGAGAGGGGTTCCTAGCTGTGGATTGCTAGCAGAGATAAGCACCTCCCTGCAGCCCACACTGAGCACCTATATATGAGAAGAGCGGGGCTTATGGCGCACACACACTCACCCTTATCAGCGTCACTCATGGGCTTGTTTAGGTGGCTCCTTGCCTAGCACGTTGGCTTTTATGGATCACATTCTGAGCTGCCAATCTGTCCCCGCACATTGTACAGGGAGCCTCGACACCTAACTCAGGCTTTGTGGATTGCATTGTTATTCCTGTGATTTTTCTAGGTACCCAGAAATTAGGCATTGCAACACATAGTATTGCAACTCACGAGTCCCTTTGTAGATCCAGGCCTTTGTGCCCTTCACAGGAAGGGAAGCTTAAGGATCACAGACATGGTGCTAAATCCTGACTCAACCTTTACTCAGCTACAATGCCCATTGAATTCAGTGAAAGTTTTGATGGGGGAAAAAATTGAGTTCAGGATTTGGATATCTCCTTCCAAAGTGTGCTTCTGTCTAGAATTTATTGTATGGGATGGTTTAAAAGAAGCTTACAAACATAGGGCCCAGCCTTGAATTCCTTACTAAGGTAAAATCTAAAAGCTGGTTGTATGCAGGCAAAACTGTGTTCATGAACATACATTTAAATTCCAACCAGCTTTTTGGTTGAAATCATGTTTCTCTCTCTTATAGTCATGTCTCATGAACATATGTGTGTGTGTGTGTGTGTGTGTGTGAAGGGTTTTTTGTTTGTATGAATGTTTCTTTGTACCCCTACCCACATTTGCTAGTGACTAAGGCTATTTGTACATAAAGAAGAATGCTCACCATTTTTGTTGGGGTTTTTTTCCTTACTTAAAAAGGTTCAATCATCCAATTAGTGAGGAAAAACACTCCCATGTGACTTAGTCAGCCAGGTAAACCTCACAAATAATGATAGTGAATAGGCTACAGTCACAGTTTGGGAATAATCCATTGCCTGAAATGTGCTCACAAATTTTTTAAAAGCAAATGAATGAATGAAAATCAAAATCTGTTTGTAAACAGAAGAAGGGCTAGATCCTTCAGAAAATGTATTCAAATGAATCATTTGATCAGCGCTGGCCAATTTTCATTGAACTCAGTTTTGCCTAAGTACAGGCTTCTGAACTGGATTATTCACTAGTGAAGGCTGAAAAGGATATCTTTCTAAAACTTCTGATAGGTGCTACAGAATACCACAGAAAACTGGGTATTTGGAAACATTCATTTGTGACAGTTAAGTTGAGGACTGACGTTGAACGATAATGTCTGTGCTTTCTGAGAAAGCCTGACCAACACAGATGATTAAGGCATATAGGCTCAGTATGCAGTATGTGACACACTATAGACAAGGTCTGGCATAGATGGTGGCAGATTAAGTGACGGTTTCATTTTCTGCTGCAACAGTTGACATCCATGGGGCACGACTGCTAAAACCTTTCAAGGCAGAGCAGCAGCTGCAGCAATGTCTGCTATGCTCACAGAAAGTCCGCCTTAGGAAAAACTAGATCTGGCTAATTACACTATGTGGCTGTGCCAGAGGGTTTAGTAGCTAGGGATCAAGTTGTGGGTAGGGGCTTCCACAGGGAAAGGGGCAACTGGAAAGGGGGCTTCTGTGGTCCTTAAACAGGAGCAGAAGTACATGGTCAGACTCAGAGTGTTTTTGTTGGAGAAGTTGCCTAAGAATATTTCTACCAGCGACAAACTCAAACCAGAGCAGCCAGTCCAATATCTCTTGAATTTTCAGGACACACATCTGATTTTTAAGGCGCTTGTCCACTTTCCAAGTTCTAGTAGTGGAATGGACATTGTTGGAGTATCTTCCCAACCTCATTCTCCTAAGCTAAGAATAAGATGTTTATTTCTACTGTTTCAATTCTGGTGGATAGAAAAGAGGTGAAGGAGTGCAGTTCAGGTTCAACATGGAGCACTACAGATGGGAAACCAGAAAAAAAATCAAAGGAATAAGTTGACTGTGAACAGTGACTATGGGAAGTATGGTGCCAGAGGCACAATTTTTGAAGGGTCTGGTGAAGAAAAGTTGCCTGCCCAACACTGTATCCATCTACACTGTTATGCATCAATTGTGGTGTCTAAGAATCCACAAATGTTTTTTTACAACTGACACAAAAAGATTTCAGTATCTCCTTCTGACTTTCCTTCCCCCAGTCTCTTAGGTGGTATTTTGTTGTAAATATGTGATTTTAGTGGGGTTATTGAAGGACAACTAGATCAAAGAAGTGGCATGTTACACTGCCACTGACAGTGTAAGAATACGCAAGCTTTCCCAGACTATCTGGAGGAGGGAGAGACAGTACACTCAGCCCTTTGAGGGACGGAGTGCTTCATGTTGCTCCTTAAGCAACCATATAGCCAATAGAGCAGTATTATTGACAGGCCACAAAGGAACCCTATCCAGTCCTCTGCTGGAATGACAAGTCAACAGCTGCTTTTGAGAGAAGGACTGAATAGGTGAAAGAGTATTGGGTGAAATGCTAGTCCCAGTGAAGTCACTGGGAGATCTGCCATTGACTTCAGTGGAGCCAGATTTCACACATTGAGTTCAGAGGTGTTTCAACATCACCTAAAAAAAAGGTGGTGAACTATTTGTGCAATTACACAATTTTCAAATAAAAAGACGACAGAATTAGCTGGCCACTACAAGGAAAAGGAATGAGTGGTGAATGAAGATGCATATTCAGAGCAGGGGAAATGGATTGAAAAGTTGGCAAATAAGGTAGAAAAGACAACCAACAGAGTGAGTACAGCAGATCTGAAAGAAGATAAATGGATAATTTAACAGCCATTCAGTTTTCAAGAAAGACGAAGAACAAACTATATTGCATCAGAAAAGGACTCGAAATGATGATGGATGAAACACTTTTAAGCGTTGAACACAACAGAATCACAGTTACCTGCAGAATTCCCATCTGAGGATAAATGTAAAGACCTAAATAAGGATATGACACTGATATGGATTAACGAGTTTTTCAAAATCTATTTAACGGCAAGGCAGAAGGCATTGATCACTCCTCAAAACAAATGTTGAAAGGAAAGGGGTAGAGTCATCTCATATTTTGCACAAACTGTTAAAATATGTGGGATCAAGAGCAAAACCAGGAATTGCAGAACCAAATAAAACATTACATTGGCATTTATGAAACAGTAAGTCACCTTCTCATGGAAAAAGGAATATACTGATTCCTTGGTTTTATTAAGTTATTATGAACAGATGGACTATCAGTTTGCCTAGAAACTGTAGCAGCACATCAGTTGAGCTGTTTCAATAGATTTCCAATCTCTCAGTCACATTTCTTCCCTTTGACAAGAAGAACAATTTTAACTCTGATCAGAGCACACTTTGCTACAAAGCACTTACATGTATAATATACTTTTTCTTTATTATAGCATATGGGTCATTTTTATCAATAAAAAGAAGTTTGTTTTATGAATCCACTCAGCCATAACTTTATTAGAAACAGATATTGCCGCATTATTTTTGGTAATGTACAGAATGTTTTGCTATCACCCGAAGGAAACTTTAATAACTGTTCAGTTCAAAGGATGTTGAATATATTTTGTGTGCCAGATCACTACTCCTCAGTTTGCTCCTCCTGCATCATTGGGGGTCACTACATCCAGGTGGATTCATTCCCTAGCGAGGGCAGGCACTGTTTTCTTCACCACGCTCCTTTGGAAATTTCTTTGGAGAGCAGCTGTAAATGATATTCGTAGGCTTCAGAAAACTACACTGGCAGAAGTCTCAAAGGAACACAATGATTAAGTGCATCTTCTAGCTGCCCTAGCCACACACCTTCCCAGCCAGGACTTTGGGGGCCGTGCTTGTCCCTTGTGGGCTACCCATCATGGGGAGAGCGCAGTCTTTTTCTATACCTGTAGTCTCCTCTTGTGGTGCACTTAACTGTTTTGGAGTTTTGGATCTGACAACAGAAGCTGAAACAAAGCAAAGTTCTCACACAACTCCATAAAGAGGCTTCTGGAAGCTATTCAAGCTGTTGTCCTTCATCTTCTGTAGCAAGGCTCCAGAAAACAGACTTCTTTTAGCAAGAGAGTTTTGTTTGTCAGTACTAGCCTGTATGCAGAGATAGCAAACCAAAGGATGATTTTGGTTTTGCAGAACATCTTCTGTCAGACTAAAGCTGTGGGTGGCTCAGGTGTAGGTCCCATTTTCCTCTGACCTCAAAATAGTCAGAGTTTCAGATAAATGGTTCACCTTTGGCCCATGTATTCTTCTCTTATGAAAGCCACATCAGCAAAACTCAGGGTCCAGTTCAGCTCTGTTGTGACACCATTGACTTTAGTGGAGCATCACATACTTACACCTCATCTGAATTTCTCTCTATGGCTTCCTGGTCGCTAACTCTCCCTTCCAAAATCAGGAAGTTCCTACACAATAAAAATGAGTAATTAGAAATCAGTGGATTCCAAAGCAGAGTAAACATTGAGACCTATAAAATTCTGACATGCTCAAAATAAAATAATTTTTGTGGTCTTATTGCATAGCTTGCTTTATAAATATTAGACCTGCAGTCATACTTCCTTGGGCTGCAATCTTGTCAAAGCTGACACATTAAACAAGGTCGGAACTGGTCAATATTTGGATAGGAGCCTCCAATGAAAATCCTAGGACCTGCAGAAAATGGTATTTATGATTCAGTAGGTGCCATTCTTTCCCTGACTCAATTTGGCTTTGGGTGAGATGCTGAGTTTGATTTACACAGCATATTGGACTACCCGAGATAGGTCTTCTCTCCCAAGCCATACTGCTCTGGGGACCCTTAAGGAAACAGTCCTCCTGAGATTTAAACTGTCTGGGAGCTGTTAGCTAAGTGCTCTTAGCAGAGGCTCCTCAACTCTGGAACTTACCTCACTGGTCTGACAGAGCTAATTTATTAACTGTTGGAGTGTAGGGCAAGGGCAAGACTAGCTTTAATTAAACTAGTATGGCAAAAATAGCAGTGAAAATGGAATGGCGCTTGCTTGCCACAGACCCTGGCTACACGCTCGCATTGCCAGCCCGCACTGAAGCCCATCATCCATGTCTTCACTGCTAGCATGGGATAGCTTACTCAAGCTGCACTCACACCTCCACTTGCAGTGCAGGCATACCCTAATCTTTACTCCACCTCTGTAAGGTAGGCAAGATTTACTATCCACATTGTACAGATGGGGGAAAATGGGGCAGCACAGTTAATTAACTTGTCCTAGGCTGCAGAAGGAGTCAGTGTCAGCCAGGATAAAAAGTCAAGAAATCCTGGCCCTCAGTTCTCTGCTCAGACTACTTGACCATATGCACCAGTTAGTAACAGGCAAAGTTTGTAACAGCTGCAGCACAGTCTGTTAAAGCCAGTGGTATGCCAGTCAAAAACGTATCTAATCTTACCCTCTTTGATCCCAGGCATGCAGCTCTGTTTGCCTTCATAGCCTTAACTCTGTCCTCTTGTGCATATGCATTATCACAAAGCATTATGACAGCTTCCATGATACAGTCACACACTATTTTTCAAGTAATACAAGTCTTTGTCAGACTTTTTTTCTTACACCTTTGTCAGCTGCATCCTATAAAATTCACAGTAAATATATAGCGCTCCTGCCTCATTCACTATGCATCTTTTACACAAACTTTCCTTCTCTCTTGTGTGGTCTATGCAGAGTAACAAAAAGATACAACAACTGAGTTTGTAGAAAAAAATTGTGTGATACAGTACCATTTGAGAAACAGTGTTTAATCATATATTTAAAATCTGCAGTATATAGACAGAGGTGTATTTATACATGCCAACTTCACTGGTATTTCCTAACTTTTGAGTGCCTCCTAGATAGCCAACAAGAATGTTTTCTTAACATTTTTATAATGGAAGATGGAGACAAACAGCATTTACGCTGGCTAGGATAACTTTATAAAAAATATCAATCTTGTGGCCTGATCCTGCACCTGTTATTCATGTGACTAGACCACCCCATTGACATCAGTATGCCTACTTGTGTACCTACAGGTTTCAGGTTGAAAGTTAGAGGTGCCAGTGTTGGATTCTCCTTATGTTTCAGAGCATAAGCTGATCACCAGCTGGGGGTCATAGAGAAATTTTCCTAGGGTACAAAGATGAACACAACAACAGGTGCATTATTGGGGGGTTTGTGGCTTTTTCTGAAGCATCCAATTTCATGCAGCTGTTGGTGACCAATCCTTTGCCCACTGAAGTCAATGGGAAATTTGCATCAGTAGGAGATGGACTGGATTTTATTAACATGGACACCAAATTAACTGGATTGCTGGCATGACAGTTCCTATGAGCAATAAATGAAAGAAAAGGGTTGCATGAAGAAACAGTACTTCAAGGGATTTTCAATCAGTAAAACAGAAAGTAAATTGTAGAACAAAGAGCCAGAGGTGTATAACCCTGATTGGGCTAGAACCAAATAAACTTAAATAGCTTTAAGAATAAATTGGTGAATTAACTCAGATCATGGACAAGTGCTATGAATGTAATGCAGTAAATGTTCAAGAACCTGCCAGAGAGGAGAGAAATGTGTTGCTTTTGAGATAATTTCCCAGAAGCTTCATAAAGAAAATTGATTAGAGGAATTTAATAAGTAAAACAGGACCAGAAATATAGTAATCAAATGAGTTTTTAATTACCTCTCAGGCAAAAATAAAATCCAGTTTGTATCAGAAAAGTCCTAGTGAAATGCTTTGGTCACTGGGAAAAAAAAAAAAAAAAAAGCAAAGCTAATTTCCATTGGAATTATAGTAGTAGGTTTAATTAAGAGTAGGATCAAAATAAAGGGGTCTCAAAGCCAGAAGCAGTGTTTTAAAGATCAAGTCAGTGTCTCAATAAAGACATTTTATATATTCTGTGCAAAATCAGCACTTTGGAGCATTTCTAACAAAGGGTTGCTTGATAAATGTGTAACACAACCTAATGTTTTTTAAGAGTCCACTCCGTATTCTGTAACTATTTAACAGAATTAATTGCCTGTGATGTAATAAGACTAAAAATCAAAGATCTGGTTTATTCTTTGTGAAATACTGCTTTTAATTTATTTTACCCAATTTTAATATCCTTAGGTAATGTTACGGAGTACATGAAGTATCCTAAAAGTGTTCTCATCCCTGTTATTTAGTCTGTAAATCCCTGAGTTGCTAGCCCTGTTAATATATACTTAAATCCAAATTTACGAGCAATCTGTATATCCACAGAGGGAATCAAAAGGATGTTCACAGCTCATAAAATATGTTGATTAACGTGGGGTTCAAAAAGTATGGTTGGATCCATTCTTAGTACAGCTAGGGCCAATACTGTTTTCCCTTTTAGGAGCCAGGAGCAGGATTTCGTCCTTTAGGCTTAACTTGGTCCACGTTAATGTACCCATGGGGACAGTGGAAACCCCAAGCAGAGGTACTGCACAGTACTTGTGGCAGCAGAATATCTTGGCCATGTATAATGCCAGCAACTCCACCTTCATCAACCAGTATGAAGCCACCACTGCACCACGTTTGGTTTGCTACAGATGATGATATCGACTGTACAGCAGGGTGGGAAATGCACAGGGCCACAGAATGCAAAGAACAGACCTGCCTTGGTTCTAGGACCCCCTTATCACCCATACTGTACAAGCTACAGGCATTCAGCGCTGATGTGCTGGCATAGAAGTGTTATTCTGACCAGGAGCAATAGACCTTGCATAACAGCAGGCCAGTACAGAGTCTGCCAGGAACTGAAGAACCAGTATGAGGCAGCGCCAGGTGTGCCCTAGTTCCCAGTCTCCTACATCTCCTTTAAATTCACTGTAGGCAGCTATATATTATCAGTGCAAATATCTACGACATGGGCAATGTGTAGATCATTCTGTGCTTTCAGGTCACGGGGTCAGGAAGGTCTGAGTGCAGAATGCTATGTTTCTGCCTAAAGACAGTTCAAAAGTGGTGATTTGTAAAAAAAATATTTTATCAAAAATGTGCATCTTTTTCATCAAAATTTTGAAAATTCAAGACATTTCTGCCAGTTCTAGCCTTGTCTGTTGATGGACATCTGTGCAAGTATTGCCATCGCCGTGACAAGATGACTGCTTTGCACAGGAAGTTCCCGGTGAACTGCCATCAGGGCCTGTATGCCTCTGAATTCTGGAGGGGGTTGGCTGTCCACACCAGCAATGAGTTTCTACCACAGATATTAAAGTTTATATTGAGCTGTTTCACACAGGTTTGCAAAAATACATAGTGCTCTGAAATAAAGGGCTAAAACTGCAGAGAGCTCAGAGGTGGGCTAGTTGCCACCAATAGAAACATTATTCATTTAAACAAGCTAAGTCCTAAAATGTTGTTACAAAATAATGAAATGCCACTGTCAGGCAATAACATCTCTGGACCTTATTGGGAGACAACGTTAAGCCTGGTCTCTAACCCCTCCCATTGGGCTTCACGTCTTCACTCCATGGTAACTGCATAGTTGAAGCACTTCACGGTAGATTTACTCCATGCTCTAGACAAATCAATTAGTTACTTATGGTCTGATTTTCAAAGATACTGATCACTTGCATTTCCTACCAAATCAACTGACATTGCGGATGCTCAGCACATCTTAAAATCAGGCCATTGAACTTTAACTATCATGCAGGAATTCAATTAAAAATCTACCAACATTTACTTCAGTAGCTAACCAAGTCCCCATGCCTTACAGGGTACCCATATTAACGTACATTTCTAAACAGTCTTCTGGGCTCCTGGGCCATTTAAGCTGATCGCAGGTGAAAATCTTGGTGATTTGGTTTAAATGACAGGATTAACAGCAAAAAATCCATTCCTACTCACCCCTATATTTTTAAACATTCTGCAAGTCTATAAAATTAATATTTTGTTGTCTGCTCCTTCATTCTCCCTTCTCACCCCATTCCTCCAGCTTTTGCTTCAGACTGCAGACATGCCCTTTACATTCCATCACAGAAAGCAGCCTATTCAACCTGCTCGTAGAGGCCTCATATTGTGAATGAAAAGGGCTGCACAAAGAGTGATACAGCAATTACGCTTCCTTTATCTGAAATCTAGCATATCTGACCAACACAGGGCTCCATACACTTCAGACTTAGGAGGCATACTGCTTTGCCCATTGCTGCCTGGAATCTCCATAGCAGGCATACTGATTTGCCCATTCTTCTCTGAGGCCCCAGCTTTGGAAAAACAGTGTCAGAGCCAGGGTGCAAATTGTGACTTCTCAAGCATACATACATAGTTCCAAAGTAAAGGTTTTAAGTTAAAAGGAAAATATACATCTCTAGTAATCTTCCTATGAAAGTCTACCATGGCTATGTCATTTGGGGCCTGGTCCAAAATCCACTGGAAAAATTCCCATTGACTTCAGGTCAAGCCCCCGTAAGGCTGTTGGCTTCAATGAGACTGAAAAAGAACCTACTTCTGTGCTTTATTCAAGTTGCTGCACACATTCTTTATTTGACTATATGCAGCTTACGTGAGTGTTATCTGAACTTCTAAACTGAACTGAGCGGTGATGCGGCTCCAGCCTTGGAAAGCACATGCAGGTGCTGACAGTTGCTGACTGCAATGGGTTGCTTACACACATAAGGTGAAATCTAAGCTCCTCCATCATCAAGGGGATCAGAGGCTCGTTCATGTGAAACCCATGAACTCTTTTTAACTTTGTGCATCTTGTCATTTAACTAATAGGCCTCCCGTTCATAGATACCAGTGACCAAGGGACTGATCCTGCAACCCTTACCCTTCTGAGTAGCCCCAGCGATATCAATGGCATGACTCACAGGAGTAAAGGAAGACTAAACTATTTGTGTTGCCAACTTAGCATGAAAAACAGAGTAATATCATGCATCTGGTGTTTTACTTAGAGCCCCAGCTGCTGGAGACAAGTGATTATGTGAGACTCTTGGCTTTCATTTCAAACAAAAAGTCAGGGTGAGATTCTATACTGAGCTTCTAAGGGTATGGCTCTAGCCCAGGAGTAGGCAAACTTTCTGGCCAGAAGGCCACATCTAGATATGGAAATTGTATGGCGGGCCATGAATGGTCACAAAATTGGGGGTTGGGATGCAGGAGGGGGTGAGGGCTCCGGCTGGGGGTGCAGGGTCTGGGGTGGGGCCAAAAATGAGTTCAGGGTGCAGGAGGGGGCTCCAAGCTGGGGCAGGATGTTGAGGTGTGGGGGGGATAATGGTTCTGTCTGGGGGCTTTGGGGTAGGGCTGGGGATGAGGAGTTTGCGGTGTGGAAGGATGCTCTGGGCTGGGACCGAGGGGTTCAGAGGGCAGGAGGGAATCAGGGCTGGGCAGAAGGTTGGGGCACGGGAGGAGGTCAGAGGTGCAGGCTCCGGGTGGCGCTTACCTCAAGCAGCTCCCAGAATCAGCAACATTCCCCCCTCCGGCTCCTATGTGAAAGCGCAGCCAGGCTACTCAGAGCACTTCCCTGTCCACAGGCGCCGCCCCTGCAGCTCCCATTGGCCGTGGCTCCCAGCCAGTGGGAGCTGTGGGGGCGGCGCTTGGGGCAGGGGAGTGTGCAGAACCCCCTGACTCTCCCTACGCATAGGAGCCAGAGGGGAAATATGCCACTGCTTCTGGGAGCCCCGTGGAGCAGGGCAAGCTCCCGACCCTGCTCCCCAGCTGGAGCAGGGCAAGCCCCAGACCCCACTCCCTGGTGGGAGCTCGAAGGCCGAATTAAAATGTCTGATGGGCTGGATGTGGCCCGTAGTTTGCCCACCCCTCCTCTAGCCCCTGGAGCAATAGGGTGCACACAAACCATTCCTTTGATCTGTGAGCCACTTAGGGTATGACTAACCAGCAAAAAAGGTGTGTTCTTACCCCAGGGTAGCTAACCCACATTCTCTAACCGAGGTTTAAATAGCAGTAAAGGCACAGGAACTTGACTTTTTACTCTGGTTAGCAATTTGAGTTCAAGCCCAGGCTCTCCTACAGGCTTTAACTAGAGCTGCTAAACCCAGTTAAAAGCCAAGTGGCCATGTCTTCACTGCTATTTTAACCAGAGTTAGCTAGCCCAAGTTAAGAACATACCCTAAGTGACTCAGCACAGAACTCACAGCTCCAGGAACTGCAGATGCCCCCTTCTGATCCTGGGCTGCCCCAGGGGCTGGAGAGGCCTTTAGCAGCCTTCCCAAGTTACTCTACAGGTCACATTGCTGTCTGGCATCTCCACAGCACTGCATGCTGCGGCCCTGCTCCCAACACATACCCCTACATACACCTGGGAATTGTGAAAGGGTCCTTGAGAGAAAGTCTTACGCCTGTCTGCCCCAGTGCCTACACTGGAAGCCATTTTCCTTGTCTGCATACAGGGCTTTTCAAGCCTTTGTACTGGGTAAAGTAGCAGTATAAAGAGGCTGGAGTTGGGGTGAGGATGTCACCCTAAGTCTCTAGCCCTCATGACTGTGGAGAGAAGTTTGAAAATGTAACCTGACTACACCCTGAAAGCTCAAACCCAGAAGACAAATAAAAAGAACCTAAAATGTATTGTTTTAAAATGTCTTGATTTTTAAGCCAATCTCATGATTTTTGAATGTTTGGGGTTATCAATACTGGTGCAGCCAGCTGGTTCCCTTCATCCAATTGTTCCCTGTGTGTTGGATCAGAGGATCAGAAGTATTGTCAGTATTTATTTTTTTTTCTCTCTTCCTTTTTTAATCTTTCTCCAGTCTCTAGTGAAGGTGAATGTGAAACTGAAGCCCATGTTGGACTCTGTGGCAGTAAACAGGGGTAAATGGGAGGATCTGGACCAGAAAACACTTCTCTCCCAGACAGCACCCTCCTCCTCATCTTCCAGCTTTACTTTGTCTCTTGAAGACATACATTAAGCCTGCGAATGTCAGCTGCTGTTGTGATAACAGCTGTCTGAAAGGCAGAGTTGTAAGCTTAGTTGCATCATTTTAAAAAAATGCTTCTACAGACCTGATTAATTGATTGGATATAATTTTGCTGGCCATGGCTTTTATGTAGGAGTTCAGTTGGTCTGAAAAGAAGGCCTGTAATAAGATGATGCTGATATCTGGAGTCACATGGAAGATACAGCACAAGAAGCAGTCATTCAGCTCCACCACATTTCAATTGCTGCTGTAATAAAAACCAAAACACACACACACACACAGAAATACAAGAACTTCAGCTTAATAAAATAAATTAATACAGAGCAGACTTGGAATGCACATTTATCAATGCATATGCAAGGAGCTGCAGGAAAACAGAATAGTGTGCATTTCCTTTTTGTTTTGGATCTTTTCAGTATTTGTTATGAACCAGTTATGCTTGCTTTTGTAATGTCTCTCTCATTCTTCCTTCCTCTTTTATGCTTGAGTGTTCTGAAAAGCCTGCTTTGTATTCTACAGAAGTATTTTTTTACAACAAAGCTTCTTAGTGATTGATCAGGGCCTTCAGAATTGTCCATCTTTGCTACATTTAAAAACAAACTTTATTATCTTTAAAAATATCAACCTGTCCCAGCTCCCCTAAGATATTCATATTAACAATGCAGTGAATTACTTTACAGGTGGAAATTTGTATAAAGGCAAAAATTATTGCATGGTAATTTGGGTTCATTTTTTTTAGAAATACTATTTTAAAGCATTCATTTTTTAAGCTGCACTGTCCCCCAAGGAAAGGACTAATGGCCTTTAATGAAAATAGGATAAAAAGGAAATGTATTGCCTTGTACTAGAGAATCTGCATTGAAGGGTTTACTATGGATGTGTCTTTCTGATATAATTTCCAACAGAGATGAATATTTTGACTGTTACCCATAAGAAATGGGGGGGGGGGGAATAGAGTACCATCACACTGGATATCGACTACTTCCTATTTCTCTTACCATCTCTTTTACCCTATGACAGCTAGCAGAAAGCAAATCCAAGGTCACATATCTGATAAACAGTTGTACATAAAACTTTAATCAATTGTGATAGATCAAGAATTCAAACATGTCTAGTTCTCAGTGACCACACTAGCACAAGAAAGTTGGCCTCTTCAAATTAGTGCAGAGATCCTTGGCAAAACAGCTCTGTAATCTGAGACTGCTTGCTCTATTCCAAGCACCTGAATACAAGAGGATGCATGATAGAATGCTTCCCACCTTTACGGCTTCTTAAGCACCAAACTGCCCCATTCAGGAAAAAGAAAGTTACTATGGTCATCAGTTATTGGAGCCCATGACAATGTCATTTTGAAACTAGGAACGGCTACCACTAGGTAAAAACAGCATAAGAAATTAAAGCCAGATTCTGATCTCTTTTACACTGGTGTCAAACCAGAATAACTCCTCCAACTTCAGTGGAGATACTCTGGATTGTCATTGGTGTAACCAAAATCAGAATTACCCATAGGGCCAAATTTTCAAAAGAGCCAAGTACCATCCTCTCCCACCTGGGCACCTAAATCAGGTGGGCACTGAGCACTTTTGAAAATCTGACCATTACTATCTAATTGACGATTTTTAAAAAGATGTCCATTTACTAAAATGCCTTGTACTACTTATAATTTTTGTAGACATTAGAATGCCTAAAGATTCCAGAACCACTGCAAGAAAATCTAGTTATCTAAACCACTGAACCATATCATGTTTGCTACCAAAGAGAAATGGGGGGTGGGAGAAAATCTATGCTATACAGAGATGAAAATCTGCACTGTATGAACTTGTTTCTGTTACCTCTCCACCTCCTCACTCCTTCCCCAGTAATGAAAGAGCTGGGATAGTCTGCTGCAAACCTGTATAAAACTTATTTATATAAAACGTGCTTTATGGGAAAAGCAGAGACCATGACTGACTTGGTACTGCTGGCAGCTATACAGTACATAGCTTTCCTGAATTTTGATATTGCATATTGGTAAGTGTACCATAATTTAAAGTACATATCCTATAGCTTCCTCCAAGGTTGAGTTTTCCCTCATTTCCTTTCCTTTTTACTGGCTTCAATGCACTGTTGCCCATAGCAACACCCACTGGCAGTGATGGGAATTCAACACCGCTGCAACCTGACATACAGTTAAGGCCTTAACAATGTCAACCATCAATCAAATGGCTATTTGTAATTGCCTCCATCTATTTCTCCTGTCTTGTGGTATCTTTTCTATTGTGGGTCAAAATTCAGAAACTGCTGACTAATGCAACGGTTCTAGTCCTCCACAACAAGAAAGCAAATGAAAAAGTGTAACAAGATCCTCATCAAATTCTGCTTTCAAACACATTGATGCAATTCTGTTGAAATCAGTAGGGTTGTACTTACTGGTGGAAGTGAGAAGAGAATCTGACCACTAGTGTTTTTAAGACTGAAATACTAAAGTCGTGAGCAAAAAAAAAAGCAACTTAACACTAAAGTTTTCACACTTTTAGCTCAAAATCCTGGCAACACATTTGCATTTTTTCAGAAAAGGGGGAGATTCTGTACAGAAAAACGTACAATACTGGTTCTCAAGACTTAAGATGGTGTCAGGGACCTTTTTCACTGTGTGTCAGCTTCATTTATAAAGGTTTTGGTGTTTGTTCATTGGTGCAAAAACAGCTTTTCTAGAGAAACTGAAACTTTGCCTGAACTTAAATCTGTTTTGTAAGCTTATTCTAGGAAAGACGTGCAAGAGAGATCACTGAAACGTGTAGAATAAGGGCCAAATCCTGCAGTCCTGGTTCAGTTCCCTGCCCTTCACAGGTGCAGAGATCCAGCTGGGTTCCACTGCAAACGTGGGAGGAGCAGATGGGGGAGGGAAGGCTTGTAGGGAGTGTATATCCCTTACCTGTTTGCAATGACACAGGGAATCTATGGGGGTCAACAGGGGTTTAGCAGGACACAGGTGGGGCAGAGGATGATGGATTGGTACCCAGAAAGAGGGGCTACTATCAGTGTTCCCTCTAATTTTTCCCCACACATGTGCAGAATGAATTTTGTTATGTACACATCACCTTCATATTGGTGCACATAACAAAATTCATGTGGTGGGGGTGGGGCTGAGAGGTTTAAAGCGGGCTCAGGGCTGTGCCAGAGGGTTGGGGTATGGGGGGGGAGCAAGGGCTCAAGATGGAGGGTGGGGCCGGGGATGAGAGGTTTGGGGTGCAGGAGGGTGCTCTGGGGCTACGGCGGGGAAAGAGGACTCCCCCCAGTTCTCTCTCCCTGAAGCAGCACCTGAACTGGGGGGGAGGGGTACCTCTGGGGTTGGGACTGCGGGATAGGCACCCCAGCCACGGCCTGTTTGGGCTGGGTTCGGGCTGTGGCAAGTCCTGGCCGGGGCTGGGTTTGGGCCGGGGCACCCCTCCCCCGGCTGCAGAAGGTCCGGGGCTGGGGGAGGGGTGTCTCAGCCACAGCAGGTCTGGGCTAGGGCTGGGTTTGGGCTGCCCATCACCCAGCAGGTTAGGGGCCAGGCTAGGTTGGGGCCAGGGGAGGAGCGCTTCTCCCCTGGCCACCGCAGGTCCTGGCTGGGCAGGTTCCCTGAGTGGCACTAAACAGGCTGCTGCACGGCCGCACAGCTTACAGGGAACTTAGGCTACTATAGCCTTGCTCAGCCCTTTCCCCAACCTTCCTGTGGAGACCCCACACACAGAGCTCAGTATCCACGCTGGGCAGTGAGAGTTCTCAGTCATTTGTCCCCATCTTCAATGGCAGTTTTGCCAGAGTAAAGACTATGATTTGCCTGTAAAATATTTGTGGCTCATAACAACAAGGTGCTTCTGAACACCCTTACTTCACGTTCAAGTCAGTGGGAGCTGTGAATGCTTAATTCCTCTCAGGAGGTGCTTAGTACTTAACAGGATCTGGACTCTGGCCCAGGGTTATTTACAAAGTTTGAATGTGTTGATTAGTAGGATTTGTGCCCATCAAGTAAAGAAATTATAAGTTATAGTATAGATGAGTATATTCCATTTTAGCTCAGGTATTCATTGTCACTGGAAAAGCAGCTGCATTTTCTGGCCTGGTGACCTTCTTAACCTACTTCTAGGGCACTGTTTATGAACAGGCCTAATTATCAACAAAGCCAATACCAGTATTCACAAAACACTTTTGAAAACTGCAGCCAGCAGTGCCTGATATAAAAAATAATTAGATTTAGACAGTTCACGGTAATATAAATAAGAATGTCTCAGTATACATACCAAATGTGTTAGTTGGCCTTTACTAAAATTAAGGAATTTCTAGGTATATCTAGATATTTTGTGTGTTTATTAATATTTTAGAACTAGCTTTAAGGTTTCTTGATTACATAAAACATCTGTCAGAACAAAATTAACAGAAGGCACTTCCAGTGCTCAGAGTGTCAGGAAATGTGACGTGAGAAAATGATACTGACCTTGCTCAAAAAGTATATTAAAATTATCTGGATTAGTTCTACCAAACAATGAACAGAACAAAATGTAAATTAGGTAAAATAAAAGGGTCCAGAAATTATCAGTGATGTCCTATTGAATTTGACAATTCTGGGATATATTCTGTATACTACCTGTTACCTTTTCCTTCTCTGTTTTGGATTATGAACCTTTTGGATTTAATTTTTAGTTTATGAGCATGTTGGACATTGCATCTTTCAACTCTATGGGAAATACTGTTGTAAACAATCTATCAGTCTGTGTGTGTTTGTGAGAGAGACCTTATACACATGAACAGACATATAAAATGTATTTTTTTCTACAGTAAATGGAGCCTATGTACTGTAAAAATGCATAACTTGGGACTGAAATAGTTTCCTTTCTGTTTCCTATTGTAATTCCATTTCCCTCATTGGTTTGCTTTAGTTTTTGCCAAACAATTCTGATTCAACTTTTTAAAAAAGCATGTTTTTGAAATGGACAAATTGTTTTGTTTTTTGTCTGTTAATTAATAAATCACTTTAATGGTACCCTGTAATTTCATTCTTTTTCAGTGAGGCCTATCTAATTATCAGGGCCTAATCTACTAATTACTCATTTACACAGAAAGAGTAGAAGCACTGAACATCTTTGAAGGGTTCACATTTCATTTTTTGAAACACAAAGCTGCAGACCTTATTCATGGTAGTAATCCTTAATTTCAGTGAGTTGCACCAAATTTACACTGTTGTGACTGAATGCAGAATACGGCCCCTGACTTCAATGGGACCGTTTAAGGGTGGAAGGATTACTCACACTAGTAAGGGTCTTTGGTTTGCAATTCTTGGGATGATGTGCCATTATCAGAAGAAATGGTACATCTACTTAAACATGGGTTATAGAAATGGCTAAGTGAATGACTGTCAAAAAGTTCTAAAAATGTTTGTTTTGCTCAGTAAGGGCTTTGGAAATTACCATCAAATTCTTGTATGACACACAAATATCTTGCTTTATCTCAAGCCCTGCTATTTCTAGGCTCCGTTCTGTTGAAAAGGGTATGTGTCAGGCCCAAAAAGGGACAAGATATTAATAAAACCCTGATTTATTGTTACAACATTAAACATTTACATGTGGTCTGGGGTTTTGTATCATGTTATGCTCGCTCACTCTTATTGTAACAACCACCACCAGAAATCTTTAACCTTTTATTCAAGATACAGAAAAGGGAGGAAAGAGTTAAAGCATTTGAAATATTAAGTAAAGCTTTTAACAACATCTCTTAATCCCTGTAGCTGCAGAGTCTTTATCGGGAGAAAAACCGAAAAACCCATTTGACAGTCTTTCGGATTGTATTAACTGCCCTTTTTGGGGAAAAGAGAAGTTAGCGGAGATAGTCTGAAGCAATTGTAGAAGTCTGATCCTATTTCCATGAAGACAAAACACACATTAAAAGGGACAGAAACGAACTGCAAAGATAGAAGATGCAGCTTCTGTCTTTGGTGCCAACTCTCACTTGAACCTTGCTGCTGGAGAAACATGGGCACAACAAACGGTCACTGATCGCAGCCTCAGCACAGCACTGCAAAAGCTGCAGTCTTGGCCAGCTAAGCCAGACTGTTATTAAACAGAAGGCAAAAGGAGAAAGATAGGAAAGAGAAAAATAAGGTAGGAAAGGAAAAAAGACGACACACGAGAGAGGGAGTCAGGAAACCAAGTCTCACATTCTAAGTGTTGTTTACTTTAGACTTAGCCGAAGCCACTGTAGCAATGTCATTGGTTCCCTCTATCTGGCCCAGTCTGATCAGGGCACCTTTCAGCATCAGAACAATGAAGGCCCAACAGTATTGTTATGGTGGATCCTGGGGTCTTAGGAGACAGTGGGGATGGCAGCCATGATAGTAAAGTTTGCTCCTTCTATTCTAATATAGGAGTCAACAGTGTAATACTGTTGCAAAAAAAGCAAACATCATTCTGGGATGTATCAGGAGTGTTGTAAGCAAGACATGAGAAGTAATTCTTCCACTCTACTCCGTGCTGATATAGCCTCAACTGGAGTATTGTGTCCAATTCTGGTAGGCACATTTCAAGAAAGATGTGGAGAAAGTCCAGAGGAGAGCAACAAAACTGATTAAAGGTCTAGAAAACACAACATATGAGGAAAGATTGAAAAACTTGGATTTGTTTAGTCTGGAGAAGAGAAGACTGAAGGGGGAACATGATAACAGTTTTAGAGTACATAAAAAGTTGTTACGAGGAGGAGGAAGAAAAAATTTTCTTGTTAACCTCCGAGATTAGCACAAGAAGCAAGCGGCTTAAATTGCAGCAAGGGAGGTTTAGGTTGGACATTAGGAAAAACATCCTATCAAGGTAGTTAAGCACTGGAATAAACTGCCTAGGGAGGTTGTGGAATCTCCATCAGTGGAGGTTCTTAAGAGCAGGCTGGACAAACAGTTTTCAGGGATGGTCAAGATAATACTTAGTCCCCTGCAGTCATGGTAGGTCTGGATTAGAAGACCTTACTTGAGGTCTCTTCCAGTCCTATGATTCCTGCCATATTTGCTCCAAAGTCTCTTTTTCAAGGACCTCAAGGAGCTGATGAATGGAATGACAACCCTTCATTATTTTGTCTACCAATTAGGTAGAATCTCTGACACACTAATTTTGGTCCATTAATTTCTGATTCTATTCTCCTTTTGTTTACCAGTTCTGATCTTACCAAAATCCTTGGGTGATATCAGCATACCCACTTCTTTGGATTAATTCAGTCTTCCCATCTCCCTTTTGTATCTTTTTCTATCAGTATCTATTGTTATAGAAGATTTTAACATTTGATGAATTTTTACATACTTTCCTACAACTATGCTCACAATTGGGGTAGGGCTGCTAAACCCAATTACTAGAATAGACCCATTTCCCTTTCTATATCTGTGGGGGCTCTAAAAAGCACTGGGAGCAAAAAAACTATTCAAGTGCTTCTTGGCTTCATCTTCTCGACACACCAAAAAAATCCCACAGGGATTGCCCTGCTGCGTTGTTTTAGATTGTACCACTTCTTATTCCATGTGCAAAACACTCCAGGCTCACCTTTAAATTTACGTGCAGCCACAACTTGAGGAGCTGGAAGAACCAGGCCAGCAGCAGCATCAGGCAGCAGAGCAGAGGTGAAGACCATCTGTGAAGATGGCCCTTGCATCATGTGGTTCTGCTGAAGTCTGTGCATTCAAGTAGTAGAACCCCAAGCTTTTTCAAGAAGTGGGTGAGGGAAAGAGTCAGGGTGGACTAATTTAAATCAAGGCAATTTAAACCACCAAGTGGAAAGCTTCGATTTAAATCATCGATTTAAATGAACTTTTCCATTGGTACTTCAGTTATTTTCTAAAGAAAAGTGCATTCTTACTGGTTGATACAACTATTAAAACATGTTGATTTACAACTAAATAGCCTTAACACTAGATTCAGTACATCTTTTTGCTCCCTAGGAGGATACACTATAATTATATAGTGTAATATTTTCATCTTCTTAATTGTACACTTTTAGTATGTCAGAAAATGGTGAATAATATGTGGCTTATTACCTAGATAATTAACTTTTTGCTCATGATTTGTGCAGATAAAAATAAATTTTTATCAAACAAAACTACCTTCAATGTTTGGGGTACATAAACTTCTCTTATCAAGATGTTCCACATTTCCAACTAAATGATTTATTAAACAGAGGGATTAAATGCAGTCAGTGAATTAAACTGATAATTTCAGGTCAGCCTGGAAAAATTTTCAATATGCCTAAGTAAAAGTGCCTGGAGCTTAAGGTTATACTCACCTAAGTCTCTTGAAAATGAGAGAGTCTCCTAAATTACTTAGGCTCCAATGGTGCCATATGTATAAAGCTAGATCTCAAAGTTAGAATCAGGGGGAAAATATCTTTCTTTATAAAGAAAAGCAGTCTTTAACACTAACTCAAACTATTTATAGTGATTCATGGGCTCAGCATGTTTATATTTTATTTAAATCTATTGCGAAATTATAAGTAATTTAACATATTGTGGTTTGAGCATTGGCCTGCTAAACCCAGGGTTGTGAGTTCAATCCTTGAGGGGGCCATTTAGGGATCTGGGGCAAAAATTGGCGATTGGTCCTGCTTTGAGCAGGGGGTTGGACTAGATGATCTCCTGAGGTCCCTTCCAACCCTAATATTCTATGAACATGTATCTCCAAGGTATTTTGTATTAAACTCAGATTGCATTTTAATCAGAAATTTATTTAAATAGACTTTATTTTTTAAAAAGAAAAAAATAAAATCAAAAAATCCAATTTACATTTTAAACAAAAAAAAAAAAACAAACAAACAAACATTGATCTTTATCCAGCCTGAAGTCATGACATTTATTTTTCCACCTACTAGAGAAAAGGCTCCAGTATTTATAATTGCACAAATTTAGCCAGGCTGTCGGGCATTAGTTTACTGGCCAAATTCTGCTATGTAGGTGCGTGCAACTCCTGTTGAAGTCAGTAGTAGTTGCAGCTGTGTAGCAGAGAATTCAACCCATGGGACTAAATCCACAAAGGGACATGAGTGCCTAACTCCAAAAATATGACTTGCACCCAACGAAGTGGGTATTCACCCACGAAAGCTTATACTCCAGTAAGTCTGTTAGTCTACAAGGTGCCACAGGACTCTCTGCCGCTTTTACAGATCCAGACTAACACGGCTACCCCTCTGATACTTACTCCAAAAACACAGATCCTCAAAACCTCTGCTCAGCTACTGTCTAACCCTATAGGCATCTAGAGTCACTAGGCACCTAAATCTCCATCAGTGGGCACGCAAAAGTTCCCTAAGGCACCAGAGAGCTCCTCAGACTAGGCATTCCCTGCGCTGATCCAGTAGACGTTGCCAGAGGACGCCTAAGAGCACACCTACCGAACTGGATACTGCCCAGATCATAGCGATGGTGGTCATATACCTTATATCCACTGCCCTAACCACTGGGCTCTAAGGTATTCTGGGAATGGGAATCTCTCCTGTTGAAAGTTGTTCTGCTTTGTATGGACTACTTAAATATTCACTGGAGTAGGGACTGGAAACAGGATCTCCCAGGAGAGTGCACTAATCACTGATCCATAGTCATTCTCACTCTCTCTCTGGCCCAATGAATACTATTTTATAGAAGTGGAACACCTTCAGTAGAAGAGAGACTGACCTCACAATACCCCATATCCTCCACACCGCTCCAAATGAGAGAGAGAGAGAGAGAGAGAGAACATGTGTGTATTTGACCCAGAGTCTCCCACATGTGGGGAATGAGTCTCCTCCTCAGTTTTTGTTTTCTGGAGAAAGGGTTGACCTTTCTTAGGCACTTAACTTCAGGAGACAGTTCACAGCTGTGAATCCTGAGCAGAGATCATCATCTCCCTCAGCCCAGAGTAAAGCACCTAGGTCCTTATGTGGGAGAGGGAAGCCTCGGCCCTGCACCTCTCCTTGGCATTTTCTACTGGCTATCTTCAGCAGCTTCCTGCCCAGTTTGCTGGCTTCTGTGAATCCCATTCTGAGATGTCTAACGCTCCCTATGCATTGCATAGGGAGCCTGGGCACCTAACCTGTGGCTGAGCAGTCCACTGGGCAGCAAGGCACTCACAATAGGTGCTGCAATACTCAGCTAAGTCTCCTTTGTGGATCTAGAAAGACCCTAGTGTTCATACATTCTCTCTTTAGCAATAAACTGTGCCTATTTTACAAGAGCAAACTGGTCAAACTACCAACAGTATTTGTTAGATGGGTCCTTAGATTTCTTTTTTATTCCACCAGTTGTGAGAGCTGGAAACCTGAACTTTACCAAGATCATACTTTTGTACTTAATATTTTTTAAATTACATTTCTATCACTTAGAGCATACTTCAAAGACCATGAAAGGGTAATCCTTTGGCATTTTACAGCACTTCACTATATTGACTGCTCTACAAAGATTACAGCATTGATGAAAAGCCCCCTTCCTTCCCCCAAAAAAGAAAACCACAAATCTCTATTCCCCAAGTACACATCAAAGGCTGAATTAAGTTGGGCATTCAGTACTTGGATGTCCATGCCAATTTTGGTCTGTGATTTGTGTATTCATTTCATTTGAAAATGACGGTGCCTTCCATCTGTCAATGGAAAATGTGTGCTTCTCTTTCCCCCTGCCCCCAGCCAGTTCTCTGGAACAGTATTATATAAAAAATATATATATATACAAAAGTGTTGGACAGACACCCTTCCTATACCCATCAATGCCTATATTCAGAACTATGCTGTAACAAAAATATACTGTTGATAATAGCAGAGGGACATCATTAAACTTTTTTTTCCAACAAAAACTTTGATATATCACAAAATAAGACCTAACATCATAGATTATTTATGTCTCTAAATAGCTCATATAATGGGTTTCCCCCCCAAAAAATATCATAAGTGATAGTGGTTAATTGTGTGGAAAGTTTAATTTTAAAAATCTTAAATCTGTTAAAAAAATTTGTTTACATACCAATGTCTGCAAGGAAGTGGAACTCATTTTAAAATATTTTATAACATGGCTTAGTACTTGCGCATAAACCCTATATACTCCATACTGTGTCTCATTTAGCCTACTGTATGAAACTGTAAATTGTAGATGCCAGAAAATAAAGATGTTACAATTTAACTATGAAACCCAAGAAAACCACATACTTTTGGGTATGACAGTCTCTTAATTCAGAGGTTAATTAACAGTATAGATTTGTATTTATTATTACACTATTATTCCACTGAAAAGTCATACTTCAGTCAAATCATGAAAGTCTTTAGTTGAGGAATTTACTATTTCTAGTCCATAAAAGGCAACATTGCTAAAGCATTAGGAATGAGTCAACAGGGGCTTTATTCCTGGATCACAATCGACCTACCCTATCACCCTGCATGAGTCACATTTAGCCAGTCTTGCAGAAATCAAAACTGCTAGAAATCAGGATATTAATCTCGATGTACCACAAAAACAAAAGGAGTAGTACTTGTGGCACCTTAGAGACAAACCAATTTATTTGAGCATAAGCTTTCGTGAGCTACAGCTCACTTCATCTTTTCTTTTTGCGAATAGAGACTAACACGGCTGCTACTCCGAAACCTGTCTCGATGTACCTCAGTCTCTCCTTCTATAAAATGGGGATAACCCCCCGCCCCTTGAGCAAAGCGCACCAAGATCTGGGTTACAAGTGGTAGTGTGTTGCCCTCTAGTGGCAGCCCTCGGCAACAATAACAGCCTCCTACTTCTCACAGCCGAAGGAAGGGGAGCTAAGGAGTCCATCAGCAGGGTCTGCGGTGTCAGCGCTGAGAGTCCCAGGCTGGAGCCCTGCTGGTGGGCCCGTAGGCAGTTTCCCGCCTACCATAATAGGTACCAGGCAGCATCGGTACCAAGCGAGCCTGGCCCGGCCCCGCCCCGCCCGCCAGAGGCTGGAGACAGGACAGGCAGCAGCTGCTGTCCTTTGTTAGGGGGCGCCGGGGCCGCCCACTGCCCCCCGCGGGGCGGCTCACCCTGTGGGGCAGGCGGGAGAAGCGCCACCCCCTTCGTGAGAGGGGCGGTCCGCCAGGCACAGGCCCTACCGGCGGCACGCTGGTCCCCTCACCCCACGAACGTGCCGCGGCAGGGGCTGGGCTCCGAGTCTGGACCGCGGGCCAAGCGTCTCAACTTACAAGTGACGCGCCATTCTACTAGCGGAGCGGCCACCCATAGAAACTACGATTCCCAGCATGCATTGCGGCCCGCCGGGAAAGGCAGGCGGGAAGCCTCGCCCCCTGGAAGCTGTAGTCTCCGCTGGCTCCCCTGCTCGCGGCCCGGCCCTCACTCACAGAACAATTTGAACGTGAGCGTAAAGCGACACACGCACCAGCCGGGAGACGCGTCATTTCCGCGTGCGACGGAACAGCCGCCGTGATAGGTCTAGCGCAGGGTAGTACCACCCCGGTAGTTCCAAGCTCCGAGCGTTTCCGTTTCCGCCTGGCTTGTTGCCGTGGCAGCGAGGGTGGGGGAGGAGACGCTGGCTGGCTGGCAGTGGCAGGTACTTCCGTTTCCGGCGGGGCGGTTGCCTTGGTAGCGGTGGCAGAGCGAGGCGCTGGGCCTGGTAGCCGCGGGCATGGCCGGGACAGCTCCGATCCCGGACGGGGAATTCACGGCTGCCATTTACGGGCTGATCCGGGCCGGACGGTTCGCGGAGGCGGTGGGGATCCTGGGCAGTGAGCTGCAGAATAGTTGCCGCTCCCGGGCCGGCCTCTCGCTGCTCGGCTACTGCTACTACCAGCTGCAGGACTTCGCGGCGGCGGCCGAGTGCTACGAGCAGATGGGGGCGCTGCACCCCGAGCTCGACGAGTACCGGCTCTACCAGGCCCAGTCCCTCTACAAGGCCGGGCTCTATGCCGAGGCCCTGCGGGTCGCCAGCCCCCTGCTCGATGTGCCCGCTTACCAGGGACGTGCCCTTCGCCTGCAGGCTGCTGCCCACTATGCGCAGGGTGACCTCTCCGCAGCCAAGAGCTTGGTGGAGCAGGTGCTGGCCTCTGCTGCAGAGAGCAGCCCTGGAGCTGCTGAAGACCCTTCAGAGCTACCAGATGCTGAGGTCAACCTAGGCTGCCTGTTGTTCCGGGAAGGGCGGCATGAGGAGGCCTGCGGCAAATTTGCGGGTGCCATGCAAGTGCTGGGCTACTGCCCCGAGCTGTCATACAACATGGCGCTATGCTGCTACGCGGCCAAGCAATACGCACCTGCCCTCAAACACATCTCTGACATCATCGAGCGCGGAATCCACCAGCACCCCGAGCTCAGTGTGGGCATGACCACCGAGGGCATTGACGTCCGCAGCGTGGGCAACACACTGCTCCTGCACCGCACTGCCCTGGTGGAGGCCTTCAATCTCAAAGCTGCCATCGAGTACCAGCTACGCAACTTGGAAGCAGCCCAGGAGGCACTCACAGACATGCCACCAAGGGCCGAGGAAGAGCTGGACCCTGTCACCCTGCACAACCAAGCGTTGATGAACATGGACAGCCGGCCCACTGAAGGGTTTGAGAAACTGCAGTTCCTTCTGCAACAGAACCCCTGCCCACCAGAGACCTTTGGAAACTTGCTGCTGCTGTACTGTAAACATCAATACTATGACCTTGCTGCCGATGTGTTGGCAGAGAATGCCCATCTGACCTACAAGCTGCTCTCACCTTACCTTTACAACTTCCTGGATGCCATGATTACATGTCAAACTGCTCCTGAGGAGGCCTTCCACAAGTTAGATGAGCTGGCAGGGACAATGACTGAGCAGCTGAGAAAGCTCACTAAGCAGGTGCAGGAAGCAAGGCAAAACCGGGATGATGAGGCTGTCAAGAAGGCAGTTAATGAATATGATGAAACTCTGGAGAAATATGTGCCCGTCTTAATGGCCCAGGCCAAGATATATTGGGACATGGAGAATTACACTATGGTGGAGAAGATCTTTCGCAAGTCAGTGGAGTTCTGCAATGAACACGAGGTGTGGAAGCTGAATGTGGCTCATGTGCTCTTCATGCAGGAGAATAAATACAAAGAGGCCATCGGCTTCTATGAGCCCATTGTCAAGAAGCACTATGATAACATCCTTCAAGTCAGTGCCATTGTGCTGGCCAACCTTTGTGTCTCCTACATCATGACCAGTCAGAATGAAGAGGCAGAGGAGCTGATGAGGAAGATTGAGAAGGAAGAAGAGCAGCTCTCCTATGATGACCCTGATAAAAAGATCTACCACCTTTGCATTGTTAACCTAGTGATCGGCACACTGTATTGTGCCAAAGGAAACTATGACTTTGGCATCTCGAGGGTAATTAAAAGTTTGGAGCCTTATAACAAAAAGTTAGGCACAGATACTTGGTATTATGCTAAAAGGTGCTTCCTGTCCTTGCTGGAGAACATGTCCAAGCACATGATCATGCTGCGTGACAGTGTTATTCAAGAGTGTGTGCATTTTCTAGAGCAGTGTGAACTATATGGCAGAAACATCCCCGCTGTTATTGAGCAACCACTTGAAGAAGAGAGGATGCACAGTGGGAAGAACACAGTTACATATGAAGCCAGACAGTTGAGGGCACTGATATATGAGGTCATTGGGTGGAATATGTAAATGATGTGGCATTCCCATACAAGATGGAGATGGACTATAATTCTTGTTTTATTTTCACTTTTGTTGATCCTGGCTATCCAAAGTAGTGTATTTTCTCTTTGATGTATTGTATTTAAATATTTGTTCTACTGTTTTGGAGTATTTAATGGAAGATGGTATGCTAGCACAAAATTAACATGTTTAATGACTAACAATATCCTCATACATCAGTGGTATTTTATGGTTTGTTTTTTTTAAGATATGACTACCACCAGAAACCTTATTACAGAAATGTTGTGGAGGTTCTTCTGTGTATATGGTTTTATTAATATGAAGCTACATTAACTAGCTTTTATAATCTGTATATTGACACTGAAATAATTTCTCTTCTGTCTCCTATCAGTTTTGTGGCTAGACTTTAATGGAAATCTGGCATAAAGCCATTTCTTTAATTTATAGTCATTTCCCTCTTTTGGGAAATGCTTTCTTTCTGTTTTGTTCTTCTACTGCATTTTCATATATTTTATATTATAGTGGTTGTATTTCCTAATACAAACATAGTTTTTATAATAAAAAACAAGGCTACAAAAATTAGCAGGGTTTTCCATTATTTTTACCCTTGTGCTTAGGAAAGTGACAGGTCTAATTCAGGAGCTGAGAAGGTAGTGAGGTACATGTAGTAGAGTAGAGAAATGGGAGCCAAGTTTATTCTGTTTCTCTTCCTTCAATTAGTGTCAAAGATGAATGGGTTCCTGGTTCTGTGATTAATATTACACTGGCAGGATGGGTATTTCTGCACATTCTGATGTAAATTGGGCCATGATAAATAGGAGTTGGTTCAGACATTGGTCACCTCATTCCTAATACTTACGGCCTACTTTTATAGCTAGTTCTCCATATGTTATGTTACTAGCATTGCTCCCTTTCAGTATAATGTGTTATGTATTGCATATAACTTCATGTGTTGGTCTTAGGAGCACCTTCTTTTCTATTGCCTCCCCATATACCTTCATCAGTAGAGGTTACTCACTAGCTTGTTCAAAGTAGCACCTGTGGAAATAACCCATCATTCTGGGTCTGTCCCGGTGTGTTTAGATATCTGTTGTCTCTCCCTCCGATGGCAATAGTATTCCCAGCATTTGCCAGCCTCTAGTAAGCACTGCATGAATTGGTAATTATATCAGAATCCCCAGTGTTCAAAAGCGTGTAATACCAATTTCATGTGAGATTTACTGCTCCTAGCCTTGGGTGGAAAAAATCTAATCCTCAATCAGTTTTCTCCTCCTACACCTCTCAGAAATGCTGTTCATTTACCTACTCACACTCCTTCCTTTAGCAGCTTCATTACCACTGGCTCCAGGCAGCTCATCTCCTCTATATACCTCTTATGCCTTTTGAAACATATGTTCCTACCTTGGTATCTTTGTGCAGTCCAGCCCCTTACTGGCCCTTGTTCAACTGTCTTCCTGAAGGCTGTTCTCTCCTTTGCGCTATGTGGCGATTAACCTTCTTAAAAGATCTAGATTTGTACCTTTAACCCACTCCCTTACCTTAGATAGCTTCCCCCTGCATTGCCTATGCAGTAGGGTTTCAAGAATGCTTGGCTCAAAAAGTCCAGTTTCTAAGCAGTGGTTTACCTGGTAAGAGAAAGGAGCTGAGCATTTTTTGACCAGAGTGTTTATTGGTTTTACAGAGTGTGTGGTGAAGAATCCAGATGCAGTATCTACTCCCCCTTATGTATACCAACTTTTCTACCTCTCCACCTTGTTCTGCTGTGTCCATTAGTCCTTTTTTTTTTTTTTTTTTGTCGTCTAGGGACCTGATTGTTATCACCCAAAAATGTATAATTTTTATAAGGTTGATCAGGAATGACAGGCCCTTGACTAGTAACATCGAACAGGAGGCTTACAACGGTTTTAGCATTGGTGAACTAAATGTGTTCACGCATTGGGAGGAAAACCTCTGGTGCTGGGTACAGTTGCTCATCAGGTTTTCAGACAAGGGAAGTGGGTGTGTTTTAGGTAATATTAAGGCTTAACCAGTTTCTAAAATGTTGTTGTACATCACCCATTGTCAGCAGCAGACAAATTTCCTAGTGTAGACAAGTCTAGAGAGTGCTATTTGGCACAGAGTCCTAGAAGTAAGGCCTCCATAGTTCATTACTAGTCCATGGAGCCATCCAGCCCCCCACTTCCATATTAAATATTTTCCACTACTCTCTCCATATGAGGCAGAGACCTGCGATTTCAAATTTTGTTCACATTCATGGAGCACAGCAGCAGGCTGTAAAGCATGTTTCTGATTTACAGTGGAATTGTACTATATATTATGCAGCATGACCTTTAAAAAAATGGTTTTTAAACGTCACTCCACATACTAGAGAATGAAGTGCAGGCTGTGGGCAGGGACACAGGGAACATCAGGGCATTGTTTAATATTCATCATGCATTTTCTGCAGAACTCAGTGAACATGTAAAAAAAAATCACTTTGCATAGGTATGTGTGCCAGTGCAAATGCTGAATCCCCTCCCAGCAGTTTAATGCAGAATGAAGACCACTTTACAGTTTTATTCATGGCTGACCTATTCTGTAATGTTTCCATGTTCTGTTTTCACATAACCAGTATTTAACATTCATCACTGTCCACAAGTACCTCATAACAGACAGGGACTCCCCCTCTCTTTCCATGAGCACAGCAGGGCCCCAAAGCATAGGTCTGGTCATTGAAAGCATGGAAGGTGGACAAGTGGCTCTGGGGAATGTTTCTCATTCATTTCAATTTCAATGGCAGCCCCTTAACTCCCAGGGTGGGGAGGGACCAATACAGGGAAGCCGGCCTGACTCTGCCAGAGACTCCTCTCCACTCCCAACCAAAGCTGAGTAGTTACAGCGTCTGGAAACTTGATTAAGTTCTGTCTCTGTAATGCAGGCTGTGCCCAAAGGAGGTAGGTCTGAAAACATACATGGCAACACATTTGTTGAAGTCACACTGTCCAGGGGCCAGATAGAGAGGTCACAGTAGAAATGTGGACACACGGATCCTCTGCATTAGAAGCCCTTGCTTCTCACAGATCTCTGGTGATCCATGAAGATCATAATAGATCTGCTGCTGTAAAGAGTTTGCACTCTCCTTCTTGGGAATAACTAGCACAGAAGGGAATGAGGTTCTTAGACTAGCATTTCTCAAAAGCAGCCATCAGGAGCTTTTCTTGCAGCCACAACCTCCTGGGCAGACTTAGGGGGTGGGAGAGGAAGTAGACCCTCCCCCAGGGCCACCAGCAGGGTTTGGACCCTGACCCTTCATGGAGCCACAAACACCAGAAGAGCAGGTAGCCAGCAAGTCCCCACCTTCCTAGGGGCAGTGGGGCTCCAGCTTCGGGCTTCACCCTGGGTGGCAGGCAGAAGGCTTTAATCAAGAGGCTTTACCCCAGCCACGGGGCAGCAGGTACTGGCCCTTGGCTCACCATCACCCCTGACCCCCACTGTCTCCCTACTCACCTCCCCATCCAGGGTTTAATTTGTCCCCTAGCTTGCCAGGGTTGAGTAAGTCTGCTGTGAAAATTGATATTTGTATGCTTGTAAATATCAGTTTTCACAGCCTCCCAGCTAGCTAGTAAGTCTTCTGTGAAAAGTGATATTAACAAATATTACTTTTCACAGCAGCAGACTTACTAGCTAGCAAGTCTTTTTTAAAAAAGCAGCCAAAAAGGCAAAAGAAAACCAAAAAAAAAACAAGAATGTGCAAAGCACCTTATTTGTGTTTCTTTTCTGTTTAGATCCAGTAACGAATAGAGACAACTGTACATTATGTTTATTATTGAGTCTGCAAAAAGAAACTCTACATAAATAAATTTGGACATGTATATTTGCATATTATTGTTTTTCCCAAAGTTAATTATTTTAGGAAAAATTATCAGAGCAGCCACCAAAAAAATTGTTTGAGAACCCCTGTCCTCGACCTGGTCTACACTAAAGAGAAAAGTCGATCTAAGCTACCGTAATTCATATCGACGTAGCTTAGATCTACTTACCGCGGGGTCCACATGACGCGATGTCGACTCCCCTCACTATTCTCTACCCAGTGGAGTACAGAGGTTGACTGGAGAGCGACCTGTGGTCAATTTAGCGGGTCTTCACTAGACCCACTAAAATCGACCGCTGATGCATCGATCACCGCGCGTCCATCGCCCGGTAAGTGTAGACAAGCCCTTAGACTGTGTAAAATGGTAGAGACATTAGCAAATATTGCTGTATTACCTAATACAAATCACTAGGAGGGTGGAAGTTCTTGCTGCGTGTTTGCAATGTGTTTCTTTCTCCCTTGACAAACCCTGGAAAACAATGTGAGTAGTAAAGTGCTTTCTGCATTTCCTTACAACCCTCTTGCCTACCTCCCACCCCTAAATCCTATGCACTAAGGCAGGGCCAACCTGAGCCTGAGAAGGAGCCAGAATTTACCAGTGTACATTGCCAAAGAGCCACAGTAATAAGTGAGCAGCCCCCCATTAGCTCCCCCCCTGCTCCCAGCGCCTCCCACCCACCAGCAGCCCCGCCAATCAGTGCCTCCCCCTCCCTCCCCATCAGCTGTTTCGTGGCATGCAGGAGGCTCTGGGAATGAGTGGGAGGAGTGAGGGCATGGTAGGCTCAAGGGAGGGGGCAGGAAGGGGTGGAGTGGGGACAGGGCCTGTGGCAGAGCCAGGGGTTGAACAGTGAGCACCCCCCAGCACATTGGAAAGTTGGCACCTGTAGCTCTAGCTCCAGAGTCGGTGCCTATACAAGGAGCCGCATATTAACTTCTGAAGAGCCACATGTGCCTACGGAGCCACAGGTTGGCCACCCCTGCACTAAGAACTACACCACTGCTGTGTTTTTCTGGATAAGTACCTACTGCTGTCTTTGAAAAGCTTGTTTTATGGCATCTTCAACGGCAAAGCATTTGATCATGAAACATGTTATAAATGTTACAGCCAGTCTTATAACCATCTTCACACTGCATCTAATGTTGCCACTATCTGGTTTTCACACAAGTACAGTTTTGGACGAAGGCACATTTATTTGGAAGAGGGGAAGGATACCAAAAATGGGTTATGCTGCTTAGAAAATAACAATCTGTCCAAATCCATGCCACGTGCCTGCTTTGTCCATAGTCAAGATTGTTGTTTTCATTAAAACAAAAAACAAAGAAACAGCCACACTACTCAGAAATAGCTGATTGTCTTACTGTGGAGTTCACTGAAGACAAACATTGCTTCTTCAGCAGGAGCATCTAGTTTTTGGGGTGCATGGCGAGAGGGAAGTTAGCAACCCCCTTATATCACATCATTATATGAAAGTTCAGCAGCATGAAATCCCACTCCACCCCCCCACCCCCTTCTCTCTCTCTCTCTCTCACACACACACACACACACACACACACACACACACACAAATATCCTGATCTGGTAGTGATTTTATTCAGAATGATAGTTTCATGGTAAAGAAAACCTGTGAAAATGAATCTAGTGTCATATTACTGACCTCAAATCTTAAAAGGAATGCTACTTATAGATTCTAAGGCCACAAGGGACCACTATGATCATCTGACCTGACCCCATATAGAACACACACCATAGAACTTCCTTAAAATAATTCCTAGAGAATGAACTTCTCCACTGGCCTGTTCCTTTGGGTGACAAAGTTGTACTGTGCTACAGTGTGCAGGGTTGGTTTGTTTTTTTTTCTTCCTTCAATTACTCTTGTAATAATTACAGCAGAAATCACATGGGGTGAAGGCCTCAAACTGATGCTCTTCCACTAGTTCAAAATGGGATATCAGGTGAAGCCAGGATGGAATGAAGAGTAAGTTACATGATTTACCTCATATCCCATCTTGAATGCTCTTGATATTTAAATCTTAGTAATTAATCAAATGGCTGCTGACAACAACAGAGCGGAGGCAATGGCTGCTAGGGCCATGTCTATAGCTTTGCTGAACTTCTTTGATCTCTTTTGATTGCAGTCAAGGGAGAGTTGACTTCAGAATAAGGCAAGGCACAAAAGACACAAGAGATACACAGAATTGTTTGTTTTACCAAAAAAGGAAGAAATCTCATTAAAGGTTTCTACTGATGGGTTGAGATGTATTTCTACAAGGTGAAGGAGTCCCCTTTACAGATAGAGGGTAAGAGTATTCTAGCGTAACCGTATTTCTCTACAATCAGTGATGTTACTTACAGGAGTAATGATCATTCACTGAAGACCTGGTTTTGGATTCTTGATGTCCCCCAATACCTCACTGTAAATAGAGCCATTGAAATGAATGGGATACTTTTGAAGTAAGGTCCTACTAAACGTGAGCAAGGGTGGCAGAGTGAGTCTCTGAATGAAGGTTTGCAGGCTTGGGACCCTAATGTGTGTACGGTGTGTGCTGAAAGATAAGAACTGAATGATCTATCATCTCTTCTCCTCTCTGCCCTTTTCTTCTTTATCTCCTCTTGTCCCTTCAATCACTTATAATGCTACTGATTCCTGGCTAAATACAACTGTATCTGCTGCCAGGAGCTGGAGCAGCAGATCAGATTTTCACTAGAAGCACTTAGGGCTTGTTCCTACAAGGTGCTGAGTGCTCTCAACTCCCACTGACTTTAGTTAACAGCTGAGGACTTCATTGGGAGTTGAGGTCTGTCAGAACATTGCAGGATTAGTCCTTAGTGCTCTATTAGGGCCTAGTAATAGTTGTAACCATTCAATATAGTAAAGCTCTATTGTTAACACTTCTGAACGTGTTTCTATCTCTGTGTACACAAGGAAAAGAAAGAGGATATTTAAAGGATGCCACGGCAGGTTCTGAACCCAGCAACACTTTTATATAAATCTAGAGAAACCCTGTTGACTTCATTGTGGAAAGAAGAACTGCCACAACAGAGGGGCATCTTTACAAAGCTGATGAAACAAGGTAGAAAAATAGTAAATAGAGAGAGACATTAACGGTGTGTCTACGGCAAACTGAATTGAGCAAGAATGAGCAAATGGAATAAATATACACTTGAACAAAACATGTTTTATGAAAAGTTGAAATATTAGAAAAAATCAAGCTTACTCTAATGATGTGTACTTCGCTGGGGCTAATGATCATACCAGCGTCCAGACATTGAGATTTTGACAACATTACTGGATGTCAGTAGTAAAGCTAACCCAGTGTACATCCACAACTGGATCCTAACCCAAAAAAAAAAAAAAAGCATGGTTCTCTGTTTCTCGTTATGGCAGACTTGTCAGAACCTGAGAAGTATTTTTCTGTTATGCTATGAGACCTTAGTGAAGTGGGTAATCAGGAATCTGTGATGGGTTTTGTTTTCTGCAAATTGCACATTTATATTTCTCAGTGCTCTCCTTGCACTGAATTCATAAGCCATTTTGTTCTCAGAGTTTATTGCAGACTGTCAGAGGAGACACTCACTGTCCTCTCTCAGAAAGATTTACTTTTCTTCTTATTTCAACAATTGAAAATTTAAGAAATTCATATTAAATTATAGATTTTGCAAATCCTTTTTAAAAAACAAACCAAAGATCCTCTAAATGTTGGGCCTTCATTGACTGATGCTGTCGCCTCAAAATAAAGAGTGGGAATGCCCTGCACGGTGCATGTCTCCTTCAGATTCTGGATCATGCAAGAAAAGACATGTATGTACTGACATCAGCTGTTCTGCAGCACATTTCTGGGTGCGCCACTTTCCAGCAAAAGCATCTCTTTTACAACAAAGAACATGGATCATCATAGGTGCCGTACCACACATATTTCTTTCTTTTTAGTTCCACTTAAAATAGTCTTTTGTTTGGATTTCCATGTTCCCCAGACTTCGCAGTATTAAACTAGTGCATGAGAACCAGAAAAGGAAAATGACTCGCAGCAAAAATACAGCTAGCTAGTTTAGAGTCAATGTCCAAGCTGGACAAAAGTTACATAAACAGCATCAATGGTGAAAGTGAATTAGATTTTTAAAACTTTCCGTTTGAATTATCTCAATTATTAGTCACAGCGATAAGACAGCTGAAGTGTTCCTTTAAAGTGACTGATACCGTTATTCTGAAAGACTGCGGAGAATACTTGCAATTGAAGCTCTCAGCCTACATGATAAACAGCTACTTTTCAGTCATAGAATATCAGGGTTGAAAGGGACCTCAGGAGGTCATCTAGTCCAACCTCCTGCTCAAAGCAGGACCAATCCCCAACTAAATCATCCCAGCCAGGGCTTTGTCAAGCCTGACCTTAAAAGTATCTAAGGAAGGAGATTCCATCACCTCCCTAGGTAATGCATTCCAGTGTTTCACCACCCTCCTAGTGAAAAAGTTTTTCCTAAGATCCAACCTAAACCTCCCCCACTGCAACTTGAGACCATTACTTCTTGTTCTGTCATCAGCTACCACTGAGAACAGTCTAGATCCATCCTCTTTGGAACCCCCTTTCAGGTAGTTGAAAGCAGCTACCAAATCCCCCCTCATTCTTCTCTTCCGCAAACTAAACAATCCCAGTTCCCTCAGCCTCTCCTCATAAGTCATGTGTTCCAGTCCCCTAATCATTTTTGTTGCCCTCCACTGGACTCTTTCCGATTTTTCCACATCCTTCTTGTAGTGTGGGGCCCAAAACTGGACACAGTACTCCAGATGAGGCCTCACCAATGTCAAATAGAGGGGAATGATCACGTCCCTCGATCTGCCTGCAATTCCCCTACTTATACATCCCAAAATGCCATTGGCCTTCTTGGCAACAAGGGCACACTGTTGACTCATATCCAGCTTCTCATCCACTGTAACTCCTAGGTCCTTTTCTGCAGAACTGCTGCCGAGCCATTCAGTCCCTAGTCTGTAGCGGTGCATGGGATTCTTCCGTCCTAAGTGCAGGACTCTGCACTTGTCCTTGTTGAACCTCATCAGATTTCTTTTGGCCCAATCCTCTAATTTGTCTAGGGCCCTCTGTATCCTACTCCTACCCTCCAGCGTATCTACCTCTCCTCCCACTTTAGTGTCATCTGCAAACTTGCTGAGGGTGCAATCCACACCATCCTCCAGATCATTTATGAAGATATTGAACAAAACCGGCCCGAGGACTGACTCTTGGGGCACTCCACCTGATACCTGATACCGGCTGCCAACTAGACATGGAGCCATTGATCACTGCCCATTGAGCCCGACAATCTAGCCAGCTTTCTATCCACCTTATAGTCCATTCATCCAGCCCATACTTCTTTAACTTGCTGGCAAGAATCCTGTGGGAGACCGTGTCAAAAGCTTTGCTAAAGTCAAGGAACAACACATCCACTGCTTTTCCCTCATCCACAGAGCCAGTTATCTCGTCATAGAAGGCAATTAGATTAGTTAGGCATGACTAGCCCTTGGTGAATCCATGCTGACTGTTCCTGATCACTTTCCTCTCCTCTAAGTGCTTCAGAATTGATTCCTTGAGGACCTGCTCCATGATTTTTCCAGGGACTGAGCTGAGGCTGACTGGCCTGTAGTTCCCAGGATCCTCCTCCTTCCCTTTTTTAAAGATGGGCACTACATTAGCCTTTTTCTAGTCACCGGGACTTCCCCCGATCGCCATGAGTTTTCAAAGATAATGGCCAATGGCCTAGCACCTTATTTGGTCTGTGTAGCTCAGCCATGACCCAGCCTCAGGGACAGTTTCCTAGTAAAATAAAAGAGGTTTTCAGTCTTGACAAATATTTAGGGTTTGTCTTTAGTAAAACAACTCTTGGTTAGCTGAATGTCATCCACTGGGAGAAAAAATGGAGACCATCAGACTCATTTTACAAAGGGCCTCTTGATTAGTGTGATTTTACTAAACCCTGGTTGAATTTAAACTAAGAGCCTAATAAAGCTCTGAAATATACTGCACCTGGCAAACCCAGCAACGTAGGCCCAGGATGTTTCCATTTTGGGTACTCTTCCCTCAGCTTCAGTAGTTTTAGGGCCCGATTCAAAGCCCATTGAAGTCAATGGAAGAATTGACTTCAGTGGACTTTGAACCAGCCCCATAGAAAATATCCACTTTCACAGGCTGCTTTTTCAAATCAGACAGCAGCTCCCTGTAAATACTGAAATACAAGAGGCCTACTGTGATTCAACATCAAAACTACTTATATTTGTAACCATATGAAACACCACTTATAAAATAGCTCACCCATCATTTTTCACAACGTAACCGCTGCATGTACAAAATGAAATCAGAAAATATCACTGTTGCAAACTCACAGGTCTAATCATAAGGGTTCCGATCCTGTGAGTAGATCCATGTAGGCCGACCTTTAATGGGACTCTGTGCGGGCCCAGGTGGATCTGATTGCAGGATCAGGGCTTATAAGCAGATGTACTGTACAGTACAATAAAAAAGAATTTGGACATTGGAATTTATTCTCATTTCAATGTGCAAAGCAGTGGCACGAGGAGAGAATTGGCTACCTTGTCCATCAAACATACTGCATACTAACGATGGTATGATTCAAACACAGTTCAATGAGTATAGATACACTCAGTAAGGGTCTCTCCTTTTTCATCAATATGTTTTCAAATTTATGTTTCAGAATAAAGGGGCTATGATAGGAAAATTAATGCCTGTTTAAAAAACAACACAGCGTAACAACATTCCAGCTGCAAACACTGTATAGGAATGTTTATCTCCAAACAATAAAGCTGTTTTTATTTTATAAAAGTAAAATAAAAATGTATTAAACTGTATTAAAGATTTGTAATGCTTTTTAAAAAGCAATAATGCTAAATTCTGGGTCATGGAGATGACCCCAACTGCCAAAAACAAAGATATGCACTTAAGGCCACACAGATTAAATTATACACATTTAGGGGCATAGATGATATTTCTTAAGGAGGAAATTTTCATAGGTCATCCTAGACCTAGTCACAGTGGAGAAAATGATTAATGTGGCACTCTAAAATGCTTTAGTATAAGAAGATATCAGGCATGTCACTCCAAAAGTTACTGCAGGCCAACTTGAAAACTTTGCTACAAGCTCAGTTTTTTGTTTTTTGTTTTTTTTAACAGCGATACCCACAAGCATCTGTGTGTTTTTACTATAGATTTCTATGATTCTGTTCCACCGAATTTTGCAATAAATAAAACCATTTTCTCTTATTTTATGAGAGGACTGTTTCCCTCTCAATAGTCTAACAAAATAATCCCTTTCTAGTCAGATATGCACAAAGCTGCATCTTTCTGTCACCTGCTTAGCCAACCTTGGTCTTTCAGAACCGAATGCCAGCATTGCTTAAAAAATACAAACAGCATTCACATATTTTTATATGTTCTATCCTAATTTGACACTGGAGACAATTTGACTCATCCCAGTTCCTTTCAGAGGAGAAAAGCAAACTCGCATTTACATTAGAAGGGTATTAGCAATTCAGATTTTTTGAGATGTGGGAATTACTACATAATACCGTAATCTATCCTTAATAACTCACTGCAGTCAATCTACACACTGGCCCAGCTCAAACCTGCACTTCCCTGACACTTTCTTCTCTATTCAACATAATCATACCCCACTTGCCTCTCCCCAGGCCTTCACCCAGACTCCCTTCCTCTATTTCTATTGCTGCTTATGTCTCTTTCTTTCCCAGCAGTATCTCTGCAGGAGTTTTACTCCCTCTCTTAGGTCCATCGAATCATAGAAACACAGGGCTGGAAGACACCTTGAGAGATCATCTAGTCCAGTGCTACTCAAAGTGGTGGTCCACGGACCGGTGCCAGTCCGCGAGCCATCGGCTGCCAGTCTGCGCACACATTGGGAAAAAAAATTGCCGGTCCCCCACATCAGATAGCTTGAGAAGCACTGATCTAGTCCATCACCTGAGCTGAGGCAAGGCATGTCATGCACAAACAGAAGACATTTTGACTGAGTTTTATCTAGGGTGACCAGATGTCCTGATTTTATAGGGACAGTCCCAATTTTTGGGTCTTTTTCTTATATAGGCTCCTATTACCCCCCCTCCCCCCATCCCGATTTTTCACATTTGCTGTCTGGTCACCCTAGTTTTATCAGTTTTATTTTACTGCACTTTGTGTCTGCTGGCCAGGAGAACGGAATTGGATAACATTCAAACACTGCTGTGGGGGGAACACCTTTCACAAAACATCCTTCCTCCCTAATGTAAAAACAACATCTTTAATTTTTCAGAAATCAATTTTGTTTATTCGCCATGAAGCTATTTATTTCATTGTCCTCTGATTCATTGCAGTTCAAACAGGCTAGACAAGCAGACATGTAAAAGCTCACACATACTGTGTCTGATTTTACTGATATGGTGATAGTATTTATCACTGTAACTCCTACTTGGATTCAACGGATCTGCTTTTCCATCAAAGTCCTGGGATAAGGTTTTTTCAGAGGGCAAATAAATCCTCACTATACCCACTGCAGAAAAGACCACTGCATTTTATGTTGAAACAAAAAGCCGTATCTTCATGTTGACTATTATCTAATGAGGATAATAAAGAAGTAACCAGTATCTTCAGTGTGTTCCATAGAATTACAACTGACTCAGCCACAGACAAAACAGTTGCAGAGAGAGCTTCATTAGAAAATATTACTTGATTTCTGTGTGTGACTTTATCCTTATCCAGGCAGCACATGCCTTTGTGTAACCTTCAGAGATAGCTACATTTAGACAGATGCATGCTATTCTCAGGAGTTGCTACAGAGGGTGCTGTTAAGCCACAGTTTGCCATATAAACCACCACCCTGTTCTACCACAGGAGGTCAGCACTCTGACATTGGATCCGAATGCTGCAGTCTGCTAGGAAACCACTTCATGTGTGAAAGATGAGAGGTGCAGAGTGGAAGGAACAGCAGCTGCATTCACTAATGAAACACCGAAACAGAAAATTCCAACCACAAAATCATGAATAAGGGAGGAATGGGCCGGGCATATAAAATGTACATGATTCTGCAAGATGCTGCATTCCATCAACTGCCACTGGACCACAGTAGTTGAAAGCACACAACATTGCTCAGGGGAAGCTCAGCGCCTCCCAGGACTGGGCCCAAGCAGTGGATCTGTGAAATACAGTATTAACAATGAGATCAACAGGAACAAGAGAGAAACAAATGAATGGCTAATATTCAAACCAGACAGCCAGAGTGAAAGGGAGCTCAGCTCTCACGCTGCCAGCACAGAGCCTTTCCTCCAGATCCAGGCAAGAGTCACTCCCTCTCTCAACATTTGCCAGTCATTTTATATGAGGAGAAAAAACAATGAAGCCCAAAATGTTTGCATAAATGTAAAAAATAATGACACTGTCCCACACAGGAGGGCTGTTCTCCTTCAGGACCAGGTTCTGCTCGCCTTTCTAGGGTGCAGAGCAGGGGAAGGGGACAAGGAGTCTCAAATAAATTGGTTAGTCTCTAAGGTGCCACAAGTACTCCTTTTCTTCTTGCAGTGTGAGGCCCACATAAGGGCCTGACAGAATTGCAGACCCTGCATTTCAGGGAGCACAGTGGCCACCTCCTGGTGCTTTCTCAGGGTGATGCTGCTCTGCACTGCCTCTAAAGCGTATGCCTCTATGGCATGAGCTATATTCATGGTTAGATCAGAACTTTTCTGCCACATCAGTGCAAATTTGGAGTGACACCACTGATTTCATTGGTGTTACTCTGGATTTGCACAGATTTAACTGTAATCTGCATTGAGTTAGAGGCGTTGGTATGACACTCACTACCAGAGTATCTGAGCACCTCGCAAACATTAATGAATTAAAGTCTTACAACACCCCTGTAAAATAAGGAAGTACCTCTTATTTATACATGGGGAAATTGAGGCAGGGAGACAAGGTAAGAAGTTAGTGATAAAACTGAGAAGAGAATCCAGAGCTCCTATCTCAGTCCTGTGCTTTACCTACAAGAATATTGGCATGCTCCTGAGAGAGAATCACATGAATACTTTGGAGGATCTAACATGCAAATAACAAGAGTTAATAACTACAACACACACAATGGAAAATTAAGTTGTTATAGAAGCATTGGGTCTCTGAAAATGAAGCAGGAAGAGTTTTCGGCCTTTATGCTTAGTCTTAGTCATGCTTAGTCCTGGACATGAAATATGGAGGTGCATGATTGACCTTGTAAAATGCATGCAAGTTAGCATGAGTACTGTACTGTATGGTTTTGTGAATTGCTGGTATAAAGCTGGTTATAGAAGGATTAAATAAAAAAGGAAAACAGTTTATTTCTTTTTGATAATTTCTCTGAGGCTTCAGTTTCTCATTTTGGTCTCTTCTGCATGCCTAGAGAGGTGATCCTAATATTCAGTGTAAAATGTAAGAGATTTCCTAAAGAAAGCTCAAAAAAAATTCTCTGCTTCAAATTCAAACCTGATGGTACATATCACATCAGGGGATCCTTTTTATCAGCAGGATACTCAGAAGGTATGAATGATTTACTCACATAATCTCTTAAACCTTCTACTTGCAGATTCTAGGATAGAATTTATGGCATTTTTATCTTTTGGTCCTAACCCCTCCCCAGCAAAATTCTTCTATGAAATCTGAAACACTAGTCATCGATTTTCTAGCTGATGAAATTTCAAAGGCGTGTGTTCTTCTGTGATAGAGTCACAGCAGGCCTCTGTCTTAGCTTTGGTGTTCCCTCCTGTTAGAAATCAGAGAAAGACTCCTTAGGGACGCATGTTAGATGGATACCTCCCATCTTTTGCATTTGGAAACACTAAGGATTTGTATTAACCTCCCATAACTTAAGACTGCATCAAGTTCTAGGGGATTTATTTCTCTAATATTCTTTTTTGTTTTTTCCAAATAGAGATAAATTTACATGGAAAGCCTAAACACCTAATGGCTTCATTTTGAGTTTTAACCTAAGTAACCAACTCTGAGTCAAGGATGAGGAGGATAGGAATTTATGTAGCCAACATTTGCCTTGTAAAATTATTCTGTGTACTGCAGGCAAACAGTATTATAATGAAACCAAAACTGAGCTATCCGTGTTTTTATTTTCCTGTTTAAAGTCTTTAAATCCATCCGTGTTCTCTCTTACTTGATAAAATATATATTAGGGCCTGATTCTAAATGTTGCTTATGCTGGTTTTACACTGGTGAAACACTTTTTACTCTGGTGTAATTAATCCTGATTGATACTGGTGTAAATAAAATCAGAATGAGGCCTGTTGAGTTGAAACAAACTATTTTTTTACTCTCTCCTTCTAATTAGTTTCCTATCACTGTTTTTTGTTCTGTGTTTGTACAGCACCAAGCACGACAGGGTCCAGGTCAGTGACTGGGACTCCTACAAGCTGAAGCAATACAAATAATAAATACTACTGATACCCTGTTTCATTGTTTGATCTTAAACTGTTAAATCCAGGAACAAATGTGCACAGCTAGAATGCTGATGAGCACAGTGTAATACCTAGAAAGACAAATCTGATTTTAGAAGACTTAGGATTCAGTTCTGATCTCATTGAACATGACCATAGTGGTGCCCTTAAAACAGGCATATCGTGTGACCTGCACTACAGTATGTCATTTCTAAAGAAAGCAGAGAATCAACTTTGGACTGTACAGTGTCCGATTGCCCCCTCACACCATTTTTACACAAGTATAATTCCACTTATCTCATGGCACAAATCCCGATTTACATGTAACATGACAGTAGAACCAGGCCTTTAGGGTTCTAAAAAAGACATGGGAAGATCATCAGTTTATACAATCACAATAGCTCCATTTACATCAAGGGAGCTAAGCTGATTTCTGTCAGCTGAGGGTCTAGAACCCAGGGCCATATCAAGAAAATATTTAATTGGCTCAATTACTCCCAAGAAATTCAGAGTACTTTGGATTTGTTCACCAGAGTATTTCCCTTTACTTAAAAAGTGGTCATTAATTTACTAAGACTGGGGAAAAAATACTGAACTAAAAGAACACAGCTCTAGGGGGAAATGTTTGACTCCTGTTTCTTAATCCCTGATAGTAAATACAGTCCTGAGTGTCTCTGGGCACTACCAGACAGCCAATAATAACTAGAAAGGGACAGATCCTTGTTTGGTCTAAATTAGTGCTTATTTACACCAGCTGGGGATCTGGCCCATGCACATCAAATAATTCTGACAACTTTATATTAATAGTAGTTAGCGCTTTGATTTCCTCTTATAATGTCACTACTTTCAATAGATATAGAGAAGGGTTGGGGACCTTGCATGTGGGTTATCTAGTCCAATGATTTTCAACCTGTGGTCCGCAGACCCCTGGGACTCCACAGACTATTATCTAAGATTTCTAAAGGGGTCTGCATCTCCATTCAAAATTTGTTAGGGGTCTGCAAATTAAAAAGATTGAAAACCACTGATCTAGTTCATCCCTCTGCACTGATACAGGACGGTACAGGAAAGCTTATGCTATGCTGTCCAGTGAGCTATTATATATACACATTGTGACTTGCTTAATGACCATTCTTCCACCTTCTTTAAAAAGGCAATTTGTCCATAGCAAAAACTCACACAAAACTACTGTCTTTTCTAATGTTACCCACACTCTCACCAAGGAGAGTAGGGAACAGAACAAACGTCTTCTTAGTAATCACATCAAACACCATTGCTGGTAGACTTAGACTGAGTCCAACAGACAATATGTGTCTGACCTGCACAGTGAAAAATAGTCTATCCCTTGAACCACAAACAATGAAATGTGACCTGAGAGTGCATCAGGATAGATGGAGCTGTCAATGTGGGCGCCTCAATGGACATAAGGCAGGATCAGCCTGTGGAGTGTCATTCTGGAAGGAATGGTCTCAATGGGAGCAGAGGATCTCTTTGCTATCAAGTTGGCCCTCTTTGGAGCAGGGGGTATCTGTGCCAGCAATGGCCTCAGCAGGTGCATGGGAGGATTAGAAAAGGACTGAGGAATCTCTCCAAGGATGGTGGGGTTCAGCTGGACTGGAAAAGATGTTCTGTAAGGCATCCAGCTGAACACTGAACTGGGAGCTGTGAGAGAGCCAAATTACCGATGTTCCCTCCATTGCTATTTACATACAGAAGCTGATTTCATTCCATGACAAGGGGCTGACGTGGGGTGAATTAATTGTGGCTTCATTGGATTTCTTCAAAAAGTCTGAGAAAATAATCCTTGATTTCTTAATTCAAAACTATCTGCTTCCCACTCTCCACTCCTTCTTTTACTCTCGCTTGGTATTTGTTTTTTTCCTGTTTCATTCACTCTGCTCCAGCTTTCACCCTATTTTTTGCTACTGATTTTTTTACTCTCCCCTTTTATTCACATTTTTATCAAAATGAAATCTGAACCCAGTGATAAAGATGAGTTACTGTCAAAATTTCAAACCCATGATACCTGAGTCAAAATGAGGTGACATGAGTTCATCGCATTACTGATAAAACAATAAAAAGCAATGTAACATCCAGGTCTATACAACTGTGCACAACAAATATAACAATGCCTGGGCAGGAATGGAAATCCACACACACTAACACCCTTGCCCCGCACTTCCCCTGTGAACATACTGCTGGTTTTCAGTAATTCTTTCCATTTCTCAGGATATTAAGTTTGAACACAAGAAAACCCAGATAGCATGTACTCTCACTGTGACATTATAGTGAAGTTAATAAAAGTCCACAAAACTTGCCAAAGCCTGAGAATTTTAAGAGGCATGTGTTTATGTTTGGGACCAGAGTGAGGTCCAGAGGCAGGGAGAGAGAGATCAGACCAAGAACCTGATTAGGGCAGGACCTTTTTGGGGAAATCCAAGTACTTTTAAAGAAGTGGTGGCCAAAGTTTGACTCTAGGCCGAATGTAACTCAGATTTCTATTGCACACCTTTAATATGGAGGCTCAGTTATACGAATGCCCCTGAGCAGAGGGTCTCCTTGGCTGGTGTACAACTTGGAGGAGGGCTCTGCAATGGTTAGGGAATGCACTGGAGGTTTGTTGAGGTATGTCTGGTCTGTGGCCAGAGAGCACTGCATTATAGCTCTCCTCTACGTTCCAGGAGCCATAGGGAACCATGGGAAGCAGAGTGAGAGTTAGAGTGGATGCTGAAGGTTAGGCAGGTGCCTGCATGGTCCCAGAATACAGGGAGCAAAACAATGGCTTAAAATCATTTCAGTGCCCTCCAAATCATCTCAATCCCTGACCCAAACACAAGAATGGAGTAACTGAGAATTAAGCCCCTAGTCTCCAACGAGTATGTATTTTAGAATGCAGTGTAGATGCTCAGATTAAGATAGAACAGCTCATTGCATGCTGGAATTTATAGCCTCTCTAGGCTAAACCTCCTTATTAAGAATGCAGGAGTTTACAGGCTACTCCATTTAATGAAGCTCCCATACACCTGGCAAGCTACCTCACTTTGGCAAAGATTGGATATTACTGTTTTAAATAGCTTCAATCTGCTATCTTCCCTTTAGTGTAGTGACTCTTCCTGTTTACATGGGTTGTAGATTTCAGAAATGATGTGTGAACAAGCCAAGTTTTCCTTTCTAAAAGGTTTCAGCAATTCATTATTATTTTTCAGTATACCCTGTATAAGTCTAGGGAGCACATGCTAGTGGTGGGGCACCATGCTGCGGGATGAGGAGTTTTAGTCAAGGTTCTAATCCCGGCCATTCCAAAAAACTCACTATGTGACACGGGGCAGAGTACAATCTCTTGTTGCCTCAGTTTCCTCATTCTTAAAATGGGAATAATTATACCTACTCTCCTTTGTAAAGGGCTTTGCAATCTCTGGATGGAAGGCACTAGATACAGTAAGTGCAAAGCACTACCATTATATGAAAGGGGACACAGAAATTTTTGTTGGCTTTAATGGGAGGTCTAAAAGCCTGTGCAGTGCTTTGAAATGTAGGGGAAAGATTCTACTCTGCTGTTAGGATTTTTTTGTCCTTTGACCAGAAATTTTCTTCCTTCTTTGTGACACTTCTATTACACTGGAGGGGTATTTGGCTAACTGGACCATATGAAAAACACAACTCTGTATCAACCAGGGCAATATTGGCAGAGTGTCTACTTAAATGCAAGGACACGAATAGAGACTTTGGTTTCGCTCATATAGAAGAGAAGCCCATGAAGTCATGACGGAACATACAATAGGTGTTTGCCTTAGAGTTATTGCCCAACATTTCCCCTCCCTTACTTCTATGTATTGGATGATTGCTATCCTCTTCCCCAGAAATAGCTGCATTTCAGTAGTTTTAGCTATAGTGTTGTAAATAAAATAACCAGGAACTCCAGTTCTAATCCCACCTCTGCTATTGACTCACTGCTCCTATATATCATTGTTCCCCAGGCCAACAATTCTAATCTCTAAACCACCCCACTCAATTCCCAAAAATACACAAAATGCAAGACCAGCACCTAAAATGTCAATATACTGGTCAGCAGGAAGAACCAATCAGAAACAGCAAGCAGCTAGATCACTACAGATCTGTGCATAGAATTAGCAGACTAACTTATCACAGGGAAATGTGCAAAACTAAGACAGATGCTTAATAAATACAGACCCACCAATGATCACACACTAGAGGAGAAAAAGTGCAAGTACAATCTAAACCCAGAGAGGAATGACTATGCACCCAGTGCACCAGAGGAGAGACTTAGCCAGAGATGCACTTGCTACACAAATGTCCCAAATATGAGGAAACCTAAGAACATTTCCTTAAATGATCAGGAATCATAAGAGACATCACATCAAATTGTTATGAGGGGAAGTTGTGTTTGACTGAGATAAAGGAAGGAGATGGTGTATCCATTGGACCAGGACTGGACAGTAATTTCAAATGGACAGATCAAACCACACAACACAGAGTCAGACCCTATCTGGGATGTGTCATACCTGCTCCTGATAGATACCTGAGGGGTTGTCCTTTTCTTAGACTTTGGCAACACATGTATAGCTTGTCATATCAATCAAGACTCACTGAAGTTAACTGAATTGTGTAGCCTTGGGAACATTTTGTGCCTTGTTTCTTTATCTGCTTAACGGGAATAGCTTTCATCACCAAGGTACAGGTCCTGCCCTAATTTATACCCCCATGTAAGCTTGTTGATTACTATCAGGTTATGTGAGGTGTTTGGGCAGAATTTGAACCAAGGGCGTTGGGGATAATGTTTTTAACAGCAAATGTAACATCCCACAGAGGTGCTATGTATAATCATTCCTTGCTCATTTACAATAAATAAATCAGCTTTTTCTATACTTTCTATACAGTGAAACTGCAACTGCTGCAACCCATCACAAATAGCAATGTGTGTGCATGGACACACATGCGTCCATCCATCCTTCCTTGCAGAGTGAAAATTCCCTGTTTGGAGACAAACACTAATTTGCTATGTTTGATGGGAGAATTTGGCATGATGTGTATATTTCACCTCGGAATCATGACATCCTAAGATTTTAACAAGGAAACCTATTGACACACGCAAGCGTTCAGGAGTTAAAAATGTTGTGGGGCATTTGACGATTTTACAGGGCTGTTGGCAGGGCTTGGAGTAAGGGGAATCCCACTGGTGATTGTATTTTTGAAACAGGAGGACCTGAGCTGCCTCATTGCCAGGAATTTGATTTCTGGCAGCAGCTGTTTATTCCATCTTGGCACTGCTCCCCAAGCAATGCAAACCCAAGCCTTCTGCAGAGGCTGTACAGGCGCTGCTTATTTTTATCACAGCACGGACACTCCTCATGCTGCTTTGCTCTTTTTACATTTTTTTATACTTGCCAATTCTCACACCTAGGAAATAAGACTTTCATCTCACTCTGCACTCAGCTTTCTCTTTTTAATTTGATTTCTCCCCTAGCAACTGGACTTACCCAAAAGTATTTCTCTGAGAAAAACTCCTCTTGTCTCAACAAACTAGAAAACCTTGGCTCTGCTTGATATACACCCTAGTTAAAACAAACAATAACATTCATATTTTCCTTCAGGCTGCACCAGAGCACTGGTCAACCATTCAGTAACTGGCTCATATTTCTTCTTTCAATTTATAGCTTCGTAGATGGACATTCGCTAATGTAATGTCCTAAGATTTTGTGAGGGATGGTGCAGGGTGTATAATGGCTTTCTAGCTACCTACATTGAACCTCTTCATTGCAGATACACAGTTCAGTGATCTGTTAAGCACTTTTGAGATGATGCAGTGTGTAAAAAATACTACATGCTTGTAAATGTCAAGAGGAGTTACTGGTATTTATAGAAAAGTAACTGTTTTACTATTTCCAGTTCTGCAGAACAAATATGCTGTATACTTTAGGGTTCAGCTCTAGTAGCTCAGTGGTTCTGTGTGGTTACGATTTTTAAGGTCATAAATAGATTAAGATGACCCAGGCAATCCAGCATTGTCTCTGGCCCTTTTAAAATACTAAAACCCCAGAAAAAAGCAAATGACTTTTGGGAGAAAATACAAAGAAATAGGAATGAGTAGCTTTGGAATATGATATTTGAAGCCTTGTAATACTTTAGGTTGCATCTCACAAAGGGACTAATATTGCTCTGATTTGCAGTGAATGACTGGGCGCAAGAAGAATTCATCTTTAGAGCATGTTGTGGTCTGTAACGCAAAATAATTTGCTAGCTGAGTTTGCTAAACTCAGATTTGAGTCAAGGTTTTTTTTTTTTTTTTTTTTTTTTAAAAGACCACATAGGCCACATCTGACAATAAACACAGAGTCTGCAAAGCAAGATTCCATAATTTAATGCACCATACAAAAGGCTTTGCATTTTAATCTATCCATTTATTTTTAATTGACCCAATTAATTATTCCCAGCTTGCCCTTTGGCAGGTAGGTCACTGTTCCTTTTCACAGTATTAATGAACTAATTCAGATTTTCCCCTTGTAATTAAGAGTGAGAGTTACAGAGACCACATTTATAAAATCAGTTTAGCGTGCAGTTAAATTCACTCTTTATTAAAGAAAATATACAACAGTTATTTCTCATTTCAAAAGGAATTTAGTTTCTGTTGCATTATCCCCATCTTTTTAGGCTGGCAATAAATAGGGATACAATTTAATTACAGACCAAATCCAAAATAGTGCCCAATGCCCACAAAATGTGGAATGCTCATTCCATTCCTACACCAAGCTTCCTAGTTGCTGCCATTTAGTTGATCCTAGTCTGCAAATTTAAAGGCAGCTGATAGATTCAAGTTGATTTAATTACATATTTTAACCAATGTTCTAAATTCTCCTCAAGGTCTTTCATGATTAGTTAAAAAAAAAATTAGAGCACACTACTGTGGTAGTTTAAGGAAGATAAAGCTAATGGGACAATTGAAATGTATTTTTGTTTTCTTTTAGAGGAACATTAAAACTTCTGTGACTGTGTCTGTCCCAGGATATTAGAGAGCTTGTCTCTTTCACCAACAGAAGTTGATCCAATAAAAGATATTACCTCACCAACCTTGTTTCTTTAGTGTAACCAACCCAGTAATTTAACTCTCTGGGGTAGACTAGTTTGTGGGTCTATAACACATTCAAAAGCTTGTTTGAATTCTTGTCTTGTCCTTCACATCACTGTATTTAAATGAGAGTTTTTATGTCTTTATGTACAATGCCAGTTGTTTTCCCAGAGAACGTGTGTGTGCCATCTGAGCTCTCTCTCTGGTTGCAAAGATTGGAGATACAGGGGGCAGGGAGACAGGAATGGAATTGTTGGGGAGGAGAAGGAAGAGGCTAGGGAGATTTGTGCGGGAATAGAACTGGACAAATAATAAACAATTATCCATGGACATTCTTTTGCATTTTTTAATTAATTCATTTCAGCCAGGTTGAAGGCCCTTTTGTGTTTGCTTTCAATGAACCTCTAGGTGATGAATTTTGCTGTCAAAAATGTTCATGGAAAACAAATTTCAGAGTCACATGCATTTGTATTCATGGAATCCCGTGGACTCTGGATTTTAAATTCACACATGCAAGTGCTGATGCTGGACATGCTTGTGCATGCGTCCAATCAGGGAACTGAAACAATCCCTTTTGACTTATCTGATCATTCATAACTAACCAATGCAACTCACATGTAAAGTGTTTAAGATCAAAATGCAGAGTAAAGCATTACATATGATATTCATCAACTGTATTTGAATAATGAAACAATAGCAGTAAGAAGGAATCTGTCCATGGGTGTTCCAGAAACTGAAAAACAGGCTAAATGCACTGAAAACGAATGTCATGTTGAATTATTTGCCTTACTTTAGTGGGAGAGATTGGATACCAGAGTGCTTAGACAGTAGGTGGTGGGCATAATAAAAAGGCCAAAGCAGATAGAGAAAAGGTAAGGTAACAGAGTTTAAAGGGATTTATGAGATTCAGGGGAGACAGAGATTAACACAGTCGAACTAGGGACCCCTGAATCCTAATATTGGCCCTGGAAAATAGGGATCCTGTTGAGTAAATAGTTAGAGATTTCCCCCCTCCCTCCCCAAGTCTTAATGTGCCATATGCATTTGAGGCAAGGCTGTGGGGAACATTCCTGGGTTGGTCTCTGTGGGTCCCACTTTCCACAAAGAAAGAATGGACAAACGCTATATAAAAAGACGTTTGGAATGGCTCTCAGAGCATGAGTGTGATCTTAATTCAACAGGACTGTGAATAAAAACACAGCAATTGGTATTTCTAATTCCATTTCTCAGTGGAAAGCTTCCAGTAACAGCTAATAACTAAGTCATACTAATCAACTCAGTGACAAAACCGCTAAACTATGTAATATCACATAGTTTCTGGTTTTTGTTTTTTTTTTTTTAAAGGAACCTACATGTTACAATCTCCTACGCCACAGCTGTAAAATTTTATATTGTGCTCTTTTGTCTACTGAGAGTTCAGGTGTTTAACCGCTGCTTTCTATCCAAAAAAATCCAAAGCAACAATAATGCTATCCATGTGCTATAATAAATGAATATTTCAACTTGGCTAGCAGTTATCGGTTTTTGACACACACCAGTCTAACTTCTGCTTTGAGTAACGGTGATGTAAATCCACAGTAACTTCACTAAAGTCAGTTGAGTCACTCCTGATTTACATCAATGTAGCTGAGAACAGAATTTGGCTCAGTTTGTATATGTGCAAGACTAAAAGGGCAGCTTTCTGTTCTTGTTTAATGTGTAGCAGGCACAACAGTGTTGGTGAGGAAAAGCATACATGCCTTGATTGTGGCTGACAGTGGTGATGTTACAGTATTCCATAGTCATATGGTTCTTAAAAGGGGTTGGAAGTTTGGTACCTTGCCCACTGTCTGTAGGACTGAGACATTTTACAGGATTTACATGTAAGTGACTTTTCAGTTCAACCTTAGCCCACAGATAACTCTGGAGGGACAGCGGTGGAGGTGAAGAGGGACAGTGTATGTGAATTTGAAGGAATTAAAACTGTTGTGGGCCCTCCTAGTCAGAAGGAAAGGAGTACTTGTGGCACCTTAGAGACTAACCAATTTATTTGAGCATGAGCTTTCATGAGCTACAGCTCACTTCATCGGATGCCCTAGTCAGAATGGCTTTGTCTATATGCTGTCTTGTGTTATGCTGGAACCTGGGTCTCTGGAAAGGCCAGTAATAAAAGACACAGCAGTTCAATGAAATAAGTTCTCCAGTCTTAAAAATCTAATGAAACTAGGGAGCCGCCTAAATTCATTACCAACCCTGACAGGCCTTAGTTCACTGCAATGATAGAGATTCATTACAAATGACTGCAATTGAGTTTTCATATCTTACCCAATAAAAACAGTCCAGGGACCATTCCAGTAAGTTCAATCCCATTGGCCATAGGGAAATCATCACTTACAAAAGTTCTCTGCTTTCCCTTCAGTCTGGTTTTCCTTTTGGGCAGTAATAAAATTCAGCAGCAGCAACAGCATTCATGGAGCTGTTCTGTATTATTGTGGTGCCTGCTAGTGCTGCTACAGTTAAAGATCTAGCAGTATTTTCAATAAAATAACCTATTTTCAGGGGTTTATTACTTGGTTATAAAAATTCATTCCGGGCTGAAACTTGGCACTCAAGGGTTCTGCCTGGAGCAAATCAGGCAAATCATTATCATCATATAAAAAAAAAAATCAGTTTGGCAATTTTGAGATTAGAGTGGGAGAGTGAAGAGGAAGAAAGCAGAGACAAGAGCAAGCTGCAAAGTGCAGATCCAATTTTGCAAGGTTCAGGGATCTGTTTTCTTGGTTCAATCGATGGCAAGGGTAAAAGCCAGCTGTGGAGCTGGACTTACCTCCAAAGCTGGGGGAATTTATATCTGTTGTAATTGTTTGGACCGATCTTACAGAAATGCAAGTTTCTACAAGCAGTAGTTTCATGGTGGTGAGGTGGGGTGGTTAATTACCCTAATTAAAAAAGGATTCTTTTAAACAAAAACATTCTGGTCATTCCAACACAGGGACAGCCTGTGCCCTCTTGCTGATATATATATTTTAGATTTTTATTTCAAATTATTAGTATTATTTATTTGCTAAGCACCAGCAATGTGTAACATGAAGGCAGTCTCTGTACCATCAAGTTTACAGTCAAAGACAAAATCCAGAGAAGGAAGAGAAGCCCTGGGAACTGGGGCGTGTACAAGGGAGGACAAGCAGGGGCATGGGCCCCCCCAAAGTTGGTGGGGACACAGAACTCTTCTGGCTCCGGGACCGCGGTAGGAGCTGACAGCTCCTCCGGCCCAGGGTTGCAGTGGGGGCATGGATCATGAGCCTCCGAAAGCCATTACATTTTTATTCCTGAATTTGTCCCTGCCTGGGAAGCCCAGAGGAAACTTTATATTTGAGTTTTAACACACACACACCCCCCCCCATCTCTTCTTGTGGGCATCACCACAGAGTTAATGTTTCAGAGGGGCTTGAACACAGTGTCTTGACAAACTGGTCTACTAATTGATATTTGAAAACAGAGCTCTGTGTCGACATAACTCCCCCTTGTGCACACACATGCTCCATAGTGGTTTTCACCATCTGTTAGTAACTCTTAGCTGCTTCTGACACCAATGAAGATGTGAACAGCCAAAGTCTCTCTACCCCACTCTCAACAAAGAACACATGCAAGTGCACATGTACGTATATATGTACATACACCCTCTCCTGGGGTTTGCCTTTACTGTTAACTTGGACAACAACCACCCTTACCCAAAGTTTCCCCCAAACTTTCAAAGGAAATTTTGTTCCTTCTCCCTGGATCGAGTTCCTTTGCTTAAATGGTATTTTTCATTTGCAGATTTAATTGCACTTTACAAATGTGTTTTTAAACTGATTTAAATTAATTACACTGGTGCAAACTCCTGAGAGGACAGTCTTATTTTGGTTTAAGAGTGGCATATTTCAATTTAAACATATTCCTAATTGGCTTAAGCTAAATCAAAATAGGTTTAAACCAGAATAAGAGAGCGTCCACAGAAGGGCTTGACCAGTTTAACTAAATCAGTTCAAATTCACACCTTTAGTTAAATCAATGCAACTTTTCAAATAGATAAGACTTGAGACAAAACTGAGCCAGTAATAAAACCTGGGCTCCTGGAAGGGAAAGGAGTTCTTCATTCCTAGTAGAAAACAAAACAAAACCCTGTGTGGGCTGCCCTGCAAAGTCATATCAACAGGCAGAAAGTGAGGATGAGTGAATTGCCAGTTAAAGGATAATTAAACAGTCTAAGACAGAGATTCTCAAACTGGGGGTCACAAGGTTATTATGTGGGAGTTGCAAGCTGTCAGCCTCCACCCCCAAACCCCGCTTCACTTCCAGCATTTATAATAGTGTTAAATATAAAAAATGTGTTTTAATGTATAAATGAGGTCACACTCAGAGGCTTCCTGTATGAAAGGGGTCACCAGTATAAAGTTTGAGAACCACTGGTCTAAGATTTAACAAGAAAATATTCACATGTGCTCTGATTACAGGGTTTCATAGAAAAACAAATGTTAGGCCACAAGATTAATAAGAAAAAAACAGGAGGTGTGTTGAGCTCCTTCAACTCCTGCAAAAGTCAACCTGAAAACACCATACAGGGCTGGGATCTTTAAACTGAGTGCTCCTGGGCTGATGGTTGGATGGCAGTTTAACGGTACCACAGTGCACTGCTGTACAGAGAATCCGTGTTAGTTACATTTCCTCCTTAATAGCCACTACTTGGAATAGCTACTTTTAGAGCACACAAAAGGAGGGCCTACACTCTAGGTAGTCCAAAATAACTCAGTTAAAAGGTGGTCCAAGGAGAAACTATAGTTGATACTCTAAGTAATAGTGACCATAGTATAATAAAGTTCAACATCCATGGGAAGGAGATAATACCACTGTGACATTAAACTACTGAAAGGAAATTTTTTTAAAAAAATGTGGAAACCAGAAAAACAGACCCTAAATTCAAAAGCAAGAAAATTAATATTTTTAGACTCCGCATGGAAGCTATTTAAGCAACTTTAATGTAGTCAAAGACGACACACATAACCCTAACCAACAAAGGGGGCAGGAAGGCCAGAGGGAAGCCAATATGGTTAAATGGGAAGATGCTATTCAAGCCAAACAGGTGTTCTTAAAAAAATGAAAATCCAGACCAGCTGAAGCCAATAGAAAAAGAAAATATGCTATACCAAATAAAATGTCAGCTGATGCAAGTAAGGACGGCTCAGAGGGATTCTGAAAAGCCATTAATGGAAAATATAAAAACAAATAAGAAATTCTTTAGGAATATCAGAAGCAGGCCTGGAGGGAATTGGTAGCTCACCTGATTTGCCAGAGGGTAACAAGCAATTAAGAAGAAGAATTGGGGCATTGAATAGGAGCACATGATTTCTTTGTATCAGAGGGGTAGGGTGATCAGATGTCCCATTTTTGGGGGCTTTTTCTTATATAGGCGCCTATTACCCCTCACTCCCATCCCATTTTTTCACAGCTGCTATCTGGTAACCCTACAGAAGGGGGTTAGGGGATACCTATAGGGGATACCTATCGCACCTCTATTCTTTTCAGGTATTAATGTTGAGAAGCAGTCAGTGATTGAGGTGTCAGAAGAATATGTAATGGGACAAAGTGAAAAATTAAACAGAAGGGGACAATTCCCTCTAAGGGAAGGCAAATTATTGATAAAGCTTGTCTAACACATGCAGAGTCAAATTCACCTCTGCTGCACCAAAAATGAATATATGTTTGGTGGCTTGACCTAGAAGGGTCCCAGTGATGGCTTGTAGGTGAAATGATTCACAACAACACACTCATGGCAGCATTAAGTGCCCAGGCAAGAAGAATAATTTCCATCAAATGCTGATCCATCATATATACCCAAAAGTACACACCTCTCTTCTCATGCCCCATCTACTAGAGCTTCAGCAGGCAGCCCCTTGCACCCCTTAAAATGTGACCAGAATAGTTTAAATGTTGTATCCCACCAATCACCACACTTAGTGCCAACTCAAAAAACAAATAAAGCACAAGATCTCAGTTTCCAGTATAGACAACAAAGCTGGGTACTAGACATCTTACATTATAGTTTCATTTAATTGTCTACATATGTCTGGCAACATTTAGTTCATCTATGAATTCCTACCATGGTGAGTTCAGCCACCAAGTTGACTGCATTGTATAAGTTTTAATGTGCCTCATGTTTCCTTTAAATGGTCCAGTTATCAATTATATTAAGCAAAGCAATATGAATTCATAGATGAACTAAATATTGCCAGACACATGCAGACAGACATGCTTTATATCCACTGTCACACTGATTTAAAACAAGATGAAATGAGAGTAAAGGTGAAACAGACAGAACATTTGGTCGGTGTATTCGGAGCAAATAAGGCTTTCTGCATAATAACTTAAGTTCCTCAGACTTTCAGAGTTTGGAATGAGTTGTGGTGCCACAAGGTGTGATTCAATTTGTTTTTAAATTCAGTTTTGCTACACTGTAAATGCAGGCTCTATAAAAATCAAGAGTGAGTGAGTAGGTGGACAAGGGGGTAGAATATTCCCCTTGGAGCTGTAAACGCAGGGATTGGATCCAAAAAGCATTACAGGAGAAAGCCATCTAAATAGAGACACCCCATGAAACTGCATGTAATATTTAAGAGTAGACAGCTCCTATGACCTAACTGTATCAACCTTAAGGCTAGCACAGAAAACAGAGGTCCAGAACCTCTCCTCTCTTCTGGTAAAATTGTACAGCCTGATCCACAAATGTTCATCTTTGAAAATGGACTGAAGTGATGTCAGCTGTGGACTGAAATTCTTAGCTGAGGCATTTTGTGATTCTTCCACATGCTCAGCTAAGCTGAGCTCCTGGCCCATATGCCTGCCACGTTTCAGATGGTAGTGTAGAAAAAAGAGGTGGGTCAAAAAGAGGTTAGGCCAAAAAAGAGAGTGTTCATAGCTCATGTGTCACATGTTAAATTCCAGAGATCACTTAACTGAAGTCCATTTCAGAAAGGCAAATTTATTCCATTCATTAGATGAAATTATCCTTTGCATCTTTTGCTGATGGGAGCTGGCTGGTCACTAGTATTTGCAGGAACAGATCATCAAATGTAAATATCCTACTGAAAAACCCTGCCATTAAAATCCTCATTTGTATCCTGGGGGAAGTAAAGAAACCAAAGGCCAAATTCTCTGCTAGCAAAGGGTCCTGAATCTACCAGAATATAAATCCAAAATACTTATATGCCAGTAAGTGGATGCTTTCATCTTCAGTATGAGAATTTTAACCCTTGTGTCTGTGGTCTCCCCATATTCTTTTAATGTGCTCATTAGTTTAAAACATACCTTAAACTACTCAAAAATAAATTTTAAACAGAAAGTACGTTACTAAGAAACATCCATTTTTAAAGCAAGTGTTATTGGGACTTAATCATTTCTTACTCCTGTGGAAACTGTTTTCTGATTATAATATGCATTCACCAATGTATACAGAATGGGCCAAATTCTGCCCTCAGTTAAAACCACGTAGTTCCATTCAAGTCAAGTGAGGGCAGAATTTAATGTGTGTGTATATATCAAAGCAAACAAGAATGACACCCTTATTCTGAGATTGCTAAATTTTCTGTGCTAATGTGGTAACAGAAGAACAGTAACGCTACATTAATGGAAAAGGATTCTCCAAAGACACATTCCTCCAGGAAAATAAATAAAGCATCATTCTGATGTACTTTAGAAGTTCTTTGTGAACGTGAAGTGTGTTATAAAATAGAGCCCTATTTCCCTCACTGCAGAATATCAGTAATCCAAATCAGTGGGATTATCAGTATTTTGCAGGGGAAAAACAGGCTCAAACTTTTTTGTTGCTACAAATTCAAGATTTTGTGGTTTATTCTGACTGGCCAATGCCTAGTTACCTCTCAGGTTATCTGGAAGCTACAAGTACGGAACGACTCAAGTGCAGTGGAGATAGTTTTAAGGGATCACCAAGCATGCAAGTAAATACACAAGACAAAGGAGTAGGTTTGGTCACTTAAATCCTTTCTGTCTGTTTTCCATCCAAAGGGCTTGATCTTGAAACACTTATTCAGGCAAAACTCACATTGCCATCAGTGGGAATTTTGTCTGGGTGAGGAGTTCAAGAGTGGACTTCTAGGATATTAGTGAGAAATCCATCATCTTCATGCACTGACCAGACTATGAGCAAACTAGTATTTGCCATCCTTTGTGGCAAGAGGTGTTGGCAGATGTGATTTAATTAAATATGTAATTAGGGTGCATACAGATTCTAGTGACGCACTTGACTATACTATTGTGAGGTCTTTCTCCTTTTCAAATAGTAGTTCAAGGTCTCACTTAACTAGGTGAGGGACCAACAACGACAGGATGCTGAGGGGCTAGGTCTCTTGTTGAAGTAGTTCTGGCTCAAAGGCTCTTGACATGGCTCACACACACTAATCAAAGTAGGGGAGCATTATCAACCCCATTTTACAGAAGGGTATAATTTGCTCCTCTAAAATATGAACATCTGCAAAACCCAGAATGAATTAAGTGTACAGGGTTTATTTGGAGTATATGCTAATATGGGCCCACGCATACACTCTGGATCTGCACAGCCCAAACTGTTCAATATGGGAAGGTCAAACATCACAGTTGTTCCCATATTTACTGTACTCCTGTACACAGGATGTAATTTAGCAGTTAGCTCCATGCAATCTGTTGTCTTAAGCAGCAGTGTTTGCAGAGGTGACACTGGCTCCTGAGAAACCATTCAGGCTCTGATTGCATGAAGTGTACCTGGAAAGCAGATTAAGCTTGGATTAACAGTACATTTTCTTTTTAAGTAGCTCAGAAAAACCTTTCAGCTATTTTAAAAGTATCACACATATACTGCAAGACTTAATGGAAAAGAATCAGATAAAGGAGATCTTGCCAAGCCTATGAACTCGAAGCATTGCCCAGGCACTCAAAGAGAAATCTGAGACAGCAGCATCTGTAAAATATGTGCATATAACTAGAAAATTCCTGAGATAAAGTGTCAGACATGTCTTCAGGCTAACACATTGCCACTGGCACATCTGCATCTCAAGGAATCCAGTCAACTCATGCTGAGTGAGAGAGATCCGTTATACAGTGTGTGCAAAGATGCTCAAGAAAGAACTCGGTTGTTGTAGAGCAGTTGACCAGCATTACAAGCTGGTAGTGGCAGACAGTGATTCAAACGGTACCAAAAGACTGGTGGAAAACTCATGTAACTGACTGGTCTCTCCAGTCCATAATGCACCATGACTGCCACTAGTGGCAGATTAGCCACTGGGCTGATGGGGCTTGTGCCTAGGGACCCCGGCCAACTGGAGGGCCCTGAAAAAAATCCACTGCTGGGCGCAGAACCCCAGAGACCCATTTGCCGGACAGGAGAAGCCCCCATGCCCCAACCCTGCTCCACTCCATTCAGACAGAAGTGCTGGGCGGGCAGAAGATGGCCCAGCGCCCAAACCCTAGCTGCAGCCCTGGGCCTGGAGGAGCTCTTGTTCCCTGCCATGGCCTCAGGGCTGGGGGAGCTCTCACTCCACGCTGTGGCCACGGTGGGGGGTGGGAAAGAGAGCTTCTCTGGTCTTTGGATGGCAGAAAGGAGCAAACGGGTTGTGGGGCTGCAGTGGGGGGGGGGGGATGTGGGGCGGGGCCTGCAGGTGTAAGGGGTGGAACAGGGGCAGAACCGTAGGCAGAAGGGGTGGGGTGCCCCTCCCCCCACTTGCTCTGGTCCAGGGCCCCATGAAACCTTAATATGCCTCAGACTGCCACTCCCAGTTTGAAACATATAAAAATGACATTTCCAATCCATCTAGCTCCATTCTAATATTTTTGAGCATGGCATTCTCAATAGAAGCTGCTCTTATGCTAGATAGCTGTACTTTGGGAGATTCCATGCACAGTGTTAATGATAAGTCCTTGCTGATTTGTTAACTAATGCTGTACTTCCATCAGTCAATCTAGTTATGCAAAACCTTCTGGATTGGAACCTGCCAAATCACTACTACGTTCACATTGCAGATGCACATGATGCATTTATACCACTCATGAGACATGCTCTCCACTCCATTAATAACAACATTTGTAGTTACGCTAAAGTAGGGGTAATCAAATCTCCTGCTTTGTGGTGTAAAATGATCACTAAGTGTAAGGAAGGAATTATTTCCCTCACTGCAGCATTGCAAAACATGTTCGTTCCTGACAGAGGCAGATTTGGTTTGAAAGATTAGCGGTCTGCTTCATTACAGCAAATTCTATACTCCTAACCTGCAAATCACTCAGCCCAGGGTAACCAAAATATAATCTCTCTTGTCTGGGTAATACCCGGCTTCAAACCTTGGAGGAATTGGGGATCTAAATCTGGGTCCAGATCCAATTTCTGCATCTGTATCTACTGCTAGAATGGGCTGAATCAACCTCCTCCCCCCATCCCTAATACTCCTTAGGTTTGAGAGTTTCCCAAATCTCAGTGTGAGTTTTGCTATTTGGGCTCATCTGAAACACTATTATATTGAATCTAGAATCCTTTAATGCTCTCCATGACTGGTCAAAAAAAAAAAAAGCTGTGAAACCAACTGCCTTTGGGCAATTTGAATTTGTATCGCTGAGTTCATTTTCTTTGGTCCATTGCTGCTACGATCACTTCCAGTGCAATTAATGCTGCAGAATGACCACCCCAGGAAACAGGCTAACACTATGATAATCTGGAGTTGTGGTGGCAGCAGATTGCTGACCCAAGGACACATTGTACACCTCACATAACCCTTGTTTAGTAATGATGGGTTTTTCTATATATATATATATATATACATATATATATACATACACATACACACACACACACACACACACACACACACACACACAGACAAGAGGATTCAAAGATTCTTTCCCAGTTGATGGAGATAGAAATTGTGTGGCTTCATTATTGCTGTCTCCGTAGCGTAGATGCTAGTTTTTGGCTCCATTCCTGGATTAATGCTAGAGAGAGGCTGGCATTTTAAATGACTTGAGGAATATTATTGGTCTGACAGAATTTGAGTGTGCTGTGTGGCCTCCCAATAGACTGGCATTTTTTGCAAACCTGCCACTCCAGGCTGGAGCCTGAGAAATTGCCTGACAACACTGTCATAATTATAAAAATTAAAATATATTGCTAATGCTTGAAAACGCTATCAGAGATGGCATTTTAAATTATCCTGGCTCTTCTTGCCTCAGTTGGCTGGTATTTCAAATCACCTTGGCCCCCAAACTCTGGCCTGGCTGGTGTTTCAAATCACTCTGGCATCAATAGGCTGGAAATGGCACTTTTAAATAAATGACCCCAGCACCAATAGTGGCATAAAATTGGACACTAAAATGTTTTCTTTTCAAGAAACAACTCAGCCTCATGCTCTCGGTTTCAGTGTCTCTCCCTTTCCTCCCTTGTCCCTGCTTTCTCGCTTCAGTGCCTTTCAGACTCTACTCAGAATTTTATTCACCACTTAATTTCTCCCTCCCACTTTGAGGTCCCATGTTGAGGAAGGCTGGCCAAGACTCCACAGAATCCATCATCGCTCCGTACTCAACTGGAGAGGTAGTTGTCAAGCAACTTGAAGTCCTCCTTCCTCTCCTGAAGCAAGAATCTCAGACTGGGAAATGAACCCAGATGTCTGATATGCCAGCACAGAGCAATTTGAAAAGGTCTGGATCCCCAGACTAGTGTCATGAGCTCTCTTCAGAGAGGTCTTGTAAAGAACACCCAGTCAGAGACTCATGGAAGACAGACAAGGCCCATGCCCTGATTCTCAGAGGTACTGAGCACCCTAGCACTACAAGTACTCCAACCCAGCACCAAAGCCTCATTCAGCTACTAGCACGCCACCGGTCCCAGTAATCCAACCAGTCCGACCCAGATTCCCAGCATCCCCTCACCATCCTCATTTTTCAAGCACTGAAAATCCTACCTTTGTTTCTTCCTGTGACTCAACGGGGTGGATTATGCCTGAAAACAGCATCCTTCTTTTTATAGACCACCTGTGACTGCAGATGATGGCAGCGCTCCTTCTTTCTTTATCTTTCCTCCTCTAATGAGGCCCTGCTGGTAGCCCTCATTGCTGTGGATCCAGGATGCCTGGACTAAGTCAGCTTCAGACCATATAGGTGTAGCACAAACATGGTGAAATGCTATGTGAGTTCTGTATGGAAGTTGCAGTGGTACTGGAGCCCAGAACCATGCTGTCTTCCAAAGGGACACACCTTCCAGCTTCTATTACTCCAGCCCAGTGCTGACTCACTTTTCTGGCATCCCGAAGAAATTGCTGGTGTGGGAAGGCCAAAAACTACTGCAGCTTCAGCTGACCATTGTTCAACTCCTTAGAGAACAAAGTAAAAGAGAACTGAAGAAAAGGCCCCTATCCAGACACAGTCAACAACAAAGGACACTTCGATTTGTGATTTAAATGAGTCTGACACACAAACTGATAAGGTTGGATTATTTTTTTGTGCTGGTGCTTCACTGTAATGCAAAACCTGAGCCCCTCCTGGCACAAGTGTAATTTTAATCTATAAGTACTTGCAAATATTCCTTGATCCATCTGCAAATAATTTAATCAATTTCTTCTCTCCCAAAACACTCACTTCTGACTAGGACACCAAGAATCATCAGTATTTCCCAGCCCAATTTGAAAATAAGCTAGTCAATAATAATTCTTAGCAACTTACAGTAGATAGTGCTTTTCAACCATAGTCTCAAAGACTTTTACAGGGTAGATTCAGTAAGTACCCCATTTTACAGATGGGGTAACTGAGGCACAGTGAAGTTAAGGGGCAGACACACTACAATGATAAAGACCTCGTAAGCATATGAACAAACAGAAGCTAGACAAAGGCCAATATTTTCAGATTGGGGTACCTCATGTAAGACACCTAATTCAATAGGTTTTCAGGGATGGTGAGTGCTTGCATCTCCCACTGTCCTGCACGGAAACTGCAGGTGCTATGAAAATCCAGCCACTTATTTAGCTGCATACATATGGATTAAGGTATATAATTTCAGTCACCCAAGTGACTGAGAGAACTAGAATTAGAACCCAGGTCTCCTGACTCTGTAGCTATTGCTTAGCCCAAGACCATAGCAGCATTACTGCATGTTATGTGCTGTGGTACAATAGGTAAGTCTTACACAGCAGTACAGTCTATCTACACTTTTAAAACTGCAACACTATCCTGTCAGCCCACCCATACTGGTCAGAGTCAGTAAGTAAAGTGTTTACACAAAATACCATTTGATTAATAGTTAAAGGAGTGAAAAATATAACATGCTGTTCAACATATAAAACCATAATTCTGTGAGATTTACAATGTATCTGGCCAGGATGGGAGGCAAAAGTTTATTTCTTCTGTTGGAGGTACACCCTCCATTTTTAATTTTCCCTGTCATTTCACCCCAATATGCTCTCAGCCAATTCACAGGGAGCGAATTAAGCACAATCTCCATAGCAAACATTGCTAGAATATCTGGAAATATTAAGACAAAGTTGGAGTATGTGCACACTTGACAGAACAAACACTGTAAATCTTTAATAAAATAGAGCCCTCTCTGGCACAGGCACCACTGGGACGGCTACAGGAAGTTTAGTAGATTAGAATGCCAGATGAGACGCTTGTTTCTCTTGTTGTTCTTAGGGAATTTAGCGAACAATTTCATTTCTTGGCGAGGGTTAGCAAAAAGGGTGGTTTCTGTTCACACAGATTCTGATCAACCTTAGTTGGAGGGATAGCTGTCACTGCACAGAGAGAATGTTTCATTCTAGTTGCGAGTTCACCAAAACCTGAAAACTCAAATTGAACATTTGTGCTCAAAGGTGTTAACAAAGTGAGTTTTGTTTGTTTGGTTGTGAAACAGACAAAACTGGCTATATTCTCTTCCACACATGCCACTGCTCCTCAACAGGTTTTCTCCTGCCTGAAGCCTTTAGTGTTCATGCAGTTAACAGTGTGTAGGGCAACCAGACAGAAAATGTGAAAAATCGGGACGGGAGTGGGGGGTAATAGGAGCCTATATAAGAAAAAGACCCAAAAATCAGGACTGTCCCTATAAAATCAGGACATCTGGTCACCCCAACAGTCTCTCTCATTGCTACTTAGTTCAGGCCAGGATTCAACCCTATAGGCTCAGAAACCAAAAGGCAAATAAAAAGATTCCAAAACGTATTATTTTAAAGAAGTGTCATATTTTGGGGGGCCTGACTCAATGTCTGAATGCTTGGGTCTGGCAATATTGCAGACCTGAAAGTAGCACTACAGGCTGTGGCACTCAGCGTGGGAGCTAGAGAGCCAGGATGAAATATCAGGTCTCAGCCTGGATACAACCACCTAACTAAAGCGATACCCCTCTTTTCTATATGGCACTTGTACACTTCATTGCTTTTAAGGGCATGAGGGGCACCACTCTCCACTCCCAGAGGGTAACTACCAATAAAAATACTTACCTGAGGGTGAAACAGGATTGCTGGTAACCACATCACTCCCCCACAGCCAAACAAAAGTTCAGTGGCCACCTCCTAATGGTCCTGAGGGGTTGTAGGTCAGAGAATATGAAGAGCCAGCTTCCCCTTGGAAAAAAAAACCAAACAGACGTGGGAGTAGAAAGCTTCCTTCCTCAGAAGGCAGCTAAAGAGAAGGAGGGAAAGTTCAGAGCTTTTCAAAGAGAGTGGGGCCCAAGAAGGTCCTGGCTTGGCCAGCCCAGCTGGAAAACAGATGGAACTTTACTAGTTTGGCACCTAGTTTAAAACTTTCTTACATTTGCTAAAAAGTTATTGAAGGTCAGTGAATGATGGGTTAATGACTAAAAATGAAGCCTCACATTTCCACTTACTTGACTTCCCCCTTCACATATAGACTTTAGCCATGAAAAAGCTTGACACAACATTTAACCTAACAAGTGAGCTTATTTATACACTCACACTTGATTCATTAGGAGTAGGAGTTCATTATTCTTCAGCTTTCCCAGTCTCCCTAGCTATGTTTCCAATGTCCGGGATTTCTCTTTATAACTATTACCTGGCAGCAGGAACAGGAGCAGAAGGCTTATTGATAGTCACATCTTTTTCATGTGCATTCTCTCTGGAATTCATTTTTTCTGTGGGTTTGCAGTTATTGCTCTAATGTATGGGACAAAACTCGTGTGGCATTCTCAGAGAGCTGAAAGACATTTTCCCATTCATTTATATATAACACATTGAGCCAGAACCTCAGCTGGTATACATTAGAATACTGTAGCTCCCATTCAGCCAATGGAGCTACACCAATTTACACTAGAAGATGACAACCTGGCCCATTGTCTGCAATAGAGACAAACAGGGGGACCTAATACTACACAGAATATGTGGTGAAAGCCAAAACAGAACTTCAAGCACTTTCTAGTCAGTTCCTAGTGCCTGGGGCCACAGACAGTAGTAGAAAAAAGGAAAGCTAAATGTGTGACCAGCCTAAACTTTCTAAATATCAAAGCAAACCCTTATGGAGAATGGAAAGAGCAGAAGCCAACATTCCTTAAAAGGTTTCAGAGTAGCAGCCGTGTTAGCCTGTATTCGCAAAAAGAAAAGGAGTACTTGTGGCACCTTAGAAACTAACCAATTTATTTGAGCATAAGCTTTCGTGAGCTACAGCTCACTTCATCGGATGCATAAAGTGGAAAATACAATGAGAAGATTTATATACACACAGACCATGAAAAAATGGGTGTTTATCATACATATTGTGAGGACAGTGATCACTTAAGATGAGCTATTACCAGCAGGAGAGTGGGGTGGGCGGAGAGAAAACCTTTTGAAGTGATAATCAAGGTGGGCCATTTCCAGCACATTTCCAGGAGTTAACAAGAACGTCTGAGGAACAGTGGGGTGGGGGTGGAGGAATAAACAAGGGGAAATAGTTTTACTTTGTATAATGACTCAACCACTCCCAGTCTCTATTCAAGCCTAAGTTAATTGTATCCAATTTGCAAATTAATTCCAATTCAGCAGTCTCTCGTTGGAGTCTGTTTTCGAAGTTTTTTTTGTGAAGAATAGTCACTTTTAGATCAGAAACCGAGTGACCAGAGAGATTGAAGTGTTCTCCGATTGGTTTATGAATGTTATAATTCTTGACATCTGATTTGTGTCCATTTATTCTTTTACATAGAGACTGTCCAGTTTGACCAATGTACATGGCAGAGGGGCATTGCTGGCACATGATGGCATATATCACATTGGTAGATGTGCAGGCGAACGAGCCTCTGATAGTGTGGCTGATGTGATTAGGCCCTATGATGGTGTCCCCTGAATAGATATGTGGGCACAGTTGGCAACGGGCTTTGTGGCAAGGATAAGTTCCTGGGTTAGCTCCAACCCCTCAGACAGAGACAAACACCTACAAGATCTCTATCAAGCATTCTTACAACTACAATACCCACCTGCTGAAGTGAAGAAACAGATTGACAGAGCCAGAAGAGTACCCAGAAGTCACCTACTACAGGACAGGCCCAACAAAGAAAATAACAGAACGCCACTAGCCATCACCTTCAGCCCCCAACTAAAACCTCTCCAACGCATTATCAAGGATCTACAACCTATCCTAAAGGATGACCCATCACTCTCACAAATCTTGGGAGACAGGCCAGTCCTTGCCTACAGACAGCCCCACAACCTGAAGCACATACTCACCAGCAACCACACACCACACAACAGAACCACTAACCCAGGAACCTATCCTTGCAACAAAGCCTGTTGCCAACTGTGCCCACATATCTATTCAGGGGACACCATCACAGAGCCTAATCACATCAGCCACACTATCAGAGGCTCGTTCACCTGCACATCTACCAATGTGATATATGCCATCATGTGCCAGCAATGTTCTTCAACAAAAAAACTTCGAAAACAGACTCCAACGAGAGACTGCTGAATTGGAAATAATTTGCAAATTGGATACAATTAACTTAGGCTTGAATAGAGACTGGGAGTGGTTGAGTCATTATACAAAGTAAAACTATTTCCCCTTGTTTATTCCTCCACCCCCACCCCACTGTTCCTCGGATGTTCTTGTTAACTCCTGGAAATGTGCTGAAATGGCCCACCTTGATTATCACTTCAAAAGGTTTTCTCTCCGCCCACCCCACTCTCCTGCTGGTAATAGCTCATCTTAAGTGATCACTGTCCTTACAATATGTATGATAAACACCCATTTTTTCATGGTCTGTGTGTATATAAATCTCCTCACTGTATTTTCCACTTTATGCATCCGATGAAGTGAGCTGTAGCTCACGAAAGCTTATGCTCAGATAAATTGGTTAGTCTCTAACATTCCTTAAAAGGAATTAATGGCAAGAAATCTGCTGATATTAATAAACCTAAATAAGCAACAAAGTTACAATCAAAATGGTTCAGCCTTTAACATGGCGGAAAAACAACATTTATAATCAGAAATCAAACTACCAGAAACTCCATTCCAAAATTCCACAAGGCAAAGTCTGTAATACTTATCAGCCTGGCAGGATAGAGAAGGAAGCCAGCAAAAGGGATGGAACAGAAATAAAGCCAAATAGCAAACAAGCACACATTCAAGTGGTCAGGAAACAAAGCCACCGATCAAACCCTAACACCTTCCAGACCATGAGTGCTCTGCTAGACGCCCATTAACACTTCACAGCAGTAAATCTGCATGCAGAGAAGGAATTAGTATTCTATAAAAAACACCAAAACGTAATCAAAATAATCAGTGGAAATCAAACTCCATTCTTCTCCAAAAGGATGTGATCTGAAGTGGGAAAGCAAGCCTCAAGCATCTGAATGGCCACTATGATGTCAATGTATGGCTTCTCAAAGGTGTTCTAGATCTTCTGTAGCACAGGGCCAACCATGAGCACAACTGCTTCCCTGGGGTTCCCACTCTCAGGGGAATGTGGCGGGGGCAAGTTGTGTGGACTCTGCAGTTCACTGACTGGCATTATATCCATTTCTGGCAGTGGAACCAAAGTGTGTGGGAGAGAACAGAAAACAAATCAAAACCTGACCAGAGGCAAATGAAGAACTCAACATAAGATATCACTTCCCTCCGGCAGAGTTACCAGAAAGAGAGAAGCAACTCATGGCATGGCTTGATTCCTTCTTCCAGCAGCCTTGAGCCCAAGCTTGCATGTGTACATTCTTTGGCTGAACAAACTTCTCTATTTGTGAGAGGGTCCCTGCAGTCTCCAGGGTCCTCAATCTAGAAACTTGCAAGGCATTCAGTGCTTCCTGTCTTTTGCTAGAAAGCCAAGCCAAGCTTATTTTCAACATGTCTTATGGAAAGAGCGTTTATGACAGTTCTTATTAAAATATCTAAGAATGATTTTCTCACCCTCCCCACCTTGTAAAATTTAAAGAGATCCACACAAGAACCCAACACAAGGTTTGTGCTTACTGCAGGGAATTGCTAATGGTATGTGAAGTTTTGCACCTCCATGCTGTCTGAATCTGGTCTAGGTCATTAGTGATTAGAGCTATACTTTAGCTGCAAAATTTGGATCTGGATTTTGAATGCCTGGTATTTGGAGCTGAGGTTTTGATTCAATCCACCATCGGAGATAAAGATCTGCAAGGTTGAGGATCAGACTGAATCTCCCTGCCTATCTCAGTGAGCGACCAAACTCTTTGCCGATATGATGGCTAGGCACGGTTGCTAGTGGACAAGTGTCCACCTGACCTCTGAGACACTAACACCACTAATGAGCATCTTGCTGTCAGTGTCCACAGAGAGAGCAAAGTTTGCATGAACAAAATAGTTATTCTCTCTTCTTACCTGTAGAAGTGGTTTTTCCAGGTCAAAATCAAGGCATCGTGCACAACTGATCAAAACATCAAAACATACTCTAATTAGTTTCTAAATACTTATTTTCTTAGCATTCAAGTCTACACCATCTGGCTCCGAAGTGCTAGTTAACTTTCTTCACAGTCATACGATAATCTTTTATCTAGAGTTATAATTGAGATTTACTGTATTTCCAGACAATTCTTGACTTGTTAAAAAAAATGGAGGTGACAGATCCACTTGTCCGATGTGTCATTTTAAACATTGGAGGTAAGGAGAAAGCAGCAGCTTTATTTATCACTGAGCGTTTTGCTTGAATGCTAGTAAATGGGATTTCTTACTCTGCCAATAAGCACTTTAAGTTTATATTCTACAAAACTTGGAGCTTTACATGGCGACTCAGGATGGAGACAGACCAAATTTCAGGCTTGTGAAGTGCTTACAACAATGGTCACATTTAGAAAAGTGACCAGAAACATCAGCTTAGTCCATTGTGCCAATCAGAAAATAACTATACATATGCACAATGAGGAGGGAGCAGAGTTTAGGATGACATGGGAAATTTAACACTGACTGCATTGGCTTATGGATCTGATCCCCAGTTCCTTAGACAGATGGTGTGCATTGATCACTTCTGATCATGCTGATTAGATTGTCCCATAGTTACGTTATACATGTTCCTTTTCCTCTTAAAAAAAGGGCCGTGAAATGGAGAGAGATCAAAAAGAAAGATGAGACCGTAAGGTTTCTTAACCACTCTACAATAGATGTATACATTACCTAGCTAGCAGAGCTCACACCTTTTACTCTTGCTGAGCTCTGATCACCTCCCTTGTCTGAAAACACCTACTCTATTTAACAGTAAATGTTTATCAACAGCACAGCCGTGTAGACATTTGTCAGCATGATTTAAACAAACAACAACAGCAAAATTAACACAAATAGCAGATGTGATTACTGGCAAGAATAAATTAGGTGAATTTACTTAGGTTATGAGTTGGGGTTTGCAGGTCAGGATTAAGGGATAAACAAGTACGTGAATGTCAAGTGAAAAGATTGTTCCCATTAGATACTTATTCACTTGTTAAGAACCCATCCCAGATGGTACTTGAATGGGGACTCTTCTAAATACAAAACCATAGTGCTAACTGTAGCACTAAGAGAGTCTCCTTAGTGAGTAGTCGAGCTGACCTGAGCTCATTTGAGATCCAAGTTCAGCTGTAGATATTTAGATCAGTTTTCCCCCCAAAGGTCATAAGGTCAAGGGGTTCTCAAATTATTTCACAGTATGGACCATGTCTTAATAGAGATTCTCTTTTGATTCACCTATCTTATTCATGATTGCCTGGGCCACGTCTTCTCAGTCAATTACCTGGGCCAGTTCTCCTCCCATTCACATTTGCCTGAACCATGTCCTTCCCTACGTGTGACTGAGTAACATCTCTGCAACAGTATCACAACTTGCATGGAGGAGAGTATTTCATGTATTTTTAACTTCTTTTAATGGACAATTAATTTACCAATGGGAAATAAGTAAGAGACCCAGCATCACATGGCCAGCAACTCTACAAGCCACCAGCATGTACTCTTTGGAGTGCCAGTGTAGGGAATTTGTGAATTACTCTGCTGAATCCATTAAAAATGGGATAATATTATTGAGAAATTGCAGTGAGATATACATGCCTGTTTGGTAGGGCCAATGCTACAAATGTAACCAAGTAATGAACTCTGCTATGGGGTTGGTTTATTAAGTTGACCCCTTTAGATTATATAGTTCAGATATCTCCATTGTCTCATAATCATAACTGATTATTGAAACAACCCTGCACACCCACCCTTCTTTCTGCATCCTGCACCATACGTTAGAAATAACCATTTCCAGTCTTAGCTTTATTACATATTTTGGAATTACTTTGGCACATAGAACCAAATTCTGCCCAGCCTTGCCCACCTTGCAACCCCATTGGCTTCAGTACTACATTAACTTTGTAGCTGTAATTTACTATCAATGCAGCTCGAGTGATACTAGCAACAGTGCAGATAAAACTCAGGCATTTTTACCACTGTGTTTCCAAACCCTTGGAGCTACATCTACAGTGAAATATGTCTATAAAGCTAGCCTAGGTTACATGAGGTCATTATTTTTGGGTAACACTTTATTTCCCTGAAATATGCAAAGCATATATTGAATATTAGCAGCCATCACTCCATCAATGCAACCTTAGCAAAACTTCAGTAGCTCATTTAATCTGGACAAGTAATTTGTTTTTCATGGGCAAATGAAACAGTTTTCTCATCATGGCAGTTTGGACAATTGTGGTGCCTGTATATCTTCATGATGATGATTTTACTATGTATTTTGATGTAGACTAAACAAAAAATAATGCCGAGCCCAAAGTTCTGGGCTCCCTTGACAATCGTTAAGTATACAGTAATAAAGTTAATTTAACGACTCCCTCACTAACACCCAGATGGCACTTTGCTGGCAACAGCAAAAATGTAAACAAAGTTTACCCTCCTTCCCACATATAATATCCCACACATCTTACAGCCCTCCTCCATTCTAAGATCTGACCGGGGGTGGTGAAATGGGCTTGCATATACAGGGCCTAGGATTGCAAGGGATGTGAAACAGGCCAGAATTTCATCCTGTGTGTCAAAGTAAATCTAGAAGATGGACTCTCCCTCTTTCCATATAGCCAGAGAGGAAAATGGACCTTGCAAGGCTATGCTAGACAGCACAATTTCTGAGTAATGTTCATGTTAGTTACACACATAATAAAGATTCAGGACTTGTTTTTCCCGCCCCCCCCCCTTTAATTAGTCCAATTGAAATAAGCGAAACCATTCCCCCCATTAATTTTTCAAATTTTGCCAAATCACTGAAATCCCTCTTTGAATGAAATTAGGTGTGACAATAATCAGCCTGAGAATTTTTGTCCCACCTGAAAAATCAATGTTTTGTGGAGCTGTGCCAGTTCAAGTCCAACTTTAGTGGCACTAACTTCAAACTGCAGTAATGTACCCAGACATCCTACACCATGTCTAGAACCAAAGGACCTGGCTCTGTCAGTGTATAGGATGCATTGGAACCCCAGGCAGGAGAGCTCTATATTACGACTTTACTCAGATTGGGGGTGCCACTTCTGATGGCCTAACATCTTCTGCGAGACCCCACATTCCCTGCTAGTGACTGCATTATAGGAATAGGGCCAGTCTGGATATTCATTTACCAAGAAGTGGAAAATAAATTAATGTGCACAAAAGCAACTCTAGTACCCATGCAGGTGACTAACATTACCAGCTGCTAGCAGTTTAAAAAACACATATGGTTTTGGAACAGTACCTCAGACTGAGTTGCTCCCCAGGGATACTGCCATGAGACGGGCAGAGGGAGTTTCTGTTCTATTGCTTGCAACATGTGGGCCTGATCCTGTAAGATTAAGTCATCTTTGAAGGCAATGGGAAGGTGCTCAGCAGGTTGCAGGATTGGGCCCTCTGCTTCAAAAACAAAAGATGGAAAGCAGAAAACCAATCTCCTTTTTGTTAAAGTAAAGTGTGTGAATGGGACTACATGGTTTGCTAAATTCAGATTTCTGGTCTGTGTAGGTTCTTATACTGCTCATCACAGTGGTATCTGAGCAGCTCCTTCTATTCATACTCATGACTAAAACGAGTTCCTTTTGGGCATAGGCAGAGATGAAAGTGGGCCGGTAGGGGCTGGTACTGGCCCGTACACAGCCGACATTAACGTCACTGCCCCCGTGGGGGGAGGGGCACCTGCCCCAGGACCCAGCGATTTAAAAGGATCCAGCAGCGGCTGGAGGCCCGAGCCCTTTAAATTGCCACCAGAGCCCTGGGCGGCGCAGGCCAGGCAGCGTGGAAAGGCTGGCTGGGGAGGCTGACCCCCCTCCAACTCCACCCCTTCTGCCTGAGGCCCCCATACCAGTAAGTCTTTTATCTTACTTTCACCCCTGGGCTTAGACACATTCAGCGCCCACTTAAACAAACCTCCTCCCCCTCTACCTCCTACGGCCTTCTTCTTTCACTGCTCATTCAGTAGTCCAGAGAAATGTTATTTTACAGGACTTATCCATTACTTCATCATACAAAGAACATACAATATAGAAGGGTCTAGGCAGAAAAGGTCTCTCCCCTCCCTCCACAAAAGAAATAAAATTAATAACCAGACAAGCAACTTAGAATTGCAACTAAAAACAGTAACATGCCAGATCTTCAGCTGGTGTAAACTGGATTAAATCCACTGATTTATAAAGAGGCACTATTGCCTAGTGGAGAGAGCACTAAACTAGGACTCACTAGACCCAGGTTCTAGCCCCGACTCTGCTACTGGCTGGCTGGATGACCTTGGGCAAACCACTTCATTCCTCAGCTCCCCCATCTGTAAAACGGGGAAGATGATACTGACCCCACTTTGAGATACACTGATGAAAAGCCCTACATAAAAGAGTAAGGTATTATTATTGTATAATGACATCATACAGTAGATCAAACAACTCCTCTGAGCCCTCACCAGAACAACCCTGCACCTTTGGCAGGTTTTAATCTATGACTATGCGGTGCATGCTGATTGCCACCAGCGTCCACAAATAATATCCTCACCCTCCTACATATATTCTATTGATGGTGTGTGCGCACTCACAGCTGGTAGATTTTTTTTATAGATGTATACAAGATCTGTAAAAATCTATTTATAACTGGGGTGGAAGGCAGTTACTTGCTATCGTGGTCATCTCTCACTTATGCAGGAAAAATGCAATGGGCTGGATTCTCTGGTTGCCTAAGACCACTGTGTATTACGTAAGCATAAGAAACGCAAAGTAGTCTGAAAGGGAGAGGATAATTTTCCCTGAGCCAAAGAACTCTCCCCTGGCATAAATTTGATAGCAGTGGCTATGCTGCCTTCTGATCCAAGCAGCCTCTTATCCCTATAATATAATATAGGGAAGAAGGGGGCATGCTGGGAGGTGGGAGTGGGGCATAGACAGGAGAGGGAAGGGAGGAGACATGGCTGAATAGAGTTTTGGGACTTTCTGCTGTAGTATAAGTTAGGACTGCACAAAGACATATTCCTAACTTGGGGTGGTGTTGGGCAGCTCTGAATTAGGGTGCTGCAACCAACACCCTGCACTGCCTCTTTCCACTATGGCTCATGTACCTCCCCCATGCCAACCCAAAAGCCAGTGGCATCACAAATACACAAACCACACTATTAGGAGAACACAGAAATGCTATTTCAGGAAATAGAACACAGTTAAACACACACAACTAACAAACAGCATAAAAACGTATAACATTATTAAATTGCAATTTTTATAAGTTCATTTATATTATCTCACTCTTTAAAATAAATCCAGGGGCCTAATTTACTATTAAAGTTTAATTTCATGTCTTGATTTCTGTTCTCTACTCTTAATTTATTCTACAGCCAGCCTTCCAAAAGGAAAAGAGCTAGAACAGCTGGAAAGTTTTACAGCAAGGCTATGTCTAAAAAATAAATTCAGTTGTAGCCTCTACTTTCAGGGAACTGCTTTATTCATTTTTAAAATATATTTACTGTTCTATGAAAAGCACAACATAACCATAGCAGAATCCAGTGATCATAATATTGGTATAATATTTTAAACAGGTCTTAACACAGATTTCCACCAGTCCTGGGTTCCGCAGGACTGTCCTACTTTGACCCTCACAAACCTCCTATCCCACTCAAAGCAGATTTCCCGCATTCAGGGCTGCCCAGAAGTCTGGCCTGACCACCCCTCCCGTCTCCATCTAGGGAGGGACAGACAGGTCAAACCTGAGTGGCGCCACATCTCGCTTTAGCTACTCAAAATGTAGGGAGATATGGTAACATGTCGAGCAAAATTGGAAATCACAATGCTTTCGCTTACAGCTCCTTTTATCCATGGATCTAGACGTCTCTTAGAGCAGAAAAGGGGATAATTACTACTACCCTGGCTTTTCAGATGAGGAAACTGAGGCTTAGAGTGGATAAGTAATATAGCAAGTTGGTAGCAGAACTAGGAGTAGAATTTAGGTCTCCTAAATTAGCCCCATATGCTAAACACGAGATGGTGCTGCCTCCCGTGAACTTTATAGCAACCACCTAATAGGAATCTCCACACTGCTCCAGGTCCTTAATTACTTCAGAGTCATTAACATATTGGTAGGTATGATCATATTGGACTGTTAAGGCCTTAGCCTGAAGAAAACAGCCCCCGTGGCTGCCAGTCATCAAAGCTCCTTGGGCTTCCTTGGCCATCCAGTTGTATAAGCTGCTCCATATTTACAGAAGGTATTTCCTACTCAGAAGTACAGTAACTACATAACAGCCTTACAATGGACATGTCTACACTACCACTTATATCAGCAAAACTTGTCTTTCAGGGGTGTGAAAAAAACCACACCCCTGAGCAACATAAAAGTTTCACCAGCATAAGTGGTAGTGTGTACAGCACTATGTTGGTGGGAGCGTCTTTCCCATGGGCATAGAGCAGCTACATGAGCCATCTTACAGCCACGCAGCTGCTGCATCGGTACAGCTGTGCCACTGTAAACTCACTAGTGTAGACATGGCCACAATCCCCTAATTCTGCCACTTTTCCAGGGGCAGAGTCACAGACTTAACCCAGCTGTGCTATCATGTAATTATGGGAAGGAGGCTGGGAATGTTCAGTGTTGCCTACTGGGCTAGCACGTGGAAGGCTTGAATTCTTGTCTGGCTGATGGAAGAGTCTTTCCCACTCATCTATGCAGCTGAAGTGTGAGAGGCTCTTTCCAGTCCCCACACCAGGAGAGAGATCCCGATCCTATGGAAGTCAAGGGAACTTTTTTCCATTAACTTCAGTAGGGACAGGAGTTCAACCCACGTACTTACCTCCTCCCACCAAGCAAACCAGTCCATCACCCCCCACTTCCCATCCCAGTAGAGCTGCAAATAGGTAAGTATCCAGTAATTCCCACAGAGTATATAGTGTCACTAAGAGAAGGGGAGACACATGGGGAAAAGACCAAGAGAAAACAGAGTTGCAGAGCATACCAGGCGGGATATTTCCCAGAGGTTCTCCTCCCAACTGCTCTGCCACTGTCGGGCACAAAGAAAGTTTTGATGGGGGTGACTGTTGATCTGGAGAACTCTAACCATTCCCTTGAGTATGCTGCCAATATCCTTAGCCTGTCCAGGTCAGAATGCTGCAGAAACTGTGTTTTATAGGGCTCCGAGTTTAAAGTGTGGTTTTAATCAGAAAAGTAAGTAAAAAAAGCAGCTTCTTACTCAATAAATCTCTTCTCCTTGTGTGTTCAGTCACATCTGCTCACTAGTGCCCAAACCAAGATTTTCGTTTAATATCACACAGTCCAGACAACTAAAAACAAGGAAGTGGAGATCTACTCCTTGTTTATGAATCCTGCTTACTTCTACTCCTATCAATAACTTCACGTGTTCCCATCAGCTACATGTTTCAGACTCACTGAAGCCAGAGGGTTGGCACAGATGTTATGGAAGGCAGTGAAATGGGGGCAGAATGAGTCTTGCAGAACCTTTTATTTCTGGTTAATATTATTGTTTGTAGTGCCTAGGAATTAGGTACTGTAAACTTTCAGCCTGGTGTTGTCAGCAGGAAAAAGGGCCAAGTTCAATTTTCTAGGAAGTCCCTCTGAAAAATTAAGTTACACGGACTCAACAGAAACATAGGAAACTATATGTATGACCCTGTGTGCCCCTGACAGGGAATGCTTTCCACTCACAAGCAGTGACTCCAGGGGTTTAAAACAAAGAATTTTATCATGGGGGTAAAAAAGGGGACAACAGAATAAACTTGGTAAAGCCACCAATTAACATATTAGCAATTTCTATTAGATAAGACTCCACCCCCTGACCTCACCCCCCAACCCCACTCCTACTCCCCAGCATGCCTTAACAATAATCCCACCTTCAGTTCTCCTCTGGCAGCTGAGAGTGACTGATGGGTTCTGGCCAATTCCCACCTCCCCACTCACAGTTAGGTATCCTGAGTCAGTGGAGTCCAAGGATGCTGGCAGGTCAGTGCTGCCTGGAAGGCTCTGGGGCCTCTACCACCTGGTCTAGCTGAGATGGATTCAGCTTTGATTGCTGGGTAGGGAGGAGAGCACCAGAGTACCTCAGGTGAGCTGTCATTATCTGAGACTTCAGCTCAAGCGACCTCACCGCCAACATCAGTGTCAGTGCCACGTCTGTGCTGTCTGCCGCCTCAAAAGCGCCTCCGACCTGCACCATCCGCTGTCTGAGCTCCACCGCTGTCTGACACATGAGCTCTGCGCCATCTGCTATTTTGTAGCTGCCTCAGCTCAGCATTTTCAAGAGGGGTCAGTGGTCTACAGGACTCTTAACAGAGACCCAGCAGAAGGTAGGAGTCTCACTCTTTTTTTAAACCATCCAGCTTCCCCTACCAACTGTGCCTGACCATGGTCTTGGCTAGGGTGACCCCATGCATATTTTGTGTAGATCTCTTATCCATTAGGGTCAATAGGATTTTATTGCCCCCAAGCTCAAAAAACTGTAGTTTAGTCCAAATGTCCCCAACTGTCACCTGAAGAGGAGCTCTGTGAAAGCTCAAAAGCTTGTCTCTCACTACAACAGATGTTGGTCCAAAAAAAGGTATTACCTCACCCGCTTTATCCCACACATACTGTAAGTGAAATGCAAATAAGGCCTGGCTCATTCAGTCATTTCCTCTTGTCACCAACACATGCCAACAGAGAGCCTCATCCCCAGTGGAGTCCCTATCCACTTGGAGTTCTGTCAGTCAGTCAATCGGTCACTCTTCTTTCTTTTCACCAATAGGTGTCAGTAGTGAATTCCCTACTCTTTAGGGCTTCAGGCCACAGGGCTTAGGGTAGTATTCCTTTAAATAGTTTGGGAGGCCATGGGCATTCCTGTCCTCGACTGCAGAAGCCACCAGAACCCGTTAAGAGCAAGGTATATGTATGTAATGAGGCCTTGTATGTTTGCATATAGTTAGTTAACAGTTATCTGGAACCCAAGCAGGTCCCTGTGTTTGCCCCACATTATTAATGGTGGGTAGAGAGCAAAGACACAGCACCCTTTATACTGTGGTAGTTCGTGAAGACAGAGGAAGATACTCCCTTATCCTGAAGGGCATAGAGAAGAAGGGAAGATCCCTTCATTGGTGTATTTCAGATTAAGTTAGCAGGTCTGGAAATATCGGGTGTGGGGTAGGATCTCTTTTCTTGTAATGAGAGCATTTTTTTGTGGAGATTGCGACACAATCATGGAGCTTCACAATGCCATTTTTACAGAGTAGAACTGCACTTTAGAAAGCAGGACATGATGCTTGATGCCATAAACAGAAGTTGTGAATACTGTTTGACTATCAATGTAACAGGCTATTTCTCTTCTGTTGAAAGCTCTTATTCAGGGCCTCTTCTAACCTGCCAAGTTTTTGAGAAGTTGGACTACAAGTATTTACTTTGCACCATATGGCAACCTCAGTGCACTGAATTTGGAGAGGGGGTGGAATAGAAAAGAGAACAGTTTTACCATTCCAAAGCAATAAAATGGAAAAATAAGCAAGCAAATATGAACCGTGCAACAATGACAATTGGGTTTGGCCCGTTATAGACTTCCCTTTCGGAGCTGAGAACAGTAGGTAAACTCAGTGACAGAACAGCTTCTTCAATATTTATTCATAGGAACATAGTAACAGAACCCTTCAAAGAGAAAAGGGTTAATATAACAAAAGGTCTACCAACATACGGGCTTAGCTAACGCTTTATACCCCCTCAAGACCTAGGTAGGTCCAACTTATCCTTGGTGCTCCTGCTGTTCTGGGGACTAAGGCTTTGTCTACACTAGCACTTTCTCAGTACAACTTCTGTCAGTCAGTGCTGTGAAAAAAAACACACACCCTTGACCGACGTAAGTTTTACCAACAAAAGCACCGGTGCGGACAGCACTATGTCAGTGGCAAATGCTCCGACTAACATAGCTATGGCTGCTTGTTGGGGGTGCTTTAATATGCCGGCGGGAGAGCTTTCTACCATCTGCATAGAATGGCTACAAAGGAGGTCTTACAGCGATGCAGCTGCAGCCATACAGCTGTGCTGCTGTAAGGTCTGTAGTGTAGAGACAGTCCATTTCCTGCAGACTCTGCCTCTGTCTCAGCTTCAGGGTTGAAGCGTTTAATCCCTCCCAAAACCTTTGTTTCATTTTCTCTGCTTGGATTCCCCACGTCCACGGTCACCAGACAGCCTATAGATCAGAGCATTGTGGCGATAAGAATTGACACCTGTATTGTTTCGTAAGCATCAACAGCCATTGACTTTGCAGACCTGAAGAAGGCAGCCAGGATTGAGTTAATGCATTGCACCCATGTACCCAATAGTAATCAGACAGACAGACAGACAGACAGGGACAATATTCATAAAAACACGGTACAGATCTCATTCCTTGCAGCTCCAAAAGTATCTGAGCACCTCACACTCTGGAATTTATTTACCCTCATAAACCCCCCGGTGAGGTAGAGGAGTGCTATCATTCCCATTTTACAAATGAGGCCCTGGAGACTAAGGGTATGTCTAACTACTGCGGTGGTGCATGTCCACACCACCCTGCTTGGGTCGGGTGGGAGGGGGGGTGCATCCTCACCAGGAGCACTTCCACTGACCTAAAAGGAGCAATGTGGGGAGCTGAGCTCCCAGTGGGCTGCCGCCCCTCCCCCCTCGGCTTCCCATTCCCTGGTGGTGGTGGGGGGGAAGCTGCCTGGGGCTTCTTGCCCTCAGGGAACAGGGCCCAGCCATCCAGGCTCCTCATCCCAGCTGGGAGGGAGGTCCATTCTTACCCCAGATCCCACCCAGGGGTGGGGTCCAGCCACCCAGCTCTCCAGTGGAGTGGGGGGCTGCTGGGCTCTAGCTGCGCAGCTTTCTTACCAATTTCACAAAGAGAGCTAACAACCGATTTAAGTCAGGCAGTGTCTACACAGACCCTGCGTCACCCTAACTACCCTGACAAACCTTATGCCTCTCGTCAGTTATGTCAGTGTAGCAGGGCACTTACATCGGCAGGACAAGGCTGTAGTGTAGACACTGACAAATTAGGTCGACCTGTGTAGTGTGTACACAGTACTCCAACTGAGGCCTTACCCATGCAGTTTAAAGCGGGACAATTACCTCCCATGTTTTACACAACACTGGTATTAATACACCCCAAAATAGTAGCCTTTTTTGCAACTGTGTTACATTGTTGACTCATTCAATTTGTGATCCACTATGACCCCCAGGTCCTTTTTACAAGTACTAACTTCTAGTCAGTTATTCCCCATTTTGTAGTTGTGCAGTTGATTTTTTCCTTCCTAAATGAAGCACTCTGCACTTATCTTTAGATGTATTCTTGTTGAAGTCAGACTAATTCTCCAATTTCTCAAGACTGTTTTAAATTCTAATCCAGTCCTCCAAAGTGCTTCCAACCCCTCCCAGGCTGGTGTCATTATGCAAATTTTATAAGCACACTCTCCATTCTATTATCCATGTCATTAATGAAAACATTGAACTGGAATATTGTCCAGTACTGACTTCTGCAGGAGTCCACTAGATACACCCCACCCGTTTGACAGCAAACCATTGATAATTATTCTTTGAGTATGGTTTTTCAACCAGTTGTGGACCAACCTTATAGTAATTTCATCTAGACCACATTTCCCTACTGTGCTCATGAGAATGTCATGTGGAACTCTGTCAAAAGCTTTGCTAAAATCAAGATATATTACATCTACTGCTTCCTCTCATCCACTAGGCCAGTAACCCTGTCAAAGAAATCAGGTTGGTTTGGCACGAGTTGTTCTTGACAAATCCATGCTGACTATTTCTTTTAACCCTATTATCCTCTAGAAGCTTACAAATTGATTGATTAATAATTAGTTCCCGTATTTTTCATTGTTGATGACTGCAGTGTGCGTGGTATGAATGTAGCCATGATTGCTTACACAAGAATCACACATACCACTTTGTTCACAGCCCCCAGCTTCAGCTAAAAATTGTGAAAGTGGGTTAACTTTGCTGTGCATTATTCTGTGTGGGTAGCCCTTACACTGTGTAATACTATACAGTTTCAAAGCATTATAAAATATTTACTAACATTCTGTTTAACCCCAATGAATGCAATTCTGGCTTTAATATTGTAAATAACATTGGAGAAAGGAGGGTGTTGGATCATATTAAAGAAGTTCTGTATTAAAATCACAAATGAGTTTGATTCCCCATAGTTTAAATTCCAGGGTATTACTAATTAAGAGGTCTCTTGGGTTTTGGTACTGTTTCTCTCCCTCTATGTGTGAAACTTGCAAGCTGCTAATTGTGTTAGTACATTCTAAGACAGAATCTGTTCTCAAAGCAATTCACAGAGACTCAAAGCAATACTCTAACAACAGAAACAGCACCCAGAGACTCCCCGCCCTTTTGTTGTATTAACAATTGTGATTAAAATAGAGATAGAGGATGTATGTGGACGGATGCTTGGTGTGGATAACAACTGAATGATCAGGGAGGTGCCAGCCTAAGAATCCAGTGTCCATCGGCTGAAGAAGGCGTCAAGTGGAAATAACCAGAGGACCCCCGGAGGGCAGACTGGAATCCACCCAACAGCCTCAAGAATGGGAGAACCAAAGAACAAGATAACTTCTTGGAGCCGTCAGGAATGTGCTATCTGCTGATTGATTCAGCAACAGCATGATGAAGCAATTCCCATAGACTGGCATAGGAAGAAATTCTATAAAAATAGACTCTTAAAAAGTGAGAACTTTGGGGTCTGATTCTGCAAACCAACTTCCAGGAGCATCAGATGAGCATCTGACAAGGCCCTGCTCCCTCCTCATGTCCAGGCCACCTGGCCAGTGGCTTGGCATGAGCAACTCTAAGGCTGGTAACTATGATGACAACCTTGCAGAACCTCTGTGTGTGTGTGTGTGTGTGTGTGAATGTGTGAATAAATATGAGATTGAATGGAATGTTATAGCTATAACTAACTGCTTACTATGATAACAACCTTGCAGAACCTGTGTGTGTGTGTGTGTGTGTTTGTATGAATGAATGAGTGAATAAAGATGAGATTGAATGGAATGTTACAGCTGTAACTAACTGCTTACTATGATTCTTTCTGTATTCACAATAAATGTGGTATTTTGCCTTTTTCCCTTTAATAAGATCCTGCTGGTTTTTAATTTATTGGTACAACAAGGGCAGCATGATAGGTGTTGCATGGAAGATACTTGAGCTTGGCAGGATGGTTCAGAGGGCCAGGATATAAATGTGTTCAGCAGTTGTCATCACTTAGCAGTTTAAAGCTCAGGTGTGTAGCACATCCTTCCAAAATATACTGCAAAGGGCAAGAAATCACAGCAAATCATTAACCACCATGTCCAGGTAGCAGCATATTGTTCTACCCCTGAGGAGACATTCTGAAGCTTTAAAATAAGTACTAAATTTAAGGTAAGGCTGCAGACTTGTTGCCATCTTAAAAAGATTTCTCCATAGCAACCAAATTCCTACTGCCTGATGTTAGTTTCAGTGTAATTTAGCTGTAGTGTCAGGCATTATACCCTGCTGGCTTAAACTGGCCTTGCTGTGCTTCCTGGTCATTGGTTCACAAACAGTAACTGATGAAACAGAGCCAGGCATAGTTGTAGGACAGAAATCTCAAGCAATGCTCAGGCTCTAGAGTTTGAATGCCAGCAGCCTGTGCCCCTGTGTGCATTCCTGCCCCCTGGTGCCAATTCAATCTCTGTTGGAATCTGGCCTCCTTTTTCTTCAGGTATGTTGGCAACAAGAAGAAAGCCAAGGAAAGTGTGGGCCCCTTACTGAATGAGGGAGGCAACCTAGTGACAGAGGATGTGGAAAAAGCTAATGTACTCAATGCTTTTTTTGCCTCTGTTTTCACTAACAAGGTCAGCTCCCAGACTGCTGCGCTGGGCATCACAGAATGGGGAAGAGATGGCCAGCCCTCTGTGGAGATAGAGGTGGTTAGGGACTATTTAGAAAAGCTGGACGTGCACAAGTCCATGGGGCCGGACGAGTTACATCCGAGAGTGCTGAAGGAATTGGCGGCTGTGATTGCAGAGCCCTTGGCCATTATCTTTGAAAACTCGTGGCGAACGGGGGAAGTCCCGGATGACTGGAAAAAGGCTAATGTAGTGCCAATCTTTAAAAAAGGGAAGAAGGAGGATCCTGGGAACTACAGGCCGGTCAGCCTCACCTCAGTCCCTGGAAAAATCATGGAGCAGGTCCTCAAAGAATCAATCCTGAAGCACTTACATGAGAGGAAAGTGATCAGGAACAGTCAGCATGGATTCACCAAGGGAAGGTCATGCCTGACTAATCTAATCGCCTTTTATGATGAGATTACTGGTTCTGTGGATGAAGGGAAAGCAGTGGATGTATTGTTTCTTGACTTTAGCAAAGCTTTTGACACGGTCTCCCACAGTATTCTTGTCAGCAAGTTAAAGAAGTATGGGCTGGATGAATGCACTATAAGGTGGGTAGAAAGCTGGCTAGATTGTCGGGCTCAACGGGTAGTGATAAATGGCTCCATGTCTAGTTGGCAGCCGGTGTCAAGTGGAGTGCCCCAGGGGTCGGTCCTGGGGCCGGTTTTGTTCAATATCTTCATAAATGATCTGGAGGATGGTGTGGATTGCACTCTCAGCAAATTTGCAGATGATACTAAACTGGGAGGAGTGGTAGATACGCTGGAGGGGAGGGATAGGATACAGAAGGACCTAGACAAATTGGAGGATTGGGCCAAAAGAAATCTGATGAGGTTCAATAAGGATAAGTGCAGGGTCCTGCACTTAGGATGGAAGAATCCAATGCACCGCTACAGACTAGGAAAAGGACCTAGGGGTGACAGTGGACGAGAAGCTGGATATGAGTCAACAGTGTGCCCTTGTTGCCAAGAAGGCCAATGGCATTTTGGGATGTATAAGTAGGGGCATAGCCAGCAGATCGAGGGATGTGATCGTTCCCCTCTATTCGACACTGGTGAGGCCTCATCTGGAGTACTGTGTCCAGTTTTGGGCCCCACACTACAAGAAGGATGTGGATAAATTGGAGAGAGTCCAGCGAAGGGCAACAAAAATGATTAGGGGTCTAGAGCACATGACTTATGAGGAGAGGCTGAGGGAGCTGGGATTGTTTAGTCTGCAGAAGAGAAGAATGAGGGGGGATTTGATAGCTGCTTTCAACTACCTGAAAGGGGGTTCCAAAGAGGATGGCTCTAGACTGTTCTCAATGGTAGCAGATGACAGAACGAGGAGTAATGGTTTCAAGTTGCAATGGGGGAGGTTTAGATTGGATATTAGGAAAAACTTTTTCACTAAGAGGGTGGTGAAACACTGGAATGCGTTACCTAGGGAGGTGGTAGAATCTCCTTCCTTAGAGGTTTTTAAGGTCAGGCTTGACAAAGCCCTGGCTGGGATGATTTAACTGGGAATTGGTCCTGCTTCGAGCAGGGGGTTGGACTAGATGACCTTCTGGGGTCCCTTCCAACCCTGATATTCTATGATTCTAATGCCACTCAACATAGTAAGTTACTGTCACTCATCTGCTAGGCTTACCCATACTTTCAGGATACCTCCTGGCTTTTTTAAATATATCTCTCTCTATCGATCAGGCTAGCTGGGCATACATTCTTGGGGCAGTAGTACAGAGCTGGACATGTTAGCTGGGCCTCTGCATAACACTCAAAGCATTAAGTCTCTGTTCTTCCATGTTCTTGTGCAAGGGCTTGATGAAACTCCAGAACAGCACCTGAAGCAAGGGAAGCCCCACTGTCATTACAACCAAGTCAGGGAGTTGGTCATAAGCTTAAAAGCAGTAGTGTTGACAGGACCTAAACTGTCCCCATAAGCAGTATGTGGAGAATAAAGTAGTTTGATTTAAAAAAAAAAAACAACAACAACTAAACATTCACCTCGGTTTGCCTGTTTGATGTTACTCTGCCTGACTGCTTAGAGTTAATCAAAGGAAGCAAAGATATGAAATAATCAGAGATAAGGCTCCTTAAATGAACAATAGGGGGAGCTATGAGTTGGGGAGTGCTTCTGCCTGATTCCACTCAGGCTAGCAAGGTTTACTATTCCCAGGTCTGAGCTTAGGATCAGAGGGGATACTAAACCTTAAGGGACCTGGCCTAGGGAAAAGAAGGGGTTGAGTGGGTTATCTGCAGCAGCTGGAAAGTAGTCTGAGACAAGCTGCAGCAAGCAAATGGTCATACCAGCTCAGAGAAGGAAGCAAGCAGGGTGACAGTTGCAAGGAAAGATGAAAGTTTAGGTAAGGGGAAATGTGCATATAGGCCATTATTGTTTTATCCCTTTACTCAGGGATAAGTAATGCTATGTACCTTCAAGTGAAAGAACACTGCTTTGTTTTGAAGAAACTGTTTTTGCAGTTTTAATTGGCTACTGGTCATAGGCCCCTAGAGGAAAAGGTTTACAGATGCCTAACAGCTGGGCAACAGGGGAGCTGCCACCAAGAGATTCAGTTCTAGAGTGACGGAACCAGGCATTTCAACCTTTGAGAGAGATGAAATCCAGGCCTATCACCTGAGGAATGGACTTACAAAAGACAGAAAGGGAAATAAAGCACAGCTCACACTGTAACAGTGACGTATTCTGTATTATTGCCCAAGGCCTGACAGCAAGTGGCATTCTAAAGCCATGATTTTAATGTTTTTTCTTTTAAATAAGAAAGGCTGGAGTGAAGCGAATGTTAACTCTATTTCCTAACATTAGCCAGATTTGCTTTCTTAAATGAATGGCATTTATTCCCTGATCCTAATATTTATTTACCCAGCTGCTGTGTATTTTGACTTTCAGAACAGCCTTTAAAACCTTTGCCTGCAGGCAGTCAGTGGATTTCCTGGCCAGCAACTCTAATAGACTTTACATCAGGAAATGGTGATGGCTTCTACCATTTGATAAAGGAATAAAGGTCAATCACTGTATTCGTCCCTTCTCGTTATTCCTATGTCCCTAGGGTTGCATCTATTCAGATTGATGACTTACTGGACAGCAAGGGTATTGTCCTATGTACACACACTAAGCTTTTGCATTTTCTTCAGCATTTATTAGGATAGTCAATCGAGTCCATTACATCAGTATTACCATTACTATTGTTTTAGATTTCCTATTTCTCTATTGCCACTGCCTTTATCCAGCATTCAGCAGTAGTTTTAAAAACAGCTGACATTACCCATATCATTCAACAGTTTCATACATTATCAGGCCAGAAGGGAGTACTGTGATCATCTAAACTAACCTCTTATATAACAGACGATAGGACTTCGCTGAATTAACTCCTGTTGAACTACAGCATATCTTTTAGAAAAATATCCAGTCTTGATTTAAAAGTTAGTGACTGAGAATCCACCACAACCTTTATGATGTTCCAAAGTTAATTACTGTCCCTGTTAAAAAAACAAAACCAAAAAATCACCTTATTTCTAGTCTGAATTCGTCCAAGTTCATCTTCCAGCCCTTGGCTCTTGCAATACTGTTTGTTGTCTGCTAGACTGAAGAGCCCTCATCACATTTTTGTTCCTCATGCAAGTACTTATTGGCTCTGATCAAGTCACTCCTTAACCTTCTCTTTGTTAAACTAAAACCAGATTAAGCTCCTTAAGTCTATCACTATAAGATAGGTTTTCCAATCCTTGATTTATTCCTGTGGCTCCTCTCCCATACCTCTTCAAGAATGATGTTGATAAACTGGATTTTTGACACCAGAACTGCACATAGTATTCCAGCAGCAGTCACACAAGTGCCAAATAGAGAGGTAATATAACCTCACTACTTCTACTCATGAATCTCCTGTTTACACATCTCAGGATCACATTTGCCTTTTTGGCCACAGCATCACAGCTCATGGTCAGCTGATTATCCACCATGACCCTCAATTCCTTTCCAGAGTGTCTGCTTCTCAGTACAGAGGTTCCCATCCTGCAAGTATGTCCTACATTCTTTGTTCCTAGATCACTTTACATTAGCAGTATTAAAACACAGTTTGCTTGAGGCTAAGTTATTAGTAATCAAGATCAATCTGTATCAGTTACCTGTCATTATTTACCACTCCTCCAATCTGTGTTTTATCAGCAAGCTTTCAATATAAATTTTCTTTTGTATTATTTATTCAAATTTTAAATAGTAGGACTCCACTAGAAAGACACACAGTCAATGATTCCCCTTACAATTACTTTAAGACCTACCAGTTAGCCAGTTTTTAATCCATCTACTGTGTTCCATCTTGATTTTGTATCATTCTAGTTTCTAATAAAAATGTCATGCAGTGTCACGTAAAATGCCTTACAGGAATCTATTACATTAACACTTACCTTTATCAACCAAACTTGTAATCGCATCAAAAAATACACTATGGCAGGATTTATTTTCCATGAACACATGTTGATTGGCATTAATTATTATGTATAAATCGTCCATGCAGCTAATGCTGCATAACCCTTCTCCCAACAAAACTCTAGTGTCAGATGTATGGCAGAGAAGTCCAGGCTCTTCAGGTCTCTTCATTTTATCATTGGTATTGCAGTAGCACGTAGGGCCCAGCCTCATTGTGGTAAGCAGTGTAAAACTGAACTGCAAAGCTTTAAAAAAATTGTTTAACATCCTTGATCACTGAAGATGTAAGCTTCAAATACACATTTAAGTGTTAAAACAAGGGCAGTCATTTGTTAATCTGTGGTTTCATCTGAAGTGCTGGAAGAGTCAGATAATACTTTACAATCACAGTCTCAGGAGACAGCTTGTTTGAGTTGGTCTGATTTTTGTAGATATAAGTCTCGTTACTTGAATTAACAAATACTTTTATATAGTATTCTTAAAAGGTATGCCATGGGATGCTTTATGGCATTATGAAAAAAAGTTATTAAAAAGCAGTGGCATATCCACATACCCTTAGTGTTGAAGTAGTAGACGGGGTACTCCAAAATAGAACGAAGTCTACAGTTATGGAACATATCTCTTAAAGGCCCATCTCAAAGGTCCCTATGGTGTTAAGGTGTAACTTGAACAAACCAATGATTTGCCAATTCTGAGCTCAACAGAAGGTCTAGGATATTACACATTAATACATGTAATTATTATTTAAAATTTTAAATAGTGGGACCCTATTAGAAAAGATGGGTTAGATATAAAAGACTGTAACCATTAATTCTCTTAAAATCAAGTAACAATTTCAAGTCCACATAGAATTTGATGGGAGCCAACATGGGAAGTAAAACATGGGTCATATTCTATCAACTGGGAACCTGTAAGGCATTTATCAGGCCCTCTGCCCATGGGCTAGCCTATTTAATGTGTTTATGCAGCTGCTAAGATGGATTCAACTACTATAGAATGTATACTTTCATTTAAAGTAAAATGAATGATGTTGGCTTTGATGGGAGTTGGATCAGGTCTTAGGAGAGCTATGAAGTGTCTTCTAGTATTTGCTTAATGTGGTATGTATTTAGATTTCAATTTAATGAAAACATTAATTTTTCCAAGTAACTTAGAAGAATGGTATGCTTAATTTGCAGATTCAGTTTCCCCTCCCCAGGAGCAATCCTGGATGCAACTAAAGTTACTAATTAAAAGTGTACAGTGTTTACATAACAGTTTAAACAAATTAAACCATGTAATTTAAAAGCCTTTTCCACCTTTCCCACTAAAATTTTGTAGTTTTAAAGTAATTTTTAACATGCACTCATAGAATTACATTAAAAATAGATCTTTCCTAAGCATCTTCCCAGCAAAGAATTTTTTGTATGATGTGTAAATCATATTTTAACCTATTAAAGGGCACACACCAAAACTTTACATGAGTGATGCAAAGATCCTTTAGAAAATGAATTTTCTCAGGTGCACATATGGTTCATAACTGCATGTGCATGCCTTCAAATATAGGGGCACAAACAGTTTTGAGAATGTATCTCATCCGCACAAAGTAGCAAGGGACTGAACAGTACTCAGGACCTGTAAACAAAGGGAATACAGTTGGCGTTTTGGAGTGACAAGGGACAGCTAGGAGAGAAAAGACTAGAGAAACAGAAGAATCCTTGTACCTTATTTTCCAGCAATGACTTTCAAGGGACTAATACTACAGTCAGTGAAAATGGTTCTCCATCATCTACAAGAGGTGATGAAAACACCAGATAGTTTCTTGAAGAGCTTAAGCTGTTCACAGGAGCTGGCTGTTGCTTTGCCTATCTTCACAAAACAGTGATTACAGAAGTGCTCTTCTGGTTCCTGGAATCCTACCTTATTTGAAATGCAAGGTACAAGTGCAAAGCCTTCATTACTATATTTTCTTATTTTTCTGATTCAGCCTCAGAAATTTGCATCAGACGGAGTTCATTCTCGATAAATGTCTAAAGCATCTCAGCAAATTTGTGTCTCTAGAAAAAGGACAAAAGTTTAAAAAAGTGTTAATTTGAACAGCCTCATGAGAAAGAAAAAGCAGGATAGTTTAGGCCCATTTTCTTTTTATTAATAATATAAGTTCTATAATCTCTTAACATTACAACTGGAGTTTTACAGTTAATTTCACACTAAATGACACACACTGGCTTAATTAGCAGAAAGTTGAACCTTGAAAGATACTAATTTCAAAGACTGAGAAACAGTTTACGTTTTCTGGATTTCAGTATTTATGCATCCTTGCTCTTTTGGTTAGGTTGGTTTCAGTTAATTAGCATTATTATGGAAGAACTATTTAACTTGGTCTCTGTTCACAGCTGTAAGGAAAAGGGGACATCTTTATATGTATCCTATCAAAATAAGCAACGTGCACAGTACTGACAAAGCCATGAAGAGACCTGATGTTCCTTCTGGCCTTCCAAGCCGCAAACCTGTACATGTTACTTTTTAAAAGAAGTTCCCTGTAATGACATTACACCCAAACTTCTGTAAGAGTTACTGAATGGTATATCCTAGTTGTAAAGAGATATAACAGTCAACACCCTCATTCTACAGCTTTGAATTTTACTGAAAACCACAGAAAACTAGCAGTTTCTTTTAAATACAAGTGGTGACAAAGTTAGCTAAAACTGCTTGTTTTGTACGGGAAACATGGCCAAGGTACCTCACACAACGAAAAGTAATGCGCATTGCCAAGACTACACAGACGATCTGCATAGACCAAGCTCCGTCTTTGAACAGACTGCAGCTACACTAAATAAAGCCTGTGTGAAAGAAGAGAGAATAGGGGAGGAAAAATGTTGGAAGACTTAATTTAACATTAAAAATAGTCTTTTTTTACAATTGGTTGTGCCTCCTCTTTGTACTTTTGTCTCCAGTAGATGTGTTACAAGAATATAACCAACACTTTTTATCTGGTATGTTGATTTTCAAAAAGTACTGAAACGCTGAATCTCTCACTTTTTGAGCTACTAGAGTTATGTATATTTTACAGATGCAGGGTTTTAAATTAGGCTTTGAACAATCCATAAGACACTGTTTAAAAAAAGAAAAAGAAGAAGAAACTAAGCAAAATGGCTGTAAGAAGTGTACTAATTAGAATTTGTTTATATTAATTTGCAATTTACCATTTTCTCAGGCCTGTCCACTGCTATTACTGCATGTAGGAGCTCCAAGTTACTTCACTTTATTACACAAGACAAGACTAACTGATGTAAATTTTACTTTGTGATATCAACTTCACATCCGGTTATAATCACAGATTTATGGGTGCATAGACGACTGCATGAGAAGAGATTTACCTGTACAACTTCCATTAACATATAAAGGATGGGGAAACATGGTTAGGAAGGTAACACTGGGAGGGGAAACCATAGCATTTGTAGTGCCAGATAGTACTTTAAATCAAATGAGCCAACAAGACTTTGGAGACAGCACAACTTGTTCATACTGAGTAAAACTGCCATAAGGAAACCAAATCCTTCTTACTGTAATTCTACTTGTGTTGTCATATTCCAAAAAGAAAATGGTTTTCATGTATCCATTCATTCATAAATCTGATTCTTCATAGTTAGACATGCTGTGTATATTGAGGCACATATTTACTGACTTCTAGCAGAGTGATACTAGTAGTCAGCAGGATTCCAGCAGCAGACATGTAACCACCATTTGCACAGTATGCAAAATTGAGAAATCCTCAGCATAAAAAAGAAAGATTACAGATTCACCTTGTTGAAAAGTACATGCTGTACATGTTGAATAAGGAACACTTACCCATATAGTGCTGGAAGTCAGAGCTTCCTAAAACTAACTACGATTGCAAATTTTTCGGTGCTGCTGAAACATGAACTCCATGGGCCAAAACTTTAAAAGTAAAATACAGGAAGGCTGGATTCACTTTTTAAACTAAAATGTCATGAAACAGATTAAAAAAATTCTAGCTGCATTAAAAATACCACAGTAACTTCCTATTTTATGACTCAGACTATAATGAATTGTTTTAATTTGTTATCTTTTGAATTCATATATTTGAAAGTGCTATTTGGGTAGTCATGGTCTTTTAGGTGATTTTTAATCAGCTATTAAGAACATAAGAATGGCCACAATGGGTCAGACCAAAGGTCCATCCAGCCCAGTGTCCTGTCTGCCGACAGTGGCCAATGCCAGGTGCCCCAGAGGGAGTGAACCTAACAGGTAAGGATCAAGTGATCTCTCTCCTGCCATCCATCTCGAGCCTCTGACAAACAGAGGCTAGGGACACCATTCCTTACCATCCTGGCTAATAGCCATTAATGGACTTAACCTCCATGAATTAATCAAGTTCTCTTTTAAACCCTATTGTTGTCCTAGCCTTCACAACCTCCTCAGGCAAGGAGTTCCACAGGCTGACTGTGCGCTGAGTGAAGAACTTCCTTTTCTTTGTTTTAAACCTGCTACCCATTAATTTCATTTGGTGGCCCCTATTTCTTATATTATGGGAACAAGTAAATAACTTTTCCTTATTCACTTTCTCCACACCACTCATGATTTTATATACCTCTATCATATCCCCCTTTAGTCTCCTCTTTTCCAAGCTGAAAAGTCCTAACCTCTAATCTCTCCTCGTTTGGGAACCGTTCCAAACCCCTAATCATTTTAGTTGCCCTTTTCTGAACCTTTTCTAATGCCAGTATATCTTTTTGGAGATGACATCTATAAGCAGTATTCAAGATGTGGGCGTACCATGGATTTATATAAGGGCAACAAGATATTCTCCGTCTTATTCTCTATCCCTTTTTTAAGGATTCCTAACATCCCGTTTTCCTTTTTGACTGCCGCTGCACACTGCATGGACGTCTTCAAAGAAGTATCCATGATGACTCCATGATCTTTCTCCTGATTAGTTGTAGCTAAATTAGCCCCCACCATATTGTACGTATAGTTGGGGTTATTTTTTCCCAATGTGCATTACTTTATATTTATCCACCTTAAATTTCATTTGCCATTTTGTTGCCCAGTCACTTAGTTTTGTGAGATCTTTTTGAAGTTCTTCACAGTCTGCTTTGGTCTTAACTATCTTGAGCAGTTTAGTATCTGCAAACTTTGCCACCTCACTGTTTACCCCTTTCTCCAGATCATTTACGAATAGGTTGAATAGGATTGGTCCTAGGACTGACCCTTGGGGAACACCACTAGTTACCCCTTTCCATTCTGAAAATTTACCATTTATTCCGACCCTTTGTTCCCCGTCTTTTAACTAGGTCTCAATCCATGAAAGGATCTTCCCTCTTATCCCATGAGAGCTTAATTTACATAAGAGCCTTTGGTGAGGAACCTTGTCAAAAGGCTTTCCGGAAATCTAAGTACACTATGTCCACTGGATCCCCCTTATCCACATGTTTGTTGACCCCCGCAATGAACTCTATTAGATTAGTAAGACATGATCTCCCTTTACAGAAACCATGTTGACTTTTGCACAACAATTTACGTTCTGTGTGTCTGACAATTTTATTCTTTACTATTATTTCAACTAGTTTGCCCGGTACTGACATTAGACTTACCGGTCTGTAATTGCCAGAATCACCTCTAGAGCCCTTCTTAAACAATGGCGCTACATTAGATATCTTCCAGTCACTGGGTACAGTAGCTGATTTAAAGGAGAGGTTACAAAGCATATTTAACAGTTCCGCAATTTCACATTTGAGTTCTTTCAGAATTCTTGGGTGAATGCCATCTGGTCCCAGTTACTTGTTACTGTTAAGTTTCTTAATTCCAAAACCTCCGCTAGTGACACTTCAATCTGTGACAATTCCTCAGATATTCTAAATTAGTTATAAAATAGCTTCCAAGTTTTGGTTAGATATGCAGTAGTTTTCAAGCAATAGGACGATAGAGTATGGTCAATTTAAAATAAAATGAGTACTAAATTATGTTGTCAGACTATGGTGTTATAATCTGTTAATTTATAGATTATAAAATTATAATCTTTAATGTTTTATTACTAAAATTGACAGCTAATTATTTTAAAATAGTTTAAAAACACAAATGCCTTGATTTTAAATTTAGGTTTTTCATGTGAAGGTTACTTCTATAAAGGTGTCCAAACTGCCCACATAGAGTTGTATAGCAGTTAGCTAATTAGACAGTATGTCCTCATAAAGATAGTTTACATTTTGAGTTACTACCCTATATGATTAAATACTTTAAATGTCAAAAGTCGGATTATTTGCTTTAAGAAAAGAATCCATGTCAAAATATGAATCATGAATATTGACAAACAGTTTTAAATTTTAATTTCACTTGTTTTAAGATCCTGGTTTTAATGTAAAATTGTTTCAGGACTGATATTGTTTTACAGATTAAGAAAATAAATTCCATATTTTTGATTATATGGAGGACTACATTTGCAGCTCCTAGTTACGTAAACCAGTAATTCAGAAAGGCCAATAAAGAAATTAAAATTGGAAACTTCATTTTCAGACAGTATATTCTCCATTTTAGATTAATAAAACTGTTTCAACCTTGAAACTGTTGAGACCTGTTTCAAGATACAGTGCTGGACAAAGTTTTATTTTAAAATAGCCAAAACATTTGCTATTGGGGAAAAAAGGATTATTTTGCATCTACACAAAAATAAAGTGAAACTAGACACATTAGGAATGCAGTGTTCATGAAGGCAATAATTTTATGTAACAAACCTGTTAATATACAATGAGAAATGTCTGCTGTTCTGTACAAAACTTATGACTGACTGACTAGCATATTAAAGAAGATTATCCCAGCAATGCAAATACAACTCAGGCTACGCTTTAGTTAAGTATTCTTCTCAAAGATTTTAAATTTTTCAATGCTGAAAGGGAGACTGACAAGCCAAACTTCCTACAGAACTATGTTGCATCTTTTAAACAGAAAGCCTACATTTATACTGCTACTTGCTTAACCCTTCAGCACACAGAAGTATTCCCTTAGTGTAATCCACCTCTCATGTGCTTCCCAGCAACTTTCCTCTAGCAAGAGGCTGAGTGAGCAGCTGTTTATGTAGACAACACCAACGTCAGTCTTTGTTCTTCTTGCAGGGGATGCTTTAATAAAGAACAGCTGGCTTCATCCAGCATGGAAACAACAATCATTGGCAGTACTGCCTAACCAAACTTGGAATGCTATATCTGCATTTGCAAGCTGGTATATACCTTGATCTGCCTCTGCCAGGTTGTGTTTTAAGAGAGGTTTAGGAGTAGAGTCAGTAAATCTGTGAATGTTAATAGTGAATGTTTACATTTTATTGGAGGAAAATCAATACAAGAAAGATATTAGCTTTTGAAGTTCAGTCCATGTTATATTTGATTACTGGGATAACAGTACAATGAGGCTAAAAATCGTAATTTTGAAATTTTCAGATAGTAAGGGTTTTATAAAAGGTTCCTGTTTCCAAAGATGTTATTGGGGTCCACATATTCTTTGACAGACTTAAGCATCCCCAAGCCAACGTCAGAGATACTCTCCTTCATCCACTGCTTTCGCAACTTGCCCACTGGAAAAACAAAAACAAAAATGCTTCAATATGTGGCATGATACTAGGAGCCAATCAATCTTACGACCATGAATGAATAAACACTGTGTGATAAATGCTTTTATTCAAAAATGAGAAATGTTTTGCTTTATTTGATTTATTGAGCCTACCAGACTATCAAGCTCATTAAGCTCAGTGTACTCCCAGAGGAAGCTTGTGTTCTACACTGTCTACTTTCTTTGCAAACTATGAAATTTAGATGAAGTTTAGGTTGAAATCATGTGTCAGATTACAAATAGTGAAATGGTAATTGCATACATTTTTAAAAGAGCCCCAGACCCTCATCTTATTAAGAAATTTAAAAATGTTAGGAGGAAATAAATAAAAATAAAACGTATCAAGAATTGTTCTGCTTAGCCTGTGCAGGAAACAGTAAGTTTTAACCACTAAGTAAATATGTTAAAAGTGACCTTCAGGTTTAAAATAGGATCAGCCTAAAAACCCATGGAAATCTCTAACGGAGAAATTAAAACTCGTAAAGTATAAAATGTAATATTCACTCACCTAAAAGTGGCGTGTTTCAGTTTAGACAAATCTCTACATAAAATACATTCTCGGTAGTTGTGAATATAAATTCACAATGTGGAAGCCTAATTTTCAGAGGTTTTTTTACATAGAGTTTTTTCTAAATTATATATGACAGAAATTTACATTTGTTGGATAAAACAGCAATTTATCTCAACTTCTGTCACATAAACAAACAAGTTATTTTAATGGTTAACTTAAATGGACACTTTATGGGAATGTTATTTATTAATTAACCAAGTAATCAACCCTGATTTAATAGGTCATTCAAAATAGGGGACATTCTTTCATTACAGGATAGCATTTAGCTTGCCGGCCTAAGATACAATCCATTTGTCAGGAGGAGGTGATATACTACAGTATCTGCCTCTCGGAAATCTTTAAGAGTATCTGAAGCTAAATTCCAACCATCTTTTGTGTCCCATTCTCAGGGTAGCCATCAAACTGTCATCAGAAAAATGAATGACGGGGACATCACTGGAGAACAGAATATTTTCGTTTATACCTTAAGGAATATAAACTAGCTACAGTGCTGACTGAAAGAAAGCAGTGTAAAATATTGCAAAAAATGCTGAAAAAACAATCCTGAAATGTAGTAAAAATGACTATTTGTACATGTGTATTAAGTGTGTAGTAGACATATTAAAATTCATATGCAATAAGAGTAACTGCCAGTCTTATTTCATAGTCTTCCCATAAGAAATCCCCCTCTATAATATCTTGTCATTACAATTCTATTGTCTCCTAAGCAAAGTGATATTTTTGCCTAGTTAAATTAATAAAAAACTATAAAGACGGTGGATATGGCTTGACCATCACTTCAAGCAATCTACACTCTGGCAGTTAGAGACAAGGAGTTGAAGAACGCTCATTGCCATTTTCAACCGTTATCTGTAATATAGTTTCAGTGAATGTGTCCTGTGGTTACGAATGTAATTGTCCTGAAAAGACTGCAAACAACTGCTCCAACAAGATGGAGCACATTAGAACCACAGCAGGATGCCCAACAGCTAGCATGCCTGCCTCTTTTTACACCTCTAGTAATAATGCAATTCCATGAGGAACTGAACTACCGTCTGAGCAGACACCAAACAGCCATTGCATATTTAATGAAGTCACTCACCAAGTGCTGGAAAACAGAAGGTGCTTGGAGTGCATCATTAGTTCTGTCAGAGTGATAATTTACACATCTATCTTGTCAAATTTTCTATGGTTTATACTTTTACAATAATAAATCTAACATACATTTGATTAGTGAACTGGAAAGTAAAAAAGCTGTACAGAAGATATATCAGTGGTCCTCCATGAACATATTTGATAAAAGAATTTTAACCCCTTGGTAGCACTGGGCTGTGAGCTCCTGCTGTCCAGGGCTAATGAGTTTTACATAGTCTTGTCAGCTATTGCAATTAATTTTTTTATCTAGAGGTTAAAAACAAAGTTAAAGCAATTGTTTTCCTTAGCAAATTTAAATTGTTCTATTTACCATCTTACATGTAACTACAAGGGCATATAATTCAAGAAAAACGGTACACAAAATAATAGGACTTGTGTAGAAGATTCTGGTGTCATTCATACAGAAAGGCAGTGCTAATTTTAGTATCTCACTAAGTTTGCTTCCACCTTGTGAATATTCCATTTGTTTTATCTACACAGGATACCCCATTACATATTAAAGAAATTAACCATCTTCATATATATTAAATATTGAAGGGCCTGGATCTCAGAAGTTTTTAGAGTCTGTGTAGATATATATTCATTGTTTCAAGGGCAGGAAAAAGGAACAAGATTCCTTGAGATGTTTTACTGAAAAAAGTAATTAAGCTTCTTAAAATTACTGGAGGAGCTTAGAGAGACACACAGAGTTGTGAAAAAACTAACTACAAGACAACATCCATCTGAAAAAAAGACTACCTTCCAAAACAAAAAACAGATCTAATTTTGAGCCTAAATGATTAAGAATTACAATAGCTTACTTCTGAATAGAGGAAAATCTCCGGATATCAGGTTTCTGTATTTTAAAAGTTATATTTAAAAGCCACTAAAATTGAACTGACATGCGCATCTTTAACTACACAGCAGCTGTTTATCTATGCTTTTATATCTCACCACAATAGTCGTACTTTGGGGCTGCTACTCTTTTCCCTATTAGTCCTATCAGAATAAACTCTATTCGTGGGATCATGTTGCCTCACCACAATGCAACATCATAATATCCTTCACAAGACATTTGAGACTAATTATCCAAGGTGAAAAATATGGGACTGACTTTAAGATTTTAAAACAAATGGCAAATGCCCAATCCCAACAAATGTGCTAACAATTGATTATACTGGTGCATAAATAAGTAATCAAAACCAGTCATGTAATTTCAAGCACCATTAGAAACAGGAAAAAGAGATCCACTGTTTGCAAAATGGAACAGGACAAATTCAGTGAGAAAACAAATGTTATTTTTAAGATCCCTATATATTATAGAAGAGATGAAAGCTGCCGTGCAGCTCATTTAGGTCTATACATCTATGTGCAATCTTTATACTGCATTTTCTTCATAAATATGGTTAAGATCTATAAACTATGTGTATAAAATTTTAAAAGTGTATCCTAGGATTCTAACCCTTTAACTAGGTTATAAATAACCAAAGTACAATGAACTTCCAAGCAAATATGCACTTATTCTCTTCCTAAATGGACAGTGTACTGATACATTTGGATATTTCACTGATTTCAACTGAAATAGGATGAAAACAGAAGGATTTCTTAATAAATGAACTAGTGACTGGGAGGGGGCAAGGTGTGTCTTTTCCTGTTCAGTGATGCATGAAGAAAATGATGTAAATTTTTTCATGAATTGGATTTTTTTTTTAAATATGGGAAGGGAGATGTGCATACATCAATTGGAAGTGCATGTCCAACTTTTGCCAATATGATTCACATTCTCATCACATCAGATCCATTGCTAGAATGCCTCAAGCAACAGTACTTTTTCAGCTGTGATTGTTCATGCATCTTGACATAGTAATCCAGGTTCTTGAAACCTGAAGGCTAGATCACCACAATGTGCTCTATTTGGAACTCTGCCTCAAAAATACCTAGAAGCTTCAGCTAATGCAGTAGTCCAATCTCCAATGAGGCAAGCGGTTACCACATAATGCATACATGGTATGCACTGACAACTCTTTTGGTCAAGAGAGTAGCTGAAAGTGTTGGTTATGGTCTATGGCAGGGGTCAGCAACCTTTCAGAGTGGTGTGCCGAGTCTTCATTTATTCACTCTAATTTAAGGTTTCGCATGCCAGTAATACATTTTAATGTTTTTTGAAGGTCTCTTTTTATAAGTCTATAATATATAACTAAACTATTGTTGTATGTAAAGTAAATAAGATTTTTAAAATGTTTAAGCAGCTTCATTTAAAATTAAATTAAAATGCAGAGTCCTCTGGACTGGTGGCCAGGACCCAGGCAGTGTGAGTGTCACTGAAAATCAGCTTGCATGCCGCCTTTGGCACGCGTCCCATAGGTTGCCTACCCCTGTTCTATGGGTATCCTAAATAGTTTGGAACCCACTTTTGTGTGACATTATCTCATGTTTTATCATGATAGTTGTGATTTTATGGCTCATTTTACTTTGTGCTTGGGGTGAAGCACTCCAGGACAGATGGGCAGGACACTCTCAATGGAGTGTCTATGCCTAGGGAACCTGCTCTCTGGTGATCCACCAAAGCTAAGGTTAGGCAAACTTCAGGTCACAAAGACCTGTTTATCCAGGACCTTTGACTGACTTACTAATACCTACAATACTGTTATTAAATGTATTCGGAAGAACTTTTGTTAATAGCCATTTTTGATGATGTAAGATGCCAGGTGTTACGCAGCAGATAGAATGACAAATTTCTGACTGCAAAGATAATGGGAAATGCTCACAATTTAGCATTTTTAATACAATGTAAATGATAAAGCTGGTGTTGCAGAACAATGAAAGTAAAAAATAATGAGTAGTTTTTAAAGAAGTGTGAGTCCTGAACAGTAAGTTTCTTAGACCAGAGATTCTCAAACTGTGGACTGTGGACCAAGCTCCATTCAGGTGGTTCGCAGATAGTTCCCTCTAAGGAGTGCGTCTGGGTGGCCGCACATGAGAGAATGAAGGGCCACCCTAAGACTTAGACACTTCTGCCAAATCTCCACAGTTTCCATTATCTTTGGCATTGCTGAATCTTACAAGCTAAGCAGGCTTGAGCCTGGCCACTACTCAAAATGGAGACCTCCAAGTTAAAACCCAGGGTACTGCATGAATTGGGGCTGGTGATGCAGCACTGTATTAACTCTATAGCATGGCAAAAGGCAGCATGCTGTTATAAGACAATATTTCAACTGAGATACAGAACAGAGGCCTGACCACTGGTGGCTTTCAGAGGTGGCCTGACATTTAGCAGGAGTAGGGATCCTTGTTCCTGTGGCCATCATGACATTTGATCTTCAGCAATTTCACTCTACCTACTTAAGAATAAACTCCCCTGTTGCATCAACTGGATGAATAGATGGGTCTGTTCCTGTCCTGAAAACACTAGTGTGACACTCGTGATGTAGAATAGCTGCTGCATCCAAACCCAGAAGAGACTGATTTTCAAAGCTGTGTGAAATGATCCCTGTATTGTATACAGTACCCCACGTATTCTGCATTTCTGCATGTATAGAATTTTGCCAAACTGCCAAAAAATGCCGTATTTCGACTGTGAAATCTGCCATTTTGTTGTAACCAGGCACCTAACATTGTGCTCCTTGCGCTACCAGCACTCGGCTGTAGCTTCTCCTTTGTGCTGCTTTCAGCAGAAGGACGGGTGCATTACATAGGCAGCACAAGCCCTGTTGCCCAGTGGAACCAGACAGAGGGACAACAGCTCTCCTGGCCCATCAGGACCCATCCTTAATACCTCTGAAGATATGTGACTGGGGGAGGAGCAGGTGTTGGTGAAATGTGGCAGCTGGAGTATAGTGAATGAGCCACATGCACTGGGCAGAGCTTTGTCTCATTGGGGATGCAAAATGTGTGACTGGAGGGGTGAGGAAGGGGACTGAGTGGGACTGCAGAGAAAAGGCTATGGTAGAGAGGCCAGGTGGTTGAGCAGTGGGTGCCAGGCATAAATCCATCCCACTGGACTGCTTTAAGTTAATCTAGGGATCCCAATGCCACCGCACTATAGCCCTACTGTAGCCACACCTCTTCACTTGCGTGGTGTTGGATCTCCTACTCATTCAGAAAGCAAGGACAGCAACATGGGACCCACGAAGAAAGGAGCTTTATCCAACTGTCACATACTCCTCCTAGCAGCTGGATGCTGTTTCTATAGGGACCTAAATATCTAGCCTTACTGGGAGTAATTTTTCCCATGAAACATATATCCTAGAGAAACAAGACACTGAACACTAAGATAAAAAGTAGGCCACTGGATAAAGTAAAAAGGACAGAGTGAAGTATACCATACATCTGCTAGGAACAGTCCAATATTTGTAGGTTACTTATATGACTTTTTCTGTACCTTTACTGGAATGTCTTACAGTACAATAAGATAATCAGAGTCCAAAGCATGATATTCTACAACAGAGAAAATGAGGCACTCTTTGCAACAGCCTCCCTACCTCAAATTCCTACTTCAGTCTCTAATAGTGTTCAGCAGTGTGGTGTGTCACACTTAGTCCATTAAGAATTTCTCTCCACTTGGAGATATTTCTTATTCTAGAGATAGGCATATTTTAAGTAAAATAAAAATGATTTTGTTTTGTTTTGCTCACACTGGTTGCGGAAGGAAACACTGTCTTGGGCTTTGTTTTAAACTCAAATTAAAATATTTGTAACATTACTTTTTATAACTTGAGTTTATCAAGATTTGAATTTTCACTGCAAGTGGTTGACTGTGTGATCTGGGTCCATACACAAGTTATAGCTATGAAGATTTTTAGTATAAACTTTGTTTTATAACCTGACCACTTCCTCCCAGTGCTTGTTGTAATGGAAGATTGAGTTAAGCAGGCTTTATATTTCCTATAGCCTCAAGTCCCAGACTACATCTGTTTTCTTTGATACACAAAACCAGAGTTAAAATAGCTCCATTTATCACAACATGATTGTAGGCAGACAAACCAGCCTGTCTGTTTCCAGATAGGGAAAGCAACTGTTATTAATCACAATTACAGGACAAACACTAAGAGAAATTGCATCAATATTCTCCCTTTCACCACACAAGAACTCAAAAGCAGTGCTGAGAATGTCAAGACAAGGCCTGAAGGTCAGTAAATAAAATGGATACTGTTAGGCTAATTCTCAACAGTAAGTCTGTGTAGCACAAGAGACAAAAATCCCATCCTGCATATTATATAAAACACAATATTACATATATTACGTAATACACCCCCCTCTGACAAGACAAAAATACTTTAAAATTGAGTTGAGGTAGAGAAATATATATCAGTAATTCAGGAATTAATAAAACATTTCAGAGATGTTGTAATGAACCCAAAACTAAGCATTAGAAACCCAAGAAATTCAAAGTCAGTGTTAAAGTTAAAAGAAATACAAACAGACAAGGGTATGGAAATACAATTGAAGCACCCACTCACACAACCTTACTCTGCTCAATAGTGATGCCATGCAATATTCGTACAATTATGATTAAGGCATTTCAGTATTTGTTGTCCCAGATTAATGACACTTTTTTTTTTTTTTTAAATAAAAAAAGGTGGGTTTTTTTTCCATACTTTGTTTCCCCTCATTCTATAGCAGCCATGCTTCCCACATCCAAGGGCTCCTGTGTCCAGACTGTGAAAAGTGCCCTTTGGAGCAGTGGGCAATCAACTACAACTTAGAGCAGCCCTGGAGTTAGCCCGGGAATTTGGAGTGACTCCCAAAGATCAGGGAGCCATCAAGGTGGTGTAAACCCAACTTTGCACTCCCCCACACCTTATGTCTTTCCATTTTCACAAAGAGCTCAATTTCAACTTCAAAATTAAGAGTTTTCTTTTAGGTTATATTTCCCCTTTTCTTCATTCTGACTCAGTTTCTTGACAATCCCCCAAGAGAGTGGAGCTAGGGGAAGGGAAAGATAATGCAATTAAACAATTCATTTCAAAATCTGAACTCAAATCAAGATCTAGAAAATTTAAAACAACTGCATTTCTATTCTAGGTGGTCTTGGAATTTAAAAAGAGCGGACATAGGGGAGAAACACACTTCTATCAAGTTTACATAGCTAAATTAACTTTACTCTACACACGTGAAAGGTTTGTCAGCAGGTTACACATATACATGATGGATCTTTGCTTTGACATGCATCTTCATTCACAAGGAGACTAAAAACTCATTAAAAGACTGAGAATCCATAACAAATTATTCCCCATTTCCTTATTCAGGATGTGAAGTGTCAAAATCAGCATACTGAGTGAGACAGACATGTATACATAAAGTATACACAAAGATTTTATATGGATGTTTCTCATGTAGCAAATAAAGGATTTGTCCATTCCCAATGTCCATTGAATTCAGTTTTTCATCTTTACCAGAAATATATAAAATTCCACAAAAAAAGACTATGTTAAAAGAACATTAAGATTGCAAAGTCAAGCACTCAAAAGTTTAGGAGATGCCAGAATTAAGGTTTCCTGTGAAGTGACTTACCTAAGATCACTTAAGAACTCAGTGGCAAAGGCAGAGAGAGAATCCATTTCTCTAGGGCAGCATTCAACTACCTTAACCATGAAACGGTCCTCTTCCTGCTATCCCGTGCCTCATTTTCTACACATCTTCCAGCTTCTGAAGAGATGAGGTAGGGGGTCCTTTAGACAACAGCCTCCTAATTCACAACCCTAATTCATCCCCAGAGCAGGTCCATCCTGTGCAGTGAATGAGGCAGGGATCTTGTGGAAAAAATAATGGGATCATGTAATTTTAAGGACTACATCATAATCTACAGAACTACAGAAAATCTAAAGAACTATCGCCTGATCTGCATGCTTTCGCATATTTGTTAAGTTGTTCAGTAAAATAACAACAAATCGACTGTTGCAAAACCTGGATGAACAGCAACCTAGAGAGCAGGCCGGCTTCCGAAAGAATTACAGCGCGATAGACCACATCTTCATTCTAAACCAACTATTAGAGCGTTCAAGAGAATACAAGTTCCCTTTGTGCATTGCCTTCGTGGACTACGAGAAGGCGTTCAACAGTTTAGAGACTAACGCCGTGACTGAAGCTCAAGAAAGGTGTGAAACAAGGAGATACAGTTTCACCAAAATTATTCACAGCCTGTCTTGAATTGGTTTTTCAACGAGCAGACTTGAAAGGAGGGATTAATATCAATGGCGAGCGGCTAAACCATCTCAGGTTTCCAAATGATATAGTGCTGATAGCCGAAAATACAGCCCAGCTTGAGAGAATGCTTAAAGAACTGAACGCGAAAAGTAGTCAAGTCGGATTAAAAATGAACAAGTCGAAAACGAAATACATGAGATCAGATGTTCTGCCAAGAACCCAAATAACTCTTGGAGGAGAGCAGATCCAAGAGGCTGATAAATACGTTTATTTGGGCCAGGAAGTCAACATGTGCCACGATCAGAAAGGCGAACTGTCACACAGAAAAAAAAGTGGGATGGTGCGCATTCAATGGCATCCTCCAAGGAAAGATCAGAAAAACAACTTGTGCGAATCTTTTTAACTCTACCGTGCTTCCAGGGATGTTATATGGCAGCGAAACTTGGTCGCTGACAAAGATTGAACATCAACTGTGTTACACAGAGAGCGATGGAACGAACATTTTTGGGCATTTCGCTCCGCGATCACATCCCCAATGAAATAATTAGGCAGCAGCCTGGAGTGCGAGACGTTGTTGTTGAAAGTAGGCTCAGCAAAATGTGGTGGGCGGGACATGTGGCCCAACTCAGCGACAACAGATGGACCGCAGCTATATCCGAGTGGTAACTGCGAGAACAAAAATGGCCACGCAGTCGGCCTCCAAAGAGGTGGGATGATTTCCTAACACGGAGGTATGGACAAGCATGGCGAAAGATGGCGAGAGTGAGAGAAGACTGGAAGACTTGTTGTTATAGGCTCAGTTTCAACTGATGAAGGACCGACAGTCTACATAGTCTACACACATCATAATGCATAAGCATATGGGGGCCAAATTAAAGTTGTACAGGTGATCTTAATTCTGGCATTTCCAAACTTTTCAGTGCTTGACTTTGCAACCTTAATAATGTTCTTTCAACATTGTTTGTGTGTAATCTCCTAGAAGTTTAAAAAAGTAAACTGTAAAAACAAAACTCCATCATGTGGCATCATATTGACACGCACATGGTTCATCAGCAGGGTGGAACCTTTAGAACCACAGAACAGACCTCTGACACTTGAGCTAACGGAGCAACTGATACCAGTAGTGAGTTGTCATCCTCTGTTGGACCAGCACTAGAGGGAGATGAGACACACTTTGTCAGTGGTTTCAGTGATTTTTGCTGACAGCAGAGGAATGGCAAGACTCAATCTTGGGTTCCATTCCAAGCTCTTGGGACACTGGGAGATTGTGCACTTGTGTGCAGACTTGTGTTTCCCCACAGGCTTGACCCCTTTTGCCTTGTCCCTCTTCCCCAAGCTTGGCTCCTTGCCCCAGTCCCATTCTCCTTGCTACCCCAGCTTGCTTACCCAATCAGTCTGTCTCCCTCCAGCGCCTCACTGTCCAAGTCCCAATCCTCCCCAATTCTCAGTATCATTCTTCCCACATCCACTCCCCTTGCCCAGGCAGTCCCACTTCCCCTCTTTTAGCTCCTCATCTGATCAGTCTCTTCTTCCAGTACTTGTCTCCTTCCCTGGGCTCTTCATCCAATCTCAATCTTCCCTTCCCCATGGTTCTTTGTTCTAGTCATTTTGCCCAGCCAATCTCTGATTCTCTCCCTGCACCCCTGCTCCTTCTCAGGTGTCTCCCCTCTCTCCCCATGCTGCTTCTCAGCCCAGCCTCCTGGTCCAGCCAGACCCAGTTTTGCTCTCTCCCCTTAGCTCCTCATTCAATCTCACTGTCGACCCCAATCCCATGCTTCTATTATTTCCTTCACAGGCTCCCAGTCTGAGTTTTCCTCCTCCCCGCCCCAGCTCTCAGTTCCAGTCTCAGTCCTTTCCCCCATGTCCAGTTCCAGTCTACTCTTTTCCCTCCCACCGGCCAGGCTCTTGTCCCCCTGCATTCAAAATCAGATTGCTTTCTCCTCCACACTGCCTGGGCACCAGCAGGGGAAGGTCACTGAGAACACAGGAGAGACTCCCTGCTCTAAGATCTGGTGACCAGCCTCATCCCAGCCTGGAGCAGTTGAGAGTAGTCATTACAGACAAAAATCCAGCTTTGCTCTTGTAGTCCTGGGCTGGAGCATGCCAGGTTGCACTATGGGAATGGCACGTGCACAGTCCAGTCACAGGCAGCAGGTGGGAGGGAATAAAACATGCTCAGTCGCTCCATGGGGATAGTGCATATGCAGTCTGGTCAGCATTAAGAGCTGAGAGAGGCTCAAAAATGCTCACCAAGGATAGAATCTTTGGAGACTTTAGCAAATAAAATCAAAGAAATCTCTACTAAGCATCCACAAACTGAGATTTCTAAGGCTTGTAACTTCAGCAAATTTGGGAGGTATTTTATGAAGATACCAAAAGGCACATCTATGACACAAAGGACAACCCCCTGCCAAGTTTCAAATCCCTGTACCAAAGTATGTGGGCATTAGAGAATTTCAAAGTAAAAGTCTCCAGAATTTAACACTGGCAAAATATTTTTCCTCTACCCTTGTTCTTAAGTGTCTTAACCATTTGGTTGAATTGTTAAAAAAAGAAAAAACCTCAGAAGCCTTTAGCTTGAAGAAGATGCCAGCCCAGAAAATTTCAACCCAAATGGTTAAAATTTGGCAAAATTATAACCAACTGAATACAGGGTCTATTAGGTTGGGAAATATTGGGCAATCTTAATAATAGGGGGCACTATTAGCTCCACCAATAAGTAGAACGCCAAACAACATTAAATGTTTGAAACAGTTTAAGTGCTCTTAATAAATAAGAGTCCTGTTAAACAGAAGAATTATTATATAAAGATACAAGTTGAGCAGGTTTTAAGATCTTATTATACCTAGAAAAAATTATTACTAGCCTTCCATAACTGCTGTTCTTTGAGATATGTTGCACATGCCCATTCCAATATAGCTGTGTTTGTGCCCTGAGCATAGTTAGAGAATTTTCCCTCGGTGGTATCTGTTGAGTCAGCTCTGGTGCCCCCTGGTGCCACACACTGGTAACGCCGATATAAAGGGGCTGGCCAACCCCAGGCCCCTTCAGTTCCTTCTTTTTGGCCAACTCTGATAAGAGGGGTAACAAGGGCAGGTCTTGGAATGGACATGTGCAACACATCTTGAAGAACAGTTACGGAAGGTTAGTAACCATTTTTTCTTCAAGTGATTGGACATGTCCATTCCAATGTAGGTGACTCCCAACCAGTTAAATAGGCGGTGGGCTCAGTTCACAGACATGCTTGATTGCAACACAGCTCGACTAAATCTGGCATCATCACTGGCCTGCTGGGCGATGGCATAATGAGAAGAGATTGCGTGCACCTTTGATCAAGTTGCAGCTTTGCAAGTGTCCTGAATAGGAATCTGTGCCAGAAATGTCATTGAGGATGCCTGTACCCTCATGGAGTGAGCAGCTGGGCTAGGTGAGGGTGGTACACCCGCTAGTTCACAACATGTGAGGATACTTGATGTGATCTATGAGGAAATTCTTTGAACAGACACGGGAAAACCTTTCATCCTGTCTGCTACTGCTACAAATAGCTGGATGGACTTCCAGAACAGTTTGGTCCTTTCTATGTAGAATGCTAGCACATATTTAACATCCAATGAGTGAGGCTTTTACTCTTTCCTGTTTGCATGTGGCTTCTGGTAGAAAACGGACAAGATGATAGCTTGATCGCTATGGAACTGAGAAACCACTTTCAGGAGGAATGTGGGGTAAGGACGCAACTGTACCTTATCTTTAAGGAAAAGAGTGTATGGCGGTTCTGAAGTGAGAGCCCAGATCTCTGGAATCTCTCCAAGTGGAAGTGATGGCCACTAAGGTGGCCACTTTCCAGCAGAAATATAGCAAGAAACATGATGCTATCAGCTCAAATGGTGGGCCCATAAGCTTTAATAAGGCCAGATTGAGGTCCCAAGGACAGATGGGCTCTCTTACTTGGGGGTACATCCTCTCTAGGCCCTTAAGGAAACACAGACGACATCTCATGTGAGAACACAAAGGGTGAAACATGAGGGTGAAAAGCCAATTTTGCTGTCAGGTGAACCTGTTAGTCTCTAAGGTGCCACAAGTATTCCTTTTCTTTTTGCGGATACAGACTAACACGGCTGCTACTCTGAAACCTTGATTGAGGGGATATTCAAACCAAGCTGTTTCAGGTATAGTAGGTAGTCCAGAATAAGCTGCAGTAACGAAACTGTTGGCAAGACCGCCCGGCTGGGAAGACCAGAGGGAGAATCACTTCCATTTAGTGGGGTAAGCAGCCCTGGTATAGGGTTTCCTACTACCTAACAGGATCTGTTGAATCTGCTCTGACCAGGCCCACGCTCCTGGTTTCAGCCATGAAGCTTTCAGGCCACCAGGTCAAGGGAGGCAAGGTTTAGGTGGAGATCACCATAGTCCTGAGAGATCAGGTGCAGAGGAAGTGGGTTGCCATAGAGAGATCTAGCAGGGTGGCAAACCAGTGCTGGTGGGGCCATGCTGGGCTATCAGGCTGACCCATACTCAGTCTCATTTGATCTTTAGCAGGACCTTATATATGACTGGAATAGGACAGAACACATAGTACAGGTGACCCTTCCACAAAAGAAGGAAGGCGGCTGTAAGCAACCCCAGGCTGTTACTTTGCAGCAAGCATAACTGATGATACTTCCTGTTGTACCAGGTCAAACAGTCTACCAGGCAAGTCCCCCACTACTAGAAAGTGTCCTTCATGATATCCAGCAGAAGTGACCACTTGTGATGATCGAAGACCTGCTGAGGCGCTCCACCAGCTTGTTCTGTGCTCCTGGTAGGAAGGAAGCCTCAAAATGAAATAGGCTATGCAAAATTCCCACAGCCAAACTACCTCTTGACTTGGTGTACGGGGAAACAAGCCCCTCCCTGTTTGTTGATATAGAACATGGCTGTCCTGTTGTCTGTGAGATGGACACAAATCAGACGTCAAGAATTATAACATTCAAAAATCAATCAGAGAACACTTCAATCTCTTTGGTCACTTGATTACAGACCTAAAAGTGGCAATTCTTCAACCAAAAAACTTCAAAAACAGACTCCAATGAGAGACCGCTGAATTGGAATTAATTTGCAAACTGGATACAATTAACTTAGGCTTGAATAAAGACTGGGAGTGGATGGGTCATTACACAAAGTAAAATTATTTCCCCATGTTTATTCCCACCCCACCGTTCCTCATACGTTCTTGTCAACTGCTGGAAATGGCCACCTTGATTATCACTACAAAAGGTCCCCCCCCACCCCCCCGCTCTCCTGCTGGTAATAGCTCACCTTACCTGATCACTCTCCTTACAGTGTGTATAGTAACACCCATTGTTTCATGTTCTCTGTGTATATAAATCTCCCCACTGTATTTTCCACTGAATGTATCCGATAAAGTGAGCTGTAGCTCACGAAAGCTTATGCTCAAATAAATTTGTTAGTCTCTAAGGTGCCACAAGTACTCCTTTTCTTTTTGTGGATACAGACTAACACGGCTGCTACTCTGAAACCTGTGAGAACCAAGACATACTTGCCCACAAGATGAGGTAGGAACATCTGACATGCCAGATGGACTGTCCTGAGCTCTGATGTTGATATGCAGAGCGAGCTCTTCCTGAGACCAAAGGCCACAGGTGAGCTCCCCAGCCTAGCGCTGACACATTAGAGACCACAGAAAGTTATAGTTGGGGCCAAGAAAACAGGATGCCTGCACAGAGCAAGGGGAACAGTTCCATCAACCATCACAGGTTGGATGGAACCATCAGAAGGAACTGAAGCAATATGGGGTCAGCTGGCCCCTTTATAGTGTCACTGAGCACTAGAGAGCACCAGACCTGACGGATACCACTGAGGGAAAAACTTCCGGCGATTGTGCTCTAGGTCTGCACGCACCTACATTGGAATGGACATGTGCAATCACTTGAACCTATAACCTAAGCCTCATTTTCTTTTACTGTTACAATGTACTATATACCCAAAGCAGAAAATATTTTCTACACTATAATCATAACTGTTCTAGCCATAAAAAGGTCTGCCAGTAGATTTGCCACCATCAACAAATATTCTAGGGGGATTTAGGACTCAACAGCATTAATGTAGATAACAAAAGCAAGAGGTTTTGTAATAGCTTTCAAGAAAAACAAATTATAATCTTACTACTTTATTTTGAGATTTTATGTACATGAACCTAAAAATCTTTAGGTGTGCTTGATCAGCATAAGCCACTTACAAAAATACGGGCCAGTCAAATATGAATGTTATTCTCAATCATATGGGAAATCTCTTATCAAATGTTCTGGGTTCCCAAGAATGTACTGCATGTAAAATGTGTAGCATCATGGTCCAGCAGCAAGGCAGCCAAGACCAGCCAGGTTTCCCGTGGAACTCTCATAAAGGAGCAGGGTATGGCCTACAAGGAGGATTTTGTGGGATAATTTCAAGTAATGTCTCTGAAAAATTCTTCCAAGTTAAAAAATAAAAACTATCCAGAAAATATTTTGTATGGTTTATAATAAAATAGATAAACATTGAGAACTAGAAACAATACCTCCATGGTGATGTGACAGACTTCCTCCATTGGCAAGGATTTCCTCTCTAGCAGCTGTCTAAATTGAAGAAAACATTAAAAACATTAGTGAAATGCAAACTTTGGTACATTATACGATTCTGACAAGTATTGTATACTAATTATTAATATACAGTACACATAAGAGTGTCTTTTCCTGATTAAACTTAGTCCACTTTTCCCCTAATTGGAAAAAGGCACTCGTATTCCAGACTAAGAATATCCAAATGGGGTTTATACAATGTAGTTATTCTGGAATTTATTTTACATATTCTGGAATAGCTATTCTGGAGAAAAACTGAGCTATATTATGATAAATTTCCAAGTCTAGACAAGATTTTAGAGTCTTTGTATTATTCTCTACAGCTCAGCAACTGGAATGCAATTTTACTGATAGAGCAGGCAGATATATTATCTGGTAGTAGGGAACAGGAATACTAATAGATGGGAAGAAAACCCCAAGGCTAGGAAGGTGCCTTGCAAACAGTGCGAAGTAAGATCATAGTGCCTCCCTGCATGAGAAGCCAAGGAGCCAATTATCAGAGCCATAATACACTCTGCTAATCCTCTTATTCATATTGGATTTAACACTTAAGATAAAAAATGAAGTTATTCATATGTACATTACCTCAATTTGTTCATAGACACGTATAGGGTCACTAATTCCCCTGTAGTTAAAGGCAAAATAGAAATAGACACATGCACCTGCGTCGTAAGTCTGTGTCACCCTGTTGAAGAAAAAATGCGTTGTAAGTAGTACTACACTGTCGTATAAGCTACCCAGCGTTTAACACTAGCTGATTCACAATATTACTCTAGATCTCACTAATTCCTATGCTAATTATTGAACAATGCTTTGTCTCATTTTTATATTTTTATTGTGAAGAATCTGGATCTATTAAACTACCTTTGCCACCTCTGCCAAACAGATGGATGAGAAGGCATAAGGGAAAAGCTTACACTGTACAGTTTTAACCACTATTTCTAATTACATTCAATTTCCTCCCCCCTCCCTTTTTTTTAAAACCAAAACTACCAAAAATTTCTGTTAAGAAATAAATCCTTTAGAATGCTTAATTTTGGCATTTTCACAGCACTTGCAGCAGTTCTTATATAACAATAAGACGACTTATTAGGTTCCTAGTTGGTGATGGCATTATGTTGGTACACAAGCATCAAATATGGCATGCCAATTTTTATTGTAAGCAGAAGACACTAATAAAAATCCATGTGTTAGAAACAAGTTTGTAGCCTGAAGAGTAAGGTTTCATTTCCTTTTCTTCAGGACAGATAACTCTACGCATCAACTAGCAAGTGAAATTCATCTAGTGACATGAGGGTTTATGCACTTAGGAAAAACATAGTAAGTGGACACTGCCAGATCCAAAATGGACAAAATCTATAGACTCAAGAAGAGCACATACTTTCCACAAAATTGAATGAAGGGCATAACTGAAATATCACATTCTCGGTAATGAATGAATGGTCAAGAAACATGTAGTTTATACTGCATCTCCACCTAACTCATGGTATTCATCTAATGTGCAAATTAGGAAAGCACTTAACTGACAAGTATGTCAAAGATCAAGGATATGGCTCTGGTTAAGGACGATTTAATGTCCCCCTAGGTCAAGAATCTTTAATTGAAAAGAAAAGACTCTTAATTAATCAAATATGTAAGCCAGATAAAGTTCCAACAAACTATATTATAGCAAACATGACACTAATGCAGAGGAAATACTTCTTAAACCATAAGACATAAATCAAGTCTAATCTAGAACAAATATTTTTCAAGCCAAATGGAAGGAATCTTGCAACAGAAGAGACAGACTATTTAAGTGTTTCATTTGGTCTTGTAACCACTTCTCAGCCATTCATTTCAAATATTAATTCATGCCCATTTTTAAAAAACACAGAAGCACTATGATGGTGTGTCTACAATTGCAAGTGTACATGGTTACACATGTGTTGTTGTGCCATTACCCCCGCTACCGTCCTGAAGCAGTTCCTGAGGGACAGTCTAATGTGAGAAAGCTAGCATTCATGAGAGGTGTGGGTATGTACATGCCTCCACTGTGGCATGGCTTTGTTCCTGTTGTACAGTGCAGCCCAGACGGGGGGCAAGGAGCGCACAGCAGGTCACAGGTATTGATAGCCCTCCAGGCCCATTTCCACAATGCATTGATCGCTTGGCTGCCTGACCCTTACCCAAAATTATAAAAGGTCTCCGACTCGCTGTTGCCAGAGGTACTAGCAACGTGCATTGAGCGCTTTCAATTCTCCTTTGAACTGTACTGATTAGCACCAGCGATCATGGAGCATGTTCCAAAAGCTGCCACCTGGTCTTTAGAGCACATCTGGGTGCTGAACACTGCATGTTCAGTGTACACTGTCCTCTATGACCTCACAAGTACCAGCAGAAACATTCCCCTCTACTGGGAGGTTTCATGGAGGCTGGAGAAGGCAGACGTTCACTGGACTATGTCCCAGGAGTGCATGAAGGATCTCAGGCTCCTGTATCAGAGTGACGGACAGTTGCTCGGGGAGAGGGCCTAGCATATGCTCTTGCTTTGAGGAACTGGACCAACTGCTCTCCAGGGCTGCAAGAACTGAGTCAGAATTCAATCATGAACACTGCCAACCACATTATACAATGGGACCCCGATGAGGGGCAGGGCATGGAAGCAGCAGGAACCTCAGAGGAAGCTCCGGGAGACCTAGATCAGTCGTTCTCAAACTTTTGTACTGGTGACCCCTTTCACATAGCAAGCCTCTGAGTGCGACCCCCCCCCCCCCCGTTATAAATTAAAAACACTTTTTTAATATATTTAACACCATTATAAATGCTGGAGACAAAGCAAGGTTTGGGTTGGAGGCTGACAGCTCGTGACCCCCCAGATAATAACCTCGCGACCCCCTGAGGGGTCCCGACCCCCAGTTTGAGAACTCCTGACCTAGAGGAAGAGGAGCAAGTCACTCTGCACCTCTACTCAGCAGACTCAGCTACAGAAGCCTCCCTTGAAGAGGACCCAGGCAGCAACAGGAACCATAAACCAAGACTGATGAGTTACAATACACCCTCACACTGTCCAAAAATATTCCCCTCTTGCTTCAGAAATACATTCCTGAAGCCACTCCCCTTACCACATTCCACCTATGCTCCATTCCAACATGGTCCCTGAGCAAGACACGGCTGTAAATGATTTTACTGAAATCCCAAGAACCACTGTAAAGCATTTAGCATAAACTATAACAGAATATTAACGAGCCATCACTGTGCTTGTGTCTCTGCACACCTTGGCCAGCACTGACAGATAGTCCCTGAGCTGTGATGGGGAGGGAGGAGGGGAACAGGTTATAAAAGGGCCTGGGTGGGGAAAGAACAGTTTAATGACACTTGTTAGCTTTCTTGCACAAGGTACACACACACCGCCCCCGCAACCCATTCTTCCTTCTCCTTACAAATGGGAGCCACATGGAAGGGGGTTGGTGGGCCCACTTAAGTCCAGGAATGGAAAGGGAAAAATTTGTCTGAAGAAAGTCAGAGCAGTCTATTTACCCTGTGACCATTTCAAATCTTTTGTACCATTCCCAGTACTTGGCATCTGTCCTGTTCCCATGCTGAGCCATTCTGCAGAAGCCGGGAGAAGTGGGGGTGGATGAACCATCCACTCCTAGGGCTCCACAAACATCATTCTGTGTCCCTTAGTAGTGGAGAGGCAACTAGCTTGTGGTGTTAATCCAAAAGTTCAGAAAAGAAAATAAAATTTGTGATGCTACTCCCTTTCAATGCTGTTTGCTGGACATGAGGGCCACAGTTTCTGGCAATGCAGGAGAGGGTTGGGGGCATTTGTGATTCTCTGATCCTCTTCCATGGAAATTCTGTCTTAGAATAGTTTAGTTAATTTCCTTTCAAATTGCCATCCAGCCGCGTAAGCAAAATTTAGCAAATCTTTTGTATAGCAGAAATTCAAGCTGATTCTTTAACCAGCCGGGCAAATGTGGTTGGTCCATCTTCAAAGTTAACCAAAACCCTCCACTCAGCAATATGTAGCAGGGTCACCATTAGCAGAAACATTTTTCTGGCATAGGTGGCTGCGTGTCCTCCACAGTGCTGGAAAGCCACTTCTCTTTTCTGTTCATAGCAAAACTGCTACACTCTCCAAACGATGGCCAGCCTTTAAAGAAGAAAAAGATGACTGGTAATGTTACTTTAAAGGAATCGAACCCTACCCCAGGTGGTCCACTGAGGCACTGCACACATTAAACCATTTTTAATAAAAGTAATGCAAGTATCTTACCATTTGTATCCTCAGCTCCCTCTTCATGGGCAGCAAAAGCAGTCTGAAGGAAGGAGTCTAAGCATTCCCGGATGCTAAAAAGTATCAATATTGGGGTGTTCAGCAGCAGAGTTATGTTGTGCATGGGAATTTCTTAGGTTTCTTCAAAGAAGAAATGAAATATTATGCCAGCCTTGTGTTTGACTTGGCAAGACATTCCGGTGCTGCCAGGGAACCCATTCAGCCAGGAGAGGCACCACAGAGACAACAGAAGATGACACTGAAGGACTCTGGAGGACCTGCTTGTTGGCACAGACAGAAGGAATCAAGAGCAGTTGGACTTCCTTAGGACAAGGGAGGACTGGGCTCTGAGGAAGGATGAGCCATTCCTGCAAACGGACAGACAACACAGGCAATGGAAGCATGCAAAAAGGGAAGGGGATCATGCACTCACTTAGTCCAACTGGTGGCAGAATGCTCTCTGCTATTCCTCTTCCAGAGCAGGCACCACCCACCACCTCCCACTTCTCTTCCTCCAGCAGCTGGCCAAGTTGCTGCTGAGGCCCTGGATCCCCTTCACCCCTCCCCACTGTCAGGGAGGAGCATGCTCAACACCAGGCACAATATGCTCTGCCACCACCACTTGCAGGGGAACCCCTCCCTTCTCCATGCTCTGGGGAAGAGCCTCATCCTGTCCCTGTAGCTCAGCTTGAGCTCAACTCCCAAACCCCATGCAGAAGACATTCCGTTTGTCCCCCTGCACAATAATCCGCAGCCATTCCCTCTCTCAGGGCAAGGGAATGGAGAGGAGACATTTCCACAGACTTTAATGTTTGCTCATTTCCCTGGTGGGAATTTTTTTTGTTCATTTTTTCCTGTTAAAGTTTTAGATCCTAGGTTCAATATATGTAAATAAAAGTTACTGTGCATTTCACTTTTGTGCACCTTGTTTCCTGAGTATGATCAATGTGATACTCCCTAGAGGTTTGGGATGGAGTAGGAAAAGTCTGGTTCCATGGAAATGCAAACAATTTTATCTGTCCCATAAACCCATTCCTCCCCCTACCTATGAATTTGCTGATTTTAAAAAAAAAAGGGGGTTCTTGACAATGAAGTAAGCCGTGAAATAACTGTTGCCATCCAAAGAAAAACAGAGGCTAATTTAACTGAAATATCTTTATGACTTTGTTAATAAGTGACAATACAGAGGAAGGAAACAAAAGTAAAACAACACTGAAGATATCTGACACTGACGGTGCTTTTACAACCCCCACTCCACCCGACCATTACCACTGGCAACCATGGGAGTGCTAATGCATAGCACTTTATAAGTGCTGTGAGCAACACTACCAGAAAACATTGTGAGGAAGGAATGTGTAAATTCCCTCCCAAAACTTTAGATTTTTAAAAAATTACTTTAACAATGCCTAAACGGGATCAAGTTGCATGTACAAGCTTGGGGAAGTAGTTCTGTCCTGTGCAACTTGCTGTGGAAGTATTCCCCTTTAACCTCACATGAACTATACAAAGCACTGCACAACATTTTAATCTGATTTGCATTAGCCACACTGGCATCCAGATGGGAAGGTGGCATGGTCAATGGGATTTCAGACACCAAATGCAGTCAACCACCATTCTGTAGTTGAATTCCCTTTTACCTGCGTTGGCAATGTTGGGGTAAGGCTTCACAAACTCTGGCAGGAGAGAACATGCAGGGTCCCCGCCACAGTTATGTCATCTTGGGGGAATAAAGTCCTTTCTTCCACCCGCCAACCTCCAACCTCTTGAGCACCCTGGCATCATGAACCAAACCCTGTGGTCCACTAAGCCCTGAAGAACAAGTGAATGGTAACCGTTGCAGTTCATGTATTCATTGGCCCCTTTCAGTGGCTTAAGTATAGGAATGTGTGTTCCGTTGATGGCTCCGGCATCCTCTGAAATTCTGCTATCATTTCAGGGACTTCGGTTATGGCAACCACCTGTTGGTAGATCTCAGTATTGATATCCTCACAAATCTGTACAACCACCGCCCTGACAGTTGGCTTTCCAACCCTGAGCTGGACTGCAACTGACTGGCAGCTGTTGGCAGCTTCCAAAAGGTAATAACCACCCACTTCTGTACCGGTATGGGTTTCTGAAAATGAGTGGTCTAGCACTGGAGGGTTGGTGCAAGCTCTTTGCAGAACTTGATTAACGTCTGCTTCCTCATTCCAAAATTCTGCAACTATGGTTGTCATGCCAGGTTTCCAAGGTGATTTTCCAGGACAAGAAGCAGCAGTCCACCCTGGGCATACTGTTGTGGTCCTGGCATCCAAAACACCTGTTCCAAGGGATCCAAGTGGATTTTCATTCCCCCTTTGGGCCAGCGATTTGCACCATCTGAAATCTCTCCACACGAATTCCATCCGGTATCTGGTACTGAGCTGCATGAATATTTGTCCAGCAAGCGATAGCATGAGCAGATCATCCTCATTATGGACGTGCTCCATGTCTTCAATGCAGTTTGGCAGAAGGGAGAGATGACAGGGAGCTGACATCATCAAACGTGTGATGGCAGCATACAGTTCCAGCAACATGCAGAAAGGCACTTTCTAGAGAGTGTTTCTTGTGATGCACAAGATTCTGGGATACTGCCCCAAAATGTTGTGTACCACTAACGTCATGTACTGAAAAGGTGCAGTGTGGATGAAGGACTATGCCAGTGCACAGCATATATCCATGCTCAGCTCAGCATATGTGAACACTCAGTGCAGGTACGGGATACACACTCTAACAGTTCATGGACAAGTAACTGTGTTCACTCGCAAGTGGATAGACTAAGTGTTTAATGTTGGACAAAGGTGGTCATGGTCTCAGCCCTAAGGAGGTCATAGTCTAAACTGGACAATACAATTAAGAGTCATTAATGACAGGAAATGGAAGGCCCACTCTCCAAGTGATGCAGATGTATAACTAAGTTTCTCTGATGGGTTATCGCTGTAGATGCCTTGTAAAAGGATTGTATTATGGAGGGATCGGCATGAAGAGATACTGAATGGTATCCTAGAAGAGGCATACTGCTCCAAGCATAAGGGCAGCAGTGGAAAAGTAGGGTAATGATGCTTGGAGGAACGTTTGGCCAGGTCAGGAAGAAGTGAGAAAGATTTGGGGGGAACTGAGCACATCAATAAAGCTTCTCTCTATCTAGATTATTATGCCCAGTTTATCACCTTGGCTTAATCTGAATGCCTTGAATGTAAGGCAAAAGGAAGTCAGTAAAAGGATTTGAATAAGAGACTGACAGGAGCTCAACAGCAGTAGATAAAGATGACTGCAGCATCACAACTCTGGATGGACTCTAGGATAATAAAAAAATACATTCTAAAACTTATAAATCATATAGGACAAGTTATGATGAACAGAATCAGAACTGAGGATCTTTGTTAATATTGAACCACCAGATGTGGAGCAGCTTTGGGTGGTTAAAATGAAAGTAAAGGCAAGGGGACAGGCTAAGCTGGTTTTTAAGATGTAGCTAGAATACCCAATACAGGCAATAATTACTACTACTGTTTACAAAGGATATACCAAGTTAACAAGGATGCACTGGTGACAAGAAAACGTGAAGGGTGCAGGGTTAAAGCATAAAGTTTGTTGTCTGCTCTACATGAAGACATTACTAGGTCTCATTATCTTAGGAAAAGTCTAGAATGCAAGTCAGAAATGGGATAATGCCATTTTCTACTAAATTAACTAACTGATAAATTTGATGTTTTGCTACCAGTTGTCCAGATTCAAGCTATATTCAAGCTAACTTGGTCAACCTCTTCCATCCTTTTTTCAAAATTTAAGACCTAGTGTGTTTACTATAAAACTGAGTGCAATGTGGTTAATTACATCTTTACTTTACATGACCACAAGAAATGCGTAAGTTTTGAGACTTTCAGCACAGAAGCTAAATTAAATTCAAGGAGTGGTGAGGAACCCTCACAAATCCTCTTGGCTCTTTCTAGTTTGCTGAACATTTTGCAGGATGCAATGCGTGACATCAAGACAATGGGTTACAATGACACTTCTGGTATCACAGAACTATCAACTCTGCAATATTTTCAGCAAAATTGGGAAGTGACAAGAGGACTGTAATGATTCCCCCCTTCAATTGTACTTGCTTCTGCACTAACTATCCCCCTTAACCTGGCTACTGGGGCAGTAAGCACAATCTGGGCTTAAGTCAATTTTCATTTCAGCTTTTCAATTCATGATTGTAGATTCCTACTTGGCATACCTAGGAAAAGATGCAAAGACAATTAACTAGTTTCTCAACTTATTTTCCCAAAAGCCATCATATCTCATGAACATTGGGCCCAGCCCATGATTGATGAAATGTAATTAACTTATTATCTAGTTACTGAAATCAGGGCTGTAAGAATACGGTAAAAACACAGATTCCTGTATATGTAAGTCACAAGGTGCAAAAGAGGGGCTATATAAAAAACTGAGAAACAATCTTGCTTTTTAAACATCCACTTACAGGTAAATACTGGATGCTGTCTGAACTGAGAACATTTACAAAAAAATCACCTGTGCTAACAGAAGGCCAGTGGAATCAACATTAGTACCTCTGGGAACCCTACTGAAGACAATACTCCCACAGACAAACCTATTTTAATTAGCTCAGTTGAAAGTTTAATAAAAATGGTTGAAAAAAACAGGTCTAACCATGGGAGCGTTGCATTCCTTTGTCATATTCCATGGGGAACTAACAGTTATGAATTGTTCATGGTAACTATAGAGAGAGGGTTGATATGGCTATCAGAGTGCTACACAACATAGCCCTTTATTTCAGCCCCTTGATATTCTCAGGTTGCTAGCATTTTAGAGAGGACAGAACACTAACAATCTGCATATAATATGCTAACACTAAGCGTAGGCTGTATCACTTGCAGTTATTCACTTTAAAAATATAATCTGCTTTACATCACTTCATTAAAAGCAGTTGAGACAAATGATTTAACAGAGCAGTTCAAGTTAACATTTCCCCTTAGAAAAAATGTTTATCAGTTTTAAATACCTATTTTCATAGCTTGTTATCATTTTGAATTTTAAATTCAATGAACAAGAAGTTAATTTACATTTGTTTTCTCACATGATTTACATTCATTTCTTACAACTAGTCTTAAACATTTTGACCTGTCTTCTACTCATTCTTCATGTCAATCAATCTTATGACTATTAGAGAGTTTAAGGGCTCAAGTCTATCTGGTTATACCTAGCTGCCTGGTGGATATACAGAAAATAAATGTCAGAAGACTAACCAAGTGCCACTATAAACTCTTGAAGTGATAACTCTAGTGAACAGGTTAGAGAGCAAGAGCAAGATCATCAGTGGACGCACTTTAAACTGCGCCACTTGGATAAACTAGTAGTAGGTTAAGTTATCTATTGTGTATGGAAGTATAGGTAAAAATACAGTACTAGTAAAATTTACTTCAGCTGCTAAAAAAAACATCCCAGAACTACGAAAACAAAGTTGATGTGCGTCTCACCTGCAGGTGGAAAATGGAGCAAACTGGACACCTTTTTCTTTGCATTCTCTCACTATTCTTTCCTTTACATTCCTGCAGAGGTCTATAACCCTGTAACAGAATATATAGTTAAAAAAAATAAAACAAATTTAAAACATTTCCTATGCAGCACTCTATGCACTAATTTGCCTTCAATTAGCAATATTCCCTTTTTATTACATTTATGCCTCTAGTTTAAAACTCACATACAACTACAACAATCTTCCTCACTAGTCCAAAACAATACACTTTAATAATCACAGTTTAGGTTTGGTTTCGTTTAAAAAAAAAGCATAAGAAAAAATAATGCCCATCAGACCTCTATAAAAATAGTGCTATTCCTCTTCTGGGCATCTATTGGGTGACAAGTTTATAATTTTGATTGTACATGTTAGCTCCTGAGACTCTATTGTTTTTTCAGAGGACATAAGAGAGCACTGTACTATCAGTGAAGAGGAATGTGTTGGATATTTTCTTCTGAACTGAAGTGGGGCAAAGGTGTTTGGCACAGTAGCTTAGAAAACAATTCAAAACAGAAGCATGTACATGTACACTATGCAATACAACATCCTTTTGATATGTTGCAAGGTTGAGATAGAAGAAATTCCTCCAGATGTTGAAGATGTGTATTAATTTACCAGCTAGAATCTTATTAAAATTATAATTTGGCACTAAACTATTAAAATAAGTCATAAAACCAGTGATATTTATTTAATTTTATTATTGCATTTCTCTGGGACTGATCCAGGTGCATTCAAAACTTTGAAACACAGTTTGAAAGGTGGGTTTTTTCATTTAATTTAAACCACTCCAGGTAGGCTCTCACACAGAACTAGAGAAATGCTATTTAACAATTGTTTAAGTTTAGAAGTTTTATACAGATCTGTATTTGGAAAAAAACATTTGGATTTGGAGGGAGGAACGTTTGAAATTAGAATAATTTTCCTCAAAATGTCTATCAGCTAATCTACAGTGACACGCTGGTAGAGACTCTGAAGGAAGGTACAGGCCCCAAAGCAAAATCCGGAAATGAGTTAGTAAGTGAGCAGAACGAGTGAAAAATAGGTTTGAATCAACAGATGTAAAAACCTGTTCACTCTGCTCTGCTCACCAAACTGTAAAGGGGAAAATAAGAAAAGTCTAACTCAAGTGACTGGATACTTTGACACTAGCTGAAAATTAAATTTCTATAAGGGAGATAATAATTAACTAAATTTCAGTTGTTTTAAAATCCTTCATGCCACCGACACATTTTAGAGAAGGAAACAGCAGCCTCTAAAACAAGGACTGAAACAGTGTTATAGTAGCTGCTAAATCCAAGAACCAGGATGCTGGGTTTGTTGGCATTCTGAACACACGCAAGTCATTTCAAACTTAATTTCCTATCAACTCTATAATCATAAGCTATCAGGGGACCAAAACTGATAAGAATCTGTTTAACGTGTGGGGTAAACAGGAATTTTAAAAAAAGAAAATGTACAGAGCAAATAGGTTACATAGCACTTGAGATCTCCAGAATTTGACCTATTTAAATATGTTTAGGACTTGATTCTCAGTTGTGGTGGAGAGCTGAGGTGAAGCTTAGAATAGAGAGATGATAATACTGGGGGCATCTGCACTGAGCTAAACCCCTGATGTAAATGTAATTTGAATCAGCTGCCCAAGGGGATATCTCGCAGCCAAGGATCAGCAGGGTCTAAGGACATCCTAGCCATGCTCCCTGGTTGGGCTGTAGGAAGGGGTGGTCTCCCCTGTGCAGGGGAACTCCAGCTAGCCAAACTGGCTTCAAGGCCATTTTGCGCTGCCCCATTGCAGGGGAAGAGCTGGTATATAAACCTTAAACCACATGATTGTTTAAGATTAGGTAATACAAAATGAAGCCTACTTCCTTCCCCTGCTGGCTAGCTCACTTCTCTGCAAGCATCTTACTCACAATTCTATCTCTGCTTAGCCAAGTACAACTTTAGAAAAGCAGCAAGCAAGAAGGGGAGATGCTGAGCATCTGCCTGCCACCGAGTGACTGAGATAGCAGTTTTTCATGCTGGTTTTAAAATACGGGACATGTCCTCTCCAAATCTGGACTACCACCAGATATGTTGGCACTTTTCCACCACTCCCAACAAAGGGATCCATGCAGAGAGCAAGGTTTCATGATGCCTTAGATCAAGATATCTCGTGTGCTCCTGTGGGAGCAGAGAAGAGGCATATACCTGGATGGCTATTCAAAGAGAACAAGTAGAGAAGTCAGGCAGCTAAAAAGAGTAAGCTACTACTGTGCTCATCAACTTCAACCTCTGCTAAGAATTGCTTCTGCAGTAAAGGCAGATGCACAGCTGGTACTGTTGTACTGTACCATACCACAACCCCAGAAGAGATCTTACATCCACAGGAAGGGAGCTCACCCAATAAGTTGGGAAGCATTTAGCTCCTTCAGGAATTCTTCACAACACCACATAGTTTTAATAATTTGAACTGTAAAATCATCAAGTGTCATCAGCTCATTCACTCAACCTCTTAAGAATGATTTTTCAAAGAGCAGTTTAAAGACCAGAATTGTCACATTGCAAACCCACAATAAAAAAAAGTTACAATCCTAAGCAAGCAACATAAGCATATTGTAAAGTATTTATTCTGCATGGAATGGTTATGTATATGAAGTTTGAAATAGAATATGGCTCTGATTCTACATTTTACTTTTAACATTTCATTAATTTTTCAAGCCCAGTGCCACTTCTAATTCAACAGTACCAAAAGGGACTACACTTCTGACCACAGAATTCATATAATTCATGCTTTACAATGGCTCAGAAGTACACATTAACATAGCTTGCCGTGTTTTCGTGCTTAAGTAAATATAACTGTTTATTCTTTATGTTTTATGTATACACACCTTTCAAATTCCTATCAATGTCTCAAACCAAAGAAAAAAATGCTCAAAGACAAACTGAATAGATATTCATTACAAGATAACCAAGTTTTAATAGACGTTTTGAACAAAAGACTACTACAATTATTTTACCTATCCCAGGGAACAGAAGTCTCAAATGATTCTCCTATTACATAGTAATCCAGGCCCAGGTCCTATTAAAGAACAAAAAGAAAGGAAAGGATCAGTGAATTAGTGTCCTAATTAATGTACATCTTTAGCTTCAGGATTCCAATTTACTTTAGGCAGCTGCTAGACTGAGAATCACTGTTTTGTGTGATTTTTACCTCGAAGACAAATTTGGCAATCTACACTTATAAGATTTACATATCTCAAAAAATCAAAGAATATATATACTGGGACCAAACCTAAGTTTTAAATATTAGGAACAATGCTGAAAGGGACTGGTAGTGGGATGCAAAGCTTTTCATTTTTCGGCAAATAGTACAAATCTGACCCTAACGGATAGCTACCAAACATTGTTACCACGGACGCATGTTTAATAATCTATGTTAAACACCTGGGGGCATTGTTCCTGTCTCTTAGTGAAAAAGTATTTATATCACAAAAACCGCTACTATTCACAAAAGCACACTTCTTGTCTGTCTCAACAGTGGCTGACTGAATGGGTATGGAAACAATCAGCCACCTTCCCCATGCTTAGAAATGGTTCCTTCAGTTTATAACTTCACAAAGTTGCCAGTACCTGTGCTGTATCTGTTTAGTGGTTAGAAGACTTCAGTTTTCCCAGACTATCAATCCAGCAGCTTTTATAGCATCATATTAAGTAAAACAGATTTTTAAAATAGTCATATGTATATCTGTCTACAATCATAACTTTCAAATGGATTACCTGCAGTGTTATCAGGTAACATTGTTTTTGTAAACATTACATTTCAGCAACACTATTCAGATATGTTAGCAAACTTAAGTGATTACTCAATAACTCAAGGAGACTATTAACATGTTTAAAGTTAAGCACCAGCATAAATCTTTGGAGGATTGAGGCCTAACATTGGTTTTGATAGTGAAACTATCACACAAATATATGTATCAGTTTCCTAAAAATGACACCATACAGAAAAACAGGTTACAAACTACAATTTTGCAATGAACCTGAAATACCAAAAAAGCCACCAAAATTATATGTTAAGTAAAAAGATAGGCTTTTATGTACTCTTCGGAGAATAAAATAATGAATTCTGAGATAAAACACCATTGCAAACAAACAAGAAACTTTTCACAGTAATAAATCTAATGGCAAAATAACTGAGAAACAAGTAAAATACTTGAGTAATTTTAAAAGAATTTGAATCTTTGAGTGTGTTGAAAGCCATTAGGATATCTGAAAATAAGTTCACTGGTTCTTCAAATCAGATGTACTATACAATTTTGAACAGCCTGCATCTGAGACTTTAAGAGACCACAGGATGTAAAGAAAAAATGTGACTAGAGTATAAAACATAATAAAAAAAATCACGAATACATAGCACTCACTCACGGAATACAAAAATAAATCTGAATCAAGATTCAATGGAAGAAATATGATTTTATTAGATACCACCTTCCCTTTTTGCCCAAGACAAGAAAGTTAGCAACAAAGTGAACATAATGATAAAACTAAGTGATGCTACCATAGAATCAGACTAACAGTTGGACAACAACTGGCAAGGAAACAGTATTCCTTTGCTAGATTCAAATCAATAAAAAAGTTTAGACAGAGAAATCAAGTGGGCCAACTCCATGAGAGAAGGGCCTAGAAGGGAAATTGCCATAAAAATGAGAAAATACTACAGGAGTCAAGAAAAAGGGATAGCAATGCCTACAAGTTAAACAGTCAAGACGACTTAGAGGTCATAATTTAACATGTGGTCTAATGAAGTCCAAAAAAGCAAAAAACAAAACAAAAACCCACCAAACAAATAAGACAACCCCCAACCTGCCAGTTAGTAAAAATAAATGATTACCTTCAAAAATTAAATGTGAAAAGTGGGATCAGGACTGAAAATGATTGAAAGTATTACTGGAGAGATATAAAGAAAGCCAAGAGAAATATTCTCCAATTAGGTCTTTGAAAAAGGAAGACAGACTAGAAGCAAGAACAACTAGATAAAGAAGTGGGGAAGACAGAAGCAGCCCATCTGTGACTATTCTAAAAGCTTCAGAACGTTTACCACCACAAAGATATTCACAACAGCTGTCCTATGAAGTTTAAGAGTTGATAGGGACTGGACAACAATGTGAGAATGGGGCTGATTAAGTGTCATTATTCACCACATTATAAACAGAAGAAAAGACAAATGAAAGGATGAACTAAAATGCTGATAAAGTAAAAGTGGACTAAATTCATGTTGATTCAAGTATATATTATAGTATATATTGTTTGATATAAAGATTGCACATTTTATATTATGCACACCGAAACCAACATTATAAAATATGCTTCTGCTTGCAGAAGGTTTAAGTCTACCATAAAGATTATGGGATACAATATCACAAATGGGAAACAATGTTACACGGTACAAGTGTGTTTGCAATTTTGAAACCATGGAATTATAATGTAGAGGAAAACTATTCCCAAAATGCTGGTGCAATTTACTAGCCATTTTGCGAAGAAGGCTCAGAGACTGCTCATAATTCTGAATCGGAAACTTGAGACACACGTATTTGAAACTTATTTTTTTAAATCTCTGAATCATTGTATTTTAGGCATTTCTACTAGAACCATGGCTGAGTATTTGAACACCCACAATATTTAGTATTTTGTCCAGCTGTATACCTTCAAACATATGCACAGCTCTGAGTAACAACAGCAGCTATACATGTGTATCCAAGGCCAGATACTGGTTCATCATATTGAATTATTGGCAATGTGAATAGAAAAAGAGGATTATAAAGTATCCTAATCTTTAAACATGGAGTATATCTTGTCTAAGGAGTTCTCTTGTGGCTTACAAAGAAGTTTCCTGCACTGTGTCACATGAACACACTGATTCCTGGTTCTATCGAAGATTCTATCGAAGATTCCAGAGTTCTATCGAAGATAGGAACTTAACTGCTCGGAAGAGCGCCATGCCTGTTTAAGTGACTCCTTTGGAGAAACAAGGAGTGGCAGCAATAAGCCATGGAGAAAGTCCATCCTGTCATCCCAGCTGAAAGAATGCTGGCTATAACATGGGATCTTTAGTCAAGTAGTTTATAGTGGAGGTAATGAGATAGAGCCTCCAGGATGCAGATGACCTCACTGAGAAATGTAAACAAAAAAGTGCATTTCTATAGTGGAAAGGCCTGCCAAATTACTGGTGTGCATATACATCAAATAATTATTGCTGACTGGTTAGTATTACAGCAGCACCCGGAGGCTCCAACCAAGATTCAGGCCCCATTGTGTTAGGCACCATACAAACAGTCCCTGCCTCTAAGAGCTTACCATTTAAACAAACAAGACAAAGGGTAGTAGAAAGGATGCATTTATCCCCATTTTATAGATGGAGAACTGAAGCACAGAGAAATTAAGTGACTTGCCCAAAGTCATACAGAAAGTCAGAAGCTTGAAACTGAACATAGATCTCTCTAGTCCCAATCCAGAGACTTAACCACACAAATCCCTCCTTGCTAAATAATTGCCGTTTAAACACGCTTAAGTCCTACAATTAAAAACAGCATTGAGTACTGAGTTTGTAGATTGGAGCCAGGAACTCCTGGGTGCTAATCCTGGTTCTGTCACTTACTCAGTTTGTAGCCTGGGGAAAGTCACTTATGGCCTGATTTTCAGAGGTAAAGGGCATCTGCATCTCCCAAAAGGTCAGTGACACCTGGATGTTTAGCACCTCTAAAGATCAGTCCATTAGGATTTACAATTCAATTTCTTTATCTGTCTGGAAAAACCTTGCCATAAAAGGGGGTGCAAATTAATGTTTGTACAGTTTTTTAAAAGTGAAAACCACAAATAAATGCCAAATTTATGTACATGCAGTATTGCTGTAGCTGTGCTGGTCCTAGAATATTAGGAAGAGAGAGAAGGTGGGTGAGGTAATATCTTTTATGGGACCAACTTCTGTTGGTGAGAGAGGCTTTTGAGCTTACACAGGACTCTTCTTCAGGTCTTGGAAACTAACTGAAAGCGTCACTGCAAGGACCCTACCAAATTCATGGCCATGAAAAACACGTCATGGACCATGAAATCTGGTCTCCCCCTGTGAAATCTGGTCTTGTGTGTGTTTTTACCTATACTATAGGGATTTCACAGGGGAAACCAGCATTTCTCAAATTGGGGGTCCTGACCCAAAAGGGAGTTGCAGGGGAGGTTGCAGTATTGCCACCCTTACTTTTGAGCTGATGCATTCAGAGCTGGGTGGCCAGAGAGTGGCAGCTGCTGACTGAGGGCCCAGCTCTGCAAGCAGCAGCAGAGAAGTAAGGGTGTCAATACCATACCATGTCATTCTTACTTCTGTGCTGCTGCTGGCGGCAAGACTGCCTTCAGAGCTGGACTCCCAGCCAGCAGCTGCTGCTCTCCAGCTGCCAAGCTCTGAAGGCAGAGCTGCCGCCAGCAGCAGCGCAGAAGTAAGGGTAGCAGTACCACAACCCCCTACAATAACCATGCAACCCCCTCAACACCTTTTTTTGGGTCAGGACCCCTACAATTACAACACCGTGAAATGTTAGATTTAAATAGCTGAAATAATGAAATTTACGATTTTAAAAATCCTATGACTGTTAAATTGACCAAAATGGACCGTGAATTTGGTAGGACCCTGGTCATTGCTAAATACAAGGTGGAACACATTTCAAGGAGTTAGCACATTTCAAGGGACCATTTAGGGTGAAGTTTCCCATGAACACACAGAGTCACAAGGAGGAAAGGAAGGGGGTGGGGAACCAACTTGAGGGCGGGGGGTTGTTCGTGGGTTACAGATTGTTGTAATAAGCCCTAAATCCAGTGTCTCTATTCATTCCATGATTTAAAAAGATAGGCCTGTGAGCTTAAATTCATTAAACTTTGGCAGCCATTAAAAAAGTGTTGTGCAGGTTTCCTTTGAGGAAGGGGACTGAGAGGTCAGATACGGAGTGATTGCTTTGTGAAAAAAAAAGTGTTCACTTACACATGATCTGATGTTTTTATCTTTTATCATGCTCCTGTGTGAATTCATTTGAGAGCGCAGTGATTGTCTGGTTTCACCCACATAGTTGCTCTTGGGACGTTTAGTGCACTGGATGAGGTCCACTGCATGTTGTGATAGGCATGTGTCTAGCAAAACTTTGCCAGACACTAAAAATCATGGATTTTTACCTTATTTAGTTAGCAGTGACATACTGAGTTAGTTTCCCAGAAGCTGAAGAAGAGCTCTGTATAAGCTCGAAAGCTTGTCTCTCTCATTAACAGAAGCTTGTCCAATAAAAGATTACCTCACCCAACTTCTCTCTAAATTTATATACATGTAAAAAAAGGCACAGCCCCAACAGAGAGTTTTGATTAATCTTTTCAAGTCTAAAGAAAGTTTGCATAAAGAATTTGAAAAAAAATCTTTATGGTTTCTATATGATTCGTTGGGTACGGAAATAGTCATACCAGAGCAGCAGAGAATAAAAGAGCGACCTACCCGAAGGTAAGCGATGACAAATGTCAGCATGTAACCTCTCTGTCCATTATCTTCTCCAGCTGCCAGACCACTGCAATTGATGACAGTTAATTATTAACATGGATCTCAAGTGAACTGTTTTTCACAGCTTTCCAATAAAAATAATAAAATACTTTGGGTCAAGAAATTTATATGCAAATAGATCAGCAACAACTTCAACTTGAAATGGTTTAAACCAGAGTTAAAATTTGTTTCAGGTCACCACACCTAGCAGAAATCCTCCTATTTTTTAAAAACAGTGTTTTATCCCTGGTTGTTGAAAGGCCCACACGAAGAAGGGGAACTGATCATACAGACCGGGCAAACAGTGAAACTCGCTATACATGGAATAGTTATGTACATAATTAACAACCTGGGGCGGGGGGAGTATTTCTCAGTGATGTTAAGCATAGACATTACTTGTAAAAATCGTAGGTAAAAAATTCTATCAGAAGTGTGATTTTTTTTTAATGTGACTGAATCTTTTAGAAGAGAGTAAACTGCTAGTGTTAAAAATGTGTCCACTACACACTTTTAAATCTATTCTATTTGTAAAACCGGAAATTTCGTCTTATTTTAAGTTGGATACAGAATTTGGGTAATCAAGATGATAGTCTAAAAAGTTTAATATTAAAAATTATATATGTAAACCTAAAACTATCAAAAGGTATGTATTCTTACTAGATGTTTGTACAGGGTCTAGAACAATGGGGCCCAAACCATCATTGGGGCCTCTGGCTGCCAGTATAATACAAGTTATTACTACTAATCATGCAATTGTCATGACTTCCAGATAAGGAGGTTTCAACCTGGAATTAAGGTTGAAAGACCCGATGATTAATTCAGGGTAACGTATTACAGAGATTGTGCAATTATCCCAAAGTCGAGCACTATAATCCCAGGAAATTCAGAGTTAAGATTAAACAAAAGAAATGCAAACATATAGGGAAGTGCACAGTTAGCACACCAGAACTCTGTCTCATAACAATAACAATACCATGTAATAAAACATAATTATGATTAGCGTGTATAATAGACTATATTAAGCAGATTTTAAAAGACAATAGGTTTTTTTTTCCTCATTTTTTCCTCTCCATGTCACGAAGGCAGCACTAAAGTTGTTGGATGCCTTCATTGTGCATTTCCACATCTTAACATGTTTGTCTTTCAAATTAAGCTTAAACTCTGGATTTCCTGCATTTTCATAGATTTTTCAGGGCAGAAGGAACCATTACATCATATAGTCTGGCCCCCAAATTGTGTTTGACTGAAGTGCATCATCCAGAAAGCCTTCTAATCTTGATTTGAAGATATCATGAGATGGAGAATCCACCATTGCATTTAGTAGTTTGTTCCAAGTGTCATTCAACCTCACCATTAAAAATCTGTGCCTTATTTCTAATTGGAATTTATCTGGCTTTAGCTTCCAGCCATTGGTTCTGGTTATGCCTTTCTCTGCTAGACTAAAGAGCCCTTGGGCACCTAGTATGTTCTCCCCACAAAATTAATGATATATTGTAATCAAGTAATCTCTCAATCTTCTATCTGACAAGATTAACAGACAGACCTCTACGTTTCTCACTGTAAGGCATTTTCTCCAACCTTCAAATAGTTTTTGTGGTTCTTTTCTGCACTCACTCCAATATTTCGACATCCTTTTAAAAATGTGGGAACCAGAACTGGACACAGCATTCTAGTGTATGTATCATCAGTGTAATATACAAAGGTAAAAACCACTTTCCTACTCCCCTGATTATACATCCAACTATTTCATTAGCCCTTTTAACATAGCATTGCTCTGGGAGCTCTTGTCCATTATGTCCCCTAAATCCTTTTCAGAATCAGTGCTATCCAGGATGCATTACCCAATTATGTAAGCATGACCTTCCTTCTTTGTTCCTAGATGTAAGACTTCAAAATTTGGTTATTTTAAAATACATTTTGTTTGACTGGATCTAGCTTAACTAAGCAATCCAGATCATACTGTATGACTACCTTGTCCGCAGTTATAATGCTTGTTGGGTTTTTTTGAATAATTACACTATTACCTTACAAAATTATATTAAATTGAAGGTATCGAGGAATTTCTTTCTTCCTTTTTTTTTTTTTTTTTTTTTTAAGATTAAAAACTACATACATGAGCAGTTAACAAAAAATGAAGAGAGAGCGTTACTATGTGATATTTGTAATTATCTGAACACATGTAATATCAGTTTGAAATCTTTTTGGGCCAGATTCACCAGTGTGCTCTGCCTGCTTTACTCCAGCCTGGAGCAGCATAAAAGTTATTTTCTACCAGCTCCTGTTCTCCCCCTCCCCCCATACACACACAGTTTACCCCTCGATAAAATTCCATCCAAACTCTCCTAGTTTCCTCAGTTTGTGCCTGTCCTTCCCTTCCTTCCTGTTCTCCCTCTTGAATAGGTCTGGTGCAATGGACAGATTTGGAAAATAAACATTTAGGATTAATGGTTTTGCCATTCTTCATAACTAAAAGTTTCTTCTCCAACAGGGAATTATGAACAACAATCTTCTACAAAGAATTCCAGTAAGAACTGTTTTCTTGAAAAATGGCTGCCCTCTCCTTTTATCATCAACTTAAATGGACCTAATTTTCAGAAAGTATTGAGCATCTGCCCTCTGAAAATCAAGCTCCTTTATGGTGTCTCAAAGTGAGCACACAAAAATGGAAACACCCCATATTATTTGTATTACCATAGTGCCTAGGACTAGAACCTCATTGTGTTAAGACTGCACAAACAGAACAGAAAAAAACCACTGTCCCTGCCCCACTTGTTAGTTTTGAAAACATAGGCCTGAGTGTAAGATGTTCCTGATTCCTTTTCAATATTTTCTCACCAGAGGTTTATTAACCCCAACTTCTTTACTGTATCAGTGCTACAACCACCAGCTTTAAGAACTGAACAAGAAAACCTAGAACGAAACAAGTCATAACACTGAGCTGGAGATGAAACAGCTTAAATCTTCATGATTCCATTTAAAAAAAAACCTTCTACTTATCTATAAAAAGAAAAGGAGTACTTGTGGCACCTTAGAGACTAACCAATTTATTTGAGCATGAGCTTTCGTGAGCTACAGCTCACTTCATCGGATGCATCCGATGAAGTGAGCTGTAGCTCACGAAAGCTCATGCTCAAATAAATTGGTTAGTCTCTAAGGTGCCACAAGTACTCCTTTTCTTTTTGCGAATACAGACTAACACGGCTGTTACTCTGAAACCTACTTATCTATATTGTTCTTTGATAGACTCCACATGTGTCAAGAGAATATAAAAGGTTGACCATAGTTCCAAAGTTAAGAGGATTGCCATAAGAAGAGGTAAAAATTAAATGAAGTTAAGCTTTTCTTCATAGATTCCACACAGTTCCTTGATAAAAAAATCCTTTAAATCAATCACCGGTGTTTCTAAAATAATTCACATTGAAAATGGAGAGTTCAAAGAACATTTTCCTCAAAACTAAAGGAATGCAGCCGGAAAATCTCAGAACAGCTTGTAAAACTTTAGCCTACTCTCCATATGTTTGATTAGATTAAACTACTAAATTTGGCTTTGCCTCTCCCCTACAGTCAATGGAATAATGTCCTCCTGAACACTCGCCTTGCTCTTCTCTCAATACACAAAAGGCATTCCATACAAACAGGAATATAAGGTAAGAGTTTTGGACAAACAGGAATATAAGGTAAAAGTTTTGGACAGGTGAACTTTGTTTTTCTGTTAATTTTAAGTTATTTTCCATAAGCAAGATTTATACTTCATTACATACTTTCTGCAGTCATGTAGTAAAAAGCTCACCAGTAATGTGAAAAGCAAACAAACAATCTCTCTAAACAGCATCAGTTAAAATAAAGATCTCTGACTGTTGTTGTTCACTTGGAGATTTAATAAAAAGTTAGGAATGTGAGTCTCAGTGATCAAATATGATCAAAACAAATGTTAGTAGCTTAACATCAATATTTCTTTAAGTGATTAATGACTTGATTAGCCCATTGCTGAACAGACTATGAAGTGAAAATGAGATTTAAATTTTAAGATTTTAATGAGATTTTAATTTTAAATTTTAAGCCCTGAATGTAAAAAGATGCTTGAATCAGGTGCTTGAATCAAACTGCATTTACAACAAAACCTGACTCATTACCATCACTGCAATGTCCTTGATGCTACGTACTTTTGCTTCCTTAGATGTGAATGGGACTTAATTCCTGGTTGTTTTTTCCTAGACAAAAACGGACAAGATTTAACTGATCTCTTCTATGTTAATATTGAAATTTTAAGTGGTCATAGTTCTACGGGTTTTTTTTTACATAATACTTCACTCACGTCTGCTAGATCAATCAGTTTTTCATGATCAATCTTTCTATTAGATTTAGTTCAGATTGTTGCATAACTCCCTAGTTTCAGTTTTGTATGAGCCAAAAAACCTCAAATTCTGATTGGCTAAAAATTACTGGGTTTGACCATTACAAAATTGCTGAATCTTGGTGCTTTTGTAGCTAAATAGCTTAAGGTTGCTAGCGTAACAAAACAACACTGATTGCTAGTTTCAGGAAAACTTCTCTCTGATACCGAGAAAACAAAGATTCAGCAACAGGTTTATGGGAACCTTTTGACATATCAAACCTGAGAGTCAGAATAAAACCTGGCAACATTTGAGGTTTCTCAGGTTCTAGTTTTAGACTGAAGATTTCCTCTCGGAGAAAGACCATATCTGTGTGTGTTTTGGATAACACCGAATACTGTTTGTGTTTAACAAATTATTATAACATTCTTGAATCAGATCATGTTTGTTCTAGGGCTGTCAAGTGATTAAAAAAATTAATCACAATTAATCGCACTGTTAAATAGAATATCATTTATTTAAATATTTTTGGGTATTTTCTACATTTTCAAATATATTGATTTAAATTACAACAGAATACAAAGTGTACAGTGCTCACTTTTGCTTTTTACAGTGCAAATATTTGTAACAAAAAATATAAAGAAATAGTATTTTTCAATTCACCTAATAAAAAGGTTGCACTACAGTACTTGTATCATGAAAGTTGAGCTTTTAAAAATAGAATTGTGTACCAAAAAAACTGCATTCAAAAATAAAACAATGTAAAACTTTAGAGCTTACAAGTCCACTCAGTCCTACTTCAGCCAATCACTCGGACAAACAAGTTTGGTTACAATTTGCAGGAGATAATGCTGCCTGCTTCTTGTTTACAATGTCACCTGAAAGTGAGAACAGGCATTCACATGGCACTATTGTAGCCGGTGTTGCAAGATATTTATGTGCCAGATGTGCTAAAGATCCATATGTCCCTTCATGCTTCAACCACCATTCCAAAGGACATTCATCCATGCTGACGATGGGTTCTGCTTGATAATGATCCAAAGCAGAACAGACAGACGCATGTTCATTTTCATCATCTGAGTCAGATGCCATCAGCAGAAGGTTGATTTTCTTTTTGATGGTTCGGGGTCTGTAGTTTCTGCATCTGAGTGTTGCTCTTTTAAGACTTCTGAAAGCATGCTCCACACCTCATCCCTCTTAGATTTTGGATGGTGCTTCAGATTCTTAAAGCTTGTGTGAGTGCTGTAGCTATTTTTAGAAATCTTGTATGGTACCTTCTTTACGTTTTACCTTCAAATTTTCTGTGAAAGTGTTCTTAAAACAAACATGTGCAGGGTCATCATCCAAGACTGCTATAACATGAAATATACGGCAGAATGCGGGTAAAACAGAAAAGGAGACATACAATTCTCCCCCAAGGAGTTCAGTCACAAATTTAAACTAACACATTTTGTTAACAGGTTTCAGAGTAGCAGCCGTGTTAGTCAGTATCCACAAAAAGAACAGGAGTACTTGTGGCACCTTAGAGACTAACCAATTTATTTGAGCATAAGCTTTCGTGAGCTACAGCTCACTTCATCAGATGCATACTGTGGAAAGTGTAGAAGATCTTTTTATACACACAAAGCATGAAAAAATACCTCCCTCCACCCCACTCTCCTGCTGGTAATAGCTTATCTAAAGTGATCACTCTCCTTACAATGTGTATGATCATCAAGGTGGGATTATCTTATTAAACTGGAGTCTGTTTCTGAAGCTTTTCTGTTGCAAAATTGCCACCTTTAATTCTGTTACTCAGTGACCAGAGAGGTTGAAGTGTTCTCCTACCGGTTTTTGAATGTTATGATTCCTGAGATCAGATTTGTGTCCATTTATTCTTTTGCATAGAGACTGTCCGGTTTGGCCAATGTACATGGCATTGTACAGGGGCATTGCTGGCACATGATGGCATATATCACATTGGTAGATGTGCAGCATGTCATCTGGAATGCTAGCCAAAGCATGAAGGGGCATATGAATGTTTAGCATATCTGGCTTGTAAATACCTTGCAATGCCAGCCACAAAAGTATCATGCGAACGCCTTTTCTCACTTTCAGGTGACACTGTAAATAAGAAGCAGGCAGCAGTATTTCCCGTAAATGTAAACAAACTTGTTTGTCTTAGTGATTGGCTGAACAAGTAGCAGCACTGAGTGGACTTGTAGGCTCTAAAGTTTTACACTGTTTTGTTTTTGAGTGCAGTTATGTAACAAAAAAAGATCTACATTTGTAAGTTACACTTTCACGACAAAGAGATTGCACAACATTACTTGTATGAGGTGAACTGAAAAATACTATTTCTTTTGTCATTTTTACAGTGCAAATATTTGTCAAAATATAAAGTGAGCACTGTACACTTTGTATTCTGTGTTGTAACAGAAATCTATATTTGAATATTTAGAAAAACCAAAAATATTTAATAAATTTCACTTGGTATTCTATCGTTTAACAGTGCTATTAATCGCAATTAATTTTTTTAAGTTAATCACATGAGTTAACTGTGATTAATTGAGAGCCTTAAAAAAAAAAAAAAAAAAAACTAAGTCTTTTTACAAATAATCTCTACCATCAAATTACTACTATGGAAAAATAACTGAAAAGACCTGGACTGATTAACCACTGGTCTTAATGTTTTTGTTTGAATTATCTAAATATTTCCTAATTCTGAACTAATTGACTCACTCTCTCTCCACAGTTCTATTTTCATTTTAAAAATGAAAGTAAACTTCTGAGTATTATTTAAACAAATATTTCAGCACATATGTTTTTATGCGATGTGATATGATCCAAAATTATGAGAATTCCATCTTAGCTCTTCCACAAAGTTCTGAGAAAATAAGTAGTATGTGCAGGACATCTCAGCAGAATACAGATGTGTTCAAATATATGAAATTACACCATTCCACAGATATCTTAATAGTGGCTCCTTGAATTCATAACTAAGAGATATAGGTTGGATTTACATAGTCTTGTACTCACCAGGTGAGCAAAACTGGAATGGCTATAATAGTAGACTATTAAGTCGCAAAGGTGCTTTGGGCATCAGTGAGCAAAGTCATTGGGGCCAGAGAGAAGGCAAGAGATGTTGCTCAGCAGCAACACAAACCCACCAATAGAGGAACAGTGCTCAAAGAGGTGTCTTATTTTTCGTTGGCTTGAATCTTATGGCTGCAACAAAGGGCATCATAATTGTTTTAGTGGCATGAGTCCTGAGGACTCTGGACTAGAAAAGAAACCCCCCAATGAAGAGGGATAAAAATGAAAGTAATTTACAAATAAAAATAGAGCTAGAAGCTTAAACTGATCAAAATTAAGCCTCACTTTTATTACTATATGCAGAACTGGTAGCTCCACCTATAGGTAAGATTGCCTAATACTTTCCATTTATAAGACCCTGTTTTCAATGCAGTGAATGAAACAGGGATCCTGTGGAAAAAGTAGTATTTGATCATGTAATTAAAAAATTATAATATATACACACAGGGGGATGATTTATGGTTGCACTAGCAGCTTTAATTCTGGAGTTTGTTAACATCTGAGTGCTTGTCTTTGCAACCTTATGTCCTTGTGTATTTTTATATGTAATAGAAAAAAGCTAATGAAGTGCACTAAAAAAAAAAATCACAGGAATTTTATATATTCAAGAGTGACCAAAGGATATCATATTGTTTGTTAAACATGCTTTTCCGAACCACCTATGGAAAATTTGGTTTACAGTGTGAGTTCAAAAAGATGGTCTAAGAAGCACAGAAAAACTTAATATGAATTTATAAAGTACAGCACTGACTGCTTAATTCAAAACGTATGAAAAGTGAAACTGAGAAGTAGAATTAAAAGTGTTAGTACGCAGAGTAAATAATAGCAAAGAGTTTGTTTAAAAAGGAAATAAAAATGCAGTTCTGACAAATGAGATTTTCACCATGATTTTCATCAATCAGTCTTGTAATCAATCACGCCAGATGGACAGAAACCACCCTATCATTACTCAGCCTGTTACTGAAGTGAAATGTTTTCTGTCTCTTTGTAACAGCACAACACAATCAGTGACAAGGGGTGGGATGCAGCTAATTCATCAAATTCCTTTGATTAAACACAATTTCCCCTTAAAACAAGCTTCCTTTTTTTATATGCTCTAGTCAATATTTCCAAATATTAACCTTACAATTTTGTCTCCCTCCTCTGTGCTTTAGGAAGGACGCTACTCTAGTGTCACAAAATAGCAGCCAGTTTCCAGGTCTACAAGTCTGAACACTATGACTAGCATGAAAGAAAGCTTTAACAACATTTCAGATTCTATATTTAGTCAGATACTGTAGTAAACTGTATATCTAACCTGCAGTTTCTCAAATTAAAATGTTAATCAGAAAATTAAATGGCTCTTAACTGTAAAGGGAACATTATATATTTAATTCTACAGATTTTCATTTTAACTTTATAAAATGGTTTAAGGACATAATACACATAAAATTTCCATTTTGTTTTTGTCTTAAAAATGTAGTAGCCTAATTTTAATTAGGAAATTTAACAGACACACTCCATATCAGAAATAAAATTCCTTGAAAATCATACCCAAATTTGGCAGCAATATCATAAACTTGCTTTTCATGCTGAAGAACCTTCTCTCTGTCACCCTCAAAGAGTAATGTAGCTACACACAGTTCGTTGGGATCAAATCCTTTAAACTGTGAAAAGAAAATATCTGTATCATGTTATAGTCCACATGGCAGAATCCAGGCTTAAGTAAATCTGCTTTTTCCTTTTCCTTCAACTACACATAGGTACAATGTACTCAAAGTCACTTTGGGTTAGCAAGTATTCTTGTGGGATAGGAATAGAACAGTAACTAAAGAAAACAAGTTGCACAGAATGTTTCAGATATTTCCTAGTCTATTTTCAAGCACTCTTGACATCATTCACAGAAATTTTTGTGCACTATACTAAACAACTGAAGAAGAATACAGACATTTGATATGTTATATGACAAATTACTAAGTGGAGGTGTTTTACACAGCACAGGAACAAGGGAATTTTATGTTCCTCTTAGAAATTCTTCCATATGAAAATTATGCCTTTAATGTTACTGCTTTCACCTCAACACCACTGGGAGGTGGCAGTGACGTGATCCCAGACAGTTTCATTCTACTGGACTTGCAGAAGGAAAGCTTCTGCACTGCTAAAGGCACTTTGAATAGAAGGGCAGAGAGGAAAGATGAACCCATCTGTTTGGAGTCTTGATTCTCCAAGCTGTTAGAAGGAAACGTGTGCACCCTTCTGTTCCCGCTTAATATTACTCTACAAAAATGATAAAGAAAAGCAACCAGAAGCATGAGTCACTATGCTGGTCAAGCATTGTTGCCAGAAGCATTATCATTCATGCAATCCTGGACCAGGGAGTGCACTATAAGGAAAGGAGGAAAATAAAAAAGGAAGAAGAATTTAAAAAGTAGGGGAGGAGTATACCACAAGTGCAAGAGCCGAAGGGGAAGAAACTTCATCAAGTAGTTTGATATTATCTTGGTCTGGAAGTGCATTTAGTCTCTTGTTCCAAGAATGGGAGTTTGGAGCTTTGGTAGGCACAGGGTCAAAGATCAATGAAGATATTCCAAGAGAGGGACAGGCTTGTATATTGCTCTTTAATAGTCACTGAAAGAGTATTCATTGGCTCCAGAAAGCTTTCACCAAGTAGAGAATTTTAGGAAAGGAGTGGGGAAGAATATAAAGTAGGAGGAGGTTGCAGAAGGCCCTTCCTATTGTCCAGGTGGAAAGGGTCAAAGAAATGGGCATCGACTAAGAAGTGTGTTGTATAAGGGGAGAGAGCTAAGCACACGAACAGAAATAAAAGGGGAACAAAAAGAGGTACATGAAAAGAGAATAACTTTACTGTCAGGGCAGAACTGATAAAAACAATCAAATTAATAATGGACTTTAGCTTAGGTATGCATATAAGAGATACATAAAAATACACATTATTACATACAAACATACATTAATGTGTTACCTAGGCGGTAAAGAAAGGCATCCAAAAGTTTGCAAATGCCAGAACTAAAGTTACCTGTGAAGTCTTAATTAAGCTCTCAAGTGCTTGCATTAGGATACACTAATTACGTGATCATTACTATTTTTTCCACAGCACACTGCCTCGTTTACTGCATGGAATAAACAAGTTCACTGAATAAGCAGCTATTCAATATTTTGTTTTATGCTGATCGTTCAACGTGTGGCCCTAGGCCTTATATACTTCACACTGATCAAACCCTTATTTGGATACAAGATTACTAATTTCCTTATGGACTTTTCTATGGTGCTCACTGTAGCATCTGAATGTGTCACAAACATGAATTTATTTTCACAACATAGCTATGATGCAAGTTACTATTCCAGTTACATAGATGGGAAACTAAGATAGACATTTGTGATAGATGTATACTAATGCAAGAAGTATGGGGAATAAGCAAGAAGAACTCGAAATGGTAGTAAACAAAACACAACTATGACATACTTGGCATCGCAGAGACTTGGTGGGATAATATGCATGACTGGAATATTGCTATAGAAGGGTATAGCTTGCTCACAAAGGACAAGAGGGAAAAAAGGAGGCGGTGGTGTCATATATATAAAAAATGTATACACTTGGACTGAGGTTCAGATGGAAATAGGAGACAGCCTTGTTGAAGGTCTCTGGGTAAGGATAAAAGGGTAAAAAACAAAGGTGATGTCATGGTAGCGGGTCTACTACAGACCATCTAACCAGGAGGAAGAGGTGGATGAGGCTTTTTTAAAGCAACTAACAAAATCATCCAAAGCACAAGACTTGGTAGTAATGGGGGACTTCAACTACCTAGACATCTGTTGAGAAAATAACACAGCAAAGCACAACAAATCCAACAAGTTCTTAGAATATATTGGAGACAATTTTTTATTTCAAAAGGTGGAGAAAGCTACTAGGGACAGGCTGTTCTAGATTTGATTTTAACAAATAGGGAGGAACTGGTTGAGATTTTGAAAATGGAAGACACCCACTTTTTGGGTGAAAGTGATCATGAAATGGTAGAGTTCATGATTTTAAGGAACAGTAGGAGGGAGAATAGCAAAATAAAGACAATGGATTTCAAGAAGGCAGACTTTAGCAAACTCAGGGAGCTGGTAGGTAAGATCCCATGGGAAGGAAGTCTAAGGGGAAAAAGAATTGAAGACAGTTGGCAATTTTTCAAAGAGACATTATTAACGGCACAAGAGCAAACTATCCCACTGCGTAGGAAAGATAGGAAGTACGGCAAGAGACCACCCTGGCTTACCCAGGAGATCGTCAACGATCTGAAACAAACAAACAAAAGTCCCACAAAAAGTGGAAACTAGGTCAAATTACAAAGGATGAATATAACAATACAAGTATGTACGGACAAAATTAGAAAAGCCAAGGCACAAAATGAGATCAAGAGACATAAAAGAGTAACAAGAAAACATTCTACAAATACCTTAGAAGGAAGAGGAAGACCAAGGAAAGGGTAGGCCTGTTACTCATGGCGGCTTGGGGGTGGGGGAGGTAAACAATAACAAAAAATGTGGAAATGGGAGTGGTGCTTAATTACTTCTTTGTTTCGGTTTTCACCAAGAAGGTTAGCGGTGACTGGATGTCTAACATAGTGAACGCCAGTGAAAATGAGGTAAGATCAGAGGCTAAAATAGGGAAACAAGTTAAAAATTACTTAGAAAAGTTAGATGTATTCAAGTCACCAGGGCCTGATTAAATGTACCCTAGAATACTCAAGGAGCTGATTGAGGAGATGTCTGAGCCATTAACAATTATGTTTGAAAAGTCACAGAAGATGGGAGAGATTCCAGAAGACTGGAAAAGGGCAAATATAGTGCCAATCTACAAAAAGGGAAATAAGGACAATCCAGGGAATTATAGACCAGCCAGCTTAACTTTTATACCTGGAAAGATAATGGAGAAAATAATTATGCAATCAATTTGCAAAATCTAGAAGATAAAAAGGTGATAAGTAAGTCGGCATGGATTTGTCAAGAACAAATCACGTCAAACCAACCTGATAGCTTTCTTTGACAGAGTAACAGGCCTTGTGGATAGAGGGGGAAGCGGTAGACGTGGTATATCTTGACTTTAGTAAAGCTTTTGATACTGTCTTGCACGACCTTCTCATAAACTAGGGAAATGCAACCTAGATGGAGCTCCTATAAGGTGGGTGCATAACTGGTTGGAAAACCATTCCCAGAGAGTAGTTATTAGTGGTTCACAGTCATGCTGGAAGTGCAAAACGAATGGGGTCCCGCAAGGATCAGTTCTGGGTCCGGTTCTTTTCAATATCTTCATCAATGATTTAGATAATGGCATACAGAGTACACTTATAAAGTTTGCAGACGATAGCAACCTGGGAGGGGTTGCAAGTGTTTTGGAGGATAGGATTATAATTCTAAATGATCTGGACAAACTGGAGAAATGGTCTGAAGTAAATAGGGTGAAATTCAATAAGGACAAATGCAAAGTACTCCACTTTGGAAGGAACAATCAGTTGCACACGTACAAAATGGGATATGACTGCCTTGGAAGGAGTACTGCAGAAAGGGATCTGGGGGTCACAGTGGACCAAATTTGGGATTTCTAAGCCAAGAAATTCAGACTGCTGATAAGAGCAAAACATTGTTAAAAAGTGCCGGGGGGGGGGGACAGGGGACAATAAGAAGGCATTTTCAGAACATAAACAGCCATACTGGGACAGACTAATGGTCCATCTAGCCCAGTATCCTGTCTTCTGACAGTGGCCAATGCCAGATGCTTCAGAGGGAATGAACAAAACAGGGCAATTATTGAGTGATCCATCCCCCATCATCCAACCCCAGCTTCTGGCAGTCAGAAGTTTAGAGACACCCAAAGCATGGGGTTGCATCCCTGACCATCCTAGCTAATAGCCATTGATGGAACTATCCTTCACGAATTTATCTAATCCTTTTTTGAACCCAGTTATATTTTTGGCCTTCTCAACCTTCTCTAGCAAAGAGTTCCAAAGGTTGACTGGGAGAATGAAGTAGTACTTCCTTTTGTTTTAAATCTGCTGCCTATTAACTTCATTTTGTGACCTTTGTTCTTGTATTATGGGAATGGGTAAATGGCATTTCATTATTGACTCTCTCCACACCATTCATGATTTTATAGATGTCTATCATATCTGTCTCTTTTATAAACTGAACAGTCCCAGTCTTTTTAATCTCTCCTTATATGGAACTGTTCTGGACCCTTAATCATTTTTGTTGCCCTTCTCTGTACCTTTTCCAATTTGAATATATATTTTTTTTTGAGTTGGGGCAACTGAACTGCATGAAGTATTCAAGGTGTGGGCATATCACGGATTTATATAGTGGCTTTATGATATTTTCTGTCAGTATCTATCCCTTTCCTAATGGTTCCTAACATTGTTAGCTTTTTTCACTGCTGCACATTGAGCAGATGTTTTCAGAGAGCTACCCAAGATCTTTCTCAAGTGGTAACAGCCAGTTTAGATCCCATCAGTTTGTATGTATAGTTGGGATTATGTTTTCCAATGCGCATGATGTTGCATTTATCGCTATAGAATTTCATCTGCCATTTTGTTGCCAAATCCCTCTGTTTTGTAAGTTCCCTTTTTAACTCTTTGCAGTCAGCTTTGGTCTTAACTATCCTGAGTAATTTTATATTGTCTGCCAATTTTGCCATTTCAGTGTTCACTCTTTTTTCCAGATCATTTATGAATATGTTGGAGAACAGGTCCCAGTACAGACCCTAGCAGGATCCTGCTATTTACCTCTCCCCATTCTGAAAACTGACCATTTATTCCTACCCTTTGTTTCCCATCTTTTAACCAGTTACTGATCCATGAGAGGACATTCCTACTTATGACTAGGGCCCTACCAAATTCACGGTCCATTTTCGTCAATTTCACGGTCATAGGATTTAAAAATAATAAAATTACATTATTTCAGCTATTTAAAACTGAAATTTCACGGTATGGTAATTGTAGGGGTCCTGACTCAAAAAGAAGTTGTGGAGGATTTGCAAGGTTGTTGGGGGGGGGGGGGGTTGCGGTACTGCTACCCTTGTGCGCTGCTGCTCGTGGTGGCACTGCATTCAGAGCTGGGCAGCTGGAGAGCAGCGGCTGCTGGCCAAGAGCCCAGCTCTGAAGGCAGAGCTGCCACCAGCACAGTGCAGAAGTAAGGAGGGCATGGTATGGGATTGCTACTCTTACTTCTGCGCTGCTGCTGGAGGGGTGCTGCCTTCAGAGCTGGGCGCCCAGCCAACAGCCGCCACTCTCCGGCTACCCGGCTCTGAAGTCAAAGCAGAAGTAAAGGTGCCAATACCATAACCTCCCTAAAATAACCTTGTGACCCCCCCTCCCCCGCAACTTCCTTTTGGGTCAAGATCCCCAATTTGAGAAACACTAGTCTCCCCTGTAAAATCTGTATAGTATAGGATAAAAGCACACAAAAGACCAGATTTCACGGTGGGAGATCAGATTTCAAGGTCCATGATGTGTTTTTCATGGTCGTGAATATGGTAGAGCCCTACTTCAGACTCCTGACTTTTCTTAAGGGCCTTTGGTGAGAGACCTTGTCAAAGACTTTCAGAAAATCAATTACATTGACTAAGTTGTCCTTGTCCACATGCTTGTTCAGACTCTCACATAACAGATTGGTGAGGCATGATTTCCCTTTACAAAACCATGTTGACTCTTCCCCAACATATTGTGTTCATCTAGGTGTCTGATAATTCTGTTCTTTACTACAGTTTCAACCAATTTGCCTTAAGTATATTAAAAGCAAATATAATCTTAACGGTATTGGTCCATTAGTGGATGGAAATGGTAGAATTCTCAATAATGCAGAAGCATAAGTGTTCAATAAACATTTCTGTTCTGTTTTTGGGAAAACAGATGTAGTCTTATATGATACCAGTGGAATGGAAAGAATGTTATCTCTGGAATTACTAAAAGTTAGGTATTTTAAAATCAGTATGTCTGGATAACTTGCATCCAAGAGTTTTAAAAGAGCTGGCAAAGGATCTTGCTGGACTGTTAATGTTGATTTTCATTAAGTCTTGCAACACTGGGTAAGTCCCAGAAGACTGAAAAAAAGCTTATATTGTGCCAGTATTAAAAATGGTAAACGGGATGATCTGGCTAATTATAGGCCTTTCACTCTGACAGATTCCAGGTAAGATAATGGAGCAGCTGATACATGACTCAATTAATCAAGAATAAAAGGGGGTAATAGAATTAATGCCAATCACACGGTTTATGGAAAACAGATTCTGTCTAGCTTGGTATCTTTTTTTTTTTTTTTTGAGATTACAAGTTTGGCTGATAAAAGGTAACAATGTTGATGTAATAGACTTTCATAAAACATATGACTTGGTACTCTGAAACCTGTCATTTTGATGAAAAAACTAGAAAGATATAAAATTAACATGGCACAGATAAAATGGATTAAAAGATGACTGATAGGTCTCAAAAGATAATTGTAAACAGGGAATCATCATCGAACAAGAGCGTTTGTAGTGAGGTCCCACATAGTTTGGTTTTTGGTCCTACGTTAACATTTTTATTCATGACTTGGAAGAAAACAAAATCACTGATAAGTTTGCAAATGACACAAAAAATTGAGAAATTGGTAAATGAAGAGGACAGGTCATTGATACAGAGCAATCTTGATCACTTTGTAAGCTGGGTGCAAGCAAACAATATGTGTTTTAATACGGTTAAATATAAACATATACCTCTAGGAACAAAGAACGTATGTCACACTTACAGAATGAGGGACTCTATCCATCACAGCTCCCACATCTGTTTCAGTCACTGCTTCCCAGAATTATCTGCTGAACATGAGCTCCCAAGGTGACAATGTGGTCAGAAGGACTCATGTGACTCTTGGATGCATGAACAGGGGAATCTTGAGTAGAAATACAGAGGTTATTTTACCTCTGCATTTGGCACTGGCGTGACTGTTGCTGGAACACTGTGTCCAGGACTGGTGTCCGCAGTTCAAGAAGGATGTTGATTAATTGGAGGGGGTTCAGACCAAAGCCATGAGAATCGCTAAAGGATTAGAAAATATGCCCTATAATGATTGAGCTCCTGGAGTCTATCTATTGAGGTTAACAAAGGGAAGATTAAAGGGTGACTTGATTACAACCTACAATTACCCATAGAGAACAAATATTTAATAACAAGCTCTTCAATCTATCAGGAAAAGGTACAGCATGATCAAAGGCCTGAAAGTTGAAGCTAGACTAATTCAGACAGGAAATAAAGCATACATTTTTAACAGTGAGAGTAATTACTCACTGAGGGGAAAACAATAACAAAACACGCAGCAATGGCTGAAGTGCTAAATGCCTTTTTTGTTTCAGTTTTCACCAAAAAAGTTAGCAGTGACTGGACAACTAACGTAGTGAACATCAATGTAATGGGATAGAAGCTGAGGCTAATATAGGAAAAGAATAAGTTAAGAATTACTTAGACAATCTAGATGTCTTCAAGTCAGCAGGGCCTAATGAAATAAATCGTAGAACACTTAAAGAACTGGCAGAAGAGATCTCAGAGCCATTATCTTTGCAAACTTGTGGAGAACAAGAAGGGTCCCCATGGACTCGAAAAGGGCAAATACAGTACCTAGCTATAAAATGGGAATAAGGACAACCAAGGAATTATAGTCTAGTCAGCTTAATTTTGGTACCTGGAAAGATAATGAAGCAAACAATCAATTTGGAAGCACCTAGAGCAGGGACTGGCAACCTTTGGCACACTGCCCATCAGGGTTATCCACTGGTGGGCTGCGAGACATTTTGTTTACATTGACCATCTGCAGGCACAGCCCCCCGCAGCTCCCAGTGGCCGCAGTTCGCCATTCCCGGCCAATGGGAGCAACTTCAGGTTTTTGAGATAGCCGTTGAGAAGGCACGGGTCTAAAATGAGTCAGAGACCCCTATTGGCCTTTGGAATTAGGAAATATCAGTAGTAAACCCCCTTCCCTCTTAAATCCCAAGGAACCTCTTCCACAGCTAGGAGAAGAGCTTGCACCTGCTGGGCGAGAAGTTGCTTGTGAGAAGGGTTTCTGAAGAAGGATGGGGAAGGGAGGTGTGGAAATTAACTGGAGTGTATAACCCCTTTTCACAGCCTTCAGCAACCAGTGGTCTGGTGGTGATAAGAGACCAGGCCGAGCTGAAGTGAGATAGGCGGTCCGAAGACAAAGGAGGGACAGGAACCAGTGGCACGGGAATTGCTATAATGCTTTTGGGCATCCCATCAAACAGTTCTGTTTGGCTACCTCCAAATATCTGTCTGGGCCAACCAGGAACTGAGGCAGATGGGGGCAGTTGCCTGTGTCTAAACCCCTTCAAGGGGCCTCGATACCGCATGGGAATTTGGAACATGTTCCCTTTCTGCTCACCAGCACAGACACCACCAACTCTTGTATTCCCGGCAGCTGCGGTACCGAAAGCGCCAGCAAGTCAATGGGCGCAACAAATGCCTCTCGGGTAGACGCTACCGTGATCCTGCTAGTACCATACTGTCCCTCCGGTGCTGAAGGTTGGTCTGGGACCGGACTCAGAGCCTGCACACCGGATGGAGTCCGATGGTATTGCCATCGGAGCGAGGGCAGAAGAGTGGCCAGACTCAGGTCGCACTCTGCTGTGCTCCCAGTGCTTGGTTTTCTTTAGAGTTGGGGAATGCCCCCTCTCATCCAGCAGCTTCTTATGGTTTTTTCCTTGACACCAGTGAAGGGGAACAGGTCTGAGAGACTCTCAAAGCAGGAGGAGCATCGCGCACCAACGCCAAGGTACTCAGTGCTGAGTCCGACTAGCTTGGCTCTGACACGGGTCAAGCACTGACTCCATCAGGAAAGATTTCAACCTGGCCTCCTGGTCTTTCTTAGTATGGGACTTCAAGTCCCGGCAGATCTGGCAGAGATCCCAGATATGAGTCTCTCCCAGCACGTCAGACAACTGGAGTGCAGGTTATGCTTGAAACCCAGAGGCCGAGGCATTCCCCGGCACCAGGAGTGGATGAAGGCTGATAACACAGTGAAACATGCCAACTAACAAATGTACATCAAATTGACAACAGTTCAAATGAGAAATAAAGAAGGGGGGTGAAAAAAAGTAAACCAAGACCACTAAGAAGAGTTTGCCACAGCAAGAGGAGCAGTTCCAGCGACCGTCACAGGTAGTAAGAAGGAACAGAGGGTGGTGGTTTTGCTGGACCCCTTGTGCCAGCGTGTGGCACCGGGGTGGTGGTGCTGGGGCCAACCCAATGGATGCTACTGGGAGAAAAATTTCTGGTGACTGCAAGCAGCTCGTGCACACTTAACGTAAAATGGACACATAATAGCACTCAAAGAAGAAATATAGCCTACATGAACCTATTATAAGGTGGGTGCACAACTGGTTGGAAAAGTATACTCAGTAGTTATCAATGGTTCAAAAATCAAGCTAGAAGGGCAAACCATGTAGGGTGCCACAGGGTTGTGACCTAGGTCCGGTTCTATTCACTATCTTCATAAATGATTTGGATAATGGTATAGAAAATACACTTAAAGTTTGTGGACAATACAAAGCTGGGAGGGGCTGCAAGTGCTTTGGAGACCAGGATTAGAATTCAAAATGATCTTGACAAATTGGAGACACGGTCTGAAATAAATAGGATGAAATTCAATAAGGACAAAACGTAAATTACTACACTCAAGAAGGAATAATCAATTGCACAAATAGAAAATGGGAAATGACTGCCAACGGAGGAGTAGCACAGAAAAGGATAGGGGTTTTATAGTAGATCACAAACTAAATTCGAGTCAACAATGTAATACATCCCAGAATGATGTTTGCTTTATTTGCAACAGTATTAGCTAAGTGTTGTGAGCAAGACATGAGAAGCACTACTCAGCACTGATAAGGCCTCAACTGGAGTCTGCATCTCAGCTGCATTTGAAGAATTGGTGTTTTACCCACGAAAGCTTATGCCCAAATAAATCTGTTAGTCTTTAAGGTGCCATCAGACTCCTTGTTGTTTTTGTGGATACAGACTAACACGGCTACCCCCTGATACTTGACACCAACTGGAGTATTGTGTCTAGTTCTGGACATCCCACTTCAAGAACAATGTGGACAAACTGGAGAAAGTCCAGAGGAGAGCAACAAAAATTATTATGGTCTAGAGAAAACACGACCTACAAGGAAAGATTGAAAAAAACTGGGCTGTTTATTCCAAAGAGAAGAGAAGACTGAGTGGGGACATGACGATAATCTTCAAGTTCCTGAAAGGTTGGTATAAAAAGGGGGGCATGATAAATTGATCTAAACTACTGAGGACAGGATAAGAATTAAAGGGCTTAAATTGCAGCAAGGGATATTTAGGTTAGGCATTAGGAAAAACTTCCTAACTGTAAGAATAGTTAAGCACTCGAAAATTGCCTAGGGAGGCTGTGGAACCTCCTCCGTCACTGGAAGTTTTAAAGAATACGGTAGACAAAAGACCTGTCATACTTAGTTCTGCCTCAGTGCAGGGGACTGGACTAGATGGCCTATTGAGGTTCCTTCTAGTCCTACATTTCTATGATTAACCATTGTGACAACTTATAAAAGGGTCATGGTGGATTCCCCATCACTGACCATTTCTAAATCAAGCCTGGATGTTTTTCTAAAAGATATGCTCTGGGAATTATTTTGGGGGAAGTTCTATGGACTATGTGATAAAGTAGGTAAGACTAGATGATCACAATGGTCCCTTCTGGCCTTGGAAACCATGAATCTATGCATCTTATCCCACATTACACTGTGAGTAGTAGAAAGACAATACCTATTTCATATGGGAATTACGAGGACTAGTTAATGTTTGTGCAAAACTGAACATAAAGTAGTGCAAGTATTTAGTTTTTATACTTTAAAATGAATATTATTGCACAGAAAAAGTCAATTTAATTTGCTGCAGTGTAGCATTCAGTATGGGAATCCTGATAGCAAAACAAGCTATCCCCACACCATTTCCTTGAGATCCTTGAACCATTATGTGAAATTTCTGCACTGTTACACTTGTTACATTTCGAGAGCACCTCAATTCATGAGACAATGTACTAGAAACTTTCTGAATCCTTAAACTGCTAAATAGCATTAAATTAAATATTAAATACCTTTGTGATGTAGAATTTTTTCAGCCCATCCAAAAATGATGTAAAAATTGAAGCAACCTGTGGTTTAAGAGCATGCCCTTTGGGGGATGGGAAAAAGAGGAAACAGTAAGTTAACAAGTCAATAATAGCAGCAAGATTTTCAGAATTCTGATCTTATTTCATCATGTAATGAACTCTGATAAGGGAATTTATAGGTAAAGCTCTGAGAAAGGACTTTGAACATTTTAGTTTTGTAACCTAAAATTTAATAATGAAGAAATCTCCTTTATGAGATTTTAGGGAAATGTTTTTCATTAATTGTTATTCAAAAGGAGTATGTGGCGAATAGCGTGTTAAATGTATCCCATTACCATATCTTCATTCAGACACGTAATTCTGATTAATCTTTGTTCAGGTCATCACAAGTATATGGCACATAGAAAGTTTAAATCACACTCCATTTTTTAATGGAACAGAAATTAGTCATTGCTGGTTTTATTTCTTTTTTAAGTTATGCCAAACCATTGAAACAGATATCCAAAAATGAAGTAAAGTGTATAGAGTTTTTCCCCTTCTTGGTTATATCACTTGTGCAGATTTCTCTACATAAAACTAGTAATTGCTTCCTTAATCACATACACAGAATTAAAATTACCAGAATACATAAATGGCATCTTGGAGTCTGTTAAATTAACATCTATGCCTCAGGACTGGGTTGAATTGAGATGAAAGCCTTTTACTGTGTTTTCCATTGTTTTCAGTTACTAGCAATGTCTGAACTCCCACAACTGCTTCATTTTAATAGCCTTACATCTGGCTTACATGCTGTGAGCCCAATTCATAAAAAAGTTATGCACTATTACATGGTATTTCCAAATACTTCCTTGTAAAATACTTCAAAGTATTTTCTCCTGAATAAAGCATGAACTTCAGTAATTCATTAGCCTTTTATCCTCTTCACTAAAAAGAACAACTCTCCTTCGCATACTAAGATAAGAACAAGTTGCAAAAAGTACACCTCTATATACATTTGATGAATGACAAATGTGCATGGAAAACTGACACACACAAAAAGGCTGCATCAGTTAAGGCAATAAAGGACAATAATTTACTCAACCACAACCTTTAAAAGAAACTGGAAGATGTTTTGCATGCTTAAGAAATAGGTTCAGGGTTTATGTTTTTCTGGCAGCCATTAACTATCTCACAAACACTTAAAACAATGGAGAGAGCTGTTTAAAGTACTTGAAGTTAATTAGAATAAGTGAAACAACCCTAAACTCAGGTCTAAGCCTGAGTTGAGGACCAGTTTTCAAATCATTTCAACTATGTTAGTAAATTTTAAATCTAAACTTGCAATTTCAAATTTTAAAAATGCATCTGTCCTTTGCTATAGGTACACATTCACTATAATAGAATACAGAAGATATCAAAGATCTAAGTCATTAAGAACTACGTATTTCCCCTCCACCCCGTTCCTGTTATTGGGACTAGTCCATAGGTGGGCAAACTATGGCCCGTGGGCCACATTCTGCCTGCGGGACCTTCCTGCCTGGCCCCTGAGCTCCTGGTCGGGGAGACTACCCCCCCGGCCCCTTCCCCACTGTCCCCCATCCCCCGCAGCAACGCTGCTGCACCGCCAGCACTCTGGCCAGCCACTCCTGCCAGGCAGCGTGGGTGGCGTGACTGGCTGTGGTGGGGCTGTGAGCTCCTGCTGCTCTGAGCAGCATGGTAACAGGGTGGGAAGGTTGAATAAGAGGCAGAGGGTCCCGGGGGTGGACAGGGAGCAGTTGGATGGGGTGAGGTCCTGGGAGGGGGCGGGAAGTGGGAGGGGGCGGAAGCCAGGCTGTTTGGGGAGGTGATTCTTCGCAACCCCGATGTGGCCCTCGGGCCAAAAAGTTTGCCCACCCCTGGACTAGTCATTACTACTCCCCGACTTCATTTACCCCTCAAAGCACTCTTCCTCAAAAACCTGGGAGGGACCGGCAGACTTTGCTACATACCCTAAAGTTCCACACACCCTGAGTTTGTTGGACCCAAGGATAAGTGACTTCCAGGACTTACGTCCCTCACTGAAAGCATGTTGCCATCAGCATCCTCCTATTTAAATCAGGAGACTGATACCTTCATGATAGGTCTCAAGCTAACTGTCATGCTATCACTTCAATGAAAAATCTCAGGTAGTCAGCATCTAAACTAAGTCTTCATATGTCAATCACATTGCATTGATTCACATCCATAAACAAATAGTACCAAATGTAATGTGCTCTCTGCAAGATACCCTAGTACGCAAGGGGGCTGGTTTATTCTGTAAACTGTTTAATTTTCTGTATTGTGTTCAGGTATAGCCTCAGTCAGAATACATTACAGAACTTCCATTTTGAAAAGGTAAAAATATGGGTTAGCTACAAAAAAAGACAGTAACTGAAGACTATTAAACACTGAAGTCTAGCACGCAAGTCACAATGCATTCACTCATTTTCATTTCCTCACTACACAATGCATACACAACTCCACAAGGAATGCATATGCTTTTACTTTAACTGGAAATAGCTTTCTAGAGTAGATTTGCATACCAATGCCCATTGTCAAGGTTCCTTCCCCACTCTGAACTCTAGGGTGCAGATGTGGGGACCTGCATGAAAAACCCCCTAAGCTTATTTTTACCAGTTTAAGTTAAAACTTCCCCAAGGTACAAACTATTTTACCTTTTGCCCTGGGACTTTATTGCTGCCACCACCAAGTGTCTAACAAAAACAACAGGGAAAGAGCCCACTTGGAAACGTCTTTCCCCACAAAATCCCCCCAAATCCTACACCCCCTTTCCTGGGGAAGGCTTGATAAAAATCCTCACCAATTTGCATAGGTGAACACAGACCCAAACCCTTGGATCTTAAGAACAATGAAAAAGCAATCAGATTCTTAAAAGAAGAATTTTAATTGAAGAAAAAGTAAAAGAATCACCTCTGTAAAATCAGGATGGTAAATACCTTACAGGGTAATCAGATTCAAAACAGAGAATCCCTTTAGGCAAAACCTTAAGTTACGACAAGACACAAAAACAGGAATATACATTCCATTCAGCACAACTTATTTTATCAGCCGTTTAAACAAAACAGAATCAAATGCATATCTAGCTAGATTACTTACTAAGTTCTAAGACTCCATTCCTTTTCTGTTCCCGGCAAAAGCATCACACAGACCGAGAGAACCTTTGCTTTTCCCACCTCCAGCTTTGAAAGTATCTTGTCTCCTCATTGGTCATTTTGGTCAGGTGCCAGCAAGTTTATCTTAGCTTCTTAACCCTTTACAGGTGAAAGGGTTTTTCTTCTGGCCAGGAGGGATTTTAAAGGTGTTTACCCTTCCCTTTATATTTATGACACGCCCCCCAAATCACAGATAGGGTGAAACGCTGGCTGTGATTTCTTCCTGGAGCTCTAGGAGAAAACAGAGTAAATGCACCTCTAAATATACTACCAAGTATATAAAGACTAACAATATTTTCCACATCTCAAGGACGATTTTAACCAGTTGATTCTGGGAAACTTTCACGGGAGAGTGCATCAGCCACTTTGTTAGAAGCTCCTGAGATGTGTTGGATGTCGAAATCAAAATCTTGGAGCGCTAAACTCCACCGAATAAGTTTTTTGTTATTTCCCGTGGCGGTATGAAGCCACTGTAGAGCAGCATGGTCGGTTTGCAGGTGGAAACGCCGTCCCCAAACATATGGGCGTAGCTTTTCCAGAGCATAGACAATGGCGTAACATTCTTTTTCACTGACTGACCAGTTGCTTTCTCTCTCAGACAGCTTCTTGCTGAGAAACACTACAGGGTGGAATTCTTGATCCGGTCCTTCCTGTATTAAAACTGCTCCCACACCACGCTCAGAAGCATCTGTGGTTACTAGGAACGGTTTGTCAAAGTCTGGGGCCCTTAGCACAGGGTCAGACATGAGTGTCGCTTTAAGCTTGTTAAAGGCCTTCTGAAACTCTTCGGTCCACTGAACGGCATTTGGCTGTTTCTTTTTGGTTAGGTCTGTCAGTGGGGCGGCGATTTGGCGGTATTGCGGTACAAATTGCCTGTAATAACCGGCCAAGCCTAAGGAGGATTGGACCTGTTTCTTTGACTTTGGGACAGGCCACTTTTGGATAGCATCCACTTTGGCCTGTAGGGGATTGATAGTTACCTTGGGCACCAGGTTGGTCAAGGAAGTCACTCTGTTTAGGCCTATTTGACACTTCTTAGCCTTAACAGTTAGTCCTGCTTCCCTTATGCGCTCGAAGACTTTTTGTAGATGTTCCAGGTGTTCTGCCCAGGAATCCAAAAATATGGCCACGTCGTCAAGGTAGGCAACTGCATATTCTCCAAATCCTGCTCGGAGACCATCTACAAGGCTTTGGAAGGTGGCGGGTTCATTCCGCAGCCCGAAAGGGAGTACATTAAATTCATACAGCCCGACATGTGTGGTGAAGACTGACCTTTCCTTGGGGATTCATCTAGCGGTACCTGCCAGTAACCCTTGGTTAAGTCCACGGTAGAGATGAACTGGGCCCGTCCCAGTTTCTCTAATAGTTCATCTGTGCGCGCCATTGGATAGTTGTCTGGGCGAGATACAGCATTTAGCTTACGGTAGTCCACGCAAAAACGTATCTCCCCATCTGGTTTGGGAACTAGAGCCACTGGAGATGCCCATGCACTGCCAGAGGGGTGGATTACCCCCATCTGTAGCATATCCTGGATCTCCCGTTCTATAGCAGTTTTAGCTTGAGGAGACACCCAGTAAGGTTGGACTTTATTTGGGTGAGCATTACCTGTGTCAATGGAGTGGTATGTCCGTTCAGTCAGTCCTGGGGTGGCTGAGAACGTTGGTGCATAGCTAGTGCACGGGTCCTTGATCTGCTGTCGCTGCATACGCCCAAGGGTCGTGGAGAGGTTCACCTCTTCCACGCCACCAGCACGTTTCCCTTTGTAGTAGACACCTTCAGGCCACTCAGCGTCATCTCCTCCCTGGACTGTAAACTGACAAACCTTTAATTCTCTGGAATAAAAGGGCTTTAGAGAATTAATATGGTACACCTTAGGCTTTTGGTTGGAGGTGGGGAATGCTATAAGATAATTAACAGCTCCCAGGAGCTCCTGGACTGTGAATGGCCCTTCCCACGATGCTTCCATTTTATGGGCCTGGAGCGCCTTTAAGACCATGACCTGGTCCCCTACTTTGAAGGAATGCTCTCTGGCATGTTTATCATACCAGGCTTTTTGCTCTTTTGGAGCATCCTTTAGGTTTTCTTTAGCAAGAGCTAAAGAGGTTCGGAGGGTGTTCTGTAGGTTGGTTACAAAGTCCAGAATGTTAGTTCCTGGAGAAGGTGTAAACCCCTCCCATTGCTGCTTCACCAACTGTAATGGCCCCTTAACCTCGCGGCCATATACAAGTTCAAATGGTGAAAACCCTAAACTGGGATGTGGTACAGCTCTGTACGCAAAGAGCAACTGCTGCAACACTAGGTCCCAATCATTGGAGTGCTCATTTACGAATTTACGTAAATTTCTCCCCCAGGCCATTTGTTTGATGATGGTAAGGGGTGGCAACCAAGTGATTCACCCCATGAGCTTCCCAAAGGCTTTCCATAGTTCCTGCCAGGAAATTAGTTCCTGCATCTGTGAGGATGTCGGAGGGCCAACCTACCCTGGCAAAAATGTCTGCTAGTGCCTGGCACACACTTTTAGCCCTGGTGTTGCTTAGAGCTACTGCTTCTGGCCATCGGGTGGCAAAATCCATGAAAGTCAGTATGTACTGCTTTCCTCTGGGTGTCTTTTTCGGAAAAGGACCCAGAATATCCACAGCTACTCGCTGAAATGAAACTTCAATGATGGGGAGTGGCTGGAGAGGGGCTTTGACCTGGTCTTGGGGTTTTCCCCACTCTTTGGCATACCTCACAAGACCGGACATAGGTAGAAACATCCTTGCCCATTCCCTCCCAGTGGAATGACCTCCCCAAATGGTCTTTGGTCCTGTTCACCCCAGCATGGCCACTAGGATGATCGTGGGCTAAGCTCAAGAGCTTTACCTGGTACTTAGTTGGAACTACCAACTGCCTCTGAGGATGCCAGTCTTCCTGGTGTCCACCAGAAAGAGTTTCCTTGTACAAAAGTCCTCTTTCCACAACAAACCCGGATCAATTAGAAGAGCTGAGAGGCGGTGGGTTGCTCCGTGCCGCCGTCCAAGCTCTCTGGAGGCTTTCATCTGCTTCCTGTTTGGTCTGGAACTGTTTCCTTGATGCTGGAGACATCAGTTCCTCATTGGATTGTGGACCTAGGCTTGGTCCCTCTGGAAGCAATGTAGGGGATGGGGCTGTTTCCATTGACTGTGAACCGCTCTCCGCTGGTGCACTATGTTGGGGTTCAGGCTCCGGCTGAGCCTCTTGTGTAGGGTTATCGGCTGCTGCCGGTTCCGGGACTGTCTCTGTCTGGGTCTCTGGGACTGGATCCACTACTGCTGTTGTAGATGTTGGCATCGGGTCCGGGTCCATCACCTCTGACCGGGTCCTGGTAGAAGTTTCCAGAACAGAGCTAGGCGGGACGGCTTGTTTAGCTGGGCTGAGGGTGACCATTCCCAGCCTCTTGGCTAGCTTCACATGATTGGCCAAGTCTTCCCCCAACAGCATGGGGATGGGATAATCATCATATACTGCAAAAGTCCACTTTCCTGACCAGCCCTTGTACTGGACAGGCAACTTGGCTGTAGGCAAATTGAAAGAGTTGGACTTGAAGGGTTGAATTGTCACTTGCATCTCTGGGTCGATTAAATTGGGGTCCACTAAGGAAGCATGGATAGCCGACACCGGTGCCCCTCCACGCGGTGACCTTCTTCCCGCCCACACTCACAGTTTCCCTCCACTCTGAGGGTGTCTGGGAGGTATCTGGGCCTGAGGACCTCTGGTATGATTCTGGTGCAATGAACTGTAATCTGTTGGGGTTCTTGGGGCAGTTGGCCTTCACGTGCCCTGGCTCATTACATTTAAAACATCGTCCAGCTGACGGGTCACTGGGGCGAGGTGGGTTGCTGGAGAACAGTGTGGCAGGACAATAAGGTGTCTGGAGCATTCCTTGGTGTGTAGTTGGGGCCTTGGGCTGCCCCCAGTAGTAGGGGGTGGTCTTCTGGTATCCGCTCCAACTGCGACCAGGGTTGTTCCTCTCTCCTCCCTCCACCCGTTTTGTTCCGGCTTGCCCCGCCTCTCTGGCGGTCTGGGACTGCTCGTATCGATAAGCATAAGCAGCAAGACTTTCTGCTGAGTCCATTTCCTTATCCCATAAACACTGTTTTATTTTCTCCATGGACATATTCAGGAATTGCTCCTGAGCTATCAAATCACACATTCCGTCAAAACTAGTGACACTCCTTCCTTGGACCCATTTATTTAAGAGATCCTTCATCTGGTTTAGATGAGCCACATTACTTAGTCCAGGGCCTCTCTTAAGGGTTTGAAATTTTACTCTGTACGTTTCAGATGTAATTTGAAATTGCTTTAAAACCAAATCCTTGAACTGATTATAGTCAGAAGCCTCATCAATAGGCATCTTATTGAATATGTCCAGAGTTCTTCCAGTTAATTTTGCAACCAATGTGGTCATCTTGTGAGCTTCAGGAATTTTATGGAGAGTGCAGTCTCTCAAAAGTGAGAAAATATTCAGCAATATCACTGGATTTATCATACTGTGGACACAGTCGCTCCCATTTGTGGATTGTTGGGGAAGGATGGTTAGGGTTATCCAGTAGATTCCGCTCAGCCTTTGCCTTCTCCATCTCCAGTGCATGCTTCCTCTCTTTTTCCTTCTCCGCCTCAGCATGCTTCCTCTCTTTTTCCTTTGCCTCCATAGCTCTCCTGTGAGCAGCCTCTTGGTGTTTTTCTGTCTCTCTCACTGCCTCCAGTTCTCTCCTGGGGGCAGCCTCTTTGGCTGTTTCTGCCTTGGGCTCTGTCATGTTTGCCTCTCTGTTTTTAACTAACTTTACACCCGAGAGTTAGAACTAAAACAAACAAACAAAAAAACTTGGCTTCTCAAAACAAAAATAGGTTGTGCTGTAACCGGATATATATGTTCTCTGATAGTGATTGTCAGCCTACAGAAAAATCCTTTAAAAAAAAAAAAAAAAACCAAAAAAACCTAACACCTTTGTCTCCAGGCAAATAGGCAGAAAACCCCTCTAGTTGCTCTTAGGTAAAAAACAACTTCAGGTCTGTGAAGACTTGTGAATTTCCCTGCAGGAGGTTAACTACCCTGCCTTTAGATAGAGAAAACTCCAGCTCACAAAAGACAAAAGAAAAGGAGTACTTGTGGCACCTTAGAGACTAACCAGTTTATTTGAGCATGAGCTTTCGTGAGCTACAGCTCACTTCATCGGATGCGTTTCCACAATATGCTATGCATCCGATGAAGTGAGCTGTAGCTCACGAAAGCTCATGCTCAAATAAACTGGTTAGTCTCTAAGGTGCCACAAGTACTCCTTTTCTTTTTTCTTTTTACGAATACAGACTAACACGGCTGTTACTCTGAAACCTGTCACAAAAGACAATTACCTTTTGTCTCTGCTCTGGCCCCCAAGCAGAGACAAAAAAACCTCTAACTGCTTTCAGCTTAAAACCTGCTTTCCAGAGCCCAAAGGAAAAAAAATATTTCCTTTTAAAAAAAATCTGTGCTTCTGGTTCAAAAAAATCTCAAAATGATTTCAAGTTAATCCCACCGCTCTGACACCATGTCAAGGTTCCTTCCCCACTCTGAACTCTAGGGTGCAGATGTGGGGACCTGCATGAAAAACCCCCTAAGCTTATTTTTACCAGCTTAGGTTAAAACTTCCCCAAGGTACAAACTATTTTACCTTTTGCCCTGGGACTTTATTGCTGCCACCATCAAGCGTCTAACAAATATATAACAGGGAAAGAGCCCACTTGGAAATGTCTTTCCCCACAAAATCCTCCCAAACCCTACACCCCCTTTCCTGGGGAAGGCTTGATAAAAATCCTCACCAATTTGCATAGGTGAACACAGACCCAAACCCTTGGATCTTAAGAACAATGAAAAAGCAATCAGGTTCTTAAAAGAAGAATTTTAATTGAAGAAAAAGTAAAAGAATCACCTCTGTAAAATCAGGATGGTAAATACCTTACAGGGTAATCAGATTCAAAACAGAGAATCCCTTTAGGCAAAACCTTAAGTTACGAAAAGACACAAAAACAGGAATATACATTCCATTCAGCACAACTTATTTTATCAGCCGTTTAAACAAAACAGAATCAAATGCATATCTAGCTAGATTACTTACTAAGTTCTAAGACTCCATTCCTTTTCTGTTCCCGGCAAAAGCATCACACAGACCGAGAGAACCTTTGTTTTTCCCCCCTCCAGCTTTGAAAGTATCTAGTCTCCTCATTGGTCATTTTGGTCAGGTGCCAGCAAGTTTATCTTAGCTTCTTAACCCTTTACAGGTGAAAGGGTTTTTCTTCTGGCCAGGAGGGATTTTAAAGGTGTTTACCCTTCCCTTTATATTTATGACACCCATAGATTTATATACGATTAAAACTGACTGTAGTTATGTGCACATGTCCCTATACACTGAATTACGACTATATTCCTTAGCGCATAACTTACTAGGAAAGTGCTGTTGACAGCTTTGTGGACCAAGCAACAGTAATGATGATCTTTTCCTTATTCTTAAACTAATGCTGCCTATCATTTAATTACACCCCAAATTTAAATTTACATTAATAGTATGGGGCAGCAGGACCAATCCTATACTAACACTTTAACGTTTCTTGCCTGTGGAGAATAACATTGTTAGCTTATGTAGCTTCTGGGCACCACATTTCAGGAAAGATGTAGACAAATTGGAGAGAGAGTCCAGAGAAGAGCAACAAAAATGATTAGAGGTGTAGAAAACATGACCTATGATGAAAGATTGAAAAAACTGGGTTTGTTTAGTCTGGAAAAGAGAAGACAGAGGGGACACGATAACAGTTTTCAAGTACATAAGGTTGTGTGGTAAACCCAGGACTAACAGCTACAAGGGAGGAGGTAGTAATTAGTCCCAGGGGATTAAAAGACCCCTCCCTATCCATTGAGGAGTGATAACCACTGGGCAATAAGGTTCAGCTGGAAAAGGGGTTGCTAGGGAACCAATTAGGTTCAGCTGACTCCAGCTATGTGGGAACTTTTTAAATCCTCCCCTGGGTGGAAGGAGGGAGAGAGTGAGGGAGTGAGAGGAGCAGGGAAGCTGCCAGTAGGCTGTTTGCAGCAAGACACCAAGCCTTCCCAGTAGGGAAGCTGCACTCGCTCCCCAGAAGGGAAGGAAAACAAGCACAAGGGACTGACTGAGGAGAGGAGTAGCAGGACCCTGTGCCACCTATAAGGATTCATCTTGCCCCAAACTTGAGTCTCCAAGGCTAAAAAGGACTGAGCCTACTGAAGCGAACAAGGTATTTTGCCACAGTTGTTACAAGAAGGAGGGAGAATTGTTGTTAACCTCAACCTCCCAGGATAGGACAAGAAGCAATGGGCTTAAATTGCAGCAAGGGAGGTTTAGGTTGGACATTAGGAAAAACTGTCAGGGTGGTTAAGCACCCGAATGAATTGCCTAGGGAGGCTGTGGAATCTCCATCATTGGAGATTTTTCAGAGCAGTTTAGACAAATACCCGACAGGGATGGTCTACTCTAGATAATACTTAGTCCTGTCATGAATGCAGGGGACTGGACTAGATGACCTCTCGAGGTCCCTTCGAGTCTTATGATTCTATGATATATTCAAAAGGGGATTCCACATCAGTTTTGAAGATTTTTTTAAAATCAAAATGTGTTAAAATAAAGCCAAAGTTTTACCCTAAGATTCACACATGCAACTCCCATTACACAATGCATACCAGAGGGAAGAACTGGACCCCAAATCATTTGAATATATAATCCCAATAGCATGTTTTACCTATCAGACACCCACAAAATACCATTAAGTATCCCTTTAATACTGAGGGCACGTCTACACTTACTGTGAATCAACGCTGAGGCGATCGATCCACCATTGGGGTCGATTTAGCGGGTCTATTGAAGACCCGCTAAAGAAACCGCAGATCGCTCTCCTGTCAACTCTAGTACTCCACCGGAACAAAAAGCTTAAGGTAAGTCGGCGGGAGAAACTCGTAGACACCGCAAAAAGTCGACCTAAGCTAAGTCAACTCCAGCTACGTTATTCACATAGCAGGAGTTGCATAACTAAGGTCAACTTAACCCTGTAGTGTAGACCTGCCCTGAGTGCATTACACAATCAGGACCGAGATGCAGTGGCAGAAGTTCATGGAGCATGCAGCTTCCCTGCACTATAGCCAGCTCTAGACATTATCAATCTCACTTTCATACACATGCCCCTTTACTTCCAAAGGGTATCGGTCACCATAAAATAAAAGCACATGTTGATATACTGCATAGAATATGCAACTTGTTCATTTCATTAGTCAATAAGCTTTATGAACTGTTACTGTTACAAGCACTGTACTCTAAAGTTGTCCACTAGCTACAGTAGCTATATGAAATTTTGTAGGAATTATTTTCAGAACACACACTGATGCATTTCTATAAGGACTCCCAGAAGAAGTCCATCAAAAAGATTTGAACCTAGACTTTTAGCACCAAAGCATAAACTTCTACTGCTTAAGACAAAGGATAAACTCCATTATTTGATAGCAATAGTGTGCTACTCTTCCTACTCCTAACAGTCACATTTCCAAAAAGGCAAAACGATTCAAACTAGAAATAAGACACAGACAAGCAGTCTGGATTTTAAGCCTGGATATGTCACTTCAGACAAGGCACTCTAAAAATAGAATATAATACTAATTTTGGACACAATATTTGTGAACTTACCAAACTGAAATTGTGCATTGTCCACAAGGCGAATTGATGCAGGAGCACACCTCTAAAAAAGAAAAAAAAAATCAATTTGTAAATAAAATTGTGCTGAAGTGGTTTAAACTATGAGAGTCATGTTTTCATATAAAAAACCCAGCATATATAAAAGGCGTTAGTACCCTATTTCTATTTCCTTTATCTTCAGCATATATTCACTGCAAGGATAGATATTAATGTGTACTTTTGACAAATTCATAAATCTCAGTTTTAATGTACATCAACTCTTCAGCATCAGGCCAAAATCTGGCTTTAGGCTTAATTGTGTTTATAAACAAACACGCATACATTAACATAGCCCAAAGAAATCCAGCATTATTTTAAGGTAATGTCCTGTGCTATAAACAAAGAGTCCTCTGCAGAGAATTCCAAATGGAACTAATCTGCACTGGCAGGGACATATACAGGGCTGAGCTTTTCTACTCTTAAAAATATGGCTATACTCCTTATGCTTGAGCTTTGCTCTGGAATGTTTTTCAATAGCTGTGGCTATAGAGGGCACGTGAAGACACACTGTATACTAGTTTAAAAGGGAAATTCACGGTGAATAGTTTCTGCCCTATCCTTCTTCTCCTGAACAGTGTTTTGTGAATTCTTAGAGGATCAACTCAAGCTAGTATCTGGCTCAACATATTTATTACACGTTTTAAGGGGAAAACGTATTTACCTGTATAGTAACTGTTGTTCAAGAGGTGATGCAGACATATATTCCACACAGGTGTGTGTGCACCCAGCGCACCAAAGCCAGAGAACTTTGTCTAGCAGTACTCATAGGGGCAGTGTTCATGCCCTGTGGCCCTAACCCCTCCCCGGCTATATAAGGGCAACACCGCCCTGATCCCCCTCACTTTCTTTGCATTAAACGTCAAGAGCTACAGACTCTGAGGCAAAGGAGGTGGAGGGTGGGTTGTGGAATACATATCTGCATTGCATCTTGAAGACCAATAGATGGAATAAGGATAAGTAACTGTTTTTAATTTGAGTAGATTCAGCCCTGTATTCCATGTAGGTGACTCAAGCTGTACTCTCAGGAGGTGGAATTCAGAGAGTGTATTTAAACAAGGACTGCAGAATTGCCTTCCCAAAGTTTGCATCTGATCTGGATGCAGTAGTAATGGCATAGTGGTTGAAAACAAATGCACATAGGACCAAGTGGCAGCCCTGCAAATGTCCAATATAGGAACATCTTTTAGAAATGTGATCAACACTGCCAGGGCCCTCGCAGAATGAGCTTGCGCCCACTGATTAGGTGCAGTCTGGATGCTACTTTGTATGCGGTCATGATATTGGAAGGTTTCAGAGTAACAGCCGTGTTAGTCTGTATTCGTAAAAAGAAAAAAGAAAAGGAGTACTTGTGGCACCTTAGAGACTAACCAGTTTATTTGAGCATGAGCTTTCGTGAGCTACAGCTCACTTCATCGGATGCATAGCATATCGTGGAAACTGCAGAAGACATTAGATACACACAGAGACCATGAAACAAAACTTCCTCCCACCCCACTGTCCTGCTGGTAACAGCTTATCTAAAGTGATCATCAAGGAGGGCCATTTCCAGCACAAATCCAGGTTTTCTCACCCTTCCCCCCCCCCCCCCCCCACAGACACACATACAAACTCACTCTCCTGCTGGTAATAGCCCATCCCTCTTTGAAACCTCTCTTTATAATGCGCATGATAAATAAGGTGGGTCATTTCCAGCACTAATCCAGGTTTTCTCACCACCACCACCCCCCCCCCACACACCCCCCTCCAAAAACCACACACACAAACTCACTCTCCTGCTGGCAATAGCTCATCTTACAATGTGCACAGCAATAATCCAAGTTTAACCAGAACGTCTTGGGGGGGGGGGTTGTAGGAAAAAAACAAGGGGAGATAGCCACTCCCAGTCTCTATTCAAGCCCAAATTAATAGTATCCAATTTGCAAATGAATTCCAATTCAGCAGTTTCTCGCTGGAGTCTGGATTTGAAGTTTTTTTGCTTTAAGATAGCGACCCTCATGTCTGTGATTGAGTGACCAGAGAGACTGAAGTGTTCTCCGACTGGTTTATGAATGTTATAATTCTTAACATCTGATTTGTGTCCATTTATTCTTTTACGTAGAGACTGTCCAGTTTGACCAATGTACATGGCAGAGGGGCATTGCTGGCACATGATGGCATATATCACATTGGTGGATGTGCAGGTGAACGAGCCTCTGATAGTGTGGCTGATGTTGTTAGGCCCTGTGATGGTGTTCCCTGAATAGATATGTGGGCACAGTTGGCAACGGGCTTTGTTGCAAGGATAGGTTCCTGGGTTAGTGGTTCTGTTGTGTGGTATGTGGTTGTTGGTGAGTATTCGCTTCAGGTTGGGGGGCTGTCTGTAGGCAAGGACTGGCCTTTCTCCCAAGATTTGTGAGAGTGTTGGGTCATCCTTCAGGATAGGTTGTAGATCCTTAATAATGCGTTGGAGGGGTTTTAGTTGGGGGCTGAAGGTGACGGCTAGTGGCGTTCTGTTATTTTCTTTGTTAGGCCTGTCCTGTAGTAGGTGACTTCTGGGAACTCTTCTGGCTCTATCAATCTGTTTCTTCACTTCCGCAGGTGGGTATTGTAGTTGTAAGAATGCTTGATAGAGATCTTGTAGGTGTTTGTCTCTGTCTGAGGGGTTGGAGCAAATGCCTAAACCACCCTATACCGGAAACCTACTGACCGCTATTCCTACCTACATGCCTCCAGCTTTCACCCTGACCACACCACACGATCCATCGTCTACAGCCAAGCTCTGCGATACAACCGCATTTGCTCCAACCCCTCAGACAGAGACAAACACCTACAAGATCTCTATCAAACATTCTTACAACTACAATACCCACCTGCGGAAGTGAAGAAACAGATTGATAGAGCCAGAAGAGTTCCCAGAAGTCACCTACTACAGGACAGGCCTAACAAAGAAAATAACAGAACGCCACTAGCCGTCACCTTCAGCCCCCAACTAAAACCCCTCCAACGCATTATTAAGGATCTACAACCTATCCTGAAGGATGACCCAACACTCTCACAAATCTTGGGAGAAAGGCCAGTCCTTGCCTACAGACAGCCCCACAACCTGAAGCGAATACTCACCAACAACCACATACCACACAACAGAACCACTAACCCAGGAACCTATCCTTGCAACAAAGCCCGTTGCCAACTGTGCCCACATATCTATTCAGGGAACACCATCACAGGGCCTAACAACATCAGCCACACTATCAGAGGCTCGTTCACCTGCACATCCACCAATGTGATATATGCCATCATGTGCCAGCAATGCCCCTCTGCCATGTACATTGGTCAAACTGGACAGTCTCTACGTAAAAGAATAAATGGACACAAATCAGATGTTAAGAATTATAACATTCATAAACCAGTCGGAGAACACTTCAATCTCTCTGGTCACGCAATCACAGACATGAGGGTCGCTATCTTAAAGCAAAAAAACTTCAAATCCAGACTCCAGCGAGAAACTGCTGAATTGGAATTCATTTGCAAATTGGATATTATTAATTTGGGCTTGAATAGAGACTGGGAGTGGCTAAGTCATTATGCAAGGTAGCCTATCTCCCCTTGTTTTTTTCCTACAACCCCCCCCCCAAGACGTTCTGGTTAAACTTGGATTATTGCTGTGCACATTGTAAGATGAGCTATTGCCAGCAGGAGAGTGAGTTTGTGTGTGTGGTTTTTGGAGGGGGGTGTGGGGGGGGGTGAGAAAACCTGGATTAGTGCTGGAAATGACCCACCTTGATTATCATGCGCATTATAAAGAGAGGTTTCAAAGAGGGATGGGCTATTACCAGCAGGAGAGTGAGTTTGTATGTGTGTCTGTGGGGGGGGGGGGGGGGGGGGGGGGGGAGAAGGGTGAGAAAACCTGGATTTGTGCTGGAAATGGCCCTCCTTGATGATCACTTTAGATAAGCTGTTACCAGCAGGACAGTGGGGTGGGAGGAAGTTTTGTTTCATGGTCTCTGTGTGTATCTAATGTCTTCTGCAGTTTCCACGATATGCTATGCATCCGATGAAGTGAGCTGTAGCTCACGAAAGCTCATGCTCAAATAAACTGGTTAGTCTCTAAGGTGCCACAAGTACTCCTTTTCTTTTTTCTTTTTATGATATTGGAAGTTATCCACCTCGAGACTGTCTGAAGAGACTGCTTGCCCTTTCATTTTTTCTGCATATGAAACAGATGAGATGAAGAACAGGAAGATTGAGCCCCATCTAGGTAAAAAGCCAAACATCGCTTGACATCCAACATGTGAGGATGCTAGTCATCTGGGGTTGAACGTGGCTTAAGAACAAACACCAACAGATACATAACTTGGTTCAAATGAAACTGAGATGCCACTTTAGATAAAAACTTAGGGTGAGACTGCAGGGTTACTTTGTCTTTGGAAGAGTGTGTGTAAGGAGGCTTTGCCATCAAAGCCTGCAACTTACACACACACTCCTTGCATGTTATTGCCACAAGGAGAGCAATTTTCTGACACAGAAGGAAGAATAGTTGCCAGAGGCTCAAATGGATGTCCGATAAGAACTGCTCAGATCATATTAAGAACCCACAAGGGAACCAGTTCTTCCACCAGTGGTAGAGAAGAGTGACTCCTTTCCAGAGCCTCACTACCATGGAGCTCGGAAACACGGATGGATGGACGGATGGAATGCCAAAATTACCGCCAGGTACACTCTTAACTGAGTGCAGGACCAGAAGACTGTAGGTGTAACAGACAACCCATGACGTCCTGGATACAAGCGATTGCTAGTTGAATTCTTTGGCCTAAAGACCACATTGAGAACCACTTCCATTTGGTCAAATAGGCTGCTCTAGTGGAGGGCTTTCTACTATTAAGACAGATTTGCCGGACCACCTCCAAACATTGTTCTTCCTCCTCGCCCTCCAACCATGCAGCATCCACTCTATGAGATGCAGGGGAGCTGAGCACTGGATGCAAAATCTGACCATGATGCAGAGTCACGAGCTTGGGATGAAGAAGGAGAGATATGGGAGGACAAATCAAGAATGCAAGAAGGTCAAAGGACCAACACGGTCTTGGCCACATTGGAGCAAAGAGAATGAGTGTGGCACAATCCCATTTCAGCTTGAGAATGACATGTCAGATGATTGCAATTGGAACAAACGCATGCAAGAGTGCTGATTCGCAGCTCAGGTGAGAAGCATTGTCAGGGAGCCCAGATTGAGAAACCTTCGAGAGCAAAACAGACAGCACTTTTTATCTCTTGTGGCAAACAGGTCTATCATTAAAATGCTCCACACCACAAAGATGGACCAAATGATGCCGGGCTTCAGAGACCATTCATGATTTGGGGAGAAATTTCTGCTGAGGTGATCCACCAGATGATTCTGGATCCCTGGTAGGAGATTGGCCAGAGGGGTAACACTTTCCCCGATGCAAACCTTCCAAAGTCGGATCACCTCCTGACACAGAATATTGGAGTATGCACCCTATCTGTTCCCATAATACATCAGTGGTATTTTCATTAAGGATGTGCACTGCTGAGTCCCTGATAAGATATGGAAAGGCCTTACTGGCATTGTAGATGGCATGGAGCTCCAGGATACTGATATGCAAAAAAGCTTCCAGTTCCAACCACAGGTCTTGAACTTTTAGTGAGCCCAGGTGTGCTCTGTAACCTATTAAGGAGGCATTGGTGACAACAGTCCTGGTTGGTGGGGACTAAGCAAAGCGAACACCCTGGCACACGTTGCCCTGAAACCGTCCACCACCGTAAGTAGTCCAGGACTGGCAGAGGAAAGAGGACCAGTCTGTCCAAGGGATAACGATCTGAGACCAACTTCAGCCACTTGGGAAGAGGACAAAGGCACAATCTGGCAAACTAGAGTACCTTTGTGCATGCAGCCAATATGGCCTATCAACCTCAGGCATACTCAGGCTGTGGTTGAGGGCTGAGACTGTAGTTCCAAACATAGGTGGCAAATTGCGTGCAATTGGTCAGTCAGCAGAAACACTCTCAAACTTGTACAGTCTATTAGGGCCCCATTTAACTCAGTTCTTTGAGTTGGGACCAATGCTGACTTTCCACTGTTTAGGATAAGACGTAGGCAGTCAAATAAGCATAGTGTGAACTGAACATGAAAGAAGACTGGTTCTCTGGACTTCCCCTCAGTAACCACTCATGAGAAGATATGAATTCCCCTCTTCCTGAGGTACGCTGTCACTACAATCATGCATATGTTAAAAACTCAGGGAGCAGAAGACAGACTAAGAGGAAGCATGGTGTATTGATAGTGCCAGTCCATCACAACAAACTGGAGAAAACGTCTGTGGCTTGGGAGAATTGCGATGTAGAAATAAGTGCCCTGAAGGTCCAGGGCAGCAAACCAGTCTGCAAACCTCTAACATCGGGCGCTGGCCATTGTTGGAAGCCTGAATACTGGACTAGATGGACCATTGGTCTGACCCAGTATGGCCATTCTTATGTGATTTCATGAGGGGAGGACAGTTCATAGGGTGACCATCTGGAATTCCCTGAATCTGGTGTATTTGTTGAGGTTGTGCCCGCCCTTCGATTTGGGAACCAAGAAATACTGGGAATACAATCCCTGTCCCCAATGCTGCAGGAAAACTTCCTCTACAGCCCCCAGAGCCATTAGAGACTGAACTTGCTAGAGGAGCAGTGTCTAGTTAGAGGAGTCCCTGGAGAGGGACAGGGTACAGGAGTGGGGAGGAGGGATGGAGAGAACTGTATGACATAACCCAATCTGACGGTGCTTAGGATCCAGCTGTCCATGGTAATTGAGTCCCAAACACTGTAAAAATGAGCCAACCTGTAGCCAAACAGGGATGGAGAGGTCACCACCAGTTCACTACCCCGGACACACAAGTCAAGATGGATACTTGCTGGATGCTGAGGGAGGATGAGCTGGCTGGCTAAAATCTGGAACCAGAGGTCCTTCGTCTCTGGGATCTATGCCCCTTTCTGGGGTAGTGCCGCTGCCTTACAAGAGACTGCCTGAAGAAATGCTGCGAGTGGTATCGCTATTGTTACAGCTGACTGCTATAGCAGTGTCTCTAAAGCCAGAGTATAAACTCCCAAGGAACACAAAATAGCTTGGGAATTATTAAAAAAAATCCAAGGTTTCATTTGTCTTTTCCAAAAACAATACCCAACCATAAGGTAAGTCCTCAATAGTCCACTGCACACATTCAGGGTGTAATGCCTGAATTCTGCAGCAATGAGGCCCTCAGAGTCACCGCTGATGCCATAATTCTGGCCAAAGCAACCACCACAGCCAGAGCTGACTGTAATGTAGTCTTGGTTACCAAACAGCCTTCTGCAATGAACACCTTAAATTCTTCCCTGGAGGCTTCTGGAAATTTGTCTGCAAACTTAGACATGGCTGCCCAATTAAAGTTGTATTTATAGAGCAATGCCTGCTGGTTTGCAATGTAAATCTGCAGGGAAGAGGAGGTATAAATATTCCTCACCATCAAGTCCTCTTTTTGGGCTCTCTGTCCTTAGGCATAGGTTTTTAAATTCTCTGTCATCCATTGTCACTTGCTGCAGTTACCACAAGACAGTTAGTGTCCAGGTGGGAGTAGAAACTCTCAAAACCCTGGATGGAGACAAAGTACCACTTTCCCACACACTTAGCCATGGGAGGTAATGAAGTGTGAGTATTCCAGGAGGTAAGGCCTTTCCAGGCTCCAAGAGAAACTCATTTATTGGGAAGGCTACTCTCCCTGGATCTGGTGGTCAGAGAATATCAAGCAGTTTATCCATACTCTCCTGCAGAAATTCAGTCTGGATGTCTAAGTAACAGCCACATGCCTCAGGAGGTCCTGATATGCCTTAAAGTCCTCAGACATTGAGGGAGAGAAGGAGCCTGCCATGGCAGAGTCATCTGGAGAGGATGAAGAGGCAGTTTGTAGTGCCAACAATGGAGCCTGTTCTTGAACCACAGGATCCAGAGATTTTCCTTAGATGATCATTGCTATGGACATCAGCATCATTCCCACAGTAGGGATTCCCACCAATGCCATATCCTTTTGCCCAGTGGCCTCCTTGGGGTGCTCCTCAATTTTTGAGTTCCTGCTTTTCAACCTGCTCCAGAGCGAGATCATCGGTCCTGTAATTGGCTCTCATTCCCAAACCACCACAGCTATAAGCACCTGCTGAGCCTGTAGCCTCCGACTACTGGGAGCTGAGGAGCCGTCATCACAATTAGATCTCTGGCAGCATCAGAAGTATTCGGGGTGGAGTGTAGCTAACTCCTCCACCTGGCACACCTGCCCAAGGGAGTCGCTGAGCGGCAGACTCGATAGTCCCCTCATGGGAACTGAAGTCAATGGCGCCCACTCTTGCTTTCTGGGCGCCGAGTGCTCCTTCATAGGACGCGCTGCTGTTGCACCTATTGGCTCAGCTGTCTTCAAGACCGGGGAATGATCCCCGTCAGTCTTCCTGTGCCGCTTGTGCGGCACTGGTGAATGAGAGCGGTGCAGGCTGCCTTTGCAATTTGCGGTGCTGGGGAGCACTGGTGCAGAGGGTCTCTTAGGTCAGAGTCCTTCCTTGGCAACGTGCCGCATACCGAGGCTGGGACACTCCATACGGATGCGCTCAGTGCTGGATCCTGACTGTCCACGGCAGGCTGAGGACAAAGACAGGATTCTATCAGGAGTGGTTTCAGACAGAAATCTCTCTCCTTTCTGGTCCTAGGTTGGAAAGCTCTGCAGATCTTGCACCTCTCTGCTTGGTGCACTTCCCGCAGACACTTCAGACACATGTTGTGGGGGGTCGCCAGTTGGCATACGCCAGCTGTAGGTTCCGCAGGGTTTAAACCTGTTGCTCAGAGGCATGCCCTGGAACCCAAGGGGAAGGTAAGGAGATTGGGGAAAAACCCCGCTCCCTAAACCTTATCAGCTATATACACAATATACACTTAACTAACTAACTACAAATACAACTAGAAAGAATGCTAAAGGAAGCATTTGCTAGGCAATGACCACAGTTCCAATGACAGTCCCTGGCGGTAAGAAGGAACTGAGGAGGTGAAGTGTCAGCAGGGGCATACATCCAGTGCCATGAAGGTGCCACCCCAGGGGGCTCCACAGCCAACCTGACGGGAGTCGCTACAGAACATTGATGACTGTGCACATGGCGCGCACACACCTAATCGGAATCGATACGAGCAACCACGCGAAGAAGAAACAGTTTATTATTTTTCAAGTGCACAGAAGTGTGCTAGGTACCTAAAAAAACATTTTAAAAGTGACACACAGGGACTTGCAGTTTCACTCTAGATTAGAGATTTTACTTTGTACATGGAAAGTAAATCAGTTTACTCACAGTCAGATCCAAATAGACCTATAATTGTATTTCACTCACAATACAGTACAACCTGTGTAAAGCACTTAGTAGATTCAAAGGCCAGAAAGAACCATTGTGGTAATCTAGTTTGACTTTCTGTATAATGTAGGTCATAGACGTTCCCCCAACATAATTCCTAAAGTGATTCTTTTAGATAAACATCTACCCTTGATTAAACAAGTCAGTGATGGAGAATTCATCATTACCCTTGATAAATTGTTCCTATAGTTAATTACCCTCCCTCTTAAAAATTTGTGTCTTTATTTCCAGTCTGAATTTTTGTAGTTTCAACTGCCAGGCATTGGATCGTGTTTTACTTTTCTATGCTAGACTGAAGAGCCAAATATAAAATATTTGTTCCCCATGTAAGTACAGACTAATCAAGTCACCCCTTAATCTTCTGTTTGTCAAGCTAAATATATTGAGCTCTTTCAGTCAATCTCTAAGGCATGTTTTCAATTCTTTAATCATTCTCATGACATCTCTGAACCTTCTCCAATTTTTTTTTGTATTTATTATTTAATTTTTCCCAAATACAACAAATATACCAAAATACCAGATACATCATAACACACTACGTAAACAAGCAGTGAAGATAAAAGGAGTGGAGTGGAAGTGACATATATATCTTCAGGGTCTACATTAATCATAGACATCTAAGAAGTCAGCACAAACTGCTTTGCATTTTTTGAGCATTCCCTTTCTGCGACATGCCAGTCATTCGTTAGCTGTGAGGTCAGCTTTATATCACTGACCCAGACATCAATATTTGGTGAGGACTGACTTTTCCATTTTTGCAGGTTTAATTTTTTAGCGACCAAAGCTGCTCATAGGAGCCACACTGCCTTGTTACAAGGTAATCTCCAGGTATCAGGAATATATCCAAAAATGAAACTTAAGCAGGGGCCGGGGGGGGGGCTCCAACTTAGCATTCAATATCAAATTGGTCCTTTGACTCCCCTCATACCAGAAATTCTTGATACATAAGCACTACCCAAACATGAGCTAATGTAACTCCCTTGGTGATACATTTCCAATAGCAGTCAGCATTTATGAGGACCATTACCATTAGCCTATGTGGGGACCAGTATACTTGAAGTGTATTTTGGTGAATAAGCCGTAGTCTCAGGACTATAGTTGTTTAACATTACATACATTATATTCCATCGGGTCAGAGATAGTTATGTATCCAAATCTCTATTTCAAGCAACTCTCAAATTATCAATCTTTGGCAGAGTTTTTTGGGCCAGAAAATTGTAAAAGGATACTGCTGGCCAAGTAAATCCAGGAAATTGCCTCCAAAATAATAAAAGTTCTGGAAGTTCTGGAGCTCCCAAAGAATCTGGTCCAAATACGTTCATAAGGAAACACTTTAATGTGAGATATTTCCATGCAGGGCAAACCAAATTGTTGCTGAAAAATGTACAAATGGTTTAAATTTATCATTGTCAATTCGCTTCAACAGTCATAATTCCTCTGTCCATCCAATCCCTCCACATCAAGGTTTTGCCACCAAATTTAAGGATAGAATTGCTCCATAGGACTGCCTCTACATGGAAGAATGGATGAAGAAGAAGTTAACCAAGTTTGACCAAGCTTGCCTCACAGCTGTTATGTGGGAGCTTTGGAGCCACCAAATCTACAATAATTTGATCCTATAATGCCTGAAAGTGGGAGTGGATATACCAATTCTTGTTCAATCTGAACCCAAGGTGGGGGTCTGTGTGGTCATATGGAATAGCCAGAAAGATGCCTGGTTTAACAAAAAGGAGATACGATAATTTTCCAAGTTGGAAAAAACGAAATCCACCCCAGAGATACGGGGGATCTGTAATTTGCTCAGAGCCAGTCTAGGTTTCTTGCCAGCACCCCAAAGGAATATTTTAAAATGACTGAATTTCTAAAAATATATTTGAGGAACAGAAATAGGCAGACCTGCCAGGACATACAAAATTCTGGGAAGGACATTCATTTTCAGTATATTAATTTTACCCCACAAACTGAGGGTTAAACTCTGTCTCCCCAAATTGTTACCCACTTGAGAAATAAGTGGTTCTGTATTTATCTTAGGCATGTTCTGAAAATTTTTGGGAATCAGTGTTCCTAAATATTTCATACAAGAGGATTGCCACTGAAAGTTCCAATTTGAGAAGAAGCTTTCCTGTGCCTATTTTTTTAATGCCTAAGATTTCTGATTTACCCCCAATGAATTATATATCCTGAGATGAGTCCGAACTTATTAATAGTGGCTAAAAGGTCAAGAATGGTATCCCCGTGCTTAGATACAAATACAAGAGCATCACCACAAACAGCATAATTTTGTGCTCTGTTTGGCCCATCCTGATACCATGAATATGTTGATTTGCTCATCTGACAATGGCTGAATCTAAAAGAAAAGGAGAAAGGGGGCAGCCCTCCCACATATTTCTACCCCATTTTCATTAGAGAGAGGTAATACCCTTGGTAATTACTCTGTAAATTGGGTTAGAGTATAAAGGATTAATCCAAGCAATAAATTTTTATCAAACCCAAATTTTGCTATGATATGAAAAAGATAGTCCCAGACTATGCAGGCAAAGGCCTTTTTGGCATCTAAAGAAATGTCAGCTAAGGATTTTTTAGAAGCTCTTGACCTGGCAATAATATCAATCAGTTGACACATTATCTGAGTCATGTCTGTTAAGAGGGACGCTTACCTGCTGTGAGTATAATGTCATAGAACTTTGTCTAGTATCACTGCAAGAGCTTTAGCTACAATTAGGGTGACCAGGTGTCGGTTTTTCGGGGGGGGTGGGGAGGGGGGAAGGCAGTGCCCATGGGTGAGAGCAGCACACAAAGCCGCCTGTCTGCACCTCCGCCTAGGAGCCGGACCTGCTGTTGACTGCTTTCTGGGCGCAGCGCAGAGTCAGGACAGGCAGGAACCCTGCTTTAGCCTCCTTGCTGTGCCGCAGACGGAGGTAAGCCTGTGCCCCAACCCCCTACCCAGAGTCCCCTCCCGCACCCCAACCCCCTGCCCCAGCACAGTGAAAGTGAGTGAGGGCTGGAGGAGAGCGAGCCACCAAGGGAGGGGGAATGTAGTGAGTAGGGCCTCAGGGAAGGGACAGGGCTAGGGCGTTCAGTTTTGTGCAGTTAGAAAGTTGCCAACCCTAGCTACAATCTTAGCATTACACCCGATTAAAGAAATTGGCCTGTAATTACCACAGTTCAAGTTTTTTCCCAGATTTAGAAATAATTGAAATTACAGCTTCTTGGAGTAGGTGGGAGAGTTTGCTCATTCTTGGCCTCACTGAACATGTTCAATAATCTAGGTGTTAAAGTTTGAGAACTTTTTGTAAAATTCAATTGAGAACTCATCTGAGACAGAAGTCTTTCAGACCTTCATTTCTTTTATAGCCTGAGTCAGGTCCATGATTTTAGAGAGGCACCTAAAAGTTCCTTTGGAGAGTCAGGGATCTGAGGCAGTTTAGAGACAATTCACTAAAAAAAAGTTATCTAGGCATCTTTACAGATTTCCTTTTCAGCAAAATATAGTTTTGAATAAAACTGATGAAGTTGTTTATTAATATCTGTGTTGTGTATAATTTATTGCTTCTACTGCAAATTACAGCAATCTTGTTTGTTAGCCTTTTGGTTAAATCTATATGCCAACAGCCTGCGAGCTCTCTTGCCGGATTCCTGGTAGTTTCGTTTCAAAGTGAATAAAGCAATCTCAACCATTTAGGACAGAAGTTTGTTGATTTCATGTCTTAGATTGATAAGTGTTCTCAGTTTCTCTGGGTAGGGGGCAGAAGCAGAGTCTACATCTAAGGCTTTACTTTCCTTCAAAAGGAGGTCAATTCTATGTTCTCTCAATTTCTTTTTAAAGGTGGCATATGAGATGATACAGCTTCTGTTGAAGGCTTAAAAGACTTCCCAAAGCATGGAAGCAGATGAACCGGTGGGGGTATTTGTTTAAAAAAAAAAGTCCTAACTTCTGCTGCACAGAGTTAACAAATGATGTATCCCCACATTTTCTGAGGGCCTAAGAGATATATGTAGAGGAGCATGGTCAGATATAACAATAGTACCAATGCCACAACAAGTGGTAGAATTGATCAAATCTAGAGACACTAAAAGAAATAATCCAATCTTGAATATGTTGAATGAGCTCAGGGAGGCCGGGGGGGGGGGGGGGGAGGAGTTGCAGGGGAGGTGCCTGCGGATGGGGCAGACGCCTGGCAGCACCTCCATGTAGGAGCCGGAGGGGGGCATGCCACTTGTTCCGGGAGCTGGTTGAGGTAAGCATCTGCCTGGCTAAAAGCTGCCCTCATTGCAACCACAACACATGCATAATCTTGAAAGAGCAGTATTTTAATTGCTGGTTCTTGCCGTAACAGCTCCTTTTCCTCCCCCTCTGGATTTCTGCAATATAAGCTCCTTAGTGGTAAACTTCAGGAACTTCACACTAATGCTCTAAGCTGACCTTCTGGAGCTGGTTTAGGGACAAGGGCCCAATCTGCCTGTTCTGTATCAAAACAAAAAATCTACCAGCCGATTCATCAATTCAGTAGTTTAGGGACAAATTCAGAGGATTTACCTTTCTCTATTCCCTCAGGAACATCTACAATCCTGATGTTACATTGTTATGAGTGGCCTTTTAGATGAATTAGCATGGTCTTACAGTCTTGATATGTAACTAGAGTTCTTCATAAACTAATTTGTTCTCGTTGAAATCCCACTTCAGAAATTCTGTGTTCTGCTTCACTCATTCATCTGGATTTTGTTTGTAGTGCACTCTGAATTTCAGTCATGGTGGTCTGTAGGGTGGAAACTGTAGATTTAATTTCAACAGTATCTGTGGCCACCTGCTGCAGTACAGCCATCTGCTGAGCTCCATAATGTGCAGGAACCATTCTGTTGAAGGCAGATCTCCTCTGTTTTTTTCAGTGCTTTCAGATTTGGAAAGGAAGAAGCAGTGCTAGAGGGCATCTAGGGGGTTTCAGTAGTTGGGGGCAATATTCCTCGACACTGGATGGTGAGGTTTAGGAGACTATGTTTGGGGCTTCCCTGTGGGCCGCTTCAGAGCTCAAGCAACCTGCATCCATTTTGGTCATAGCACTCTTGGATGGCTCTCAACATCCTTCCCGAACGGAGGACACCAGAACTGGACACTGTATTCCAGCAGCAGTTCCACCAGTGCCAAATATAGAAGTAAAATAACTTCTCCACTTCTATGGGAAATTCCCCGTTTATACATCCCAGGATCACAATAGCTTTTTTGGCCATAGCATCACAGTGGGAGCTTACATTCAGCTGATTATCCACCATGACTCCCAAATCTTTTTTAGACTCACCACTTCCCAAGATAGAGTCCTCCATCCTGTAAGTATGGCCTACATTCTTTGTTGCCAAATGTATACATTTAACCTTATTAAAATAATCTGCACTGTTTATCAAGCAATCCAGACTATTCTGAATCAGTGACTTGTCTTCTATGTTATTTACCACCCCCCCCCCCCCAATTTTGGGTCATCTGCAAACCTTATCAGTGATTATTTTGTTTTCTTCTGGGTCATTGAGTAAAATGTTAAATAGCATAGGATCCAGGACTGATCTCTGTGGAACCCCATTGGAAACACACTTGCTTGATGATGATTCCCCGTTTACAATTATATTTTGAGACCTATCACTTAGCCAGCTTTTAATCCATTTAGTGTGTGCCATGTTAATTTTATATCATTTTAGTTTTTCAATCCAAATGTCATGTGGTACCAAGCCAAATGCCTTACAGAGGTCTAAGTATAGTAGGGCAACATTATTCCTTTTATCAACCAAACTTGTGATCTCATCAGAAAATATCACGTTAGTATGACAAGATCTATTTTCCATAAACCCATGTTGATTGGCCATTACCCTTCTTGAATTCTTTATAAAAATCAGGTCTCCTATCAGCCATTCCATTATCTTTCCTGCGATCATTGTCAGGCTGACAAGCTAATAATAATCATCCTGGCACATTAGCTTTCTTCCAGTTTTCTGGAACTTCTCCAGTTCTCCAAGACTTATTAAAAAAAAAAAATCAACATTTACGTCCAGCAAGCTGCTCAGCAGCTATTTTAAAACTCCCGGATGCAAGTTATCTGGATCTGCTATTTAAAAATTCCTAACATTACTACCTTCTGTTTAACATCCTCCAGAGATACTAGTGGAATGCAAAGAGTTATCAGCACCATATGATGAGACTCATCTGTTTTTTCCTCCAAATGCGGCACAAAAATATTAACTGAACTTCATTGCCTTTTCTGCATGTTGATTGATAATTCTACAATTTCCATCTAGTAATGGCCCAATACCATTGTAACTAATCTTTTTTTATTCCTAATATATTAAAAATGTATTGTCTTTATCTGTGCTGGTGATAGATTTCTCCTTATTTCCCTTTGCTTCCCTTATCTATTTTCTACAATTCCTAGCTTCTGATTCATTGCTATTAACTTCCCCTTTCTTCCATTTGTATGTGTGTGGTGCTTCAATAGGGCCAATTTCACAAAGCTGAAAACAACTGAGCCAAGTCAGCTGGGAGGAAGCAATTATATCTACATCTACCTGGTCTGACTTTATCCTGCTTGTACATTATAAATGTGATCAACTCATGATCATTACTTGTACCTAAGCTACCATTAATTTTTAGTTCTGTGATCAGTTTCTCTTTATCTGTTAGGACAAATTTAACTGTGATGGCAGCAACACTCTGAGTTAGGAAACTCATCTCTAACATTTAGAAATTTCAAACATGTTTCAGTACTGGAAGCATGAGACCTCCAGCATGTTACTCAAATTTAAGTACCCCATGATCTTGCTGGGCTTTTTTCCCAACACATTATAGATAGATGCATAAGAAGGTGGCCATCCTGTTCCCTACTGTGACTGGATGGTTAGTAGCAGACAACTTATACCATATCTTGTGATTTATCTATTAGGACATTGATCCATAAGCATTCAAGATCATTTTCTTCCAAGTTATCAGTGACTTGAAAACAGGTAATGCCATTTTTGAGAGTGTGCCAGGAAACCATAGATCCACACTATAATACTTTTGATCCACTATTATCCATCCATGCTACTTTTCTCACTGCAGATTTATTCTGACATTAAATTGTGCATAAAACAAGATGTAATTGACAGTTCAACACAAGAGAAGAGAAAGTATATCACAAGAAAAAGTTAAAATGGCTATTTCAGAGCTTCACCAAAAATATCTGTCATATGTATCTTATGCTATATTTACTGTGCAGCAGTAAGCTAGCTTTAGTGCAGGTTACAGTGAAGGTGATATCAACTCATTTACTATTTTTAAACAGTACTATAATACTTTTTTCTTATATAGTGCTTTTTCTTCGTAATGTATATTTAGAATCCACCCCATGAGAATTATCCATTATTAAGGGGTTTTTTGGAGGGTTTTTTTTTTTTTTTTTTTTGCTGCTCTGATAAACATCCTAGGATTGTGAAGACCTTTGTGAAAACTAGCCTGGGAATGTGCATGCTGAACACTACCTTGAGAACTCTCCAGGCCGATACTACCAGCTACAGAACTTTCCAAGGAAAACTGGAACAGTCCCAGGGTAGCTATGGAGGATAAAGACCACTTCAACCTGTAGCACCCCAAACACTGCTAGCTACTGCCCCGCACTTTCTGGTAGACACATCTCTAGCAGATAGAAGAAAACAATTAATCCAGTTACTAAAAAGTGAACTAAGGAGAGTTCACGTATCTTCCAAAACAGCACATGAGCATATCACCATGCTGGCGCATATGAATAGCAAGTGCCACAAATGTGTACAACTCCCTTAGTCTACATAGGAACAACACAAAAATAAGTTTTATAAACTTAGCTAAAATCTGATTTGTAAATTACACTGAGGTTTCTAAGATATTAAAATTGGTACTGTCCCTTTAAGCCCACTTACCAACTACAAAAATATCCAGAGGCAAACCAGAGCATTACTGTGACACCTAACGTTAGAATACAGATACTACATGCATGAAACAAGTATAATAGAATTCAAAAACAAATTTTCTCCTTACCTGCTTTGCTATTTCTCTTAAACAGGCCACTCCTCGTTCAAAGTTAGGAAATACTACAGAGCCATACTTCTGGTATTCAGGGATTGGTCGGATTTTTATTGTAACTTCTGTAACCACTCCAAGGGTCCCTTTAAAAAGGAAAATGATCATCATTTCAATGTCACAAAAATCTCTCTTGCTTTCTGACTTAACATATATGATTTTGAGTATTTTCATACTATCCCATAAGTGAGATACCTTAAGAAAATTAAGTCACATTTGTTAAATGTATTTTAAAGCCTGGAGTAGCATTTTTATTGGGTATCATTTCACTAGAAATTTATTTTTTCTTTCTACATAAACCTCCAATTAGAAGTTGACAGTTAAGGCCACATTTCTCAAACCGTGGATCAGATTTTTTTCAGAAAATGATCAAAGCTCAAGATGTCTAAAAACTAATAGTTTTAATGCAGTATTCTGCAAAAGCTCAGCTGGTTTAGTGCATTTACACCAAGCTTTGCAGCTGTTTTTGACAGGCTCTAAATAGAACTGTCAAGTAAAGAAAACAGGTTGCCATATCCAGCTGCGCAAGACAATGAGGTTTAAAAATGAATATTTTCCCCATTCTACGCAGTGATTTGTAGTGGGGGAGATCAGGGTGGGTTTTTTGTTTATTATTAAAAGATTTGGATTAGGAAAGATAGGTTAAGACAGTTTGAAAATCCTTTAACATTAGGACTCTAAACAATTTAGGACAGAAAAGATTTCTTCAGGTAACAAGTTAACTAGTTCAAATTACTGAAGTTAACCTGAAGATCATACAAGAGATACTGGAGGTCTGGTAGACTAGTAATGACATAACTTTTCAAGTCTTTAAACTGGTTATGGGGAAGCCATCACAGAGTTTGACTAACTGTTAATGGGGGGTTATTCAATGTTAGAATGCCATGATAAAATGGCAATATGTGGTGCTAAAACCAACTCAAACTAGTGTTGTAAGTATGGTTTTAGTGTCTTCAAACAAATTGAAAAAGTTTAAAAAACATGTAAGTGTATCTGCATCCAATGCACTTGAGTCAGAAACTTGTCAGCACATGTGCTTCAGCTATCTTTGTTCCTGGAGGCAAGGCCATAAAAGGGGTGTAACCACCGCCCCTCTCTCTCCATTTTTTTACACCACCTAATACCTCAAATAGTGGGGGAAGGTGGAATAGTCATGGAATGTATCTGCATACAATACATCACAAAGAACAAAAAAGTTACTGTACAGGTAAGTAACAGTTTTTCCCCTTTGAGTGATTGTGCACATATACATTCCACTGTGACTCACCAACAGTTTCCTTACAGGTGATGGGACTTTTGATTATTTGAAGAGACACTGCAGTCAGAAGCACTGCTATACTGACTTGCTGAAGTTGGCACTGTCCCAGGAAGCTTGAGTGAGTGCAGTGTGTCTGGAAAAGGTATGTACTGGCAACTGCATTGTTGGTTTGCAAATGTCAACTATTGGTATGTTACTGATGAAACGTAATAGGTCCTAGTGGGCTGTTATTCTCACAGGAGGAGAAAATTTAGCTAGATTATAGCAGAGCTTAATGCACTCAAATACAGTGAGATATATATTGGGTTTAATGGGTTGCTCTTTAATCCTTTCAGCAAAGGCCATAAAAATTCTAGGAAATGATCTGAAAGACTTTGTGAAGTCCAGGTAAACGGACAGAGCCCTCTCAACATCCAAAGTATGAAGCTCCTCTTCAGCTCTGCTAAAATGAGGTTTTGGAAAAATACACCAGAAGGTGAGTTGTCTGAGGTGGAAACAGATACATAAACTTCAAGTGTGGCCTAAGAGAAACCTTGTCTTTGTGAAACATTGAGAAAGGGGGGGGGTTGGCTTACAGTGCCTGGAGCTCCAGCACCCTTCTTGCATAACTAATTGCTAGCAGAAATGCAGTTTTCATTCTTCTCGTCAGATATGGACCTTGCCATGCCAATTTGCTGCAGCCTCATCAGCGAAGTGCAGAGCCCTCAGACAACCACCAAATCTGGTCAGAGGGCAGTCATTAGTGATGTGAGACATTGTCTTTGGCCACAGCTGCATGTGGGATCCTCTCATTGGCCCCAACGGTTGGAAGGCTGCCTGCACATTGACCCTGTTCTGGACTGGTCTGTTCAAAATCCCTTCAGAACAGCCCATAAATGGGGGAAATCAAAGCTAGGTACACACATGGTTGGGTCAATTATAAGCGACTGGTTTCTGATGTCAGCTGCAGATCATTCTTCACACCACATCAATACCTCAGAGAAATCTGGGTAGGGCAAGTGGGCCCACAACAGCATGCTTTTGGGTTGTTGAAGAGGTCTGTGTATAGTGATAGTGGTAGACTTGGGTTTGCCCTGATCTTTTCAACAATTCTGGCTGTAGCAACCAGAGGGCAGTGGGGAGGAGTGATGTGGCTTAACACAGGGAGCAACGTGTGTAATCGCCCCCGTTATGATGTGCATGGTTGAGTGCAGTTGTGTGTCAACCACCTTTAGATGAGACAGATGGAGTCAGACCAGAGCACAGTATTCTGCTGCAGAGTAAGAGAGGGCTAAACCAGATGATTGGCAATTTTGAGCATTTGCTCCCTATAAAGTGCTGGCCAGTTTGCCTAAAAGGTTGTTACACGTCTTCACCTTAGCCACAGTTTTCCTCAGGTAGATAAGATATGTGAGAAATCTATCAAGGGTTACTCCAAGGTAATCAGCAAACCACATTCAAAGTGCTTTCTAGAGCTGACTCCTGGGTTGCCTGAAAACTGGCAATGCCAAACAGTAAGTTGATGGTGCCAATGCAGACTGCAGTGAAGATACAGGAAGAACTGATCAACTTTTGGTGGCAGGTGATGCAGACAATGCCGATGTAGCTGAGGCGGCTACAATTAGAATCAGACAACGTAGAGTCCAGCAAAGGGAGACAAATTCTTTGCTGCATGAAAGGCTTGTGGCATTGATGGCACTAACAATGGAGGTAAGTGTACAGCCACTGGAGATGGAACCAGATCCAATAATGCTAGGGTTGAAGATCTCTCCAGTAAAGCAGAAGGCACGAGTCTCGACAACCCTGACGGATGTGGAGTCTGAGTGTTGGTGCTTATGACCAGACCTCACAGAATTAGATGACTTTTTAAGTGTCTTTTTGTGGGATGAGGAGCACGCTCTATCAATCTCAAACAGTTCTGAACACTGCAAGGAGGCCACATGACAGCAAGATTTCTCACCCAAAATTGTCTTTGGCGCCTTGGCAGCTGGACATGAACTTCTCATGGAGACTTTCAGTCATGGTCAGACTCTGAGGAGGGAGATGTTGCCATTTCGAGAAGATAAAATTTAAGACAAAACTTCTTATATTTCTTTGTCCTAGCGGGGAACAATCTACAGCTAGGACATATGTCCCTCACCTAAACAAATTAAGCAACTTTTATGCTTATCGGTGACAGGGATAACAGCCCTGCACATATCAAATTGTTTAAATCCAGGGGATTCTGCATGGCAAAAAACCTACTAAAACAGTTCTTAAACTAAACTAGAATTGCAGTAAAGTGAACTATACAAAGGAGAAAATCTCTTTTCTGAGCTGGCTAACTGAAGCTCAAAGGCAACGGGGAGATCCAACTCTTGCTACAGGTGGTAAGAACAAATAGAGGGAGGCTACAGCCACTCCCATTTTATGCCTTCTGCTCCACACACGAGGATAGCAGAGGCCCTGCCCTACCGAATGGTACTGATGTCAAAAGTCTCTGACTTGAGTACACTAGCCACACACACCTGTATAGTGTGAAATATATATGTGCACAGTTACTTGAAGGAGAAGTGGCTTTTAACCTGCAGTTTCAACAAATTTAGTAATTAATTAGATTGCAAACTCTTCAGGACAGCAACTATGTGTCTCTATATATTTGTGCAGTGCCTAGCACAGTAGGGATATAATTCTGATTGGGGCCTTTTGGAGCAACTGCATGACAAATAATGAACAAACTGGAAAATGTGGAGCATGCAGTGACAAGTCTATGGTGTAAGCAGACGGCAAGTTTAGCAAAATCCCACAAAAAGGCTAATAACTAGACTAAGTTTGAATGTTTTTGGAACTTCTCTCCACCTGATATGAGTAGCTTCCATTCATCCTGATTAAGAGTTATAACAGACAAAGGGGATGATAGTGCACTTCTTATGACTTAAAAAGTAGTCAGTATGAACTTACATGAAGATGGAAACAGAAGTGATAGACTTTGGGAACTTTTAGATCATGTATGGAATTTGAAGAAAATGTGTTTTGTTCTAAGAACTTAAACCCTTCAGTTCTCAGAAATCCAAGCAGCTACAAGGAGTTCTAAAGACTATTATTTGAAACAGTCACCTCCTTTGTATAACATCTGAAAAAGATTCTCTTTCACTGTAACTTATGGCAATTTTTTCCTGTGCAAAAATTTAAGAGCATTTGCAACAGGTGTTCCTCAGGAACTTTTAATTTAAAAAGCTTTTCAGAGTTTTTGGTTACCTACGGGACTAGTATGGACACCACCTCATGAAGGAAATCCTGCAGGAGTAATTAATATGTACCAACTTTACCTTATATTAGGCTGTTTAAACGATTACTTTTTGAAAAACAAAAACAAGGAGAATAAATAAAAGGATACCGAACAGGAAAAGAATGCACTACTGGACAATTTTATTCATCTGCCCATGCGAACACTTCATTTTAAGTTAAATTTTTTGAGTACAAATTTTTCTCGATGCACATGTGTAATATATTACTTACTTCCACTTATGCATGAAAATGGAAATTATTCAACACAGCAACCTGCCTGAACAAAGCCAACTAGAATGATTTAAATAATTATAAAGAGATACAAACCCAAAGGACACAACATATTAAGAACTTTTTGAAATGTATTGCATCAATTTGGCACCATGTTTCACGTAAATGGGTAAGCCAAAATTTAACTATGAACATTTGATTACTCCCAAGCAATTTTAAATATGAATAGAGTCAGTTACATCAAATTTCTTTGAAAAAAACAATACGTCCTGCATTAAGTAACATAGTAACAGCAGGTTAAAATAGAGATTTCATTACTGCATGACAAACACAAACAAGAAGATAAGCTCAGTATTGTAATGATTAACATTTTTTCAGATGTGTATCTGGCAATGATTTGTAAACCTATTAGAATTTCCTAAAAGCTTGAGTTCAAAAATAAATTGATTATAGTTAAGAGACACAAGGCTTGTTTTGAACATGCTTTTTTGTGTGTTTGTGCAACACAACAATAAGGCTGTGACAAGAGCCACAAAGTGGTACCAAAATAAAGGAAGGTTCTTGCACTGTAGTACTTACTACCCATTAAGTGAAAAACAATGTTTTGAATAAATAAATCCCAAAGGCTTTCAAACCATTACGGAAACTGATGTAATCTCACAAACTGCATCTTAATATTACTTTTGTTTATACCTTCAGATCCCATAATGAAATGATGGATGTCAGGTCCTGTTGACATGCGAGGTACTTGACAGCTTTTTTCTATTATTCCTCTCGGGGTTACCATTTTTATATGAACCACCTGTTTAACACATTATACAGTGATGACTATACATTCATTCAGTATTTAACACTCAAGTAATTAACATATATGGATTAATATATTCATATTAAAATTTCCATTTACCACAAAATACAACTTAAACTTGATGTAATTATACTATAAAATTTGGAAATCCTATAAATTACCCCCTAGAAATTTTGTGGCGTAACCTGCTAGCAACTAATAAATCTAATACAATTCAGTTAGCTAGTGAAAACACAGATTCTTCTCATTTTTTGCCAAATCAAACTTTTCTCTTTTGTCCCTTGTGTATGCCACAGTAAATCTACAATTAAACATTTTGTTGGGTTTCTCATGATATCCTAGCCTATATCTTCCTTTTGTTTATGTCTCATGATTGCATTGGTTAACTCTCACATATAGATACTTACTATATCACAGGAAAATAGGAGAGAGAATGAATTTTTAAATTTAGAATCCCAAAATCATTCTCTATCAGATATAGCAATTTTAACATAGTTAACTTTGGCTTACAGAGGAGAGTATCACCATAAAAAATTATTTCCAGTGGAAATGGAAAAAAAAATCCACATTTATTGCAAATGCATTTTTACATAGCAGCTTGACTACAAAGCAGAAGAACTCCACTACCTGTAAACATCTGAACACTTATTTTAAGTCTACCATGATAGCAGGAGATTGACAATCCAGATACAGTGCTAAAAATCCTCCTTAACCTCACTATATTTGTTTCTACTCTAATGTGTCCAGATTGCTTACTGTACAACTGTATTTTTTTATATAAAATTTTTATTTCTTGCTATATCAGAATTAAATAATGGAGATAATTTTTACTGTAAGAGTTTTCAAAGCCAATAAAATAGGAAATTTGAAAGCATCTTAAATTCAACAAACTGCATTGAAGCCTCAATGCAAATTTAAGACTCTTGAAATGTACGTGTGGCTCAACAATATAACCCGATGGCTTCTCCTGAGCTCTTCATAAGACCATGAAGACAGTTTCATAACATGCATATTTACATAGTAAAGTTCACTTTTATTTAAGCAGTTTGTATAACACAACAAAAACATTTAGATATTTAGATAGCTCAGAAACAGAAAATAGACTCAAAATGAAATTTATCTGAAGATTTCACTACATGCAAATAATACGTCATTATTAAATATTTGTTATGCAAAGTACCAAAAAAGTGATTAAGCCACATCAGCCAACTGGCCATTATTAAACATACCACATTCACCAATGTTTTAATGGACTACCAACCTAGCAGGTAGGTTGCAGGACCATCATCAAAAAAAATTAAGAGCTAATTGTTTACCATTTTTAAAGATAAGTACATAATTCAAATATCAAGTAAATATACATCTGGTGCTGAACTACATTTACATTTTAATGGATTAAAATGGATTTGAAAGTTATTCTTCCTCCAATGAAAGATGGTTTCACATGCCAAAGTTTAGCTTGATGCAAATTAAGGCCTAGAGATACCCAACCATTTGGCATAACCCTTCCCTGCACACGTAAGTTAAATAGAAGGACGCCTCAGTTACCAGGGCACAATCAGATGTCATATCTTGATAAAAATTCATCTTTGTTCGGATACCCTAGATGTTTCAGTCCTGTAAGGCACTACTAGACAAAAAATTTTGGCCCCTACAGACGATGTAAGCCATCAAAATATTTAACCTCATCTTGTACAAAACGTTTTTCCACCTCCACTCTCCCTGCCCCCATGCCTACCAAAATCCCAGTTAGTTACATATTGGTCCATTGGTATGAAAGATATTCTGTTCTAAAAGTGATTTTTTTAAAAAATAGGGCAAGGACTCTGGCCAGCTGAGATTGACAGGAACATATCCTTGTTTAAAAAAAAACAGAAAAAAAAAAAGACAACCCCCCTCTCCCCAAGAAAGCTGTTTTTCTTTTACAACACGTAACACAGCAGCAATGACAAAGAAATTCAATGAAGCTTCAAAACAGAAGGTGACAATACTTTTTATATAAAGAGTTTAGTCTGCCTAATTTTTCTCTCCCTCACACACACATACACCCGTATATATAGCAGAGAGAGAGAGGGAGATGCATAGTAGTTTTTAAATTACCCTTATATTAAGGCTGCTTCAAATTTGGAATAAGGCACTTCCCTGTAGTAAGCAATGAAGCTATAATATGATTCTGGTGTCCCTACTGTAAATGTTTACAAACATTTTATTTATGAGAAAATTTACAGTAATGATGACAGAATGATATTCTAGTTCCACTGTTTGCTAAAAGGGAGTGCTTTATTCCAAATGTTAAGCAGCCTTAATATAAAGGTAACTTAAAAGAACTGCTATACACACACCCCACTTTCTCTGTCCCAATTAGGACTAATTTACAGAAGCCAGAACCGAATGTTTCAAATTGGAGGGGAAATACTAGATAAAAGGAAATATTTATAAAAAATTACCAGATCTTCAATGTTTCCGTAGATGTTCTTTTTCATGCCTGATGCGCGTGTGGCCACCCATCCTCCAAGGGAGCTAAATTCCATAGAATCTGGTTCATGGCCTGTACAGTAACCGCTCTCACCAAGCTAAAGATAGAAAGCAATACTCCACCGGTGTAAGATAATATGTTGACTACTAAACAAAAACAGATTAATTTTTTAAAACATTTTAGACTAAAAACCTACTAACGATAGGAAGAAAAAAAATAAGTACCTTGAACCAATACTATTCAGGTACAGAGAGCCAACTCTTTTGAGATTTAAGTATAAATTTGATACAATGAAGTGGTTCTGTTTCTACTGTGCATATGCTAAGCAGTATATCATACTATGAGGCCAGTTTTCTCATCATCCCCCCCCCCCCCGCACATTTTAAAACAAAGACCGCTACTGTTTGCAAAGATGTGATTCAAATACATGTGTAGAAAGATAACTAAGTAACTTCCAACTTCACTTAAACATTTCCAATAAATAAAGCACTTAATCTTTTGTTCTTTCTATCCTAATGTGATGTGCAGTAGAGGTCTGCAGAAATTCTGAGCAAATTGCTTGTATTTAATTCTCTCACGAAGGAATGTGTTTTAATGCACAGCCATCTGGTTGGGCTTCCTGTATGCAACACCAATGACAAATCTGTAATGCAGATCATGCATTCCTGTACATTAAATAGTTACTTGTTTCTCATTTTTCTATATTAGCTTGGCTCTGCCATCTGTACAACACGTGAGTGTGATTGAATCCCCTTAAAAATGCAACACCAAAGCTGTCCCACTGAAATAATGTAAAAAGCCAAGCAATCTTGTGTTGAATGGTACAGACCCCACCAACTGCATTTACTATATTTGAGACCATCTATTTGTGTTGACCAATTTGATAATGATCCAGTTAAACGTTTGCCATTTTCAAGTATGCTATCTAGGCAACGGACAGCAGCTATATTTGTACACACATATATGTGTGCATGTGCACGCACACACGCTTGTGTGCACACACACTATTCTGTCTGAAAACACTTTAAAAACATTAAGGTTGCAAAGTTAACCACTCAAAAGTGGCACTCAATGCCAGAATTTATTTTGCCTGCACAACCTTAATTTGACCTCCCCCTTGTGTGTATGCTTTATTTTAGTCTTTAATTGCATGAACAAACTATTTTTTCCCCACAGGACTGCTGTCTCAGTGCACAGCTGTTTGGACAGTGCTCAGTGAATAAGCAGCTATTCAATGGATGATATAGGAACTGAGGCAGAGAAAGATTAGGGTCAACACTTAACACTAATTTTGGGTGCCCTATTTGAGATGCCAATGGCCTGATTTTTCAGAGAAATTAGCATTTTATAGCACATCATTTGTTCAGAGCACAGCTTTCAATGACTTTAGATGTGGTGCTGAGCACTCGGCACTGCAAGCCAGAACCTGTGTCAAGTTGGGAACTCCCAGAAGATGAGGAACACACTATTAGTGATCATTAGTGAAAATTTTGGTTTAAGTGACTTGAGTACCGTCACACAGGAACTCTGTGGTGGAAGCAGAAGGCAGTTTTCCAAGGTGGCATTCAACTACCTTAACCACAGGACCATCCTCTCTCTTCCTCATATCCCCAGCCTCATTTCACTGCATACTTTCCAACTACTCCAACTAATAAGGTGAGGGTGCTTCAGACAAATAGCTTCAATCAACTGTACAACTAAATAAGGCAGAAGTCTTGGGAAAAAATGTGATTATTCATTACGATGGCCTTTAATTACACATACGTGGAGTGGGTGGGGGAAGGGGCAATTTAAGGTCAAAAGGCAACTTTAATTCTGGTATTTCCTAATTTTTGTTTACTTGAGTTTGCAATCTCAACGTTTTTCATGTAGTTTCTTGCATGTAGTCCAAGTTGTTTTTCAAAACCATAGTGAAAAAACAAAATCTATGTTTGTTCAACAAAGTTGGAAACTTTAAATCCATGAGCTCTGCCACTTGAGCCAACAGAGCAAGTAATAGCAGTAGTAGGTTGTCACCCACTAGAGGAAGGTAAGGCATGTTTTGCACTGGGCTTCACAGCTATTTGTATATCCCTGTGGAATTTTTTTTTAATAAATATAATGGTTTTATTTTTCTGGAATTTCATGTTATTTTTCTGGAATTTCATTTGATCCAGCAAAGAGTGAGGGATGGGGGGGGGGGGGGGAGATGGTTCCTACACCCAGGGGAGAGTGGCGTGGCAGGCCCTGGGGGGTGAGGGGATTGCAAACCAAATCCACCTCACATGATGGGGGTATGGGCAGGTCAAACCTAAGCAGCGCTGCAACCTTGCTATCTGGTCCTATTATCTCCTGAGGACAGGGATAACAGGACCAGATAGCAGGGTTGCAGCACCACACAGGTTTGACCTGCCCACACCCGCATCATGATGATGGGAAGGTGGCCAGGCCAAACCTGAGCAGCGCTGCAACTTCATGTGCCAGGTCACAACATCCGGTACAGGGAGCCAGGCCCAGCACCAAGCCACAGGAGCCACTGCTGAGGGGTGAATTTTTTCAATTAATTTTGTTTTATATTCTTCTTTTCTTTTTATTGAGTGTTGTTTTGTATTTGCTATAAAACCCAGGGCTCTAGCTATTGGCAGAGAAGCACTGAGACTCCAGAATCTTGGGTTCTGTTCTAGGTTCTAAAGGGATCATAGGCTAATTGCTAAACCTTCTCTCTGACCCCCTTCAGCATGTCTTCCTCCCGATATCATCCTTCCCTCCTCCCAATAACACCTCTTCACGACTGGCTCCTCACCCCCCTCTTTATTTTGTTCAAGCTATTCCAATCCTCCTCCTCCTCACTGGGGGTACTTTAAGCAGGGGGTACTTTAAGCACACAGGAAAGTCTCCCTGCACTCTGCTCCAGTGCCACATGGCTCCTGGGTACCTGGAGGTACAACAGAAGGCACAGTCCTGCTGAGCCCATGCAGTCCTGGGATTGAGCGTGCTCAGATGAAATCTTCAGCAAAAGTGGCAAAACAAACAGGTCTCCACTGAGTATGTGCAAACTGTCATTCAGCAACTCGTAACTTGGTCAAATTTGACCAACTCTGATGCAAGGAAAAACCCCTCACCAAATTTCAAGTCCCTGCTCCAAAGCATGGAAGCTCCACAGCTTCTCAACAAAATGGTTAAGATTTTTTTTAAATGGGCACAACAATGCCTTTTTCCCTAACTTGTTCTGAGAAACAGATGAATCCTTTTTGCTGACATTTTCCAGAATAATTAAATTTCAGCCCAAACAGTTAAAAGTTTGGCAGAGTAATAAGCAACTGAGAACAGGGTCTTGTAATAGAAAGTGTTAGGTAACTTAATATTTTAAGAAATCTGCCTTGCTCATTAACAGATCTGCTACAAAGCAAAAGTCATTTTAATGGATTATATAGAAGTCATTTTAAAAAACCCTATAAAGTCACATCTTTCTATTCCAGCATTTGAGTTTCAATGTTTTCATAGTTTCAATACAGGTTTGACTTGGCACACAGGTTTTCAGCTCCATTCAGGTTTCTTCTGCCCTTATCTAGATAAGCATTGCCACATCTGTCAGCCTGTTCATTTTGGTTCTAAAGATTTTAGCTCTAAGCTAAAAATAATTAATTTAGGAATTAAGTTTGAAAAGTAGTTTCCTTTAAGAATGAAGCCATTCTAATATTCAAAATTGTTATTCTGAAATGGCAGCTATTTAAGCCACACAACATTATGAATGCAAGTTAGCTACTTTTTTTTTTTTTTTTTAAAGTATGACATCTTCCAACTCCTCATTAATTAAAATCACGACCATGAAAAATTGCATTATTAGACTCCAAAAAGGTATCTAACTTTCTCTTTTTATAGAGCCAAAAGGTAGCACTATTTCTAATACTTTTGCATAGAACTTTCAGGCAATTACGCATACAATCAAAAAGGGAAATTAAACTCAAAATTCTGATACTGTGGGTTTGGTGTACCCATTGCCACTCTTTGGGTGCACATCTGTGTATCAGACTCCTCTACCCTGATCATTTTTGAATATGCAGACCCTGTGGAAATTTTTCAAATGTGTTTAAGTTACTTAAGCATGTTAGAAAAATGTACCTCATGTCAAGCCATGGAAGACTCCAGACAAGGTTGAAAAAAAGGAGAGATGGTGCCGCACTACATTGTCCCTTCCACCCCCTCCAAGTCCAGCAGCCACGAAGTGTAGATGGAAAGTGTGGAGTGTGGATCTGTACCAAAACTCTATTTGAAGAGCTACAGTTCCCAGGTGAGTAACTTTGCTCCTTCAAATACAGATCTGCACTCTTGGGAGATTCCCATGTAGGTGTGGACTGAGCTGCAGGCAGAGCATTTCCATAAACTGGGACATTCTGAAGGCATGCCTTGGATCTAGCCAAGTATGCCATGTTTCTACCCAGGATTCTAAGCACTTGGACAAGCATTGGGAGGAAACAGCATGGCCCTCTGCCCACCATAACCATAAATAATCCAGGGGATTTATAGAATGTTTTGTCCTATGACAGCCCCTTTCAGCATCTAGCTTGTGTAACCTGACTTCCCTAGCTGCCAATGCATCTTTAAGGAAGACTATTATAGATAATCTGATTCAGACAAAAGTCAGTGACCGCACTAGGGATTAATTTGGTGTCAGGTTGTACAGAACTAACGTACACTTAAAGAGGACTGTATAAGAAAGGTCAGCAAAGAAAGGATGGAGCTTGCTGGCTCTCCTAACTGAAATTATTGTTTCAAGGAACAGTCTACAGACACAGGTGACAGAACAGTTTCCTAATGACCCAAGAGTCCCATCATTTGCCTATATCTCACCTGCTCTGCACCTCCAATCCCTCCATCTGTCCCCTTACCCCATTCCCTCTCAAGATCCTCTTTCACTCTTCTTCAGTCTCTGCTCTCGCTTCTTCCTTTCAAACTACAAGCAAGATCTAGTACATACATCCTGAGAAAGGCCCTTGATTCCATCTTCAAGTATTGTCCCACATATCTTCTTTCATTCACTTTAAAATAATCAAACAGGCCATTTACAACTTCCAAGTTTCCCCTCCTCTAACTCAGTTTTGGATACACTCTAATCAAGCTTCTGTTCTCTCCACTCTACTGAAAATTCTCTCCAAGGTCTTCACTGACTTCTACCTAGCTAAATCTTAAGGCTTTACCCCACATTTGATGTTTTTGCTGTTTTTGATAACTGAACACTCACTCCCTCCTAATTCTGTTGTTCTTTGGCACTATTTCTTTTACCTTCCTCTCACCACTTTCTCTTTCACCATCCATCTCCTTCTGCAGTTCCTCTTTAGGAGTCCCTCAAGGCTATCTCATCTGCTCACAAGGATTCAAGTTTCAGAATGATAGCTGTGTTAGTCTATCAGCAAAAACGAGTCCTTGTGGCACCTTAGAGACTAACAAATTTATTTGGGCATAAGCTTTCGTGGGCTAGAACCCACTTCATCAGATGCATGGAGTGGAAAATACAATAGCAGGTCTCTCTCTCTCTCACACACACACACACACACACACACACACACACACGAAAAGATGGGAGTTGCCTTACCAAATGGGGGGTCAGTGCTAATGAGAATACAATGAACAGTAGAATATCACGGGAGGGGGGAAAAAAAAATCACTTTTGTAGTCATTCATACTGTTAATAGAATTTTTTTCCTGGGATGGCTCACTGGCATCTAAAGCATAACAAGAAATTATCTTCACTTTCCCCCGTTCCTCTATTGCTGTTTACTCAACCCAGCCCTATAAACTGAGAGTCAAACTCCTCTCTCCCTTTCTCCCCACATATCTCGGCCATGACCACATATGCTGTTTTGCCTCCTCAAGAATCCAACCCTTCCTCTCTGGCTTGATAGCTAAGATGTTGATTGATTCTCTGGCCATCTCCTATATTGATTACTGCATCTGTTTTCCTCTCCATCCTCCTAAACCCTGATCAGTCGCCCTCCAATTCATCCAAACTACAGCCAACTGTATTTTCCACTGCATGCATCCGATGAAGTAAGCTGTAGCTCATGAAAGCTTATGCTCAAATAAATTTGTTCGTCTCTAAGGTGCCACAAGTACTCCTTTTCTTTTTGTGGATACAGACTAACATGGCTGCTACTCTGAAACCTAAAGTTATATAGTCTTCACCCACTGTTCTAACACTCACCACCCCATGCTAAACTTGATTTCACCCACTGGTTCCACCTTGCACACTGCATTACATTTGATCTTGTCTTTACTTTCCAGGCCTTCACTGCAGCCTACATTTTCAGAACTTTTCACCAACTCTCATATCTGCTCCAGTAGAGATACCAGCTTTAACGCTTTGTTCATTTCCACCTCCCATCATTTTTTCATGCTGCCCTTTTCATGTGGTTGCCATCCTACCATTTCCTAAAACTTCTGCCAAAGACTTACTTTCTGCAATGCTGAGAAGTAGTGAATAAAAACTCTGTTATTCCCTCCTCTGTGTTGCTCAGTGCTTCTTCCCCCACCCCACATCTGCCCTTCAGAGTGTAAGCTCTTGTGGGCATGGACTAGTTATATATCGGGTACAACGCTGAGCACATTGTGCTTAAATTAAAAATAATCACAACCAGAACACCTTGGTTTTAGCGGTCTCCCCCTTTAGTATTTTCTGTTATTAACTTAATCACTGATATTTTAATAAGCTTGTAATAAACATATTTTTATTAAACAACTTGATTGCAAGTTTAACACATTGCCTAATTCTGTATTCCTTCATACCCGTGAAGTCCCTAACATATATTTAATGTGTCCACATATATTTAATGTGCTAAAACCTTACCACGAATACAAATTTATATTCAGCACTGACCAGATTGTCAGCCAGAGCCTTATATTACTGTGAGGAAAATTTCCACTGAAAGGTCAATTCAAAATTCCATTTCCTAGTCAAGAAGCAGCTCTGAAGGAAAAACTGCAAGAATTTTAAGTTTAATGTACTATTTCAATTTGCAAGTTATGAAAGGCAGCTGCAGCAGGAGAGGGATTATGATGCCACACTCTAGAAGGAGGAAAAATTGTATGGCATTTAAAGGATGGAATAGTTGGTGAAATATCAGAAGTTACTAGCCTAGAAAAATGTCATTTAAATTAAGGGAATATGCTCTTGCATTTTAATTTTAACCTTTAAAAAAACCCAGAGATTTGAAAAGGTTAAAATATTACATCAAGTGATAAAAGAGGATATAAAATAAGAGGCATGAAAGGCCATCTCTCTCATCAGCAACAGTTCTGTTGGTAAAGTCTCTGACACACATCTCTTTGGTAAAAGCTATAGTACCCCTTACCCCTTAATAAAAAGATGCTCTTCAATTAAATTATTAAATTCCTTTATCAGAAGGATTATTGCTTCAGAATCTTTTCTTACAGGTGTACTGAAGAATGCATTTATGCCTTAAAAGGGTGGGTTTCTTAAGTCAGCAATTAGTCCATTCCACGGCATACCTGTAGTTCATTGCTCTCTTCCATGCTAGGGAGGTTCGCCAGCTAGCTTTGGACTCCCACTTGCTTTATCATTGGAAGTCAGTGTACCCCCAGAAGGTGTTAAGCAAACATCTACCACCAGCTGTACATAGTTGAACACAGACCTTGAAGGGTGCTGGGGCTTCTCAGAAAACATTGCTACAGTTACATCTTTATTAAGATTAAGACCAACTTTCTGTTCAGACTCTTAAATGCTCTAAAATCCACATGATTACTTGGATTGCCTTGAAATATGGTGTGCCTCGTGGGAGAATGGGGCTTGACGACTGAGCAAATTTTGGAGCCATTTGACCTCCAGGTTCCCAAGATACAGCCCCCCCCCCAAAAAAAACCACACACCGCCCTAGGTTTTTTTTTTTTTTTTTTTTTTAAGTTGATACATTTTGGCAACTTTTTCATGTATAGATAGAGATGAAGCCAGGACTGAGATTATTGCACCAGGGCAATATTGGAACATTATTTTTTGAAAAGAAAATAAATTACACCCGCAAATCCTCAGGGAGAGGGGTGGGTGATATGGGCCGGGGGGTGGGGGGCACATCCGGTGATGGGCAGGACACCAGGAAGGGGGACATGGGGGTGTGTGATAGGGGGTACAGGGAAGGACAGGGGCCTGTAAACCCCACATTCTCCCCTCTGGTGTGTGCCACAATATGGGAGCCTTCTGAGCCCTTCTCCCTGTGTGCACACACCAGAATCTCAGTGACCCCTGCCCATCTATTGGAGCCTGACCAGGTGTGGGCTAGGGTAGGGCTTGCCTTTCAGCGGGTCCGAGATTCTCTTCCTACCCTTCCCCTGTGATCTGGGAGCTGTGGATCCCTGCCCGTGGGGGTGCCTGAATCCCTCCCCATACCCGCCTCATGTGAACGGAGATCTGTGGGCCTTATCTAGGGAGATCAGAACCCCACTTCCTGTGTGTACCAGGATCCAGATGGCCCCAGCCCATCTATTAGAGTCTACTGATCTACTTGAGATATACTGAAGAAAAGCTGTATGTAAGAACTAGGTATTATCGCTACTTGTCCAAAGGAGCATCTGAACTGAGAGAAATGAGTTAACTTATAAAGCGAGGCCAAAACTCCACCCAGGAACAATATTACAATCTACCCCTGGAAAGAGTTCTCCACTTGCCCTATGACTACTTCAGAATCATTTCCAGACATTAGAATGATGAAAACTTCTCTCCATTACAAGAGAGTGCAAAGACAACTAATTCCCAGACCCAGGATTTCATTAATCTCACCTTAAATTTGAGAGCACATATCAGTAGCTTAAAGTTAAACATTCTTACAAGAACACTTAATTAGTAAGATCACCATTAAAAAGCCAAGAAGGGTAGAGTTTAGGTTAACTTTACAAGAAACTCAAATATCTGAAAATGTGTTTATCTTAACTATGTATTTCCAAACTACCTTAATTTTCTCCCTCAGAGTCACCAAATCTCCCATCTACCTGGCTGGATATCAGAAATGTGTAATGCAGATTTATATATTTAGTTTCATACTTATATGTATTTGATACTAAGTGTGATGCCTTGCAGCCACACTTTCGCTCAAATGGAAGCACATATTGCATGCTAAAAATTAACAGCTCACTTTTGGGATATTTCACATGGGATTTGCATCTAAGGTTAGCAAGGATTTTTCCAATTAAAATTTAACAAATATCCAGGGTTAGACACAGTCCATAACTTCGGATATAATTCTTACAGATTTGGTAAGCATAAATGATAAGCAAAAGTGGGCATGAAAATTTGTGTAAGGATTACAATACAATTCAATGACTTAGATCAGACACCTAAAAAAACTTTAATTAGGTAGGAATAATCAACCTGAAACAAGAAATATTGCAAATTTAATAAGAAATTGAGAATACCTGTCTTTCCAAATCTTGTCCAATAATGCCAGCCTCTATATGAGCAGTTAAGTTCTTCTCATCTATCCAGAGAATTTGATTCTGTTGGTAAAAAAAAAAAAAAAAAAAAAAAAAAAATATCGGATGTTAGACCACTACAGTTCTGGAATTTACTTATAAGTGACCTTGCGTCGCAAAGGATGTTTATACATTAGCAAACTTGTAAGTTGTACTTTCCCAACAGTGTAGCTCCACCTATGGTGGCAGCAGCAGAAGCTGAGTAGACAAGACTCAGGCATTTTTACCTTCATGTCATGCAGTCTTGTCTACAATACTGTTTTCATGGTTGCTACTGTAAATGAAGATGCATCAGTGGTAAATTATGGCTGAAAAGTTTGCTTGTGTAGGCACAGCAATGTGAAGCAGAAAAACCAGAGAGAATGAGATGTCACAAAATTCTGGAGGAAGACGAGTGTCCAGGAGTTTCATATCTGGCATACAAGGATTTAATTATCTTGAACGATCTAAATTTCAGTACCTAAGAATAAAAAAAATTCTGGTGCAGCCCAGGATTAAAAAGCTAATTCAATTTGGAAGCTCAAATTCCATTCCTTCATGCCCCTGCCCTCTTGTATTTTACATCAAGATGACAAAACTATAAGTGAGGTATTTATCAAGGTAAGTTCAAGCTGAGCTCAGTTTAACTTAAATTTAAATATTTAAATCACTGAGCACTATAGTTACTACTTCAACTGGTGGACCATGCTCTACATTCACTCCAGAATGCACAAATGAACGTGAGAAGGAGAAGAGCGAATGCCTCAGTACAATTCATCAAACTCTAAACTAGCTAGTCTGACAAAAGAAAGGATTGGGAAAAAATAACCAGAGATAAAAATCAGAAGTCTAAGCCAAGCCAGAAGAGTTGGTGGAGAAAAAACTGGATCAGCAAATTCAGTCAGACAGCCCCCGTTACAGAAGGAACGGTATCACAAGAGCTCCCCCCCCCCCCCCATTCACCTAACAGTAAGAAATGTAAGCCCATTGTCCAGGATGGCAGAGAAAAACGTATGAGGAGTAACATCATGAAGATGATTTGAAGACACAGAAAATGGTAATTTTTTTTTAATCATTTGCTTCAAGATGTCAAATATACCGGTCTCTAATATATTACAATAAATGTAGATGACTTAATAGTTCACTAATAAAAATGAAAATAAAAATCTAAGTAGTAATTGTACTAAGTGTGTGTCTGTTGATCACCTGAATGAAATTAGATTGTTTCTGTAACTGAATATTATAAGGATAGTAACATTGCATCTTTGCCATACGCACAGGGAATATCTACCAGACTCTGTACCACACAGTGTCAATGTGTCATGGCCCGAAGCTTTATATTTTTTTTTAATTTTTTTTTTTTAGTTTTATGTAAAAATTAGTTCTGATGACCAAAAAATCATAGATGTGGCCCAGAGGTTAAATCTATAGGCTTTCTTGGAGGTGTGGGGATCTCAGCACTGCTGAGCCCCAGGAATCCTCTGAAAACCAGTGCCTGTTTGAGCCAGCAAACCTTGGTAACAGAGGTAAAGGGGGCTGAACTGCCCCAGCCACCTCAAGCTCCTTCCATGAAACCCATACTTTCTATTGAAGTCAAACTCTAAGGAAAAGGGAAAGGTGATCAGACAGTGTAATATGCAGAGAACACTCTTGAAGAACCAATTGCTTACCATAGTAACTTTTCCCTCCCCAAGCTGGCTCTATGTATTCACACTTGTGGAAGTCTAGAGAGAATGACAGGCCTTAAGAAAGGTGGGCTGAGGAGTTCTCATTAAACAAGGACTGGGGAACTGCTCTCAAAAAAAGCATCAGATCCACCCAACTGTGTTGATTTGCAGCTTTCTATGGTAGAAACATTACTGAGGCAGGTCTTCAGCATTGCTTTCGCTTTAAGACCATGAGGTATTTTGGCACTACAAGAAATTGCCATTTTTAGACAGATACCCAAAGGCTACAAATATCTCGCTGACTTCTTGATTTCCTAAGTGCTTTGGTTTTATCCAGATAACTCAAAGCCTTTTTGACGTCTGCAATAAGGAACGTGGCACCCCAAGCCAGTAAGTTTTCTTCCAAAACCTGTGATTATGAACACAGGGTTCGATTCACATGGGTCTCTCACCACTTTGAGAAAGACATTAAGCATGACAGGATAAGGACACAGTACTGCACCAGAATGTAGTTGCCCTGTATGTGGCTTTGGAACCTTCGAAGGGCTTCATCACTCTGATCTGCAAGAGGTTGATGCTGATTCCTTTCTATGCAGTTCTATGTGACCTGCACGGTTCGCTATTTCAGATATGCTTCCCACCTCATCAGGCTGGCTGAGTACGTCGGTCTGGAAGAGATATAGGAAGACCCTTGTGGACATTCTCTGGGATCATCCACCATCCAAGGGAGTCCAGGACCTGGTTTGGGATCAGCATCTATCTTGCATACATTCCTGTTGTGGTTCCTCACCATGAGGAGAACCTTCTGGAGACGCTTGATATGGGATTTTGCCAGGGGGTCATTTCTATATATTAAACTAGGAAGCCCAGTGGCTGGAGATACTAAACTGTGGATAGCTGTGTATTCCTTAACAGATATAAGGTTCTGGATTTTCTCTCATCTGTCCAGTGATGGGTAAACTTTGGCCACATATGCCTATATCCATCCAGCTGAGCTATCTCTGTGGAAGGGATCAATGAGCTTTTCTTGGTGTTTATCACAAAGCAATGCAGTTGAAGCAGCTCCACTATCCATGTTGTGGCACTGTATGCTGCTTCTTTGGTGGGAGCTCTGTTCAAAATGTCATCCAGGAAAAGACTGAGGAGAGTGCTCAGAGATGCGAGTCTGGTCCTGACCAGACAAAAGGCCGAATGGCAGTATTTTATACAGGTAGTGGGCCATCCAATACGCAAATCTTCATGGACATTGGTGACATGGATGTATGAGAATATGTAGATCTGCTATGTCCACTGAGGCAAGGAATCACCTTGGATGGGGTGCTACTTGTTGAGGCTAGGATCTCCATCCTGAATCTGATCATTTTCATCCATTTGTTCAGTCATAAGACATTTAGGAGGGCTCTGACTCCTCCATCCCCGTGTATGTTTCTAGATGATGAATATGGAGTATAGCCCTAAAAACCTTTCTTCTGAGGATATCAATTCTGTTGCTCCTGTGTTTGCAAGTTGTGAGATCTTGTTTAGCACTAGCTTGCATTTGGTAGGGTTGCTTGAAATAGGTGATTGGATAAGGTGAGGTTCTTTACACATGCAGCTTAGTTAACTGATCTGAGGAGCTTAAGTTAATTGAATCATTCAGTGCCTCAGAAAACAGATCTTTATGCATGTTATATCATTGTTCCTCTATAGTGGTACTCTTTGAAACAAACAGTGTTTAAGTTCTCTTTAAATGGTGTTTATTGCAATGTGTCTGTCCTTACCAGGATAACAGGCACCTATTACATGTTCAGAGTAGGGCTGTCAAGCCATTAAAAAAATTAATCACGATTAATTGCACTGTTAAACAATAGAATACCATTTAAATATTTTTGGATGTTTTCTACATTTTCAAATATATGGATTACAATTACAACACAGAATACTAAGCATACAGTGCTCACTTTATATTTTTGATTACAAGTATTTGCACTGTAAAAAAAACAGTATTTTTCAATTCACCTCATGTCAGTACAGCAATCTCTTTATCATGAAAGATAATCTCACAAACGTAGAATTATGTACAAAAAATAACTGCATTCAAAAATAAAACAATGTAAAACTTTAGAGCCTACTAGTCCACTCAGTTCTACTTCTTGTTCAGACACTCATTCAGACAAACAAGTTTGTTTACATTTCCAGGAGATAATGCTGCCTGCTTGTTATTTACAAGGTCACCTGAAAGTGAGAACGGACGGTCGCATGGCACTGTTGTAGCTGGCATTACAAGGTATTTACATACCAGATGCATTAAAGATTCATATGTCCCTTCGTCTTCAACCAGCATTCCAGAGGACATGCGTCCATGCTGATGACTGGTTCTGCTCGATAACTATCCAAAGCAATGCAGACTGACGCATGTTCACTTTCATCATCTGAGTCACATGCCACCAGCAGAAGGTTGATTTTCTTTTTTGATGGTTCGGGTTCTGTAGTTTCCGCATCGGAGTGTTGCTCTTTTAAGACTTCTGAAAGCATGCTCCACACCTCATCCCCTCTCCGATTTTGGAAGGCACTTCAGATTCTTAAACCTTGGGTTGAGTGCTGTTGCTATCTTTAGAAATCTCACATTGGTACCTTCTCTGTGTTTTGTCAAATCTGCAGTGAAAGTGGTCTTAAAACGAACAACATGTGCTGGGTCATCATCCGAGACTGCTATAAAATGAAATACATGGCAGAATGCAGGTAAAACAGAGCAGGGAACATACTATTCGCCCCTAGGGAGTTCAGTCAAAATGTAATTAACGCATTTTTTTTTAACAAGTGTCATCAACATGGAATCATGTCCTCCAAAATGGTCGCCAAAGCATAAAGGGGCATATGAATGTTTAGCATATCTGGCATGTAAATACCTTGCAATGCCAGCTACAAAAGTGCCATGCAAACACCTGTTCTCACTTTCAGGTGACATTGTAAATAAGAAGCCGACAGCATTATCTCCTGTAAATGTAAATAAACTTGTTTGTCTTACCAATTGGCTGAATAAGAAGTAGGACTGAGTGGACTTGTAGGTTCTAAAGTTTTACATTGTTTTGTTTTTGAGTGCAGTTACGTAACAAAAAACTGTACATTTGTCAGTTGCACTTGCACAATAAAGGAGATTTCATTATGGTACATGTATGAGGTGAATTGAAAAATACTATTCATTTTGTTTATCGTTTTATAGTGCAAATATTTGTAATAAAAATAAAGTGAGCACTGTACACTTTGTATTCTGTGTTGTAATTTAAATCAATATATTTGAAAATGTAGAAAACCATCCAAACAGTTAAATTTCAATTGGTATTCTACTGTTTAACAGTGCAATTAATCGAGATTAATGTTTTTAACCGTGATTAATTTTTGAGTTAATCGCAAGTTAACTGCGATTAATTGACAGCCCTAGTTCAGAGGGATGTCCAGTTTGTAGTTCAGACAACAATATTTTTCACCTTACTCTCCTGTTTCACTAATGATATCTGAGGTCCATATCAGATTTTCTATATTTTAAACAGATATGTTAACTAATCAAGTCACAGTAAATTCATTTACAACCTGTAGTTCTCATTTACTGTCAATGCAACTGGATGACTGAGAAGAGCATCATAGCACAATTAATGACTTAAAGTTGCTTTTTTTCCTTGACCAGAGGTTCCCAAACTGTGGGCCACAGATCACTTCTGGTCCGTGTACATGAGCACTGCTGTCTCCGCTCCTCAATTCCACTCCATTCAGGATGCCTGTGAAAGCAAGGAGCAGCTGCCACTAGGAGCAGCTCTTTTATAAGAGAAATTCTCTGAGCCAGGTTGAAAGAGAAAGCTGCAAGTTTCCCTGCCACCCAAAGTGTCATAGAAAAGGAGTCAAAACCCAGTCTTTGCTCCCAGGCCAATGAAGTGCTCTGAGGAGTGATGGAGAATGGAGAAGCAAGCCAACACAGCTTTGCAAAATGTTACAGAACACAATACTAGATTAAAAATAGGATGTCTTTTCCGAAAGGTAGCATTTGATTATTGCACAGCCACAAAACTGTTTTTACAAGTGTACAATCCCTCCTACCAATGGAAAAGTAGTAAATACAGAAAACAAAGTTTCAATAGCACTAAGCATGTGACAAACTTGAAGTCTCCTTGTAATTCTGCAACGTAGCATATAATACATCCACTCACTGATTTAAAGGGACACTGTCAACTTGAAATCTAGTCAATTTAAAGAAAGTTTAGTTCAAAGTACTACCATGGACCATGCCTGAGTCCTCCCCTGCCAACCTGTGTTTTGTAAATGTTACTGTGCAAAAAACACTGCAGTGAAACTGACTCTACGCAAAGTGCACTCAAATGCAGGTAGTAAACAATGAATATCTCCCTCTAATATTTCACTTACAATAATCTTGGGTTTCAGAGTAGCAGCCGTGTTAGTCTGTATTCGCAAAAAGAACAGGAGTACTTGTGGCACCTTAGAGACTAACCAATTTATTTGAGCATAAGCTTTCGTGAGCTACAGCTCACTTCATCGGATGCATAAAAGTGGAAAATGCAGTGAGGATATTTTTATACACACAGACCATGAAAAAATGGGTGTTTATCACTTCAAAAGGTTTTCTCTCCCCCCACCCCACTCTCCTGCTGGTAATAGCTTATCTAAAGTGATCACTCTCCTTACAATGTGTATGATAATCAAGGTGGGCCATTTCCCAATAATATTGGGTGTTGTTACTGTAGCAAGCAAAAATTTCCAAAGTACAATTTGCAAACTGTTGTCCCTTTAAGACACCTGTAACTATGCTAAGAGTCTTAACACTATTTTTTTTGGCATTTGTCTATTTGTAACAAATTTATGTATACTGCTATTTTAAACAGTAACCTGCACATTCACATGTCATTAGCAAGAATACAAGGGGCATTCAATAAAAAAGAAAATGTACTGCTATTTTGTTAGGTTCCTTCACAACGGTCATCATGAAGTATACACTAACAACACCAGCAACAGAACAATACTGGACCTCTCTCTCTGAACAGGGTGTGCTTCCAGTGACCAGTAGTTTACGTCTATGATACAGCTTTTCAAAGTTGCATTCCACTTGCTTTTGGATATATAATAAAATATTGAAGCTATTTAAAAAAAATTGTGGGCAAACTTCTTTTCCCCCTTTTTCACTCTTGCAGCATCAGGTAACGACCAAATACTACAGCAATTTGTTAACTTTTAAAACATTCAGTACACTTAAATGTTGCATCCTCTGAGGTTTCCCCTAAAATTTGTATTACATACCATTTGTGACGTATCCAATGAAACAATAGTTCTTCTCTCATCTGCAGGACATTCAAGAGCACTAGAAACACTTGTTCCTCCTGCAAATGTTGGAGATATCAACTTAGATTGAAATAGTTTCCCTTGATCTTTGTTATCCACATTTAACTAAGACATACATTTTAGGTATAAGGTATGTGTCACTTACAAAGGTTGCGTAACACTAACTGTTTCTTTGAGAGTGCATTACATTTGCACATTCACATTTGCGGGATGTTCCCCTGGCGTTTCAGAATTTCTTGAAAGTTCACAAAAGGAGTACCTGTTCAATTGCACAAATTTCACTTTGTCATGCCAAACATTCAGAGCACAGGCTAAAGGAGGCCATCAATTTCCCCAACCATTTCATTCCCTTCTTTTAAACCCCAGAATAGAAGTTTAAAGAGGGAAAAGGTGGGTGTGGTGCAAATATAGAGAAGCACCACCCTCAAAGAACCACAGTTACTGGTAAGTAAGCTTTCTTCCTTCAAGTGGCCTCTACATATTCCCCCTCATGAGAGTCTTACTAGTAGTACAATGCCCCCGGAAAGTGGGCTGAGGAGTTTAGTTAAACAAGAATCGCAAAGCTGTCATCCTAAAGCAAGCATCAAATCTAGATGCCTAGTTGAGAGAGCAGAACTGCATGAGTGTGTGAATAAAACCAAAGGTCACACCCCTTTTGACCAAGATATCAATCTAAGGCACTTTTGTCATATACTGCGTAGCAGCCAGCTCGAGACCTCAGACTTCTCAAAGGCTAGAGAGAGCACATAAGAACCTAGAGATGAGTATATGAAATACCTGTTGCAGAATCCAACCAGAGGTGGGGTAAAAGACAGGTTCTACAAATGGATGTAGCAAAGGAAGTTGAATTTGAAATTAAACCCTTTTGGAAGAGGCAGATATCTCAGCTACCCTTTTAATGGTTCTCTGATCCTCACGAAGTTGAGGAAGGTCTCTAATAATATGGCTACATTATTCACAGATTAAGTGAGGATAAGTAAAACGAGTCTGCATAAAGTTACCCCAGGGAATTGAGAGCAAGCTCTTCATGTAATGTTCACTCTTGGTAGGTGAAGTTGCTTTGTTCCTTGAGCTGTCCAGGTAAACCTGGAAGACCAAGCCAGACAGCACACAGGCCAACCCAAATAGCACCAAAAAAAAAATTTTCAAATCAAGAGACTCTGGAATATCCTCTAGATCAGGGGTTCTCAAACTAGGGCCGCCACTTGTTCAGGAAAAGCCCCCGGTGGGCCGGGCCAGTTTGTTTACCTGCTGTGTCTGCAGGTTCGGCCTATCACGGCTCCTACTGGCCACGGTTCACCGCTCCAGGCCAATGGGGGCTGTGGGAAGCGGCATAGGCCGAGGGATGTGCTGGCCGCCCTTCCTGCAGCCCCCATTGGCCTGGAGCAGCGAACCGCGGCCAGTAGGAGCTGCGATCGGCCGAACCTGCGGACGCGGCAGGTAAACAAACCGGCCCGGCCTGTCAGGGGCTTTCCCTGAACAAGCGGTGGCCCTAGTTTGAGAACCACTGCTCTAGATCAGGGGTGGCTAACCTGTGGCTCCGGAGCCACATGCGGCTCTTCAGAAGTTAACACGCGGCTCCTTGTATAGACACTGGCTCCAGGGCTGGAGCTACAGGTGCCAACTTTCCAGCATGCCGGGGGGTGCTCACTGCTCAACCCCTGGCTCTGCCACAGGCCCTGCCCCCACTCCACCCCTTCCCGAGCCTGCTGTGCCCTCGCTCCCCCCCCACCCCCAGAGCCTCTTGCACGCCACGAAACAGCTGATCAGGAGGTGCGGGGAGGGAGGGGGAGGTGCTGATCCACAGGGCTGCCAGTGGGTGGGAGGCTCTGGGAGCTGGCGGGGGGGTGGGGGTGGGGGGGAGAGGAGGGAAGAGGTGCTGCTGACCCTTTGGAAATGTACACTGGTAAATTCTGGCTCCTTCTCAGGCTCAGGTTGGCCACTCCTGCTCTAGATCTATATATGGATCTCCACTAGATCATTCTGGCACAGAATGAGTCCTATGTTGAAAGACACAGGCTCACTGACAGTTGTCACCTACATGGTCACCAAAGAAGGGTGAAGTCTGATTGAATCCTCGAGTTCTGCAATAATTAAAGAGAGGCACCCTTGGAATTAAGAGAGGCAGAAAAGGGGCTTCCAATCTGCCTTTTGCACTCCCTGGATATGGGATAACTTTTCTCTTTTGTAATGGCACAGAATGCTCCAAGGCAGAGATTCTCTCCTAGCCCTATTTTCTTACCCTTATATGCTTAAGGGCAAAGAAGAGCACAACTGAGGTCTCCAAAAATGTCAAGCCCCCTGTTTCTCGGTTCTGTTTGGCATGAATAGAAGCAAGCTCAGCTAGAGGCTTCCACAGAGCTGAAAGACTTCAGAAATGGGGAGTCCGTACAAACACACTGACTCCCTTGAGGACAGAGGCACTTTTGAAGTCACCAGCACTGACAAACCTAGACACCAGACAGATGATGATGGAAGTGGTTTCCTCAATGCCAGAACTGCCCTCCGGATACTGACACTGCTCTGACTTGGAGCTTACAAAAGGTGTCAGTTCCAGGACTGGAAAGTCTTCTGTTTCCCCACACAGGACCTGAAAGGCCTCTCCATCTCTGTACTGAGGACAAATCTGAGGGAGTCAGGCCACAAGACCTTCCTTCATGAGAAATGTCAGGATCTGAATGTGCCTGTCCTTTTGAGCCTATTGTGTAAAAGGCCCAACGTGTAAAACGCTATACCAAGGAATGTTTTTCTCTGAGGCACATCAAATGCTTGGGCTCAGACGTCAGGAATCTGAACTGACTTGATGCTTCAGAAATGAGCCAAGAATATAACTGAGCAATGAACTATCTAAAGTTCACTGTCTAAAAAGCCTCAACAAGATTGATGAAATTACCAAGAGAAAAATATATGCCCACAGCTAACTGCCAAAAAAGGAGGAACTGCCTGCATGTCTTCTTGTAACTTCTGCTCCCAATGTTTGGTGCTGCATGCTCATTCAGGCCCAAATGGAAACTGCTCTTCTAGAAGGTACCCAAAGTGCAGCAGTGCTAGTGGAAATATGCAGATGCCACCTCAAAGAATAAATTGCTCCTCTTATATAGTGAAACATTCAAGTGCTGACAGATGTAAAAGGCCTCCACTAGATTTCAGTGAACCAAGCACAGCAAATAAGATTATAAATTCTATGGGATCTATTTGTCTTCAAAATTAAATTAATTATTAACCTTGTCAAAGTCTTGACATATGACTACTTCTTTAAACAGTACTTTATAAATATATACTCAACACCTCTAAACGCTCAAGATACACCTGTGTAGAGTTGGCAGATTTATTGGCATGACCTCATGCCACTAGCACTAGTCACTTGAATTGAACTTAAAGAAATATGTAACTTTATAGTTTAAATTTACCCTGCCAAACTTTTTAAAGGTACAATACTCACCACCAAATGGTATTATGCAAAGATTATGTTTGCAGGCTAGTTCCACAATTTTAACTACGTCATCATGGCAACCTAATTAAGAATAAATAGATTCCAGTTAGAACAGGCTTTTGAACAGTTAGCTTCAATTTAAGCACACTTACTAGTCGCCTGCTAATTCTTTAGGGCTTGATTGGTACTTTCAGGCATTCTAGTAGTGCAGTAGCCCATTTTCAAAGTGAGGGCAGAGACATCCAAGAAGAATAAATGGGCTCAAATAGACAAAATTGAAGTGAAAAATACCACAAATATACTGAGGCTGTGGAGTTATTCCAGGCTGAAAACAATGTCAGGTTTAAATTATACAGAAAGCACAAGACTCCTGGCCTACCCAGGGATCATCAACAGCTGGGGAACTTCCAGAGCAAAAGAGACGGACAGACAATTCAAATTATTCATTGTGTAAACTTTACAGGTATATTTTTCAATTTAGTTTTTAAATAGGTATCTAAACTACATCGAGCTGAAAACTAGATCCAATTTAACTGAGATGAAAAATAGCTGCAGTTTTGAAAGAGGGCAGTTCTTAGTGGATTTCTCTGAAGGAAAGGCTTTTTTTATGCCTCAGACTCCGGAAAAAAGTTTTCAATTATTATAAGCCCAACTACTTCTTTTCAGAAGCTACCCTTTGTACCATGCCTCTGCAACAGAAAAGACAGGAGGGTGAAATTAGGGGCCACGTGCGCATGTGCAAGAGAATAGAAGGAATGCCAGAAAAAGGATGAAACAAGGGTGGGTACCCACAGTGTGGAGGACAAGGAGGGATTTGAGCGAGCATATGGAGGGGAACGTAGGGAGGTGCAAAACGCAGGAGGAATTTGGAGAGCAGAAGACAGAGAAACAGGGGGTATGATCTCTGGCTGCTTTGCATTGCAAAGCAGCTGTAAACCTAGTTAACCGGTCAGTAAGCTCTGGCTGCTTTCATGCTGCTCCAGAACAATAAAGCAGCCACAGCATACTTGTGAATAGGACCATAAAAAGTTAAAATAAAAGATTTAAATTGATACTTGGCATCTTCAAATTAGAAATATTACATGGCAACATCCTCTTTTGGTTTCATGTATATGGTTCATGCATGAAACTTTTAATTAAAAAAAACACCTAGGAAATTCCCAGATAAACGGTGTTAAAATGGCATTAAGGTTGAGAGTACAGATCAGTAATTCAGGGATGTACTTAATGAATTAAGATGCACACACACACACTGTGCACGTGCATCTTCAAAACCTGCAAAAATGTTAGCAAAGACAAGCTAGCCAGGATTTGTTTTCCAGGAGTTATTTCTTTCCATCTTTAGATTCTAAGTTTTGCCAAAAATTAAAAAGATACAAGCTCTATTTTCTTTTCTATTTTCTTTAATTCTTCCTTTTAGCTTTTTCTGTTTGTCACTTTCATAAGCATGCTTAGGGCTCTTATTACCTCTATGACATTATAATGGGAACCTACTAATTCTCACTACAATTAGTTTCCAAGCCCTGTCCTCAATTTTCACATGCTCATCTTCTAGAAAATTTAGTGTATGGGCTGAAATTTTCCATGCTTGTTCCCCATGAAGATTAGTTTTATTTTTGAGCAAAAGCTCCTTCAGCTGTTTTTGAGTACAGTGAGTGAAAAGTACAGTTGTTACAAGCATTTTGACCATACTGTTTTAGACATAGTAAAATAAAAATGACTGAAGCTTGAACTTTTGCCTGGATATAGTCTTTAAGGACTAGCACCTTTGCTTGGTTTGCAAGGGAAACAATTGGCTTTGGTTAACCAGAAGTTCTGAGCATTTGAAAATGATGTGCTGAAGAGGTGTGTTAGATTTTTTCCATTAAGCCTGTATATGTGCACATGCATGCATAGCTAAATAGTAATACTTAGTGGTGTGTGACATAAAACATTCCTAGCTTTTAAAATGACTGAATTGGTTTCCTTCAAACTGGGCTGGAATTCTGGATCTGTGAGATCTGCAAAACTATCCAAGTTTGACCAAGCCAAGACTATAACAGGGTTCAAAAAAGAACTAGATAAATTCATGGAGGATAGGTCCATCAATGGCTAATAGCCAGGATAGGCAGGGATGGTATCCCTAGCCTCTGTTTGGGAATGGGTGACGGGGGATAGATCACTTGATGATTACCTGTTCATTCCCTCTGAACCATCTGGCACTGGTCAGTGTCAGAAGACAGGATACTGGACTAGATGGACCTTTGGTCTCATAGAATATCAGGGTTGGAAGGGACCTCAGGAGGTCATCTAGTCCAACCCCCTGCTCAAAGCAGGACCAATCCCCAATTAAATCATCCCAGCCAGGGCTTTGTCAAGCCTGACCTTAAAAACTTCTAAGGAAGGAGATTCTACCACCTCCCTAGGTAACGCATTCCAGTGCTTCACCACCCTCCTAGTGAAAAAGTTTTTCCTAAGATCCAACCTAAACCTCCCCCCCTGCAACTTGAGACCATTACTCCTTGTCCTGTCATCTTCTACCACTGAGAATAGTCTAGAACCATCCTCTTTGGAACCACCTCTCAGGTAGTTGAAAGCAGCTATCAAATCCCCCCTCATTCTTCTCTTCCGCAGACTAAACAATCCCAGTTCCCTCAGCCTCTCCTCATAAGTCATGTGTTCCAGACCCCTAATCATTTTTGTTGCCCTTCGCTGGACTCTCTCCAATTTATCCACATCCTTCTTGTAGTGTGGGGCCCAAAACTGGACACAGTACTCCAGATGAGGCCTCACCAATATCGAATAGAGGGGAACGATCACGTCCCTCGATCTGCTCGCTATGCCCCTACTTATACATCCCAAAATGCCATTGGCCTTCTTGGCAACAAGGGCACACTGCTGACTCATATCCAGCTTCTCGTCCACTGTAACCCCTAGGTCCTTTTCCGCAGAACTGCTGCCTAGCCATTCGGTCCCTAGTCTGTAGCTGTGCATTGGGTTCTTCCGTCCTAAGTGCAGGACCCTGCACTTATCCTTATTGAACCTCATCAGGTTTCTTTTGGCCCAATCCTCCAATTTGTCTAGGTCCCTCTGTATCCTATCTCTGCCCTCCAACGGTCTGACCCAGTATGGCCGTTCTTATGAATTACAGGAATGTTGTAATTATCCCCAAGCAAGTGCTGAAACCCCAGGAAATTCAGGAGTTACAGTATGCGTGATGTGGGCTGGTCATCAGTACAAAAAGGCACACAGCACCAAGACAATGTTTAATCCTTTATTAAAAATTGAGAAGTTGTATATAATCAGTTGGTTATAACTATGAGCATTAACCTTACAATGAAATACCATTACTTAGAACTATTAACTGAAATTAAAGTCCTTAGGATAAATCTAACACTGCATTGAATACCCCATAGTAACATATAGAGATGAGAACATCTAGATTGCAAAGTGAAAAAGTAAAAATGACTACTCTTAAAAGGCGAGACTGAAGCCATTTTTGATTCCTTGGTACTAACAGTTTCAGTTTATTTATTGCAAACAAATGACAAAGTGAGAGATATCCAACTAGTGTGACAGGACTGCTTCCCAAACTACTACCCTTCATCAGTTGTCACGGGAAGCTACAGCCTCCAGAGCAAAGAAAAAAAATAAATTTAAAAGTTTTTACCTGGCCATACAACTATATCAGGAATTCGTTTAAACATTCCTTCCCTTAGCACAAATATCTCGTGTAGGCAGTGACCTGAAGTACAAAAAAATATCAAGTTACAAGGATTTTTTTAAAATCATATATACTTCTAAAAGTGTAAAATTACACATTGGACTTGATCTTACCATGAGCTCTGAACACCCTATCTTCTGCTTCCCGTGAATATGAAATTGTAGTGGCTCTAAGATCCTGAAGAAATTCTTCATTTACAATTGATGGGGGTACATCACTAGTATTTAAGAAAGCCTACAATAAAAGAAAAAAAAAATCACTACTACTAGGGAGTCCCCTAAATCGTTCTGGTCTCTCATGACAACCCCAACTACCCAAATTAGAGTTAGCAGTTGATAAACTCAACAAAATATGGGTATTTGAATTTAACCCAATTAAAGTTGTCTTCATTATCATCCCTGGCCTCAATTCTAACTACACTACCTACGAATCCCTTTTGATTCCTCCACTCAGTTGCATTCCCTTCTGTAGACTGGACCCCTCACTGATCCCTCTAACCCTTATTTTTCAGATAAATTGTTCAGTATGTCATGGTCAAAGCCAATGTTCTGTTCAGTACAATAGTCCAGTACTTCACAAAAACCATGCCAAGTCCCTTCCCATTTTGTATTTCTGCAACTGACTGTTCCTTCCTAAGTGGAGTACTTTGCTTTCCTCTTTATTGAATTTCATCCTATTTACTTCAGACCATCTCTCCAGTTTTTCCAGATCATTTTGAATTTTAATCCTATCATTCAAAGCACCTGAAACCCCTCCCAGTTCGGTATCGTCCGCAAACTTTATTTGTGTACTCTCTATGGCACTAGTTAAATCACTGATGAAGATATTGAAGAAAACCAGAACCAGGACCAATCCCTGCGGGACCCCACTTGATATGCCTTTCTAGCTTGACCGTGAACCACTGATAAACTACTCTCTGGGAACGGTTTTCCAACCAGTTATGCACCCACCTAAACATAGTCTTATTCCCTAGCACTGTGAGAATAACGAAAGATCACAAAGCAGATAGCTGAAACAGGGCGAACTACAGGATTTAGCCCTTCACCAAAGACAAGACACAAAGAAAGATCTTTATAGATTAAGTGCAGTTCTACTCTGAAAAGAAACTAAAAATGGCAGTGGGGGTTCCATCTTCTGTTTTTCAATGATTGCTGAGCAATTTTGCTATGTTACAAGTAAAAAGTTACTTTCCAATAAACTGGGCTTTTCCCATTTTACACACGTTTTAATAATTCTCCAAGCAAAACTATAACTTCACTTACAGGTGTATCCTAAAGAGGATCAATTTGATTGAATACTCAAAATTTCAGTCTTTAAACTTTTCTGAGCTATGATTAGCTGAAATTTCTAATCCTGATACTCCACAATTGACTTCCATTAAAAAAAAAAAATTAAATGAGAAAGGAGGAAAACAGGAGGAAAAAAGATTTCCAATTGGAAAGATTTTTAGAAATATTAAAAAATTAAGGATTGTTTGAATTTAAAAAAAATAAGGGAAAACTGTCAGTTTAAGACCCACATATATGTTTTGCTTTAAGAACTTTCACAAAACTTAACAGTTTCCACATGATTATTCCAAATTAAGTTAGTTTGGGTGTTAGTTTTCCCTGCTAGGTCTGCAACCCAAATGCAGGTACATTCTTACACTTTTATTTTAAGCTCTTCAGGGAAGGGACCATCTTTTTGTTACCTATCTGTATGGTGCCTAGCATATTCGAGCCTTTATCTGGCTCCCCAGGCACTCCTACCATACAAATAATAAATAATTGTGCATGTGAACTAAAGAGAAACACTTAGTAGCTTCTTTGACTAGTCTATGCTCATTGTCCAAGTCACGTTCAAAAGTAAATAAAAAAGTGTAAATGGTGAAAGGTGAATTTGATTTTAAAAACGGATTTAAAATCATCAAAGTTGAATTTTTGTTAAGTGTTATAACACCAAATGATTTTAAACATTAATGTTCCATGAACTGAACGCAATTACTAGGTATGCTTTAGAACCCTAAAGATCTATTAAAGCTTTTGCTGCAACTTTCAAGAAAACATCAGTTTAATATCCTAGTTACCCTGGAAAGCCAAAATCTTCAATGCATAGAGACGCATGCAAATATTATACAATCTCAAACAGATTATATATATTGGCAATTTATCAAGTAGGTTCAATAGACAGTGTCGTTCTGCAGAAATTATTTAAAACTGTATGTAACAGTTTAACTATTATATTTTCTGTATTTTGCTTCTCATTGCAAATAGTAATTAAAATATTTACTCCGATATGAAAGTTCTCTCCTTTCTGGGTAGGCTCCTCCATTCAGCAGTCAGACAATATATCACCATGCAAAAAGTAACCCCAATATTCCCTGTACAAGTAGCTAATCTTTTGATTAAAGTAGTGTGACATTACAGCAGTTTGGACTTTCAGTAATTTTAAGTCACCCAGCTTTTGATATACAATATAGTCTATAAGGAGGCATGACATTTCAAAATAAATATATTGTATTAATACTAAGGCACTCAACCATATGCAAGGGCATACTGAGGGTAACAGCATGAGTCATGTCTAATAGATGAATGGTTATGTCATCATGAGTGTAATATGTTTGAAGGAACTGCCTTTTCAGCTATTTACTTACTCTAGAGGTAATTTTGTGCTCCAGACTTGCTCCTAAGGTTTTTTCCATCCATTCCTTCAAAACAGGTAACACCATACCACTCAACCTGTACCTGAAACAAAGTCTATATTACATGGGTTCTTCTTAATATGAAATATTATGTAAATCAGATAAATGTCTTAGTTATTTGTACTTATGCAGAACAAAGGAAAAATTTATTAGATTTAAATTCATATCCAGGTCTGCAAAATTATGCATATTTAGTGTTAAATATAAAACAATTATACAGAAATGTTAAGACTGTGCGTCTTAAAAACAGATTCAATTGTATGTAATGGAAATGTCAATATTTCCCCTACACACGTGTAATTTTTGAATCCTACTAGTTTTTGACCTTAATGATATTTTGTGCCAATGAGTTCCATGTGGTAACTATGTAAAGTGCAAAAATGTATTTCCTTTGACCAATTTAAAATTTATCTTTCATTTCTCTTGAATGTTCTCTTTTGTATTATGGGAAATAGCAAAAATAGGAGCACTCAATTACCTTCTGCATACCATTCATTCTTTTTCACTCCATCCACCTGCCCCCTCTCCCCCGCCCCCCATTGCTTGCTCTTCCCCACCCTCACTCATTTTCACTGGGCTGGGGCAGGGAGTTGGAGCGTGGGAGGGGGTGAGAGCTCCAGGTAGCACTTACCTCAGGCAGCTCCCAAAAACAGCCAGCATGTCCCTGTGCCCCCTAGGCAGAGATGCAGCCAGGTGACTCTGAGCACTGCCATGCCAGACGCGGGCGCCGCCCTTGCAACTCCCATTGGCCATGGTTCCCAGCCAATGGGAGCTGCAGAGCCAGCACTCGGGGCAGGGGCAGCGCACAGAGCCTCCTTGGCCGCCCTTGTGCCTAGAGGCTGCAGGGACATACCAGTCACTTCTGGGAGCCGGGCTGAGCCAGAGCAGGGAGCCTGCCTTAGACCCGCTGTGCCACTAACCAGACTTTTAATGGCCTGGTTAGTGGTGCTGACTGGAGTCACCACAGTCCCTTTTCAAGCAGGCATTCCAGTCAAAAAACGGACGCCTGACAACCCTAATTGGGTACTTATATTGCCCCGTCCCTCTCATTACAGCAGTATCTGGGCATCTCACAATCTAATGTATTTATCCTCACCACAACCCTGATCCAAGAAACGTTTTATGATCATCAATGGAAGTTCTATACATGAATAAAGTTTTCCTCAAAAAAAACAAACTGGCATTTAACTGATCAGTAAAATGACATGCTTGTTCTCGCATGAGATTCTTAGAACCGAAGAATACTCAAGAATGCTGCATACTGACCAAACCTTAGATAAATGAGTGTTATGATGGAGACTCAAGATCAAGTTAAATCGTGAGCAGGGTGACTACTTGGAATTATGGGGAAGACTAATTTTGCTTAAGTTGTCCTCTATCATTTTAAGCTTTTAATTAGGCACGCAATGAATTAACCCTCAGTGAAGGTTTATTTTACTATCCACACTAGTAAAGTACTATTTTATAACTCAGTAAAGTTGTTAAAAATGCAGACAGAACATTTTAAACTTATTCTAGAGGATGTGGAAAAAAAAGCAATCATCTTTCATATAGACTGTGTAGTGTTTTAAATCAAATACAGATTCTCAAAAATAAAATACTTAAAAACAAGAAACTTCATAACATTAGCTACACAGTGATGCCAGAAATTTCATTTACCTTTTTCCTGTGAATTCTGCTTGTCCCTTCTTATTAAATATAAATTTGGAGTCATTGTATCCCCATCCATTCCACTTCAGAATTTCTTGCCTAAAAGGGAAAAAAGATTTTAATACAAGTTAATAGATTGTTGACTTCCATTGTTTTGGCTTTTGCAACAATTTAAGATTAACTCTACTCTCTCCCTCCACTAGTTCAGAATTTGAAGAGTCAAATGCATATCATAAAGATATATTTCTAGTTGTGTAGAATTCTATTTAGCTTCACAAATGTTATACCTTCCATATAAAAGAAAATAGTACAACAAAGCTAGTATATGAAAGATAATTATGTGAACAAAAATCAACATCCAATCACACCTTCCTGGAAGGGGAAAAGGGAGCCAAAAGGAGGAGATGTAAGAGGGATGTTTGGAGAAGTAGCAGGCCTGGGGCCAGTGTTATGCTTGCTGTAAAATATTTATAGATTGTACCTGAACTTCTTATGGCAGGAGCAGGCACTAAGGAACCTCACAATCCCATGCCACCCACCCTAATTGAGGACTTCCTGTGGCACACACATTACTCAGACCAAGGTGAGCTAAGCACAGGAAAACTTACTGCATGCCACAAGCACAGAGAGAGTGGAGGAGTTGATCAGGAAGAAACTCATCGATTACTCTTCAGTTTCTGGGGATCCCTCATTCTGTATTACCGTATCTTGCTTATGGGGGACATCAGGAGACAGAACTGATGTTTTGGAAGGCTACAAAAGCCCAAGGGCCAGTTTTTATAATGCAGTTGTGATCCTACTCAGTAGTAGGAAAGTGGGAGCCTGCAATCCCACCCTCCTGCCCTCCCCCCTCAAATAGGAAACTCCCCAAGCTTGTACTTAGTGCTTGATGGGAGAATCAGAGAGCTCTGCATGCCACAGACAGAGCTGAGAACACAGCACATGAAAATTCTGCATACCACAAGCATGACTTCCTGAGTTGACCCTCAACCTGGTCCCTCTGCTACCCCAACCTTCTCAAACAAGAGAAGCTCACAAGCAAAATCTTTAAGGTGAAGTTAAGATTGTAGGCTTTCAGAACTGCCCTTTGCTTCTTCCAGAACCATGAGAATTTAATTTCTGGAACTGAAAATTGGAAAACCGGGAAATAGAGAGTTGACATTTCCCAGTCATCAAATCTACACTACCTAACTCTGCCCTTCCTTCCCCTCCCATATGTGGATGGCAATAGAAATTGGGAATATGACAATATTTTATCTTTCCCCTAACCAAATCTCTCATGTTCTCTATGCCAACCTAAACTCCAATTCAGCACTTCTATTAATACAGATCTTCAGATCCTCACTGGCCTCTATACAGCACCACTGATCTATTTACTACTGGTTGGCAGACACAGAGGGGCATATGGTACTGTAATCTCCCCAAAGGAATTCTTAGGGCAGAAATCAAAGGGGACAGAATTAAGATTATGTGGAAAGCTTCTCCTTAAAATTCTGTGCATTTCCTGATTTACCAAAGTTTAACTTTTGGAAATTAAACTCATTTTCTGAAAGGGTACGAACAGCACAAGGTCATGCTGATCACCAATCATTTTAACTTCAGGTTAAAGTTTTTTGGACACAAATATGTAAAGCAGATATTAAGCCTCTTTAAGAGGAAAAAGAGATCTCAGTGCAGCCTTAACTTGAGCTGCAACTACGATCTTCATAATACCCAGGTACTGTAGTACAAGTTATATACAGGTAGGGTGACCAGATATCCTGTTTTTAATGGGACAGTCCCATAATTAAGGCCTCCAACAGGTGTCCTGACTTTTTCTTAAAAATGGGCAAATTGTCCCATATTTTCTGCTTTCCCTCCCCACAATCAGTACCAGCAGGTCCTGCTGCTGGCTGGATCCCTGCTCGCCAACTGCCCACCCACCATTGGTGAGTGGGGGATCCAGTGGCAGACTATGAGGGTGGGGGTGCAAGACTGGTGGCAGGGCGAAGTTGCAGCGTGCGGGGCCAGCTGCTCCTCTTGCCAGTCCATCAGCGCAGCCCCCATTGAGTGCCGGCTCGGGGGGGGAGAGCAGGCTCCACAGCAGCCCCCCCGGGCAGGGGCTTAAGCACCCTCTTCATCCACCCCATCCTCCACAGCTCTGGGACCTTCTCCCAGGGAGTGCAGAGCTGCTCCGCCCCAGGCACCCTCTCCCGCTGAGCCACCTCACTGGCCAGGCTCTGTGGCCGCTGAAGCCCCTGCAGTCAGGTTCCCTGGGCCATGGTGCACAATGTGTCCTTAGAGCTTAACCCCTTCCTGCCCGCGCAGTAGCCGGGGACAGGAGGCAGACATGTTATGTCAGTGGCCAGCTGCCTTTCCACACGGTGTGGGCAGGAAGGGATGAGCTCTGCAAAGACATAGGCCAGGTCATCCCTTCCCCCATTTCTCCTCCCCCGCGGCTGGAAGCAGTTCCCATCCCTTCCCTCCCACACAGTGCCAAAAGGGTAATGCTGGCCATGTTCTGGTGTGACTCTTGTGTATTTTTTTAAAAAGCATTCTGCTCTTCAGTGCAGATGAAATTCTGAATACAAGAGATAACATGCTCTTGGATATGTATAAGAATATTGCCTGAAGAGAAAACATCTGGAAAGAAACCAAGTTACTATGGCAACACTGACAACAGGAACTAGAGTTCTGAAAAATAGCATGGTAAATAGGGTCTTAAGTAATTTTAAATATTTTACTTTCACTGACATGATATAAAATTCAAGTTTTTAAAAGTTATACTGCAGTCAGAGATGCCAAACTTACTCTGAGACTTTTAGGAATGTTTATGAAAAAAAATCCTGAGGAATTAAAGAGTGTGCTTGGACCTCCTGTCTCTTCCCCTAGAAACCAGAGTCTTTTCTTCCCTCCCTCTCTTGTCTATGGTGAAGAGGAGAGGGCTTGGGCTCTCCCCTGCCCATTATGCCCCTGAACCCCACCCCCAAACTGGGAGATGGAAAAGACTGGCCCTAGGAAAGCTGCCCTCCTAGGCCCAAGGTGGCATTTAATTACCTTGGCCAGTCCGAGGCCTGGACATCATTCCCAGGATGATCCTCCTCTTCTCCCACCTGTGTTGCATTCCCCCCCCACTTCCTCCATCACCACAGTCTCCTCCTCCACCGATTGCCCAGTGAAAGTCTAGTGGAGTCAAGCCATGGCAATTGTTAGTGGGGTTTGGAGTGCTGCTCCAAACTTGGGATTCAAGGCCCAAGTTACAGGCTGTGCGTTGTGCTCTAAATACAACATGCAGCCTGTGGCTTGGGCACTGATTCCAGCAGCGTTGCACAACCAACTCAAAATTGCTGTGGCTTACCTCCTATCAGGCCCTCACTGTGCAGTCTGGGCATGTCCCATAGAAGTGATGGAGAAGAACGCCCCCATGGCTGTGCCATTATTTGCTGTATTCGTCGGACCCGAGTGGTGGAGAGACAAACCGTATGTGTGTGTATGCACACACTTGCAACATTAGTAGATTTAAGCCTGAATTAGTAATTTTGTAATTATGTGTAAAAACCAGAATTATGGAAAATTAGGGAGGGTTGGCATCTCTGTTGGAAACTAGCATTTCTTTCAAAGTCAAAGACTGTATTTTTATATCTTGCTGAAAAAACAAACAAAAACCCCAAAAGAAATAGGTTCTCTCCTCTCCCCATGGAGCTACTTGCTATTGAATGATGGCAGCCATTCAGATTATAGCACAAAATGCAGTAGAGTCCCCTAGAAATGTTACAAGAGAAAATGGTGTCTCAAAACTGCAAGACATGCCCACAAGGTGGCAGTAGTCCACCATCACAGTAAAACAACTTCATAGCCCTTTATTAAGAAATGTGAGCTTTTTTTAGGAGGGTGCCATGTATATTAGAGTAAAACAGAAGTGACTTATGCTTCTGGCTCATTTGCTTGGTACAGTAAATTTCAAAAAAAAAAAAATCTTATAATAATCCACAAATAAAACGGACCTCAAAATGTATTCTTAAATAGCAGTTATCAAAGTACACTTTTACTGCTAGAGTAACAAGATTATTTCTAGGTGTAGTTACAGTGCATCAGTCTTAAAATCTCATACTCAGGTATTAGGGTAATGGGCAACAGTATAAAACCTTAAGAAACTGACTTCCACAGTTTCATGGAGAACAGATTTACCAGTTTTCATCGCAAGAACTATAGCTTTCTGAATTATGATTTTCAATTCTCTTAGGTTAAAGATTTAAAGGTACAGCTCATGAAACCAAATACAAAATATTCCTAAGCAAGAAAAATTAAGTTCTTATTTTCCCAAAGAAACAATACTACTCCACCCCACCAGCATGCACAACAACTTTCTTATAGTAATTGGCGTTACATGCTTCCAATATATAAATGGTTATACAGCACTTTACATTTTCCACACTGTACAAATTGATTAAACCTCAACACCTGAAGTACTAACTTTTTCCACCTGTAAAATGGGGTAAGTAACTTCCAAAAAGGACTACGCTCAGTGAAGAAGCTGAAACATGACTGGAATTCCTTCACTGTTTATTCCGCTATCACCAAGATGCATATCAAGAGGAGAAGAATGTCAGTGTTAAGTCAGCTAACTTTCTTCATTATAAATTTATCCACGGCTTAATCTAAGCAAGTGTATTACAACATCAATAAAGTTTTCAAAGTATCTTGTATCCTGAAGAGACACTGCACACAAGACTAAAGCAAAAACAGTTCTCTCCAAAGCATAAATGTGTAATGTATTGGTTATTAAACACACATTAACAAGTATACTTTCAAAGGGATTCTTTGCACATCAGCAAAATTTACTTAATTTCCCATATTTAAAGAATTTAAGACTGATTTTCTAACACCTAACTAGTCCTCAAAACGTTAGCATTTATACCCAAAAACTAACAAACCCCAGAATGAACACCGATTAAACGCATTTTTAAAATACAATTAAAGAGAGACCCATGAGATTTTTTTTTAAACCCACAAGTTTTCATTTTATTTTTCAATAATTTGGGGGTACTGCATTTTATCTGGCCCCAGAGGGGCGGGGAAGATTCTTCCCCCAGGGTAGTCGGGTTGCAGAGCAAGTGTGGCCTGCACCCACCCAGCAGTAGAGGGACAGGAACTATCACTCGGGACACTGACCTGCAACACAAGGTTTGCACTCTAAGCCCTGGTCTACACTGAGGTTAGGTCGAATTTAGCAGCGTTAGGTCGATTTTATAAGCAATGCGCCTACATAACCAACCCCATTCCGTCGACCTAAAGAGCTCTTAAAAATCGACTGCTGTACTCCTCCCCAACGAGGGGAGTAGCCCTAAAATCGACCTTCTGGGGTCGAATTTGGGGTAGTGCAGGCACAGCACTGTGCAATTCGAGGGTATTGGCCTCCGGGTGCTAATCCAGAGTGCTCCAATGTTACCGCTCTGGACAGCGCTTTCAACTCTGATACACTAGCCAGGTACAGAGGAAAAGCCCTGGGAACTTTTGAATTTCATTTCCTGTTTGGTCAGCGTGGTGAGCTCAGCAGCACAGATGACCATGCAGTCCCAGAATCGCAAACAAGCTCCAGCACGGAGCGAACGGGAGACACTGGATCTGACTGCTGTATGGGGAGAAGAATCTGTGCAGGCAGAACTATCAAAAAGAAGAAATGCTAATATATATGCCAAAAATCACACAGGGCTTGGTGGAGAGAGGCTACACCAGGGACACACAGCAGTGCCGCGTGAAAGTTAAGGAGCTCAGGCAAGCCTACTACAGACAAAGGAGGCAAACGGTCGCTCCGGGTCAGAGCCTCAGACATGCCGCTTCTATGATCAGAGGCATGCAATTTTGCGGGGGGGACCCTACCAGAACCCCACTGCTGTCCGCGGACACCTGCAAGGGGGGAGTCTCAGGCAACACGGAGGAGGATTTTGTGGATGAGGAGGAGGAGAATGCGCAGCAGGCAAGCAGAAAATTCATTCTCCCCGGAAGCCAAAACCTTATCACCCTGCAGCCAATACCCTCTCAAGGCGGGATCCCTGGCCCTGAAGCCAGAGAAGGCAGCTCTGGTGAGTAGACATTTGTAACTACACAACTGGGGTTAAAAGCAATTGTGTTTAATGTTTGATTTGCCCTGAAGCATTGGGATGCATTTGAGGCCAGTACAGCTACTGGAAAAGTCTGCTAACGTGTCTGGGGATGGAGCGGGAATCCTCCAGGGACATCTCCATGAAGCTCTCCTGGAGGTACTCTGAAAGCCTTTGCAGAAGGCTTCTGGGGAGGGCTGCCTTATTTCGTCCTCCACGGTATGACACTTTACCACGCCAAGCCAGTAGCAAGTAGTCGGGAATCATTGCAGCACAAAGCATGGCAGCGAATGGTCCTGGGTTTTGGTCGCATTCATGCAACATTCAGTCTTTATCTTTTTGTGTCAGTCTCAGGAGAGTGATATCATTCAGGGTCACCTGGTTGAAATAGGGGAATTTTTGTAAGGGACCTGTAAAAGGACCCCGTTCATGCTGGGCTGTTTGCGCTTGGCTAAAAGGGATCATCCCAGAGAATAGCCACACGGTGTGGGGAAGGGTGTGCTGGTGTCTCCTAGCCAGGTTCTGCACACACTGCAGGATAATGTGCGAGGTGTTTACAGCGCTCGCAACTGCAGCGCTGAGCTGAGCGGGCTCCATGCTTGCCATGCTATGGCGTCTGCACAGTAACCCGGGAAAAAAGGCGTGAAACAATTGTTTCCCATTGCTTTCACGGGGGGACGGAGGGAGGGGAGACAAACGACATGTACCCAAAACCACCCGCGACAATGTTTTTGCCCCATCAGGTATTGGGAACTTAACCCAGAATTCCAATGGGCAGCGAGGACTGTGGGATAGCTACCCACAGTGCACCACCCCATGAGTCGATGCTAGCCACGGTATTGAGGATGCACTCCGCCGACCTACTGTGCTTAGTGGGCACATACACAATCAACTGCATAAAATCACTTTCTAAAGATAGACTTCTATAAAATCGACCTAATTTCGTAGTGTAGACATACCTTAAGAGTGTATAAGCAACTGGAGAGTTAGGGGAGCTGGCACCGGTCTAGGTAGTTGTGCCACTGGGTCTCAGCTCTTAAAAAGGAGTGTTAGAAAGAGAAACTAAACCTAGAGAGTGTTTCTCTAGAGACCGAGAGCCAGAGACTGGACTTGGCTCAGACTCTGGAAGCGTAAGAGCACATGAGTCCAGCATGTGGGACTCAGATACAGCAGCCTGATGAATATCTAGAAGGAGGACATCAATCAGGGCTGTGGCAATATCCTTTCCAGAACAAAAACAAAGAGCCATATTACTAGTTACACTCCTTATATCATACAGTAATCAGACATGGATACAAAAGGTGACTTTGTTCACACAAAGTTACTGTTCTCTTTAAGGATGAGCTAGTATAGATTACGCATGTGCAAAGAGAAGCCAGTAAAGAAAAAGAAAAGAAAATCCATTTGTGAATAGCAAATACACATCACAAAAAACCTGATCATTCTAAACCCATGTTACAGACAAAAATCACCTAGCAAACCAGTTATTTCAGAACCCAAGGAACAACCCTTTAAAAAATCCTCCAACATGTCACTAGTGAAAATATTTGTCTTACTCAAAAAACATCAGCGCGATGGTCAGCGAATGGGGATGGAAGGAGCCAACTATGAAACTCCTGACTGGCTCCCCTTATTCTGCAGAGCTCAGCTCCACAGCAAAAACTCTGCAAACCCTCCAGTGGCAGAGCTTCTGCAGAACTTACAAGCAACACAAGGGAATAGCTGAGCTCCTGCAGTGCTTCTAAGCACCACTCTACCACAGCAGTTACTTGCCATTGTTTTCAATTCAGTTATGGGGAGTACATATCAATTTGTCAACAGTCACCTAACATGGACATTATGTGCACCACACACTCCAATGTCTACAACATTGTCAAGAAGACACAGTTTAATACAGTGATTGCAAGGACTAGGCAAAAATGCATCATTCTGGTAAGGTGAGTAAAGCACATGAGAAGAATTTTGATGAATCACAAAGTATTGAACAAATCTTGTGTTGCAAGATTTAAGCAGATTTTAGACACAAGCAGTAAATCAATAGAGAGACATAACCTGAATATTTCAGCCCCTAGACACCAGCAATATCAGAGCCTAGACCTCAGAACTTGACCTGGGCACTGGACTATAATGCATACTCAGACTCTCATAGCACTCACTTCCTGGTCAGTAGCATTGGGAAGACACCCCAGGACAAGAGTCCCCATTTGAAACATGCATCCGCTGCAGAGGCCTCTGAGGAAGCGAGCCAGCTTCTGGAAGAAGAGACTGAGGCTGGTGATGACTCAACAAGCATTTGGAATTTGAGGAAGAACAGCCTCCCTAGGAACCTTTAACAGGACTGATTTGTTAAAGCCTCATTTGCAGAGGAAAGGGTGGTGTCCTGAGGACAGAGAATGATATTTGCATGTGTATGGTTTCTCTCCCTCTTCCCTTCCTTCTGCAGGTCCTCTGCCTGCAGCAACCAGACTTTAAAGAAAAAAATTTACCTCCTAAGCCAGTTATGTCAAATACTGGACCCAACTGATGTATTTATGCTGCCTGTAGGCATATTCAGATTCTGCAGAATAAAATATTCATTGTAAAAAGTTACTAGCCCTTACATTTGCAAAGATACACTCCGTTAAGGGACATTGTGACATACTCTCTCAAAATGACATCCTGTACCCACATTCACTGCTGTTGTAGGATTATGATATGTTTTGTACAAAGTATGCCTTGTGAGGTACTATTTGAGAAGTCATGTTCTGTTGACCTTTACTATCGTGTTGAATTATATGTATTACTGTTGTATTTGAAGATAAGCTGTGAGTTACTGAAATATGTTGAGAGTCTGGGAGACACCCATTGCTAGCCTTTCAGTGACAAAGGAGCAACTAACACCTCCAAAACAGATTTACATCAGTAGTAGTCAGACATGTGTTGACGGCTCACTAAGGAGAATCCGATGAAGTGAGCTGTAGCTCACGAATGCTTATGCTCAAATAAATTGGTTAGTCTCTAAGGTGCCACAAGTACTCCTTTTCTTTTTGCATATACAGAACGAGAGCTGTCTAACCCCCGTGACAGAGCAAGGATCTTTCCAGCACCTGGAAGAGAGTATAAAATGGGGGGCAATGACATCAGCACTTAGCCTCTCTTCTCCTCCGTCTCAACACCTAGAAGAAAGATCACTTGGAAAACAAAGGGAAGCCTCCTTAAACTGGGAAGAAGGGATGGTCCTAACTAGATTTTCTAGTTAGTGTGACCTGAATTCTGCATGCAACGTCCAGCAGGATGAGAAAAACTGTTTGATTCAAATCTTGCTTAGCCTGCTAAAGTTTAGGATTTACAATGCGTGTTTACTTTTTATTTCTCATGTAACCAACTCTGACCTTTACACCTACCACTTAAAAATTAACTAAAATAAGTTATTTCTGTAATGTTTTATCTTTACCAGTGAGTTTGTCTAAAGTGCTTGGGGAATCTGCTCAGATTAAAAAGGTTGGGGCATGTCCACGATCCTTTCAAGGAGTAGCAAACTGACAAATGAGCTTACATTAATCAAAGTAAGACGGTACATTTCTGGGGTACAAGGCTTGGTTTAGGGGAGGGATTTGCTGGTGTCTCCATGTGCAGGCTCATGAGTGACTTAGAGAGCATTCATGCAAATTACCTGGGCATGTCCCTGCACGTTATTGGCTGAGTGATCACAGCACCTGGAGGGGGTTGCTGTTTGTCACTAGCACAGCACTGTAAGAAACAGGCCAGGCTGGAGAGTTAAGGGGGCCCAGCAGCCCCACAGTTCCAAGTTGTGCCCCGGGTATCTGTCACAGACACACATTTGGAAGGTAAATGGATGCAGTGTTGTCTTCCGCAGTCTGCAGACAGCCTAAAACAATGAGAATCTGAACTCCTCAACTCTCAGTAATCCCACAGTAGTGTTAAAATGTTGTAATTGGGCTTTTAAATTAAGTGTCAGTTTTACCTATTTCATTGCTAATCATTTTAGCAAAAGGCATGGGGTGGAGTGACACCCACAGGAGAAGGAAATGTTACTCTACTAGTCTGTTCTACAATATATTAAATTTAAGTCAATTAAGAAGAGTTATATATATGAAATTTTAAATCTGAATCACAATACTATGTTTCCCAAGATACAATACACGTTATCACAACAGCAATGTATTCTATGCAACAGAGTACTCAATCTACTGCAAAAAGAAACTGGACAGTAATTTCTATTACACTTTCTACTGCAGGGGATGGCAGTTTTGTTATTTTCCTTGAGGGTACTGCTATACTACTAAATTTACATAATGACTCCCAACACTAGGCAAACGGGTGCATTAGACACAATGTTTTAATTTGTGGAAAGTAGAGTCCAATTCTGTAAATATGTTTTGCAAACTTGAAAGAAAATTAAAAAATCTGAAGTGATCATTAAATTAGCGTCAGGAGTCAGGCAGCAGACCTGTTTGCTTTACTATCCATTGGTTTGGATTCAAGAAGTTCAGAACACAAATTTAAAGTTTCAGCTCTGCTGACAGAAGTATTCTGTGAAACAGTATCCAGGAACAGCTCTGCAGCAGGAAGCCCCCCAATCCCCTCATATTTCACAGTGCCTTGGCAGCATATGAAAGTCATATCACTAAACCATTAAACAGCATTACCTCCTATTACATGGAGAACGGGAAAGTAGTTGTACATATAGCAAGCGTTCTTGGTTTCTCATTGGGCACTTAGTTGTTCATCTAAGGGCATGTCTAAACTGCAATTAAAAACCCATAGCGGGCCCATGACAGCTGAGTCAGGCTCAGGGGCTCTTTAATTGCAGTGTAAACACTTGAGCTCAGGCTGGAACCCAAGCTCTGGGACCCTCCCCCCTCATGGGGTCATAGGGCTCAGGCTCCAGCCCGAACCTGAGCATCTACACTGCAATTAGACAGCCCCTGAGCCAGAGTCAGCTGACACAGGCCAGTGCAAGTGTTTAATTGCAGTATAGCTGTACCAGATGTACCCTAACAAGTTTCAAATTAAGTGAACTAAGCTCTTTAAAAAGAGTTACTTATTTAGATTGAGGTATTCAAAAATTATGAAAGACGTTTCCACAAATAATCATGAACAAACACATTTTGCGGAAACATTAAGCAATAGCTGGCCTCCGTGGTTTAGTTACTCTGGCGTACCATTGCTTGAGACCTGGGTTCTAAGCCTTAAAATGATCTTATGATCATATGCTGAGAAGGGAGCCTCTTGGCCCTACAAAGCAACCTCTGAAGCAGTTAAATGAACCCCAAATGGAGTCCCAACCAGCACTCCTAGGCCCAAAAGTTGCTATATGGGTAGGGTTGGGAGTAGGGTGACCAGACAGAAAGTGTGAAAAATCAGGACCGGGGGGGTGAGGGGGAAATAGGAGCCTATATAAGAAAAAGCCCCAAATATCGGGACTCTCCCTATAAAAATCGGGACATCTGGTCACCCTAGTTGGGAGATACTTCCACTAAGAGTAGGAAGGAGTTTGCGGCTTTGGGGTGCAAGGAAGAAAGGGTATGAAAGTTGTGCTAGATGTGGAATCTTATTTTATGGGGGAAATGTATGGAAAATAGGACGACTATTTCCTCCACTACAACTTCTCTTTCCTGGCAGAGACTTTAGCACTCTGTGATGAATTTTCAGAGTAACAGCCGTGTTAGTCTGTATTTGTAAAAAGAAAAAAGAAAAGGAGTACTTGTGGCACCTTAGAGACTAACCAGTTTATTTGAGCATGAGCTTTCGTGAGCTACAGCTCACTTCATCGGATGCATAGCATCCGATGAAGTGAGCTGTAGCTCACGAAAGCTCATGCTCAAATAAACTGGTTAGTCTCTAAGGTGCCACAAGTACTCCTTTTCTTTTTTCTTTTTGTGATGAATTTATGATTCAGGTGCTTCAAAGCAGCAACTTCCAGTTTTTCAATTGTACTGTTCGCAACATATTCCCAAAGCATGCATCACCAAGATTTGGAGCACCTCATCTACTGGCCGTGTAAGCCAAATGATATCAAGATATTCTGAGAGGCAAAAATGGGCATCTCTGTCTCCATCTCAAGAAATAATCAAGAGGCAGAGGCATATTATATTGTGTTTTTTCCATCAGACTCATTCATTTTCTGAAAGTTCCCTGTGAGAAGGGAAAAACAGAATCTCTGTGTTAAGAAAAAAATGTTTAATATGCAATAGAAACATATCTGCACATTTAAAACCCATAGTCGTCTCCTTTTAGAACAGTCTTTCCATTTAAGAACATCTAGTTATTCTAGATCAACAATTTAGCTGAATACTTCTGATATGATCAGCAGTGAAATTCTACACTAACATTTAAAGTTGTCCTAATGGGTTTTTTGGAGTAATAATGAAATGAATGGGCAGCTCACATTTCTCACTGCACTAGTGTGGTGCCCATCTACATCAGTAAAATCAGCACAGGTTACCGCAATGGCTGCGCATAAACTAGCACTGAAAACAGTTAAGTGCTAGTGTGGCCAGATTAAACCATTTTAAACATCCTCCTATGAAGGCTTGCTCTGAGAAAATGGCAGTGTTAAATGATTTAGTCCTGCCCACATTACCACTTGTTTAATATCATTTTAATAGCTTAGTGTGGAAAATAAAGTGTTTTTAATCTAAAATTTCACAAGTAGGGAGTTAAGGATAACATTCAACCATAACAAACATTTTATCAACTTTTTATAAACTTAAAACTGAGTAACTGTTACCAAGTTGCATGGCTCCTATTGGCAAATACTTGTGTATAGGCACCCATACAGGAACATGTTCTCACGTTTTGGAGATATACCTGAACCTTGCTTTCTCCTCACAACGAATGTATTTAGTATAGTTCATAGCTCTATAGTATTGAGAAAAAAAATGCTAACAATCTAAGGGTTCAAGTCGTTAATAAAAAAGTTCTCTTCTAGTTTACACCTAACTTCCCCTGGCAGCAAATGTCTTCCTTTGCCCCATGCAAAACACCAATAACCCAGTTCTGGCCCACCACCAATCTTGCAGGACTTTGCCACATCCCTACAATGGCTTGGAGACCTCAATTTCAGCAAACTCCCAGTAACAGTCACCGTACTTCACACTTCTGCAATTCTTCCCCCCTCCCACACCCCCACTTACCACCCTCCAAATAATAGGCAATACTGAAACGTAAATAGTGATCCCGGGGGACTCAGCCTACCCCTGCTTATTAAGCAGTACACTGACCACCTCAACAGCACTAAGGAAAGTTTCATTTATTGGCTCTGAAAGTGCATGACGACTGTTGAATGTGCTTTTGGCAGACTGGGATGTTTACTCACTAGATTGAATCGGTGAGACAAATATCCCAGTGGTTATAGCTGCCTGATGTGTCCTACATAATATCTGTGAGGCAGAGGGGGAGCGGCTGTCTGCTGATTTTGACCAGCCAGACACAAGAGGTATTACAAGAGCCCAACATTGATCTGTGGGGTTGAGGGACGCTTTGAAAAACCACTTTAACAATCATCCACAGTTGAACTGAGCACTGCATGTTGAATGTTTTAATATAGGACTGGGTGTTTTCCTGAACTTATAAATTATGTTGCACTTGCATTAACAAGTATTGTTTGCTTTGACTAGCACTATGCATTCTCCAGTAGTTGTTGTGAACTAATAAAGAGGATGATTTGTTCCTCCAGAAATAGAACTTTATTGTGGGGGTGGGGAAAACAGTGCAGAAAAATCAATTTCATACAAATTTTTAACATAACTTAACAGGGGTAAAGCTTTAAAATTAGAAAGGAAACAAATATTTATGCCCATTTGAGAACACAAATGTAGTTCATTGTGGCTACACATACGCCAGCCATGGTTCTCACAGCTCAGTGTGTGAAAAGCTGTGTTTTTTCTTGCTATCCCCTGGCACAGATTGGTAGAGGTAATGAAGCATCCTGTGATGCTACACATGGTATGTTGGGGGTGTAGGAAGAAGCAACCATGTAATTCTCCAAGAACTGCGAAGGTTGAAGAGTCTGGGATTTTTGGACCTGTAGGTCAACCAGAGTCTGCAGCATTTGGGTTTGCTGCTTGAGGAGACCCATTATATCCTGGTGTATTTCCTTCTCTTGTCCTGCTGAGATTCTTGGGCCTTTTTTCTGTCCTCTGTCTTTCTCCATGCTGTCATATAGGCCCTTCAAGCCCTTTGTTCATGGTCCAATGCAGCACTCACTTGTAGGATCTCACAGAAGTAGTCCCCCCTAGTCCTCGTCTTCCTCATCAGGGTCAGGCATTCTGAGGGCATGGAGACTACATCCTCAAGGCTGGAATGCCAGAAGCTGCTGTTAAAAACAGACAGATGTATCATTGGACTTACAGTCACAGGGGAAAGGGAAAATTTTCAAAATTCCCTCCCCTTATTCCCATAGACACTTAAAGGCTTATTGACATTTCAGCTTCATAGCACTTCAGGCTGGAGAGTGGTGTTGTGCTGTCATGGTGAGTACAGCCCACCATGAGCAAGCAGGGAAACAATTTTCTGTTGCACAAGGCTTTAAAATTTCAATCCTTATTTGCTGCTACTGGCATCCTGAAGCTGTCCCCCATATGTTGATAGCCTGTTTATTGCATGGTCCCAACCAAACTCATTGGAAAGTGGCATGGGAAAGTGTCCCACTGTGGAGGAAGTAATAAGGCAGCCATCCCTAAAAGCCTTTGGGAGAGGATTGCGGAATATCTCAAAGAAAGTTTCATCAAGATCTCAGGAGGAGAATAGGGCCATACCTATGCACATGAAGCACTTAGCATCCCCTCCATCCCCCAACACTTCTAACTCAACAGCGAACCAAAAGCAGATGCCAACTCTGCCTCTGTTTGTTGTACCTCTACCTCTCCCCATATGATTAAAAAAATGAAGATACTTGTATCTTGTTAACTTGGGATGGGCTGGGTTCCATCTTTAAATTTAAAAACTGTAAGCAAAAAATGCATGCACACACTTACCCAAGGTCCCTTCCCTTTCATCAGGCTCATCTGCGTTTGCCTGGCAGGATGGGCTAGACTGTGGAAGAGTCTCAAACAGGTCCTGGCTTGCTGAGTCCCTTGATGCCTCTTCCCTTCCCCCCTCCTCGCTGTTCATGGCAGGGGTCTCAGTCTCATGCTCCTCCAAGGTATCGAAAGTGGTCTGCAGGGTCCTGGTGCAGTCTCTGCCAAGTATGGCATTCAGTTCCTTGCAGAAGCAGCAGGAATCAGATTCAGTACCAGATCTATTGTTGCACCCCCGGCCTTGTGGTATCCCTGGTGAAGTTCCTTCGCTTTCATGCGGCACTATTGCTGATATCTATAATACCACTTTGCCTGCATCCCCCTTGCAATCTGCTCTTAGATGTCCATGCTTCTATGACTTGTTCATAGCTGTGCTTGCAGCCTCTTCTCCCCATAGGCTCAGGAGATCAAATGCAGCTCTGCCTGAAGCAGGCAGGAAGTATGTAATCGAGCCTGGGCAGTTGTACACAACAAGGGTGAACTAGTGGGTGTGCTTGCCAAGTGGGCAATCAGGAAAAGGCATTTCAAAAACATGTGGGAGGGTTTTAAAGGCAAGGGTGGCTTCTGGTCTCTGTGACCCCTGGGCCATGGAGTTTAAAATTGTGACCAGAGCAGGCACTGTCACCAGGAATAGGGTACTGTGCAATAGCTGCTGGAGGACTGTTATGGTCAACACTGGCCGTCCAGTGTCTCCACTCATACTGAGTCTGCAGACATGTCACTGCACCAGTTAACCTTCAAAATGTGAATCCAGTTTAAGTTGGCAACTACAAGGGATAATGAATAGTTTTTAATTAAATGTTAGATTCTGAAATACAAGATGGGAAGTTCTGGCTTGCTGAATACTGGCCTATCACAAGCTGGCCCAATTCAATCCCTGCCCTTTTCTGCCTGAAAATTCCAGCATTTCTCTTAACTAAAGGCAACTGACTATATCCTGGGGGCAAGGAGGGAAGAAAAAAAAATCAGTCTACAGAATTCATAAGTTCTACACTTTCAGACTGCAAACTCCATTTTGGATGTGGACTTTTTTTTATCTTCTCTGTTGTCCAGTTGCTCCATGTTGGACTGAAATTTTAAAATCTGGTGGCAAAGGGCCAACAATAGGAGGGTCATTGACTTAAGTGCTCTCCCACTGAGGGCTGGTCTACACTATGGGGCATGGAGGGGGTGGATATTCATCTAAGTTACACAACTTCAGCTACATGAATAACATAGCTGAAGTCAACACACTTAGATCTACCTACTGCAGTGTCTTAACTGCAGGGTGTTGATGGGACACATTCTCCCATAGATTCCCCTTACGCTTCTCGTTGAGGTGAAATATTGGAGTCAATGCTAGAGCGATCAGCAGTCGATTTATCGTGTCTATACTAGACACGATAATCGACCCCGCTGGATTGATCGCTGCCCATCGATCTGGCCAGTAGTGTAGACAAGCCCTGAGTCAGCTCTAAACAAAAGACTGTCTCCTACTCAGGAGAACTGGCTTATCAGGGCAGAGGTTGCCTAGCAATGAAGTCATGTAGTAGGGGTCTGGGATCACTTGAAAAAATTGATCTAGGAGTCACCAGGCAGAGAAACTGGAAGGTTTTAAGATGACTCTTGGGGGAGACAGAGGATATATCTGTACTGCATTTTAAAAACACGTGGTAGCGAGTCTGAGCCTGGCTGCTATGGGTTTTAAAATCCAGTGTAGACATACCTAGAAACACACAGAGGGGAGAGGAGACCAGAGTGGACTGATTTAAATCAAGGCAATTTAAAACAGATTTTAATAATTTAAATGAGCAAGCAGAAAACCTTGATTTAAAATCAACTTTCATCTTATTTTGCATTTGTACTTTACTTATTTTCCTAAAGAAAAGTTCATTCTCATTGGTTGGTTACCATTAAAATGTGTTGATTTTCAATTAAATATAGCTTTTACAATGTATTTGGTGCTTCTTTCTTCCAACCAAGAGGATACAGTGTATCTATACATGTTTATTTAAGCAATTATATAGGTTAACGTACATCTAAATCAGATTTTTAATTTTTACATTTTAAATACATTCCACCCTGCTACTAACATTACTACATTGTATAGGCTATGAAGTTAGGTACGCTGGATCTCCAAAGGTAAATGTGCACTTCATTTCTTTCACTACATACACAAGGATCAGAGAGAAAGGCACGCGCGCGCGCATACACACACACAGAAAGTTGTAGATTATAGTTTTATAACAAGTATTATTGCACCCACCATGAGGTAACTACTTTGTACCTCTTTATGATGGAGAAAGATGAAGAAAAAATTGGACTGGACAACTATGGTTGTTCAGGGAACAGTGACCATGACGTGATTACACTGAATATGGGGAAAGAGAAGACAGTTCTAACAGTAATATGTACACTTGGTGCTTCAAAAGAAGCATTTTCCCAAAGTTAAAGAAAATTATGAGCTAAACTGATTGAGGGGAAAAAACATACAGGAAAAAAATTGGGAGAGTTAATAAAAAGAAGAATTTATTTGGTGGCCTACAAGCCACGTGTCCACAATCAAGAATTAAGACAACTTTGGCTAAAAGTAAAGGCAGCAATTAAAAATAAAAAAGCAACATATGGAAAATAGGGGAAATAGATAGTTAACAAATTAGAAGTTATGAAGTGTAGAAAATTCATAAGGGAATCTAAAGATATGGAAAAATCCATGACTAGCAGGGCTAAGGACAATCAGATGTAGTTTTAATGTCTATTAGGAACAAAAGGAACCCTAGCAAGAATATAAACACATTGGTAAATTAATATGGTAATAGCATTAATGATGCAGGAAAGCAAGAGTGTTAAATATTTCTGTTCTGTATCTGGAAAGAAGGATGGTGTATTTGTCAAGCTGCCTGGAGTGTCGGCCAACCTCAGGGCAGACTGTTAGGAAACAGGACATGAACCCCAAACTTGTGTTTTATAATTAAATTTCACCAAGTAACAAGTGTGAACTCGTAAAGCACTATAAACAGCCTTAAATTGGAGTCAAGAACTGTACTATTTGGCACTCTAGTCTCTCTTGCCACCCAGGCAAGCCTGCCTTTGAGAGAGATGGTCCCTTACACCGGAATTCTCAGTCTTTTTCTCTCCAAGCCGACTCTCCCCCACAACAGGCTATAAAAACCTGTGCCACAACAACTCTTTTTCTTCATATAAAAGTCAGGGTCAGCATTAGTGGGTAGCAAGCAGGGCAACTGCCTGTGGCCCCACGAAGCACCCAGGACCCCTGCTGGTGCTGGGGGAGGGAGGGTTGGTGGGGCTGGCAGGGGCTTTCTACCAGCTCCACGTCCCTGCAGGTCCTAGGCAACAGACGCAGGGGCCAGGGCAGAGGCTCCACTGCTCCCACCACAAGCCACAGCTTCTATTGGCCGGGAACCGCAGCCAACGGGAGCTGCAGGGGTGAGACCTGCTAGAAAAGGCAGCGCAGAGACCCCAGCCTCTCCGCCGCCTAGAAGCTGCAGGGGGGCCATGCCAGTAGGAGACCCCCATCCCAAGGTAAGCACCCCCACTCACACTCCCCAACCTCCTGCCCTTAAGCCCCCTCCCACATGCCCAAACTTCTGCTGCTCAGAAAGGGCAGCCTCTGAGCCAGCATCAGCCGCTGTAGAAGTCATGGTGGTCATGGAATCCATGACTTCCTTGACAGACTCGCAGCCTTACTTATAACTAATATCTATGTTAACAATACTAACAGAGGTGAGCCAGACTGGTTTCCAGCTAAGCATTGTCAATGGTCAGTGAGGGCCACGGGCCTTGGCATGGACTGGCATCTGGTCTGCCAGGATCACAGTATTCATATCACATTAGGACGACAAAGTATTTCAGAAACCATTAGCAGGCCCAGATAAAACTTGCAGCAAGATTTCTGGCCTACCAATGTTAATTTGACACAAGCACAAATAGATATCAACTAGCCATCAACAAGTGTAGGCTTGAAATTAGATGGTTTCTAACCATCAGAGAAGTGAATTTCTGGAATAACCTTCCTACGGGAGCAGTGGGAGCAAAAAACCTAACTTGTAGCAAGCTCAGTCTTGGAATGTTTATGGAGGAGATAGTATGATGAGATGGGCCTTTTATCATTGTAGGCAATCTGCTAATAGCAAAAATCCCCAATAGTCAGAGATGGGGCGGGCTTTGAGTTACTACAGAGAATTCTTTTGCAGAGGCCTTGCTGGTGGATTTGCCAACACACTCAGGGTTCAACTGATCACCATATTTGGAGTCAGGAAGGAATTTTCCCCCAGGTCAGATTGGCAGAGACCCTGGGGGGTTTGCCTTCCTCTGCAGCATGGGACATGGGTCACTTGCTCATTTAAACTAGAGTAAATGGTGAATTCTCTGTAACTTGAAGTCTTTAGATCATGGTTTGAGGACTTCAATAACTCAGCCAGAAGTTACAGGTCTATTACAGGAAGGGGTGGGTGAAGCTTATGGCCGGAAACCTGCAGGAAGTCAGACTAGGCGACCACAGTGGTCCCTTCTGGCCTCAGAGTCTACGAGGGTCTTATATACAAGTCCTTAGAAATGCTTAAATGTAGGCAATACCAATGATCAGCAACAATTGCTCAATTAAAATATCAAACAGCAACTTAACTTACAGGTTTCAGAGTAGCAGCCGTGTTAGTCTGTATTCGCAAAAAGAAAAGGAGTACTTGTGGCACCTTAGAGACTAACAAATTTATTTGAGCATAAGCTTTCGTGAGTTACAGCTCATTTCATCAGATGCATTCACGAAAGCTTATGCTCAAATAAATTTGTTAGTCTCTAAGGTGCCACAAGTACTCCTTTTCTTTTAACTTACAGTTTCAGAGTCAAAGTAAACAAGTGCAATGGATTATGTCAACTGTACCAATGTGGTGACTAAGGCTACCGTTTTGGTGCAGAGGTCAATGTGTTCACAGTAATCATGAATTTGAATAACGTCTGTGACCACCACATTGGCAGCTCCTTTCTCCTCCGGGTGTTGCAGCACCACTGAGGTTTAGCGCATCCAGCTCTGTGTAGATACGGGGCAGTGGGCCAAGTTTGATTGGCACTGCGACCCAGTGGACTAGGTCATAACACCAATCAAGTCTGGTCCTCTGCCTCCACCTACGGAAGAGCAGACACACCATACCTGACTGGTGTTACAGCCACAGGAACCAAGTCAGAACACCCAGAGCCAGCCCCACCCCCAAAAGACAAGAGCCCATGCTACACAACTCCCTCCTCCACATGCACACAGCCCCCTCCCCCCCTTTCCATGGCACATCCTTATTTTCCCACGGCACATCCTTATTTTCCCACATCTCTTCCATGACATTTACTGGAATTTTCCATGAAAAAAGTCATACCTTTAATGATGACCCATGCCTCCTCTTACTTACTACATATCCAGTTAAGTTTGATCACAGAAAAACACAAAAGTTTGATTCTCAACTTCTGTATTTCCAGCAATTTCTGTGCATGGTAGAAAGTTGAAAGAAAACCAGATGCATTTTGACTGTTACACCACGTACTGAATTGCACCTTTTCAAATATCATTCACTGACCATTTGGAAACAGAAATGCCTCCACCCAATACTACTAGTATGACTTTTATAACAATTTAGTCACATTATGGTGATGTTTTTGGAAAAAGGTAACCTTACACTATTTTTTAAGTTGTTCTTGAAATAAATAACTCAAAACCACATATAAAGAACCAACTTCAGCCTCATGGCAAAGCTATTAACTCCAGAAGCCCATAGTTTAGTGCCAGTATATGAAAACAAGTTTCTTCTATAGTATCTACATCAGGTAGAAACTGCAAATAACTCAGAACTGGACAGTGAAAAACTCATAGGAAGAAACAAAACTGAGGCTTGTACATACTACCACTTATGTCCATATAACTTACGTCACACAGGATGTGACTAAGCCACCTCCCTGAACTACACAAGTTGCACTGACTTAAGTGTTGGTGTGGACAGTGCTATGACAGCAGAAGAGGTGGTTTTATTGCACTGACAGGTGAGCTCTCTCCAGTCAGTACAGAGTGTCTTCAGCAGACAACCTGTGGAACTCTGTGCCAGAGGATGTTGTGAAGGCCAAAACTATAATAGTGATAGTGTCCCTAGCCTCCATTTGCTGAAGCTAAGAATAGGAGACAGGGAATGAATCACTTGATGATTACCTGTTCAGTTCATTCCCTCTGGGGCACCTGGCATTGACCACTGGGGGTAGACAGGATACTGAGCTAGATGGACCTTTGGTCTGACCCCGTAGGGTCATTCTTATGTTATTACATGCTGCATCGGTGCAGCTGTAACATTTCTAACATAGACTAGTCCTAAGTTTTCACTCACACACACACACACACACACTGCACTTTCCACCAGATTTAACTGTTTTACCAACATCAAGGATCTGCTCCCTTTGCCAATTTGATAAACACACTCAGATTCTACATTGAATAACTACATAAGTATTCCACTTACTAGCGGAACAGAGATGAGAAAGAGAAAATTAGGCCTTTTGATTTCCTACAGCCCATGGCCCCAGCACGCAGGGAAAATCCCTACAGTTCCTTCATTCATTCCAAGCTTCCTCCAGAACGACAGGGCTCCTCTCGCCCCTAACCCAGCATTTTCCCCGCCTCAGGTTAACCCGACGCCCCCTCCCCGACAGGACCACCCTAATTAACTCCTTCATCAATTCACGTGGACACATGAATCCTCCAAATACCCCGCGTCCACCCACTGCCCCTCCCAGGCAGCCTCTATCTCCAGACGGGCGACAAACCGAGATACCCAGTACACCCCCGACATGGGCGCCGCTCCCCGGGGCCACCGTTCCCCACCAACACCTTCCTGCCCTCGCCGGCCTGCCAAGAGGCGCCTTCCCCGGGGCCCCGCCCCACTCACCGTTTCTTAGGGATGGTGGATGCGACCGGCCGCTCAGCTGCGCCCCTCGCCCTGCACTGGCTCGGGGAGAGGAGCCGCTCAGCCTCGGGCGCCCGGCTCGCCGGCGAGCCCTGCAGGTGGCCAGAGAGGATGCGCAGCCTCCGCTGGGCAGCGGGCTGGGACCCCGGGCCGCCTGCCTCGGCTGCCGCCGCCATCGCACTTCCGCGTTGCGCCGCCGGGTAAGAGGTCACACGCGAGAAAGGAGGAAAGCGCTGCGAGCGCTTGTCGGTACTCCCGGCATGCACCTCTTTCCCAGCCCTCCCGCCCGCAGAGGCAGGGCCCCGCCCCTCGCACCTGTGCGGCGGGTAGCGCCTCGCCCCCTCCCCTGCCTCCCCATCCAGGGCACCCCCGCCAGGGTGGCGTTCTCTCGCTGCCCAGCCCGCCCCTTGCCGTGTGGAGCCCGGGCCCAGCAGGAGAGCTGAGCCTCCGCCCCCTCCCCCCTTCGCTCCATGGCAAAGGAATCCCTGCGCCAAGGCGCTCAGCGGCGGGAGTGGAGCCTCCTGGTTCTGAACCCTCCGCCCCGTCAACAGAGGCTGCACCCCTCTCGACCCAGCCTGCTGTGGCCCCCTCTCACCCTGTTCACAAACTGTGGGATGGGTGGTGTTTGTCCAGCAGCCCCACCGTCTGCACTCCTGCACTTTAGCTGTCACCTTGGAAAAGCCCTGGTACAGGTCTGCCCCTGTGGTTAGGAAGACGGGTCTGAAAACGTGAGCTCACTGTACCCTACAGGCACAGAGGCTGGAGCGGGGGCCAGCTTGAAGTGGTTTCCATCATATACAGGATGTATGGTTTGGTTCAATGGCTCTCAGCACCCCCTACTATACAAATGGTTGCAGTATCCCTGCCTACAGGCTCAAAAATCAAAAGGTAAATCAAAAGCCCTGAAATGGATTATGGTTTTCAAACCTCACATTTTACAAACCAATTGCAAGAATTTAGGGAGCCTGACTCAAGAGTTTGAACACTGCCATCCTACCATTCTGAACAGGGATTAGAGCAGGGGTTGGCAAACTTTTTGACCCAAAAAAGTCTAGGTATGATCTAGGTATGGAAATTGTATGGCGGGCCATGAATGCTCATGAAATTGGGGTTGGGGTCAAGAGGGGGTGAGGGCTCTGGCTGAAGGTGCGGGCTCTGGGGTGGGGCCAGAAATGAAGAGTTCAGGATGCAGGAGGGGGGTCCAGGCTGGGGCAGGAGGTTGGGGTATGGGAGGGGTGAGGGCTCTGGCTGGAGGTGCAGGCTCTGGGGTGGGGCTGGGGATGAGGGGGTTGGGATGCAGGAGGGGGTTCTGGGCTGGGATCAGAGGGTGGGAGGGGGATCAGGGCTGGGGCAAGGGGTTGGGGTGCGGGAGGGGCTCAGGGGTGCAGGCTCTGGTGGTACTTACCTCAAGCAGCGACATGCCCCCCTCCGGCTCTTACATGGAGGCACGGCCAGGCGCCTGCCCCGTCCACAGGCGCCGCCCCTGCAGCTCCCATTGGATGCAGTTCCCGGCCAATGGGACGGGAGCTACAAGGGCAGCGGTTGGGGCGGGGGCAGTGCATGAAGCCCCCTGGCTGCCCCTAAACATAGGAGCCAGAGGGCAGGCATGCCGCTGCTTCCAGGAGCTGTGCGGAGTTGCGGCATGCGCGTGCAGAGCGGCCCCCGACCCCGCTCACTGGCTGGAGCACAGGAGTGGGACATGCCCCAGACCCTGCTCCCCAGCAGGAGCTCAAGGGCCAGATTAAATCAACTGGCGGGCCGGATGTGGCCTGCGGGCCATAGTTTGCCCACCACTGGATTAGAGCCTCCTAAACCATCTGAGCACCACCTGGTGTTTTTATCCCTTGTCTCATTCTTCCTTACATTCAGTGCAGACACCTGGGTTCCTCCTGCTGAATATATTCAGGTACCTGCAACATAATCCACAATTTAGTGGACATTAGAGGATTCAGAGAAATTCAGTATAAATTATTGCTCTTAGCTTTTCCTAAACATAGCAATACATGTATATAACTCCATTTTCTTGGCCCTGGCCTTGCCTATTCCTAATTAATTCTAATCTGTATAGTTATGATAGTCTGAATAAATAATAATATGACTATTACTAGTATTTTAACATCAATTAGTGCTACTTATTTTTACACAATAATAGTTCCTTGTAGAGGAGAATAAGAAGTTACCGAGTACCAATATATATAAAACAGCTAGCTTCTGAACCTAGCCTAGTTTCAGGGCTTTGGGGCCAGTTACAGCAGAAGAATAGGTCACAGCAGCTTTGGGTTGGTGGTGTCAAGTAGAGGGGCAGGTATATAAAACAGGGAATCATAACTGGGTTACATATGTAAAACATGTACACGTGTATACATAGCAACAAAATAGCACTATCAAAAATAATCTAATATACAAAGAGGGCCTAAATCTTCTTAGTCATGTTACCAGAACATTTTAAACTTTTACTGCCAGCACTCATAAATTAATGTGGAACCTGGCCCAGTTTAGGAGACTAGATATCTCTGCTAACTTAATCCCTCCCAGTGCATGGAGTGACTATGTTATATCTCATTCATCCTTACAGCACAGCCACTGCACCCCCTCTTAAGAGATGAGAGCATCCTTCTAAACTCACCCAGCCTGTATAAGAACCAAAGTTTAAAGGACATATAATAATTCAGAAATATTTAGTTTAAATTACAATTATTAATTGGTAATATACATTGGCATATTTGTGTGGCTGAGTTATTTTGCCTGGTTTTGTGCTCTTGTGGGAAGGCAAGAGAGAACCTGCTCTTCACATTACAGTATTAATCCCTTTTGATACAATGGTATGGTCAGCTGATATTAAATTTTCTATAGTGAATCCTCTCCTGACTCTTCATCTTCTTTTAGGAAATGTAATCAAGGAGTGGGAGTGAAGATACCTCCTTAAAGGAGTTATAATGCTAAGGATTTAAAGCAGAGAAAATATTGCTCAAACAGGAAAATCCTATAGTTGAAATTTGCCTTTAACTATTAAAAAGGGAACAGAAAATATTAGAAATACACAATTACTGGTTTATAGTCAATAGCAATAAATATCTGCAGCATTAGAGATTGCTCAGAGCTTAGCTACAGCAGAAAAAAATACCTATTGCTGACAATGGAAGTCAGTAATGAATGCCACTGAACTGATGCTGGATACAGTTTAGCTGTAAGTATAGATAAAGATAAACCATATTCAATGCCATTTCAGCAACACCTGTTGATACCCATGTGCAATTTGAATAATGTGGAAAAGCCAATGGAAAAAAGTTAGCCCTTAACCCAACTTCCTTCAAATCCCTTCTAAATTCTCCTGAGATAAAGCCAATAACACCTGGAATCCCAACTCTGGTGAAGAATTCATTCACTAAAATCTTTGCTATTGGGTAAGCTGCAGGCCATTATGTGAAACAGTCCATATCAGCAAATATTGATTGCCAGTCTCTGTCTCAGGAAGAGACCTAAGCAAATCAACAGTAATGCACTCCTTTGGTGCTTCAATGAGATGCAGCCACACACGGGCTCTCCCAGTCTTAGAGAGACCCTTTTTTGCTACACAAGCATCATATTTCCTGCACTAATTTTCTATATCCTGCCTGCATTTCACCCAGTAGAAGTTCACTTAGCTTCTCCTTAGATGGTTCAATTTTGGATCCCCTATTGATTCCTTAGCCTTTTTAGCACGTTTGGTTTAACAACTTGTGTTTGAGCCAGTGTCCACTATTCCCACACATTTCACAGATCCTATTACATATTCAATTACCAAATTCTCATTACTGTTGTTTTATGGCCCAGATCTAAAACAACTGTAGGGCTGATTCTTGGACCTCCACACTTTGTCCCTTCAGTTTAGGTTCCTCTCACTTCCCAAACTGGGAGAGGGGCTTTCACTAGGGAATTGTGATACTTTGTCCTGGCCAGCCTTATATTTATAATAATCCTCCTTTCTGTTCTCAATTTTTTCACAGTTCCAGCAGTACCATTTAACTGAATTGCTTCCCTTAATTTTTGAATTATTGCTGATTTCCCTTGTTTTACAAACTGAATTTATCACTTTTTCTAATTGTTCAAAAATGTCATAAACCGGATTAGAATCCCCTTTTCTATCATACATATTCGATACACATCTGTACTTGCAGAATTCATGCCAATCAGCTTCCATCTTCCTCACTAGTGACTTCCTCTTCTGGTACCCAGCTGCATGGAAAGATTCAAGTTCTATGGCTGATTCCGTAGCTTCCTGTAGTGTCTTTGGTCTCCCTCACTGATCTTGATTTGCAAGCACAAGTCTAGCTGAATGTTTACAAATTGGTCCATTGCCAATATATCCAGTCCTCATTGGTATCTGGATATGCCAGTTACACAGGTGTCTGCAAGCCCTCTGCCAATTCAGATGAAGTCTCTTCTTTCCCTGTCCTTCTAGCCCTTAGCTGGAGCCTTGGCCAGCTCAAATTGATTGCTGGCCCCAGACATGTCAAGAGCTTCTACCAGGTCTGGATAACTCTTGTCTCTTTTCTGGGGTTAGATATCAGAGATGGACCATTCATGTTGGCTTCTAATCCATCCCCCCTTCCTCTTCCCAGACATTCATGTGGGTTTTGATGTTGAACTGAGCCAGAAAAGCCTCCCTGGGAGTTTTCCCCTGAAAGATAGTGGGTTTTATATCACATGAATTGAGACAATCCAACTCTCCCCTTTGGGCCTCTGTGGGTTACAAATTGAGAAGAAAAGTACTAGCTCATAATTTCTCTCCTTGAAAACTAGATCCCACCTCTAGCACCAGTATTGACTCTTTTCGACCTGAGTGGCTAGCAAAAATTCACAATCTGGTGGGTTGTTTCAGTTAGGAGAAGAAATAGATGATGGAGACAGGTATTTCTTTGATGCAATCCTGTTTATTTACAAAGACTTGACAAAGTCCTGTTTCCTCGTGCACAGGAGGAGTCAAACAACAGGATATTTCCTTTGCTCACAGTTCCTAGCCTATGTCAGGCAGCACTCAGCCCCAAATCTCTCCCTAGGCTTTTTCTCAGGGTCAAGTTCCCAGTGGGGACAGTGTCTTGTTCCAAAGTCCTGGACAGGAACACAAATCTTCCCAGGATATTAAATCTGCTTACTGAGAACAACAACAAAAAAAGTACCATTATTTCCCCTTAGAATTGAGGAAGGCAGAGCATCAAGGTTGACGGGGAAAGGAAAAGATACAAGCTTGTCAGGCATCTTAGCAAACATATGCTTTCAAGAAGAATTTCTCAAATCTGCTCTTCTTAGAAATGGTCATGCCCTTGCTGTCTTTGGAACTCTCTCTTCCCTACTTAGGAAGAACCGAGATTAAAGTCCAGAAATGAGTTTCCACTTGCAAGAGTGTTTATGAATACTCTCATGGGATTAGGGGTGCTCCCCTGCAGAGACGATTGGGGATTCCAGCTTCAAACCATCCAACACTCTACAATCAGGTGGCATTGCCTACACAGCTTGACGGAATGCCAAATTAGAGAGTTAATTAGAATGAATCCAAGACTGCCAAATAATTTGCCACAAGACACCACTGCACCTCTCAAGAAAACTAATACAAATTCGTGATAAGTAGATAAGAGTTTGTTTACATTAAAAGGAATAAATGACTAAACTCAGAGTTAGTGGGTATGCTGGTTTGGATTATTTACACGCAGCATATGAAAATGTACTCTGCATTGCCTGTATCAAACTCCCAGCCCTCAGGCCAAATCAGAACAATGGCCAATACAGCCTATCTCCTTTTTGTTGGAGCTGCTTTAAGACTCCATCTCTGAGCAGCTGCCAAACTGAAGTGGCAGGAATGATACAGGCCCCCCTATTCATTAATGTGGGGGTGAGGAGGTGTCGAATCGTAAAAATGTAGGGGTGGAAGGAACCTCAAGTCTATCCTCCTACACTGAGGCAGGACCAAGTATACCTAGACCACCCTGACAGGCATTTGTCCAACCTGTTCTTAAAAACCACCAATGAAGGGAATTCCACAAATTGGGCAATATGCTCCAGAACTTAACTATCCTTATAGTTAGAAAGCTTTGCTTAATATCCAACCTAAATCTCCCTTGCTGCAGGTTAAGCCCATTACTTCTTGTCCTACTTTCAGTGGACATGAAGAACAACTGATCACAGTCCTCTTTATAACAGCCCTTAACATATTTGAAGGCTGTTATCAGTTCCCCCCTTAGCCTTCTTTTCTCAGGAGTACACATGCCCAGTTTTTTTAACCTTTCCTCCTAGATCAGATTACCTAAACCTTTTATCATTTTTGTTGCTCTTCTCTGGACACTCTCCAGTTTTTCCACATCTTTCTTAAAGTGTGGTGTCCAAAACTTGACACAACACACCAGCTGAGGCCTCACTAGTGCTGAGTACAGCAAAACAATTACCTCCCTTCTCTTACATGCAACACTTCTATTAATACACTCCAGAATTATATTTGCTTTTTTCACCATGTCCAATTGTTGACTCATATTCAATTTCTGATCCATGATAATCCCCCGATCCTTTTCTGCAGTACTACTACCTAGCCAGTTATCCCCCATTTTGTATTTGTACGTTTGATGTTTCCTTCCTAAGTGTAGTAGTTTGTACTGTGTTACTGAATTTCATTTTGTTGATTTCAGACCAATTCTTCAATTATCACGGTCATTTTGAATTCTAATCCTATCCTCCTGAATGCTTGACACCAAGCTGGGAGGGGTTGCAATTTTATAAGCATATTCTCCACTCTAATATCCAAGTCATTAATGAAAATATTCACTAGTACCAGACCCAGGACAGATCTGGGACCTCACTAGATATGTCTTCCCAGTTTGACAGTAAACCATTGATAGGCCCAGTCACAAGCCAACTGAAGTGAGTTTGAATACATTCCCATTAATATAAAATGGGGGCAGGATGGGGCCCAGAACATCTACAGAAATAAATATGAGCAGGATTGGGACCACAGTTATCCACAATAAAACTTTTATTTTTTGCAGCAATAGAACTTATATTTTTTTTAAATATAGCTGGCACATGAGTTTTCAAGGAGAGTTAGAATGATTTGTAACAACCCATTTTTGAAATAGAAGGAGACAAAGAAATGTTAGACTGAAAACACCATTTTGAATCAGGGTTGTTTGTTTCTGTTATGTTTAAAAAACTTCTGTTTTGGAGTTACAGGTTCTGAAAACATTCTTCATTGTGTTAGAGTAAATTAGCAATTTTCAGGCCAAACCAATTTTTCATCCAAACCTATCAGGCTTTATAAAGGAAGCTGATTGCAATCTCAAGTAGGGAGATGGGGTCAACTTTCCATAATTGTGAGAATTAATTACTTTTTTGTGTCCTGAGCATGGGATATACAGTTTTTATATTTTATAAACCAAACTACTTAAATAAATAAAATTAGGAGGAAAAGAGGTTGAATTAACATGTGATCAGATTGCTTAATCAGTTAATGCTTAGAGCTCTAGGCCAATAGGATTGGGCAGTTTAAAGAGAGTCATACACTCATCACACGAATGATAACTGTCAGGACTGAAAACAGCATTAGTCCCTTACTTCATAAACAACTTCTACTCCTGAAGTGCTGCCTGGATTCCACAATTGTTAAGATTGGTCTCAGAAGAGAAAATGGAATTAAAAATAAACATACACAGTTGGACTAAAATCTGATTAAAATGTCAAAATGTTTTTTGAACATGGACTTGGAGTTAAATAGAAAAAAGACTCAGATTCTCCATTCTCAAAAGCTGAAGATTTCAAGTACTAAGAACTGTAGCTAAGAAACTGTTGCCAGTTTCTCCACATCTCTGTGTGCATGATGTAAGCCCTGACGGGTTGTGTTTTCTGCAGTACTGCTGGGACTTACTGTGATTTCCCAGGAAAGATTTTTAAGTTATGCCAAAGCATACTCTAAAAAGTCTTTCATCCGATTGATCTTCTGAAGCTTTATTCTTTGCTGGAGTCTTTGTATAACAATCCATGTATAAGCAGTAATAATTCCAGATTTGAATTTATTTGATTCCTAGTCATGGTAGACCCTAGATTAAAATAAGGTAGAAGATGACTGTAGAGTGCTGGCTTATCCCCAGCCCATGAGGGACCCACTGCCACACTCAGCAACTCTTTTCCAGACAGTTTTATTTCACAAAAATAGGCAAAACCCAACAAACAGTTCCTCAGCCCATCTGGGCTATAGCTCTTTTGTCTCTCTCAATTCCTCCTGCTTTGGGGCCTACTGTAGCATTCTCCTATGCTCTCTCAACTGAGCACAGCTCTCCCTAGAAACCCTTTTCTCCTTGCAGCTTCCCAATGCCTGCCATCTTAAGGGACTATCAGCCAGTCCCAGGGAACTTTTTGTTGCTTTTTCTCCCACTACCCAGGTCTCCAGGCTTTCAGCCTGTTCCTGTTCCCAAGGAGCAGGCACTGAGAACCCCAGCCAGCACTGCCTGCCTGCTTCCTTCCTGACCGAATGACTCTCAGACCAGACCATCCTCCCTTCCTCTGGTACCTTCTCTCATAGCCAAACTGGAGGTCCCCTGCCCTGTCACGGGGGCACTGGCGTCATCCCTCTTAAAGGGCTACTGCCGCCCTGGGACAATGATTAACAGCTGATAAGCAAAGTTTATCACCTAAGGTTCCAATCCTACAGATACACATTTGGTTAACTTTAAGCAGGAGGGTGGTTCCATTCACATTGTTAACGTTAATTATATGCATATATGCAGGATAGGACCCTAACTGATTAATATCTGTACTGAAAACAGACACTGGCAAACAAATGAACTTGTAATGTACAATAATTGTAACAAAAAGGAGAGCTCATACAATTTCCAATGAAGAATCTAGCAGATCTACAAACTGGTAGTTTGACGTATCACAAGCTGTTGTCAGGTCAAGACTAAAATATTCTTTCAGTGCACATGATCCCTTTCTCCAACACACCTCAAGGTCTATTTATAAAAGTGGGATGTTGTTTTTAGAGTGTGATGCCAGCTCATTGGTTTGACTTGTATAAAGTCAACAGAGATGTGCATTTTTAGAGTTTTGCAAGTTAAAAATTTCAAAGCACATAATCAAAATAAAAGAGTTCATACTCTAAACAAAAACAAATAATAAAGCTTTACTTTTCATAGGGAAGCATCCACAATAAAATCTGAGGGCTCTATTACTTCGTACACACCCAGGAGAGTAGAGAAGGAATAGTTCCTCCATTCCACTGTGTGCAAGTAATACAGCTATACCTACCCCATGCCCAGGGTCTGCAAAGAAAAGGCTACTTACATCCTCCCCTAACTTTTACACCTTCATAAATGCCAGGTACAATGTGACTCTAAATGATTTACATATGAAATTCTTGAAGGGATTTATGAACATTAACTAATTTAGCATCATGATCCTTGAGATGTAAGTATGAGATATGCAGAATCACATCACCCACTGTTGAAATGCAGCTGGCCCTGTGGTGGAATGAGTGCACAGCAATGATACAAACATTTAGAGTTGGATGTGAAGAATGTTTTATTCAAATGAAACTGCAGGAAGGATTTAGAAAAGCCTCCACTGGAATTTGGCCAATACTTGGTGCAGTTTATGGCTGTGTCCAGTCGACAACAGCAGGGACTTGCTCACATTATAATGCAGGCCTGGGCTGTTTCCTGGCTGAGTGAACATCAGGAAAGAATTTTTAAAGGGGAACCAGTCCAAGGTTACCAGACTCCCTAGCTCACCTCACTGTTTCAGAGGTCAGCAAGGGAGCAACAATATGATGATGGGAAGGAATAAACAGAGGGACCCCAAGAACTCTTTGCTTTCTAGAGGGATAGGACAAATTGGTTCTCAAAGGCAAGCAAGCATCTATGGTCTTTCTAGGGCTGTGATTCTCAGAAAATTGCAGAAATATATGCTGGATCAAATCTTTAGTTTTAATTTACCAAGTGTTCAGCAGACCCACAATAGAGAACTTGGAGTAACAGAACTATCCAGTCTTTCTCTGATACTTTAGATGTGGAAACCCAGTATAATAGCAATGAGTATGTTTTGGGGAAGACATCTTCTTGTATAACAACAGCCATTGATCTCCTGCATCGTGCTGTAGAGAAGGCAGAGTCCACCTCTAAATGAAGAGAGTGTATATTTGGAATGTAAAAGTTTTTCAAAATTAGTAGCTTGGACAAATAGACAACGTAACTTAAAATACAAGCAGTAAAAGGAAAAAAACCCTAATGTACAAACATAGAAATGGAAAACACAAAAGATATGAACCACCTAGAGAATATTAACATTGTATAATATTAATAATAGGTGGCACAGATACATGCCTAACTCCCAATGGGACCTAAATAGCTTTGAAGTTGTAGGCCTAAGTGTCTGCATCACAAGCATCATCATTCCAAGTGGCTGCTTCATTGGCAGACTCAGCTGAGAGGCCAAGTATGGAACTATTCTCTCCTCCTTTACAGGAAATCTCTTTAGATGTGAGCAGGGATACATTTGTGAGTGAATTTACCCCCATGCAACTGTTAAATTTGTCCATAAGGAGTGAGATTTACAAGTTTCCAGTAAAGCAACTGGTTTAGCGCACTGTTGGAAATAAGATACTGGGCTAGATGGACAACCAGTCTGCTCTGGCATAGCAACCATATGCTTGTTCAGCCACTAATGACATACCTGTCATGAATAAAACAGAGGATTTCTTTCTCTAGCACTGTCAAGCCGACAGCTTTCACCAACACTATACTACTATTATTAGAAGAGAAACATATTGTTTACAATAGGGCAATGTAGAGATAACATACAAGAGATAACAATGGCAGCTCCCTTTTGAAGAATGCTGGTCTCATCTGAAAAAGCTGCCAACAATTTAGACAGCAGCTTGCTCTTTCAGCTGAAAACATAAGAAATGTAGCAGCACAAATGGGTGAACTACTTGACTTTCCAAAATATTTGCAAGATAATTAATCTATACCACTTTTCCTTGTTTGATAGCAGGCTAGCTTACTGCTCCATTACATGCACTGATATCCCTATAGAAGACAGACATTTTCAAATGAGTGAGACCAAAAAAAAGTAATTTAATTTGTCTTGAACACATTCTTTGTATGTTGCCAAAAATGATTGTCCCTCTTTGTGTGCAACGTTCCTCAGCACTGCAAGTACAGGCATGAAAACAGAATGTGAGGATGAGGAAAGGAAGTGTCGGACTCCAAGGAGGGTTGAGGGAAGAAGAGCTACTGCGGACATCCTGAATGACTGGGAGTAAAAAGAATTGCACTGGTATTCTTTAGGTTCATATGCTTTGAGAGCAGGGGTGGCCAACCTGTGGCTCTGGAGCCACATGCGGCTCTTCAGAAGACAATATGCAGCTCCCGCTAGGAGCCAATTCTGGGGAAAAAATGGTGGGTGCTCAGGAACCACTGGCAACCCTGCCCTCCCTTCCCCGTGTCTCCTGCCTGCTGTGATCAGCTGTTTTGCGGTGTTCAGGAGGCTCTGGGGGGGAAGGGCGGAGGAGTAAGTATCTGGCGTGCAGCCCCCCTCCCTCCCCTAGCGCCTCCCACCCACTGCGATTAGCTGTTTTGCAGTGTTGAGGAGGCTCTGGGGGAGAGGGGAGGAGAGAGGACATGGTGCACAGCCTCACCCCTCCCTCCCCCAGTGCCTCCTCCTCCCTCCCTGTGCTTCCTGCCCGCTGCGATCAGCTGTTTTGCAATGTGCAGGAGGCTTGGCATGGGGGAGGGGAGGAGCAAGGACACAGCTCACTCGGGAGGAAAGAGGCAGGGCGGAGGTGGGGGTGTGGACTTGGGGGAAGGGGCTGAGTGGGGGTTGGGGCCTGGGACATAGCCAGGGGTCCAGCACAAGACACCATAAAGGGGCCTGATTTTCAGGGAGTGAGTGTTCAGCACTTTCTGAAAATCTAATTAAGCACCCAAAAATTGGGGCACCCAATATCACTTAGTCATTTGAACAAAATCTTCTCTTGGTTCCCTGCCCAAGAGTTTAGTCTATATATGTAGCTGTGTGGATCTTTAAAATCACTAAAATAAGATCAAGACATCCCTCATCTTTTCAGTGCTCTCTCTTGCCTCATTAGTACAGTATCATAAATGATTTCTCTTTAAAATCATCGTTGTAATAAAATGGTTAATTGGTCTTATCCTCCTTGAAAAACAAAACATATTTGAAATGAGGGCAGATCATTGTACAAAGCCCTGAATACCTGCACTGTTAAAGATGGTACAACATAAGATCTGCCTCTAAAAGTGCTATCGGTTTGTTTGTACTAAAATGTCCAGTAGAGGTACTACCATTCGGTCAACCTGAACAGTCTTTCTGCTTCATTTCTTTATTCTCTAATTCCTAATTAGCAAATTCTCTGCTTCATTTTACTTCCTGCCAAGAGGTAGTACTGTTCTCTTTAGTAGCCATCTTTAATGCTAATCTATAGATTTGGCCAGCAGAGGGTCCTCAGATACCAGTGGAGCCAGCATTCTTTCCCTGGAGACTTTAGTATGCTTGCCCCATGATGCAGTTGGTCTCCAGTGACCTTGGGAATGATTGCCACAAGGTTCCTCTCATATAGGGGTGGCCAACCTGAGCCTGAGAGAGAGCCAGAATTTACCAATGTACATTGCCAAAGAGCCACAATAATATGTAATGATTTTTTATATATATATGCATGCACACATAATTATATAAGTTGATAATGTATATTTATTATACATTTATAATGTATAGTTAACTATAACAACAACTTAATCTTTTACTTAGTGGGACTTCTGGCAATCTTTGCTTTCAACCATTCCCTTGAAGTTTGGTTTGTGTTCATTTGTGCTCACATGCAGCAGTTCTTTTAAATGGCTGTCTGTCAAAACGGATCAGTGCTTGGATTTAATGTTTGAGTGTTGAGAAAACAGACTCACAAAGATAGGTCGAGGCAAACATCGAGATTAATTTAGGGCTGCACTTCTGATGTTGGGGTATTTATCCTTTGGTACAGACTTCTAGAAAGTAAGGGTCCCCTCTGTCTTCTGAACAGATTTCAGTCTGTCATCTTCCAAAAGTTCTATTATTTCCATTTAGGATGTTGCTTCATCAGTGACTAAAGAGGGCTTTAGACAATCGGCTTCAGCACTAAAAGGGTCAATCAGAAATCTGATCTGAGGTCTTTTCTGCTGTAAATCTTGGAATCTTTCCTCAAAACTGTCCTTAAGATCTTTAATCATGCTCACATACCTAATTGTGCTCCATTTTAGGGGTTCTGCTGCTTCTTCTTTTGATCTGGCTTGAAGTTGTGATATTGAGGGAAAGTGTGTCAGCTCTCCCTCAAGCATTTGTCTGTGAAACAACTGCAGTTTGTTCATGAACGCAAATACAGCTTGCACTAGATCAGACAGCAACCGGAATTTTCCTTGTAAGTCCATGTTTAGTTTATCCAAATGCAGCAGCATGTCTGCAAGAAATGCCAAGTCAAGAACCCATCCAGGATCTGTAAGCTTGGGGTGTATTCTGTGCTTCTCCTCCATAAACAATTTTACCGGTTCCAGAAGCTCAAAAAATGGGAAATAACTTTACCTCTCGAGAGTCACTGAACTTCACAGTGAAATGGCAAATCGTCAGGGGAGTAGTCTTCATACAGTTCTTCAATTAGATTTTGAAATTGTCTCTGATTATGAAATTTATTCTCTCAAATGCACTCAATGTGCAAGACAGGTTTCATGACGTGATCAAATTTGAGATTTTTAGATACCAGTTGCTCCCGATGAATAATACAGTGAAATGTCCAAAATTCGGGAAAGCTCTCATCAGATTTACAAAGCCCTACTAATCCATTCGCAAATCCCCACATGGACGAAGCGCATCCATTGCAATGGCAGTGAGTTTCGTAAAGGCAAATGGCTTTTCACAACTACCAACATCAACGCTTCCTTTAGATCTCATCCATGAGTTCTGTCCTTTAGTGACATGATATCGAGGAGTTCTTCCCTTACAACACAGTCGTCAGACACAGTGTGGACAAATACCGATAATAAGGTTTATCCTGTGTATGGCATGACTCATCCAAAGTGATGCTCAAATACTCACACTGCTGAAGTTGTGAGTGCAGTTGCAATTCGATGTCACTGTTCAGGTTGGAGATTCTGCATTCTATTGTGTGGCATGAAAGCTGCAGGCCAGAAATTTTCTCCTCTAGATTCTCGTTTAATGGTGACAGGATTGAAACCACATCAGTGAGGCACATTTTTATAGGCTCTCCTTCAGAGTAGGGCTTTTTCACATAGGCTATGTGCCAGGCCACATAATAGGACGCTAACGTTACAGTCTGCGATCGGTTGGCAAATCTGGCGAAGAACTGGGCTTCTACAGCTGTTCTTTTTTCCAAAGTTTTCAGTTTCAAAGTGCAGAGTTCAGAACCTTGTGGGAATTCTTGATCCATAGGTGCATGGCTAGAAGTGAAATGACACTGCAAGTTTGAAGATTTGAACTGAGAGATACACGTCTGGCAAAGAAAACACATGGCCTTACTATTTACATTCAACGAAAAAGTACTTATTCTCCCACTCCTGTTGGAAGCCTCAATTTTCATCTGTGTATTTTCTTTTCTGTTTGCACTTGCCTTCCATTTTTAGATGGTGTAAGAAAATTGTTGATTAAAAATTTCCACACCAGCTAGTCACCGTGTGCTTTATTCAAGGAGACACTGGTCATTTAAAAAAAATCTTCATCTCTATTTTCATCTGTATGATAAAATGTCATGCACATTTACAGTGCTGTGTAACAAGTACTACAGCCAGATATACCTCTGCCTATCACACAAGATTGTATTAGGCCACAAACATACTAAAATGCATGGATTTGGGAGAGCATGAAAACTGATGTACACAATATTCTTGGTTATATAAGCAAATATGCACATTACTAGATCAGACTAAGGAGGGGCAATTGCTTGCTAAAATCCAAAGATTTGGCCAACCCCCACTCCTTGCCACAAAAATAAAGTAAAATTTAAGTGAACATACTTTAGCCCTTTTCATATGCTGAACAACCCATATGCTGAACAATCCTAGAAGAGAGGTACTGCATCCATCATCCAGCCCTCCATCTGGTACTCAGACTTCCCTGTAAGAGAAGCCTTATTGAAAGTGCTGCAGTCCCACTCTGGATTTGACTGCTTCAGCAGAAATTTCTATGATCCAAGAGCAGGAATTCAGCGACCCAGCACTTTCCTTCAATAGGAAGCTCCTTTTATCCATCTTTACATAGTCAACTCAAAGGTGTTTGTTTACAAGGTTGCTTCTAAACATGTTCATTATTAGGGAATGAAATAAATAAAGTTATTTGCCTCACAATTCTGTTTCCCTGATGATATCCACACCCCTTGGTTTAGTGCCTCTCACATTAGTCATTGGAAAATACCATTAGCTCTTAAGAACCTGTAGGTAGGTCTGAGGCCTGTTCCTTACTGTGTATGCTCTAAACTCGAGTTCTTCCACTGCAGGAAGTTACTTTTTGACGGCAGGCAGTGAAGAAGCTCTCCAACCGTTCTAATCACCACAACTTTAGCTCCAACTGTAGCGACCCATGAGGGGCTAGACTTGCTTTTTCTGTTGAGTCCCAACTTCCACTCAGTCCTATTTTGTATACTGAGTGCAAAGAGACTCCAAGCCCTGTGGGATAGGGCAAGACTTTTCATATGGGTCAGCAGTAGCGAAGCCCAGTGGTCTTCTAGGTACATGGAATGCTGACTTGTGAAGAGTCCCCTCCAAATGAGGCATCTACCCAGGTAAGGCTCATGAGACATCACCTCTTCCTCTGCAAATGATCCAGGTATTTTTCTCTAGGATCAATGCCTTTTCTAGCACCAAGTTCAGCTCCAGCACCGCACTCTTCAGGAGACAGTGGAGTACAGAGGACATTTTCCTGCAGATGCCTATGCATTGAGGAGCCCCCACCACCACCCCCGATATGCTCTATTACCAAGGAAGACCAGCCAGCTCCACGATGCTGAGGAGATGCCAAGCACCCTCATTTAGCATAGCACTCAAGGGGAGTGGGCAGCAGGCTCTGGTGCTCTCTACTGGTGCAGATGTCTCATGTGGTAGCATGAGCTGAGGCTGCACCCCAGAGTTTGGGACTAATCTGTTCATCTGTCTCAACGTTAGTGAGGAAATGGTGAGAACCTCCATAGACAGTATCTTTAAAGATACATAGTTTAAGTCCCACTCAACAAGCTGTGATCCTGTGAGATCTTACAAGCTAAACAAGGCTGGAGAGCAACTTGGAAAAAATCTGAGAAGTCACAGACAAGTTTTGTGATATGAAACCATATGAACACATCACCTGCTAAGAACTGTAGTGCTGTATTTGTGACCCTGGCTTCCAAAAGCAGCAAAGCACAGCTCTTCCTCTACCAAGCAGATGGCTGACTGTTCCTGGTAACAGAAAATAAAACCCAAGCAGAGGCTTCTTAGCTAACAGCTTATAGTTCTGCACCTGGGCATGCTGAGAGGAAAGACAGCTTTGTTCAAAAACCTCTACTAATTTAAAATTCAAAGCCTAGGTTTTTTTGTACTCAGGGAAGGATCTCACTCCCTTAGGGACAACTCTCTTTAAATAGTAAATACAAACAAGGCCACTGGTAACGGTAGTGTGTGTCCTACAGATGAGTCTTGCCTCCCTCCGAAGAAATGAGAGAGGATACTGGGCTGTAACAAACAAACTTAAAATCTAGAACTCCGTAACATTAAAATGTCTCAGAATATTACATTCTATGAAAAAGGGGCAAGAATCAGCAACTGTCTTGAAGTTACAGCTCTGAGTCCCAGTCTCATTGTGTCAGGGTCAAGGTCCATGCAGCTGGGTGGGAATTTAGCAGGAGTCTCTAGTAGAGAGAGCCTCCTTGGGAATTTTGGGTTTATTTCTAGGTTTTCTGCAGCAGTTAGAACAAACTAGTAGGGTTTCTGGCCATTTTGCCTCCATGAAACTCAACAATCTCAAAGCACAAAACTAGAGATTTCATTGTCCACCACTCCCTGTTTTAGCTTCTTCTCAGAAATCTGCTTTTGGCTTCTATGGGCTCTAAAAGGCCTAGCTATAGGGTGACCAAATAGCAAGTGTGAAAAAGCAGGATGGGGTGGGGGGTAATAGTTTATATATAAGAAAAAGCACAGAATATTGGGAATGTCCCTTTAAAATCGAGACATCTAGTCATCCTACCTAGCTAGGTTCTCCTGCATTTGCTTCCCTCAACTCAGGAAGGGACTTCCAGATGGAAGTCTGAATATCTGGTCTGGAACTAGGAATTTACCCCTACAACCAATCCCTCTGGATCAGCGGGACCGCCCTTTATTTAAGGGGAATGCTGAGATAGGGCACGCCAATCAAACAGCTACAAAGGGATACAGTCAAAGTAGAAATCGCATTTGTCTAAATTTCTTTCCTACCTTAGTTACAAGTATCACCCTGAGATTACTACAGTTAAGGAGCTCAGAGAAAAAGTTTCCTGCTCTTTCAATGTCTTTATTTGGTGCACCGGACAGCACTTTGTGTAATAATTTTACTGTTTCCCCAATACAATCAGTCAGCTTTTCCTGTGTGGGCGGGCCTTTCATATGAAAACATAGGAAAGAATGTTAAAAAAATGAAATGTGATTGCAAAACTACAAAAACTGACAGGGGAGCTTAAAGCCAGGTATAGTTACTGAAGGAGCATTTAAACATTTCTTTGAAACTGCCCAGATTTCAAGCTGACAGTGCCCCTTTAAACAAGCTTTTTGCATTATATAAACAGTATTTGCAAAGTGTTGTGCAAAGGGTGCTTGCAACACTTTTGCTCTCTACTAAACCAAAAGATAATACCATATGTGTCTTACCTTCTGAAGACAAATATTTTGCTGTTCTGTGTACAAGACCTCCTAGTGCATTTGGGGGAACAAACTTAAAATAAAACCTACTTCAATCCAATTCGCACATGAATCTGGAATTACAGTGTAACCCTTCTGCCCGTCAGAGTTGGCAGCAACAAGGGCCGGGTTCAATATCTAGGGGATCCATTCCAATAACACAATGCAAACCGGCTTGAGCCCCCACCCAGTGACCTGGGACAAATATATACCACCCCTGCTGGGCGCCTCCAAGAGGCAATACTTCCCCTCTCGCAAGCACAGAGTCTGAGTGTAGCAAAAAGCCTTTTAATAACAGAGAGAAACAATGTGGCATTATGTTGGGGAAACACCACCAACAGGATTCATAACACAACCCATGAGCAAAAAAACCCACCCCAAGCAAATTGGGGCATGCCCTTTCTCTTTGGTTCTTGAGTCCAGCAACCCCAAATCACCCAAAGTCCCAAAAGTCCAATGACGCAAAGGTCTCTGTCCCTGGTCAGGGCAGCCCCAGAGTTCGAAAGTTTATCTGCAGAGCTGTACCTCCCAACCTGGGTGGAGATGGGGGCGGGGGTAAGAGGTACCTTACATGATCTGAAGCTGACCACCCCACAGCTCCATAGGGCTCCGCTCCGCCAGCCGCCCCACGAACTTCTTCACTCAGCTCCGCTCTGCAGCCCACCAGCAGCTCCCGCGGTCCCACGAACTGCTCCACCAGCCGGTCCACAAACTGCTCCGCGTCCCACCAGCAGCTCCCGCCATCCTATGAACTGCTCCACAATATATCTTCAGGCTCCCCCACTACTTAACACAACGCTCAGTGATTTCAGCTCTTAGTCAGTTCAGCTCTTTGGTGAATTCAGCTTGTAGTAGGGGAGCCTCAGTGCTGGTGCACTATTAGCCCAAAGTGAGCTCAGCAGCCTGTAACTAGACTTCTAATGAAATCAAAATTAGCTCTGATATTCCACAGTGAAGAGAGGAGAAAGTGCAATTAGCATGTAAGGCCCTCACCAAGAGGCCCATGCCACCAAGTATTAATACTTGTCCCCAGCCTCTCTCCATTCACACAGTTTTGGAACCCATGAACCTTGCCTAGCGAGTGCTACTTAGATGATGGTGAGTCCCTCCATCATAACGAAAGGCCAAGTACAGTTCCAAGCACAGTTCCCATAATCAGGTAATAACAATTTATTCTTCCTGCCCCAATAACAGAGACACTGGGGATCCCACAGCAGCCAAAGTGACCATTTGGGCAGCTATGGCCTCATTCTAGGCGGGGTGGGTGTGCCTATGCAAATGAGATCGGCCCCTGAAGTTCTTTTCCACAACTTGCCACACCTCACCACCAGATGTCAGGGCGGAGATCATCCTGACACTGCTTACATCAGTTCTATACAATAGTTCTTATTACCTGGACAAAGAATACTTTAGAATACTACTATTTATTGGTTAGACCATTCAGAAAAAGTTATATAAACTGTATGAACATAACATACACTATATATATTATGTATTTTAGTCATAAAGGGTGAAATTCAGGGGTGACAAACAATGATCTAACTTACACACTCAGAAATTGATGTGAGCTAGGAAATACCAAGGGGATGGAATTTTGAGGTTGTGACAGATAAAGCAACTAGCCAGATTTGTATGTACGAGGAAGCGAGAGAGGGCCTGCTTCTGTCCTCACCCTCCCGTTAGTTGCTTTCTACAACCCTCTCCTCCTACCTCAGCATTTATTACATGAACACATGCTTACACCGCCTCCTGCCCTTTCCCTATGGCTCCCTTATCTTCTACAAAGCTTCCTCCTCTACCTGTTTCCTTTGGAACCCTTCTCCCTCTCACATTTGGGCCTGTTCCAGGCATCAAAGGGGAGCATGGAAGAAGTCTGCTATTTTTAGATGACTTGATCATATCTATTCAAATCCCTCCCACAACACTTGTATCACAGCTTTTCCATAATTCCCCCCGTGATGGTTTATGCCCTTAGGGTCAGGGCAGCGTGGCCTAACCGCCAGAGTCTATCAAGTAGCCCTTAGGCGCGGAGCAGTGGGCCTAGAGGCCAGAGTCTATGGGGGTGGGGCGCCCACCAAGGGGTGTGGCAGCCCCGGTAAGGGGGTCCGAGCCCACCCGACTCCACCAGGCCCCGACCCAGGGCCCTAACGGTGGCATAGCAACTTGCCACTGACTCAGCCGGGGGGGGGTCCTACCAAAACACGCTGAGGTTTCCCGGGTGGGAGGTACCACTCCGTCACCTTCCCTGTGTCACTTCCTACCAGGGTCTGCGTTGGGGTCTCCCATGAGATTTCAGATTCTCTGTGGTCAGCTGGGCCCGTCACCTCCTGTGGCTCCTCCAGTCGCCAGAGTTCAAGCGGACCTGGGGAGGCTCTGATTCCTGGTGTAGTCAGGTGCTGTGGCTGGCCCTTTATACTGGCTTCCCTTTATACTGCTAGAGCATTTGGAGCATGCCCAGTCCCGCCGGGGAGGTGGGACTTCCACTGTCAATAATATGGGCTTAACCCTGTCTGGGCTAGTGCAATGTAAGCAGACTCCATCACACCCCCAAAGAAAGAAACTGAAATTAATAAAGAGTTAAGTATTTATAAAGTGGGACTTACAAGAAATATGGAAAACAAAACAGCTTCTATTGATCTGTTCTGCATGCAGATCAATACATTCATACATTCCCACAGGAAGAGCAATCCATCCCAGTCCTTATTGCTCTCGCCACGCAGATGTGCTATTGTTTTTGTTGTATTTTCAATCCAGTTTAGATTGTAAAAATCACAGAAGCTCTCTTCTTTCTTTAGCACAAAGTCTCTCTTCTTTTATTCCTGTGCTAGAACTATGTTCTAGCTACAGTTGCCCCCAAGGGAGCCATCTGCTAGCCAAGAATAGCCAGACTGCAGTGCACTACAATTAGGTCTCATGGATTCATAGACTTTAAGGTCAGAAGGGACTATTATGATCATGTAGTCTGACCTCCTGCACAATGCAGGCCATAGAATCTCACCTACCCACTCCTGTAACAAACCCCTGACCTATGTCTGAGCTACTGAAGTCCTCAACTCAAGGTTTAAAGACTTCAAGGTGCAGAGAATCCTGCAGCAAGTGACCCATGCCCCACACTGCAGAGGAAGGCAAAAAACTCGCAGGGCCTCTGCCAATCTGCCCTGGAAGAAAATTCCTTCCCGACTCCAAATATGGCAATCAGCTAAACCCTGAGCACGTGGGCAAGACTTACCAGCAAGATGACATCACACTGGGAGGGACTGCAAGCCCTTTGGAGGACAGGATTAGAATTCAAAATGATCTTGACAAATTGAAGAATCAGTCTGAAATCAATAAGATTAAACTCAGCAAAGACAAGTGCAAAGTACTGCATTTAGGAAGGAAAAAAAATACAAAATGGAGAATACTACTGCCCAGCTAGTTACTACAGAAAAGGATCTGGGGGTTATAGAGTAGCACAAAATGAATGAGTCAACATTGTGATGCTGTTGCATACAAGGCAAATGTCATTCAGGGATGTATTAACTGGAGTATTGTATGTAAGTCACAGGAGATAAATGTTCTGCTGTACTTGGCACTGGTGAGGCCTCAGCTGGATTATTGTGTCCAATGTGTATGAAAGTGTATTCTCTTTATCATGAAAGTGTTAAATAATTGCACTCAAAAACAAAATAATGAAAATCTTTATTAAAGTCCACTTAAAGTCCACTCAGTCCTACTTCTTGTTCAGCCAATTGCTAAGACAAACAAGTTTGTTTACATTTATGGGAGATAATGCTGCCCACTTATTATTTGCAATGTCACCTGAAAGTGAGAACAGGCGTTCGCATGGCACTTTTGTAGCTGGCATTGCAAGGTATTTATGTGCCAGATATGCTAAACATTTGTATGCCCTTCATGCTTCGGCCACCATTCCAGAGGACATGCTTCCATGCTGATGACACTCATTAAAAAAATAATGCATTAATTAAATTTGTGACTGAACTCCTTGGGGGAGAGTTGTATGTCTCCTGCTCTGTTTTACCTGCATTCTGACATATATTTCATGTTATAGCAGTCTTGGATGATGACACAGCACATGTTGTTCATTTTAAGAACACTTTCACTGCAGATTTGACAACATGCAAAGAAGTTACCAATGTGAAATTTCTAAAGATACAGCACTCAACCCAAGGTTTAGGAATCTGAAGCGCCTTCCAAAATTTGAGAGGGATGAGGTGTGGAGCATGCTTTCAGAAGTCTTAAAAGAGCAACACTCTGATGTGGAAACTACAGAACCTGAACCACCAAAAAGAAAATCAACTGTCTGCTGGTGGCATCTGACTCAAATGATGAAAATGAACATGCATCAGTTCGTACTGCTTTGGATCATTATTGAGCAAAACCTGTCATCAGCATGGACACATGTCCTCTGGACTGGGGGTTGAAGCATGAAGGGACATATGAATCTTTATTGCATTTGGCATGTAAATATCTTGCGAAGCTGGATACAACAGTGCCATGCGAATGCCTGTTCTGACTTTCAGGTGACACTGTAAACAAGAAGCAGGCATTATCTCCCACAAATGTGAACACACTTGTTTCTCTGAGTGATTGGCTGAACAAGAAATAGGACTGAGTGGACTTGTAGGCGCTACAGTTTTACATTGTTTTGTTTTTGAATGAAGGTATTTTTGTACATAATTCTGCATTTGTAAGTTCAACTTTCATGATTAAGAGATTGCACTACAGTACTTCTAATGGGGGAATTGAAAAATACAATTTCTTTTTTTTTTACAGTGAAAATATTTGTAATAAAAAATAAATATAAAGTGAGCACTGTACACTTTGTATTCTGTGTGGTAACTGAAATCAATATATTTGAAAATGTAGAAAACATCCAAAAATATTTAAATAAAAGGTATTCTATTATTGTTTAACAGCACAATTAATCGCACGATTAATATTTTTAATCACACGATTAATCGTGATTAATTTTTTTAATCACTTGAAAACCCTAGTTCTTGACAAATCTATGTTGGCTGTTACTTATCACCTTATTATCCTCTACATTTGAACAAACTGATTGTTTAATAATTTGTTCCAGTAACTTTCTGATGATGTTCAGCTGATTGGTCTATAATTCCCAAGGTCCTCCTTTTTTCCCCTTGTTGAAAATAGGTACTATTTCTTCTCCAGTCCTATGGGACTTTACCCATTCTCTATCAGTTCTCGCAGATAATCACTAATGGTTCAGAGATTGCTTTGGTTTTATACATGTATTATGGTGAAGTCAGATATCTACCTACTCCTCTTATTCATACACAGCAGAAAGTATTTATTCAGTCATATTTTTATCTGAACAAGCAACAATTATATTGGAAATAAACCAAGAAATACTTGTCATCAGCGGAAATCAGTGTAGTTTGCCAATATATTAATACTGCATGAACAAGTATTAGGTAAAGCTTTAACTCAAACCTTTATGACACATAACAGCACTCTAGAGAGACAAGCAGCCCCTTATGGGACTCATCAACAGCAGTAATAAGAGGGCATCCATCCCTTTATAAAATAGCTTAACTTGGCCCACTCACAAGAGTTTCAGAATAAATTGGCTGCTGAAGAAAAGAACATAAAGGAAGTTGGCAACCTAAAATATTTAAAGAGCTCAGGACCCTCAGAGGACCAATGCAGGCTGCTGGAGTGGAACTGACTGAGCAGTATCTAAAATTGAACAGGTGCCTGTCGGCCTTGATATGAGAAATTGGACATGGATGAGGCCTCATTTCTTGGGAGCCACAATTAGGGAGATAAATGGAGCAGCATGCTGGAAACAGAATGCCTGTACTAGCTAAGATAAGGGTTCCCTTTACAAAGATAAGGGTTGTCCTTTACAATGGACAAGGTAACAATGGATAAAATAAGCCTGGAATGTAAGACAAGGTAATGAGTCTGTCCATGCATGGATAGTGCATGGACAGAGCATGCTCTACAGGGATGGGTTCTTATAAAGTGACCAAGCCAATCCCAGTACTTGTGATACAATGTATAGGAAATGCAATGTAATGTGTAAATGTATATAAACGAAGAGGTTTGCTGTGTAACTTTGGATGTGTGGTATGTCCTGGACCCACTCCCTACACTTGAGCCTCATCAACTCACGTATAGTTTGACTCTATGCCAATAAAAAAACCTCAGTGACAAGTTTGGAGTTGAGCTGAGTTTTTGGGAACCAAATGGAAAAGGTCTCAGAGGTTACTGAGTGGATAAGGTCTCAGAAGCCACCGCAACAGCCTTTTTATGAAAAAATAAAGTGGACAACTATTTGGCATAGCAACTTAGAGGGGAAAAAAAAATCCTTCAAGAACCATCAAACCTGAGGGTGGATCCCTGACTCAGGAGCAAATCACTTGAACTGAGATTAGGGAATCAGACCTTTCTATGTATTTCTTCAGAGAACACATAGTTGAAGTCTTTTTAGGTACATGTATCCTATGGCTATAATTGTGAGAGCAACCCTTTTTTAAAACTACTCCCAGTGCCCCTTTTCTGAGCCAAGTTCAGTGCAGGCAGAACTAGACAACTCTCATTGACTGCAGTGGGAATTGTGCTTGCTCACAGTGGGTTGAATTTTATCCTGGATGTCTTACTGAACTAAATCTTACAATATGGTTGTACAAACACAGCCTTATTTGAAAGATATTATTATATATTATAGTAAGCCCTCAGAAAAGTAAGAGTACAACAGAGTACAGAAGCACCCTGGCTGATGACTAGCCATTGAGGACTTTTAATGATGAAACAATTCCAATCAGCTCTGCTTTTTCCCTAGGTAGTGCTTAGGCAATCCACTCAGTACCTTCCATCTAAACCCATGCTAGTAGCAGACCAATCAATACTGATTTGGTGTTATGCCAACAATGTTTATTCTAACACTGTCTCAAAAGCTCCAAATTCAATGCAAGGGGTTCACCATTTCTGAATATAGCTCATACTGTACATAGGTGTTTTAAATCATATTATTATATTTTATAACAGTCCCATCAGCGAGGTGAAATAAAATTATTTGTTCTTTTCTCCAGAAGGATTAATGATATGCTTCCTTTCCTACTGCACTGGAAAGCTTAGAATCTCTAAGATCATATGTAAGCATTTCACAGAGCCCTGGAGAGGGCTTTTAGATGGTAGGTGAAAGCATACATGTTGGTCCCTGAACCTTCCTTTCTTGCAGTCATTAGCCTTGTGTCAAAATACAGTCCTTGTTCCCAATCCCTGAAACATTGTCACTCAGATGAAAAACTGTGGGTTTTTCCGTGACATCACTGTTCTACCGTTACTTTGATTGCTGCTTGTTACTAGCCTTATGTTCCAGTGCATAAATCACTGGTTCTGCTCCAGGTTTTCTCTTCTTTTTGAATTTGCACAGTGATTGTATTTGGAATTGATTCAAACCAATTAACTCAAATATTTTTTGCTAGTGCCTGATATTTAAGCTGAGCTGGGTGTGTGGGTCTGGATTCAGGGCTAAAACAAAATGCCTTGTTTATCAGTTTGTCATTTGTTATATTTGTCATAGTAGATTACAGAAAGTGCTATATGTACAGAATTATGCATGTGCTACTCAGCTGTCTAATATGGAGGATAGATTGGACATGTTGTGGTTCTATGCAATAATTTATATTCAATACAAACCAGAGATGTACCCAAGCCAAAACCCTAGATCTAAACCATCTTGAACTCCGGAGAAATCTGGATCTGAATTAGAACTTCACAGCTGGTCACTATAATGAGTTGAACCAAAGTTCCAGATGTGAGCATTCTCAAGCTCTGGGGAAACTTAGATCAGGATTTGAATCTCAAACTGGGGACCTTACATATTGAATAATACCTCTTTGCCTCAGTTTCCCCACCTAGAAAATACATACTTTAATCACAGATGTGTTGTGAGGTTCATTAATTCAAGGCTTCCTAAACATTTTCATAAAGTGGACTATCTGTTAGTAGTGAGGTTATTCTCATGAGCCACCTTCTCTTATGGCCTTTCAATCAAACTTAGATTTGGAATTGTACATTAACCGCTGAAATTTGTATGAATTCTGTTAATGTCAATAAATATTAGAGTGGAGTGACTTTCACCATTTGGAAAAAAAAATTATCCCTTCTTACTACTGCTATGTGTTTTTCTCCTCCTGTCTGTCCATGCTTTCATTCCTTTCTTCTTCCCCTTCCACTCAAAATCAGATGACCTCTCAAAGTCAATGGTCAGCCCACATGTACAATCAAGCTCCCTCCTTAGGCAAAATCAGTCCTTCTTACCGCCCAATTCAAAATCAGTTCAAACCCACCCATCGACCTCAGCACATTTATAATTGATATCTCCACAATCAAAATCAATTCCTGTCCCCAATCAAATTTTTTCACAAATCAGCTTCACAAATGGATTTCATCAGTCTCCACAATCAAAAGCAATTGCCTGCCCATTCAGCTAAACTCTTCTCCCACCATATATTAAATTCCACTGACACTTGGCAAATTCAGGAAGTAACTGGTACTAAAACAAAAACTGAACTTTATGGATGTTAGCTTTTTCATCCTAAAGTTGTTGTTGTTTTTAATCTTTCCTTTATTTTTTCCTGGATGAGGCCTTATAGTGTAAGGACTGGATCCTTTCTGTTCGTTTGTGGGGACTACCAGTCTGACAGAGATTGGTCTGTAGCAGCTGGAAGGGATCTGCAACCTTCTACCACCTTCTGGAGCAGGGAGACCTAAATAAGGTCAGCCTGGGTTGCTCAGGTCAGAGAATGACTGGTGGGAACAGAAGATGCTGGGGGCAGCTGTTACAGCTGATAGTCTCCACAAAAAAATGTGAAGTGGGATGTTGCGAGACTCCTAAAAGTTGATCTTTATAATAAAAAGGGGACATCTGAGAAATTAAAAGGCAACAAATTTAAAACTAATAAAAAGCAATACACAATCTGTGAAACTCACTGCCACAAGGTATCACTGAGCTCAAGTGCTTAATAAGATTTTTAAAAAGTTGTGCATTTATACGAATAATGAATGAGAAGATCCCCAATTAGTTTAGTCCACATAAAATTTCATAAGGGATACAAACCTTCACAATTCAGGGCATAAATCAACCACCAACCTGAAATTAGGAAGTAACTTCCTCTACAGGCATGTCATTACATAATTTTTCATTATGGGTTTTTTGGCAATTTCCTCTGAAGTATCTGGTAACGGCTATTGTCAGATCACTGGTCTATCTGGCATCGCAGTTCATATCAGTAATATGATTTATTAATTGTTTTTTGTGATTTATGTTTACTCATATTTATTTATTGGACCCTATTCTCTATTATTGCAACTCTTTCCGCTTTCATCATGATGACCTTAGTGAAGTTTACTCTTTTCTATCCTATCATAAACCCTCCTGAACTTTAAACAACTTTTCATTTTCCAGGAAACTAAGGGTATGCCTACACTACAAAATTAGGTCGATCTTATAGAAGTCAATTTTTAGAAATCGATTTTATACAGTTGATTGTGTATGTCCACACTAAGTGCATTAAGTCGGTGGAGTTCGTCCACAGAACCGTGGCTCGCGTCGACTTTTTGAGCGTTGCACTGTGGGTAGCTATCCCACAGTTCCTGCAGTCTCCGCTGCCCATTGGAATTCTGGGTTGAGCTTCCAATGCCTGATGGGGCAAAAACATTGTCACGGGTGGTTTTGGGTACATGTTGTCAGTCACCCCTCCCTCCATGAAAGCAACGGCAGACAATTGTTTCGCACCTTTTTTCCATGCAGACACCATACTGCTGTCAGCAGACGGTGCAGTAGGACTGCTAACCATCGTTGTCATCCACCGCTTCCGCTGCAACTCTTCTCTCCTGCTCTCCTGGTGCCATGAATCCACCTCTCAGGTCCTCTCGTCGTTCTGTATAAACATCTATTCTCGTGGCATCTGTCGTCATCCTCCGCTTCCGCTGCAACTCTGCTCTCCTGCAGACGCCATAGCACAGCAAGCATGGAGCCCACTCAGCTCACCACTATTGTTGTGAGCATTGCAAACACCTCACACATTATCTTGCGGTATGTGCAGAACCTGCAAAAGCAGGCGAGGAGGTGACAATAGCGTGATCACAATAGTGATGAGGACATGGACACAGACTTCTCTCAAAGCCCAGGCCATCATGGTGGTAATGGGGCAGGTTCATGCCATGGAACGCCAATTCTGGGCCCGGGAAACAAGCATAGACTGTTGGGATCGCATAGTGTTGCAGGTCTGGGATGATTCCCAGTGGCTGCAAAACTTTCACATGCGTAAGGGCACTTTCATGGAGCTTTGTGACTTGCTTTCCCCTGGCCTTTGTGACTGGCTTTCCCGTGCCCTGAAGCACAAGAATACCAAGATGAGAGTACATTTCACAGTTGAGAAGCGAGTGGCGATAGCCCTCTGGAAGTTTGCAACACCAGACAGCTACCTGTCAGTTGGGAATCAATTTGGAGTGGGTAAATCTACTATGGGGGCTGCTGTGATCCAAGTACCCAAGGCAATCACTGAGCTGCTGCTATCAAGGGCAGTGACTCTTGGAAATGTGCAGGTCATAGTGGATGGCTTTGCTGCAACGGGGTTCCCTAACTGTGGTGGGGCGATAGATGGAACGCATATCCCTATCTTGGGACCAGACCACCTTGGCAGCCAGTACGTAAACCACAAGGCGTACTTTTCAGTGGTGCTGCAAGCAATGGTGGGTCACAAGGGATGTTTCACCAACATCAACGTGGGATGGCCGGGAAAGGTGCATGACACTCGCATCTTCAGGAACTCTGGTCTGTTTGAACAGCTGCAGGAAGGAACTTACTTCCCAGACCAGAAAATTACCGTTGGGGATGTTGAAATGCCTTTAGTTATCCTTGGGGACCCAGCCTATCCCTTAATGCCATGGCTCATGAAGCCATACACAGGCACCCTAGACAGTAGTAAGAAGCAGTTCAACTGTAGGCTGAGCAAGTGCATTTGGACATTTAAAAGCTCGCTGGCGCAGTTTACTGACTAGGTTAGACCTCAGCGAAACCAATATTCCCATTGTTATTCCTGGTTGCTGTGTGCTCAATATCTGTGAGAGTAAGGGGGAGACGTTTATGGCAGGGTGGGAGTTTGAGGCAAATAGCCTGGCGGCCGATTACGCACAGCCAGACACCAGGGTGATTAGAAGAGTACAGCTGGGTGCCCTGCGCATCAGAGAAGCTTTGAAAACCAGTTTCATGGCTGGCCAGGCTATGGTGTGACAGTTCTGTTTGTTTCTCCTTGATGAAAACCTGCCTCCTTGGTTGACTCTACTTCCCTGTAAGCCAACTGACCTCCCCCCTTCGATCACCGCTTTCAGAGGCAATAAAGTCATTATTGTTTCAAAATCATGCATTCTTTATTAATTCATCACACAAATAGGGGGAAAACTCAAAAGGTAGCCCAGGAGGGGTGGGTGAGGAGGGAAGCACCGGGTGAGGTGGTGGATGAGGGGAGGAGGGAAGGTCAAGGCCACACTACAGTTCAAAACTTATTGAATGCCAGCCTTCTGTTGCTTGGGCAGTCCTCTGGGGTGGAGTGGCTGGGTGCCCGTAGCCTCCCCCCCCCCGGCGTTCTTGGGCATCTGGATGAGGAGGTTATGGAACTTGGGGAGGAGGACAGGCGGTTATACAAGGGCTGCAGCAATGGTGTGTGCTCCTGCTGCCTTTCCTGAAGCTCCACCAGATGCCTGAGCATGTCAGTTTGCTCCCCCATTAGACTCAGCATTGCATCCTGCCTCCTTTCATCGTGCTCCTCCCTCCTCTCATCGCGTTCATTTAATGCTTTCCTGGTCTCTGCCATTGTTTGCCTCCATGCATTCTGCGGAGCTCTTTCAGTGCGGGAGGACTGCATGAGCTCTGAGAACATTTCATCACGAGTGCATTTTTTTCGCCTTCTACTCTGCGCTAGCCTCTGAGACGGAGATGATAGGGGGAGCATAGAAACATTTGCAGCTGTGGGAGGAAAAAAAGGGAGAGTAGTATTTAAAAAGATACATTTTAGAGAACAAAGGGAAGACTATTTCACACTGAATCAAGCGATTCACATTACATAGCACATGTGCTTTTGGTACAAGGTCGCATTTTACCTCTTTATATTCAGTGCCTGCCAGTTTGGTGTGAGACATCACACACGCTCGGCTGGGCAACAGAATTCAGCTTGTAGGTAGCCATGGTAAGGCAAAGGGTTTTGGCTTCTTCAACCTTCATAACATGTGGGAACGGTTTCAAACAGCAGCCCCTTCCTTTCCCATACCAAGCAAAGCCCGTTGGGTTGGCCATTTAAAAGGAGCAGCTGTGGTTTTAGGGTGAATGTGCAGCACAACCCAACCCCACCGCCCCCATTCTCTGGGATGATCGCTTCACACACACACCGCGTGGCTAGTATCACGGAAGATCCCTGTCAGCCAAATGCAAACAGCTCAGCATGAACAGGCCTCCCTGCACAGCGTGGCTAACAGCGGGGATGATTTCTTTTCAGCCAAAGGCAAAGCCCAGCAGGAACGGGCACCTCTGAATGTCCCCTTAAACAAATTTCCCGTGTTTGAACCAGGTGACCATGAAGGATATCAATGAATTCCTGAGGCTAACACAAAGAGATAAAGAACGGATGTTGCTTGAATGCCACCAAAGCCCAGGCCCATTCGCTGCAATACTTTGTTCTGCAATGATTCCAGACTACATGCTACTGGCTTGGCATGGTAAAAGTGTCCTACCATGGAGGACGGAATAAGGCTGATCTCCCCAGAAACCTTCTGAAAAGGCTTTTAGAGTACCTCCAGGAGAGCTTCATGGAGATGTCCCTGGAGGATTTCTGCTCCATCACGTTAACAGACTTTTCCAGTAGCTATACTGGCCACAAACACATCCCAAGTCTTCAGGGCAAATTAATCATAAACATGCTTGCTTTTAAACCCTGTATTATATTTACAAAGGTACACTCACCAGAGGTGCCTTCTCCGGCTTCATGGTCCAGGAGCCCGCCTTGGGAGGTTTGGGAGGGTATTGGCTCCAGGGTGATGAAGAGTTCCTGGCTGCCAGGGATAAGGGATTCTTTGCTTGCCTGCTGTGCACTATCCTCAACCTCCTCCTCCTCCTCTTCCTCATCCACAAAATCCTCCTCCCTGTTGCGTGAGACTCCCCCCTTGCAGGTGTCCACGGACAGTGGTGCGGTAATGGTAGGGGGGATCCCTAGAATTGCATTCAGCTCATCATAGAAGCAGCATGTATGGGGCTCTGACCTGGAGCAACCATTTGCATCCTTTGTTTTTTGGTAGGCTTGCCTCAGCTCCTTAACTTTCATGTGGCACTGCTGTGTGTCCCTGTTGTAGCCTCTGTCCATCATGCCCTTGGAGATTTTGGTAAATATATTGGCATTTCATCTTTTGGAACGGAGTTCTGCCTGCACGGATTCTTCTCCCCATACAGCAATCAGATCCAGTGTCTCCCGTTCGCTCCATGCTGGAGCTTGTTTGCGATTCTGGGACTGCATGGTCACCTGTACTGATGAGCTCTGCATGGTCACCTGTGCTGATCAGCTCGCCACACTGGCCAAACAGGAAATGAAATTCAAAAGTTCCCGGGGCTTTTCCTGTCTACTTGGCCAGTGCATCTGAGTTGACAGTGCTGTCCAGAGCAGTCACAATGGATCACTCTGGGATAGCTCCCGGAGGCCAATATCGGGGGAGGAATTGCGTCCACACTACCCCAAATTCGACCCAGCGAGGTCGATTTTAGCACTACTCCCCTCTCCGGGGAGGAGTACAGAAATCAATTTTAAGAGCCCTTTAAGTCAATAAAACAGGCTTGGTTGTGTGGATGGGTGAAGGGTTAAATCGACCTAACGCTGCTAAATTCGACCTAAACTCGTAGTGTAGACCAGGCTAAGTTTGCAGAGTAAAAACTGCTATGTTAACTGAAGGAAACAGCTCAGATTTTCAACAGAGATTAGTGATTTTAAGTGTGCACATTAAACTACTTTGAGATACTTATTTGTTTAGTTGCAGGGCCCCCAAATGTGTCTGCTTTCAGCAACCAGCCTGCTACAGGCCTGCTTGTTCAATTCACAATATGTTCACTAATGTCCAATTCAGTACAGTACAACATCAGGAAAACAATTACCACTTCACGTTCCCATGAGCCTGCTTTTGTCAGGCAATATATCTTCAACTTCCATCACTGACAGGCAGTTTGTAATCCAAGAAAATACATCATAAGTAGTCACTTTAGTAAACCAGGGCACATTTACTTAGTAAATGTAATATCAGTTTTCAAAAGAAAGCAAAAAGAACAATGCTGACCATTAGCGTCATAAGAAGTCTAACTTCTACACCTGGTAAAATAATACAGCTATCATTGAGAGATAATCACTCAACACCTTGATGATAGTGGAAGCATGAGCAATAAGCACTATGAATTTATGAAGAATAAATCTTGTCACACAAACTTGATTGCTCTTTTTTGACAGATTTATAAACATGATGGATGAAGGGAAGGCTGTAGATGTAATATACTAGGGTTTTGGAAAGGATTCATACTATTTCTTATGAAAACTGGCTTTATGAATACTATGACTGCCCCCACTGCAGGGTGTTGCAGTGGTACACCGGTCCCCTAAATGTCTGGCAGTGTGCTCCGTGTCCCAGAGGCAAACGCTGTACGTGCATTAAGCACTAGGCTCTAGCCTGCCGTGGGTCAACATTAACATTGGTCAGAGTCTGGGGAAGTAACAGGATTATTTTACTGGAGTTGACAGAAATAAATGGGCCAATTACTGTAGACACGTTAATCAACCCAGTGGTAGCTAACCCAGTCCTTGGCGCAGCCCAGTAGTGTGGTATAGAAGTAACCAGTGGGTCCTGCAAACGACACATGGAATTGTGTCATGTATCCTACTTCCAAGTATCCTCCTGCTGCTACTAATAGTGCTCTGCCAGCAAACTATTTCGCTGCCCGCAAGCCAGCCTTCCTTACACTGTCAACTCCCAGACTGCTGCTTCTGTTTACACATGGCCTCACTCTCTCTCTGGCCTTGTCTACACTACGGGGGGGTAAGTCGACCTAAATTACGCAACTCCAGCTATGTGAATAACGTAGCTGGAGTCAATGTAACTTAGGTCGACTTATTGCAGTGTCTACGCGGCACTAGGTCAACGGGAGACACTCTTCTATCAACTAGACTCTTCACTAGATCCGCTAAATCGACCACCAGTGCATCGATCCCCACAGCATCGATCCCCATAAGTGTAGACATGCCCTCTCTCTCTCTCTGACTGGCCCCTCTCAGCTCAGGAGGCTGTTACTTCCTTTTCCTATACTCTCTAAAGGCAGTATATTGAATGGAGTAACATAGTACCATCTAATGGCTAGATCCCTAGTTCTGCCAGCATGGGGGAGAGATACCCAGTAATGAACTAGCACTGCAGGTTCATTACAACGCCCTAATATACATTGAAAACTGGCTGAAAGACTGTAAACAAATGCACTGTGTTAGGAGAGGTATTTAATAGGGTACTGCAGGATTTGGTGGCAGGTCTGTTTGTTTGTTTGTTAACATCTTCATCAATAATCTGGAAGGGGGAGTAAATTGCATCAGGTCACTGACCTTTATAGATAACAGTAAATTGCAAAGAGCTGCAAATGATAGTGAGGACAGAGAAATTTTAAATGGGATTTAAAGAGTTTACTAAAATATACAGAAAATAACAAAATGAGAGTTAATATAGAATTATGCAAATTGATAAATCTAAAGACTAATAATCCAAAGCAGTTAGTTAATGCAAGGGAGTAACCTGGAAAGCAGTAATGCCAAAAGAGACCTAGGCGTGAAAGAGACAGCAGGCCAGACATGAGTTTGCAATATGATATGGCTGGGGGAAAAGGCCAAAGCAGTTTAGCTCTGTATATGGAAAGGTATCACAGCATGGAGTAGGAAGGTCAAAATCCTTCTCTTTGTGACCCTGGATTTAAGCATTCAACTGTGGTCACCATATTTTCAGAAGGACATTGACAAATGGAAGGAAATTTGAAGAGCCAAAAAAATAATCAGCAGACTGGATGGATTGATTTATAAGGAAAATGTTACAAAGTTAAATTCATATAACTACCCATTTACATATAGACCTTTCCCCTTTCTTAGCCCAGGCTCTGAGAATAAGAGAGTGGGCACCCAAGGGACTTACATTCTGCTCACTGAAAAGGAAGACACCTTTGCTTATTCCTTGTGCCAAAACATAGTCTTTACTCACGCTTATGTTTGAGCAAAATATCCTTGCACTCCTTGCTGAGCACTACACAGGAATTTGCAGGGTCCAAGCCAATAACTGTCTACAGATATTTCACGGGTGTGTAAACCAGGCATCAAGTGGAATTATTTAGGATGGGACTAGGGGATGTAAATTAGAAGTAAACAGTTAAATTAAAAGTAAAATTCAGATTGAATATCAAGAGAAATTTCCTGACAGTGAGATCCTTTATAGGCTGTGGAACAAGGGAAGCAGATAAAACCCCATCACTTTAGACGCAGAAAACTAGACTAGACAAAACATTAGGGGAAAAGCACAGACATGGGATTTTTTTTTTTATCTCTGACTGATTATTGATACCCCTGTACAGGATACAGAGGTATCAATAATCAGGGGTTGCAATACACTTTAAACATGCTGATCAATGCTTGGGTAGCAGAACAGTTAAAATACATTGGAGGGAGGTGTAATGACCGGGGCCTGGGCACTCAGAACAGAGGGTCAAAACCAAAGCCAGCATCAGGTTCCAAGCCGAAGGTCAGAGCCAGAAGGAGGGGGAGAAGAATCAGGTGCCAAGCCAGGGACAACATCAAGTACTAAGCCAGGGGTCAGAGCCAGAGACAAAGTCAGGGGTAAGGTGAAGAAGCAGGGGCCTGGAGGAGGGAAGGACAGCAAAGACTGGGAGTAGACAGGAGTATGGAATGAGAGGACAGGAACCAGGAGCAGGCAGGGAAGGAAGTCTCAGGAGTCTGGGAAGCAAGAGGGGTCCATACTAGCAGTCAGCCAAAGATTCCTCTAGCTGCTCAGACAACTTCCTGTTATTACTTCCTGGTTTACTTCCTGTAGTACTCCTTAGCCAATTGGGAGTCTGAATGGTTCCCCCAGTCGGGAGCTTTGGAGGCGGGGCCCTCTGAAAGCTAAATGTTACTCAGGTGAGCTGTTGGGTGGCAGTCATGGCCCAAGTGCTACTTGAGGACCTGCGGATCTGGGTTCAAGGCCTGTGAGCCCTCACAGGAGGAGGGATAGACATATGTTGTATTCCCACACCATGAAGACACCAAAAGGAAATTCTCATAAATGAAGAGCTGCTGGTCATGTTAGCAGCCATCCCCCCAGCGCCTCCACCCTCGCCAGCAGCCCTGCTGATCAACTTCTCCCCCTCCTGCCCGCTGCAGATCAGCTGTTCCGTAGCATGCAGGAGGCGCTGGAAGGGAGGAGGAGAAGCGGGGACGGGGAGAGGGCGGGGAAGAGATGTGGTGGGAATAGGTGGGGCAGGGGGCTTGGAGGAAGGGGTGGACTGAGGGCGGAGCTTGTCAAGCACCCCCCCAGGTAGAGAGGAAGTTGGAGCCTATGGCAGCCATATCCTCTTCTTTCTCCTAATAGGTCAAATAAGAAACAGCATGGGTTTTCCTGCTTGTTGTGCAATCTTTTCATGATTTGGGGTGAATATGGGGTAGGGAAGTTTAGGAAGAAGCTAAGGAGGGGTGATGAATATATAGTAGATAATCTGACACACATACACACATTTATTTAAGCACCTGTGGCACCCTCGGATACTTGAATAGGAGAAGTGTTCCAGCACATGCTTTGTCTTGTGTCTGATATCAGCGAATGAAAGGCCACAATTACCTTGACAACAGGACCGTATTGTTGCTGCTCCCCCCGCCCTCCCCACACACCATTTGTATGCTCTGTGCAAAGTCCAGGAATAATCGCAGTCTCTGGGCTAATGCAGAAATTAGTCTCTCTCTGAGTCCCTGGGAGCACTCATCACCCCCAAATGGAGTGGAAAGGGCAGACAGAGTTTGGGTCAGGATACCTATGCTATAATTGGATTTAAATTCCTAAAGGACAGCAGTGCAACTCAATACCATATTGAGCATGGAGTTGTGACTACTAGGCATGTGCTAGCCCCCAAACTGTTGTATAATATTTTTCCTTACAGATATATAACTTCTTGAGTCATAAGGTGCACTAGTCTAGGAGACATAGCTAAATATTTTAAAGATGTTTCCTATATAGTCAGTAAATTGCAGACTGAGCACCACTGGGGAGAGGGAAGGAGAGGGTTGGTGCAAATAGCCAATAAGCACAGTGGAGAGAGAAAGTGCAGAGAGACTAACATTAATGTGGATTAAGGTATAGTGTAAATTTAAATAAAGCACAATCGCTATTTCTGAATAACTCTCTATGTAGATACTCTTATTTGAAAATAAGAGTGCCTTGTTCCTGTTTAGCTTAATCCACTTTCAGAGTGGGTTAAACTAAACAGGAACAAGGCATGCTTATTCTGGAATAAGTGTCTAAACGCACAGAGTTATTCAGGATTAGAACTATTCCATGTGTAGACAATCAGGTCATAAATCCTCAAATATACTGATGCTGTCTAATATATGCCCTAGGTCACCTGAAGTAAAACACGAATTAGGATTCCAGTCAGGTAAAGAGTGCAGATTAGATCATTTATTACCTGCAGATGCCAGGACATTAAAACACTCAAGCATTTCCTCAGAAAGCAGTGAATGAGGCAGTTCCTTAATACAATTACCTCTGTATAATTGGAAACTAAATCAATGATGACTGTATGATTGGAATATTACTTTAAATAATTTCATTTTTATTACACTATTTTGTTGGTACATTCTACCACCAAATAGGTTATTCATTTTCCTGTTGATTTTGATTTGTGTGTGCATATTAAAAAAAACCACAAATTTTCAACCTTTCTAATTTTCTAGAGTACATTGTGCATTGCTGTAATTACTTAATCTGAATTATATTAAAACGAAAGATACTTGCTGCATAACTGTGTGGACAGCAGAGCTCCTTGGCAGCTAAGAGGCAAACAAGAACTTTCTCCTCATCTCTAGACTGCAATGTTATCAGGGGAGCCTTGCTCCTCCTTCCAGAGATGGGGAGGCTGCCAGTGGCCTCCTTCACCTTCTCCTGAAAACAGCAGTTTCAATGTTGTGCCTGGGTAGAAATACAAAAATGGTGAAAGTGAATACAGCAAATTTGACATGACTTGTTTTTTAAACTCAGCATGATTTTGTGCTTTGTGGAAGTCAGGGACAGTTCAATAACAGAGAAACAAACACCATTTTACTTATTACAATGTTATCAAGTTAACTCCTTGGCAGCAGGAGCAGAATTTTTCTTGTATAATGTCCACTGCTGGCAAAAACTGCATGGAAAAGACAGTTTAAAAGAATTACAAGCAAATTCTTTTCAAAACGAAAACTAGTCCATTGAGCAGAAGAGTTTGCTTGTGCCAGGGACAATCACAGCCGATGGATATAGCCATAGCACCAGTCATTTTCCAGTGTGAATAAAGAAGGGGACAGTGCAGTGTTCCTCTTGTGGTTTCTAAAATTCTATCACAAAGCAGCTGAATTGTCCTCACAAATCCTTCTAGTGATTTCAAATATGCTAGCCTCAGGAAAGACAATTCTTGTCTTGAAAGGGTTTTAAAATCTAAGGTTTAAAGTACGCAACATTTAAATAAGAAAGAAATCCTGAGGGTCACAAATCCAAAAAATCCCAGTCCTGGTCCCTGGGCTACAAAGTGGGTGGGACCAGCTAGGAAGGGCCTGGGCCCAGGGCCTGTAAAAAATGCATTGTTTCTGACTCTGCTGGGCAGAATTTAAAACTGCTCTCCCCGATGGAGAATGGCAGCAGCTACATGCTCCTGTGGGAGAGTAGGAATGGCCCACCATCATACTGATAGGTGTGAATAAAGTCCTACCTCTTTTCTGTTATAAAATTAGTGCCATCATGGTGCCACACTTTGTAAGAAATCCTGTCCTGTGCTAACAAACTAGGAGAAAGAGAGATCACATGGATATGCTTGCTCTCCCATTAATAGTAGAATACAGTCTTTCTCAAGAGGTTAAGAAAAGGAAGTACCTATTGCATCTTGGCCTCATGAGGGCATGGTCTGTCAGCTATGGAGCACATCAAGCTACATTGCGGTCAGCAGCTCATTTGCCACATCTGTGTGATCCTGCCTTGACACAGCAAGGTGGCTTTTGTATCATATATGTGGTTGGCCTCATTCTCCCAATCTCCTGTCTTGTCCAGATCCCTCAATTAAAGATAGAAGTTTGCCTCATAGTGGAGTTTATATAAATCTTTTTACATTGAACCCCTTTCTCCCCACCAATATTTTCCCAGTGGTGTTATGGTGATCAATTGAAAAGTTAAGAGTTGTTAAAAATACAACATCAGTAAGCATTTCCAACACAAAATCACAGATCTCAAATTAACCAAGGGCAAAAGTGCTCAGTCAGTTCTCAAGCAAGACTCTCATTAACTTCAATTAGAGTTTTACCCCAGTAAGGATTTCAGAATCTATCTCAAGCATCTTTCAGTAGCTTGAAATAATTTTAAGCAAAGTTAATTTCTTCTATTATTTTTTTATTTGAAAATATACAAACTTGCAAGTCTTTTTTAGTTGTATGTTTTAAGCAGTAGGTGGCACTGGTGGTTTCTACCTTCACAATAATATTGTTTCTATATTGTAATAATTGTGAATGGTTACACAGGCCCTTTAGAAAACAGAGTTTCTCCAAAGCCCTCTTATGCTATAACTTTAACCCAGAAAATATCCCAAAACAAATGTTTCCATTTTATAATTGCTAATCTTGTCTTTAAAAAATCAGAGACAATATCTGCAAACACATTCCAATCAACAGAATAAAGTATTTTATTTAAAACAATGCTGCTCAAATTGAAAAAAAAATCATTTTTTTAATTGAAACTCTACATGGTTGGGAAAGATTTAATGCCAGAACAAAAATATAGAGAATGACTAAAAGGAGACAATGGAGAAAATGTAATTTTTTAATATATTATGTATTTTTTATAACTACTTGATAAAAAAAACCCTGCATATGCTATCATACATTTAGTGGGCCTGATTCTTCCGTAGGGCATCAACTTACATGGCCCTTGTGCACATGCTCGTTAGTACACAAACACATCTGCTGCAAATTTTCTAGCAGTAACATCTATTTACTGATTTGCGTTTTTAGAAGCTCATCACTGTGGTATAAGAACTAGGTGGACAGCTCAAAAATGAATATCAACATGTGTAGGTAATGGAATTTATACACGCAGATTGTATTAGCTACATGCATAGCTACGCATCGAAATGTGAGGGGTGGAAAAGTGCATGTACATTCGTGTGCATCAACAAAATTTAATATCTAGAAGTGGAGCCAAAAGTCTTATATTCAGGCCCTGTATGTATCTGCCTCTATAGAGATATGTTATTTTATCACAAAAAAGGCTGAATACTCCTCAAGGATTCTTTCTGGGATTGAAGAAGTATTGGGTAGAAACACTTTCTTTAAAAAGTTTTAATTTGAAGAACAGAAAAATGCTAAGGGTTAAGTAACAAGCAAATCAGTAGAACTTCATGTCAAAATGCCTCAGACTATTTAGTCTAATCAAATGAAAATAACAGCAATAATTTTAATAAAGTTATAGCTCACATTTCATACAGTTTCTTTCACTGAGAAAGATCCTAATATACTTTCCCATGGTATAGGGAGAATAGTGTAGTGTGATATGACAGTTAAATTAAAATGAGATTGGGATGGTTGCATTACTTGTAAGTGGTGAAGGCCAAAGGGTTCCTGCGCTGAGGGTGTGAAGACAAGGAGAGGAAGAAAAAATAAATTAACAAGGAACACAAACTAAAATATATATTCAGTGTTCCTTTATCTGGCCTGGCCAGAAAGTATGCTTCCGCTTTTATCCTCCCCACACTCGCCAAGCAAACTGTTTGCCATGGTATTTCTATACTGTGATACAATATATATACCAACTCTCATGGCTCATATTTGCTTCTTTTCACTATTTGTACAACTTTCCATTCGATGGATCATATGGAAGGACATCTATGCAATTTTTCATGCACAGACACTTTGTGTTATTTGTTTTGTGGTAATGTTCCGTGTCTTCCTGGTGCTGTTCTTTTATGATACTGAAAAACTCAATAAATGGTATTCAATAAAACTATCATGTTCAAGGAGACAGTCTGGAACTGGGAGCACTTGGAATCAAAAGGTTTTTTAACTACTGACAGGCCTTTTCCCTTTTTAAAGCTCTGTTTCTCCAGGGTTTCCAGCATTCAATCTGGTTTCAGCTGCCAGTGGGGTCATTCTTGGATCAGAGCAAACTGGAATTGACCAGTGAAAGAAAAAAAAGTGACATAACTTTTTTGCTCCTGGTCCTCCATCACAATTGCTGTGGTGCTGTCATGCAATATTTCTCCTTGAAATCAAGGACATAGCATAACCAGAATGCTTTGTGTATTCTGCTCGAAAGCTTGTCTTTCTCACCACGTACAGTTGGTCCAATAAAAGATATACATTGTCTCACATACATTGTCTCTCTAATATCCTGGCACTGACACGGCTACCATAACACTGCATAGACATACCCAGTACATTCAGTGATAGAACATATGTATTCTCCTTATACATACCGAATATGTCCAGTGACACTGCAGCATGTTCTACCTGAATTACAAGAGCAGAGCAGGTGTATTCTAGATAAAGGTACCTGGTATATTTAACAAAGGAGAGTCATGTAATTAAGGCATTCTGATTATAGTTTGCATTCTTCAATTGGATGTATAAGATGTATATAACTACATTGAAGGCTTTCTATTTTTGTAATAAACACATATCAGAGACATGCTAGTGAAAGAAACAAGGGAAACATGAAATTCTATTTTTTGGAGTGATTACAGTGACAAATATGTGATGATGATGATAATAATGACAGGAGTGGTGTAAATACACCAAGCACTATAATTTTAAAGAGAGATAAGATCAAATTCCTGCAGTTTATATAAGCCTCATATTAAACAATGGGAATATTCAGGTTTGTGATGAGAAACTTTAAACTTTCCACTGGTGTGGCTCACCCTGGTTTTTCAAACCAGTGAAGCTGCATCAGTATACTGGGACAGCACATCTGTGTTAAACATTTGCACAGCTGCAAATCCTCCAGTTACAAGAAGACCTTAGTTAATGCTTGTAAAGTACTTTGCAGACGAAATTAACTATATAAATGCTATATATAATTCACGTAGAATCTTATTTTAAAATATAAAATAGGATATTTTCAGCTGTTCCAGATTTAAATGACAAACAGGAAATTCAATCTCTTTTCTCTGTCCATGGTCTCAAATCTATAAACCTGACACTATGTACATTCGTTTGTATGTTTTGTCCCAACAGAGCAACATCCTTTATTAGACATGAGAGGATTAAATAACACAGTGACCTTTATCACTTAGAACAGGTATATGCACAGTAGTGAAGCCACATTTTCAGCAGTGGGAGAGCAAGGATGGGTGATGGGTCATTAGTGGTGCCACCTTCAATTATATTTACTGGCTTTAAAAGGAACCACACATACACCTAAAGGCCGCCATTAGGTCCACCACCGTGTATGCATTATGGATACTGATCTTGAACTGTTATAACTTTATAACAAATAACAACATCTTGCATTCTTATAGTGACTTTTACCCCCAAAAGATCACAAATTTAACAAGATTTACTTTCACCCACTACTGAAATGCACAAACTTCTAGTGATACACATCAGCTGTTTAACAGAATACAGCAACATTTGAGGTCAAGAAGTGAAGAATACTGTCTCAGATTTAAATTTCAGATTTAAATCTGTCTTCAGATTTAAAGCAGGAAGAATGTAATTACCTTCGTTGGAAATTAGCCAGTGTACCAGGATTAATGCTCCTATTCTTCTGAAAAGTGCTGTGGGATCTTTAATTATCAAAAGTGGTCAGGACCTCATTTGAAAGATGGCACCTGTGCCAAAACAGCTTCCTGTGCTGGGGCACTGCTTTAGGACTAGTAACAGTGCTACCTACTAAATCTACAAATACTTTCAGAACTCTGGGGTTTCTCCTAGAGGCCTCTCTTCCAAGAACTGAACGTGCATAAATTGTGAGACCTGGTCGTACAACTGCAGGGCCAGCATAATAGAACATCTCCCAGGGTAATGTCCTCAAACCCAAAGCTATGGATTTAACTCAGACTGAGTTTACTTTTACCTTCCAATACCTTCTGTGAAAACAGGCAGCAAAATTGCACCATGCACACTTCTTCATGGATGTAGATCCATATATGCCTTGATGTACAGCTTCATATTGCAAGCTACAGCACTGTTCCACAGCTAAACAGCACAGGATTTCTAGGAGTAGGAATAAAATAACGTTGTAAAGTAATAATCCTTTGGTGGGTTGCAAGGAACTAAGCAAAGTTACTTAGAGCTGTGGGGAAGGATCTAGGAGAGTCATTCGGAGCACTCCTCTCCTATGAGTGTCTCAGGAGTTCCCATGATGGTTATAAGTTTATATTAAGAGTTTTGAGAAATGTGTTGGAATTTCTATAGATCCCTGCTCTCCTATTATCATGCCTGGTGCTTCCATGGCAGCTGCCATATTAGTTAACAACTGTGGGATGAGATCTGGTGGGAGTGACAGATTCCTTTTCCTCTCCAATTCTATTAGATACTCCTGTGAGGGTTGCTAAATTAGCTCAGAGATGTGGGGACGGATCTGATGGGACATGGAAGGATCTAGTGGGGTGTGATGGTGAAGAGATCTGGTGGGATGGGTGGGGAAGGATCTAGTATGATCTGCTAAGGAGCTGATCAGTTGGGGTATGGCAGGATCAGTTGGGAAGGTATCCAGTGAATCTGCTGGGTTGTTATATATTGGGATGGGAGAAATGGATCTGGTACATCGGAATCTGCTGAGATTAGGCAGGCAAAGATCTGTCAGATCTGGTGGAAATGGGATGAGTTAAGGTAAACTGGGAAAGGTTTGATAAATTGTGGCAGGATCTGGTGGGGATAGGTTTATAAAGGATCTGGATGGGGAAGCAATGTGGTAGACATGGAGAGGGACCTGGTGAGTTGGAATACGTTGAGGAGAGATATGTTGGAATGGGGAGGGATCTGGGAATCACTTGATGTTTGTGTCAGGGATGGGATCTGATGGGGGTGGGTGGTTCTGGGGAGAGATGTGAGAGGATGGGGGCCAGGTGTGTGTGTGTGTGGCAGTGATGGGAGGAGAAAGGAGGGGCCCGGACGCGCTGCTTTGTAGCAGGGCTCTGGGTGGACAGGCAGGTTTAGGGCAGGGAGGGACTCGGACGGGGTCAGGGTGGTTTGTAACAGGGCAGGGATGTGAGGATGGGCGGGGCGCGGCCAGGCAGAGTCAGCATGGCCTGCCACCCCCGCGCTGCTCCGTGTGGCCGCTGTTGCCGGGATAAGGGCCGCCTCTCCGGCTCCCGCGCCCGTGAGTGGCTGGGGTAAAGGCGGGGCGGAACGGGAGGTGGCTCGCTGTCCCAGCCGCCCGCGTCCGGGGCCGCCCGCTTCACTCCCCCCAGCAGCGTCGGAGCGAGCAGCGGGACAGTGAGCGAGGGTCGCCGCGCCGGGGGTGGCTGTGCCCGCTGCCGCCAGCATGATGGAGCTCGAGGTGCCGCCCGCCCCGCAGGTGAGAGCCGGGGTCTGGACCCCGGGCCCGTCTGCCGGGAAGGAAATGCTCCCGGGCGGGAGCCCGGGGGTGCTGCTGGCGCGTGCCGCCCCAACGCAGCCCCCGCTGCCCTGAACTGGGGGGCGGTCCTGGCCGGGTGGCGACACGCCGGGTCACGGGGGGGCTGCTGGATGTCAGGCGAAGGGGGGTGGTGCAAGAGCGGCGGCCCCGCCCCTGCACACAGGGCCTGTCCGGTTTCCCCCGGCTCCGGGAACGTGATGAGTCACTGGGGCCGGCTAGGGGGCAGGCTGGTGCCCGCTGGGTCCTGGGCAAGGCGGGCGGGCAGAGCACGGTACTGGGCCCAGGGCCAAGGGAGCAGCCTGGCGCGGAGTCCCCTGTGCTCCTGGGAAACTGGCGCGTCAGGGCGGTGGGCGCCCAAAACTAGCAGCCGCTTCTTATCTTGTGAGAGCTTGGAACTTACCCTTTTGTGACTCAGTTTCCTCATCTGCACCATGTTTCCCCTTGGAAGAGGCCTGAAATGTGGGTCAGGCAACGCCACTAACAGCCACCTGTGGTGCCAACAAATCTTATACAGGGGCCGCCCCTCCGTGCAAGGAGCCGTGGGAGGGTCAAGAGTGGACCCTCCGCACCCTCCCACTTCTAGTCAGCCTCACCTCCCAGAGATGTAGATCAGATCCTCTTGATTTCCTGAAAAATCTATCGACTGAGGAAGCTAGGGTGAGATCAAAATGCCCTGTGAGTGAAAATAGGTTGCAGAGCTTTCAGTTCTAGCTGTAAGGGATAGAAGCCATAGCAAGCATTATTTTCAAAGAAAGTTTATTTACCCGCAACAGATTTAACTAAATCTAAAAGATTATTTCTTTTACTATGTCCCTACTTCCCCCAGCATGCACTGTAACAGCTGACTCCTTTCCAAATTTTACTACAGCCTTGAAAATCTTAACTACATCACTTTAGTACCTGGTAACATTCAGGATAGCTAGTATGGGTAAGAGAGATTGCAATGCTGATTCTGGGCAGTGGCCTTCCGAGATGCTGGAACTGGCTTGAAGTCGTTTCCATCATATACAGGGTTTACAGTTTGGTTCAATAGCTCTCAGCATCTCCATTACACAAATTGTTCCAGCACCCTAGTGGCCCTCAAGACTCCATGGATCTGTGTGATATTTAGTCTGCATAAAATATAAAACATATGTCACTGCACTTGAATTTCGAAGGCCCTGCATCTCTTATTCCTTATTTAGGTGAATTATCTTAGTGTGGGTGGCTTTTGGCTTTAGTTGAAAGTTGATTGTCGTCTGTCACAATTTCCCTAAACGGGCCCTTAGCGTGCGATCTTTAGTGCGCTGAGCCAGGAACAAGTTGGAGCTGTTGCACAATCATTTAGTTCCCCAGGGCTGTTATGTTTTTGGAATTAGCCTTTCAAGTGCAGCTTCAAAATGTGTAAACCAGCATATATAGTTCTGTGTTGCCTTAGCTAATTTAAAGGGTGGTGGGTATAATTTCTGTTGTGTTATCTGAACATAAGTTTTAAATATTAAAAATTGTCTTTCAACTATTTTATGCTAGCTTCTTTATCTCATGTTTGTGCATAAAATAAATGTAGAGTTGAGTAGTTTCACTCCATAACAAGTTTCTTCAGGGGCATAAAATGACATTCTGTTTCATAATCTTGTGCTACCAAATGTATCAATTGTCTAAATGCAGAAAAAATTAATCGAAGTTATTTCATTCCTTTATGGAAAACTAGTTTTTTAAAGGGTGGAGAGAATAGTTGAAAAGTAAACCAATTTATTCTCCAGTTTCAGTTTACAGATGTCTTGTGTTCATTTTTTCCCCTCTTGTTTATAGGGAAACGTGGAATAAATTCAGGACTAAAAAGTGTGTATTCTAAATTTTATGTCCTGTGTTTAGGTTCATTCTAATCTTGGTCACGTGAACTGTGCTTGTACAAACATATAGTTAACACAGTGGTGAGCATATATATGTTTCTCAGGGGCTAGGTATCCTACACGCTTTCTTTAGGGCAGTGGTTCTCAACCAGGGATATGTGTACCTCCTGGGGGTACACAGAGGTCTTACAGCCGGTACATCAACTCATCTAGATACAGTATTTGCCTAGTTTTACAACCGGTTACATGAAAAGCACAAAGTCAGTACAAACTAAAATTTCATACAATTACTTGTTCATATTGCTCTATATACAAAACACTGAAATATAAATACAAGATTTATATTCCAATTGATTTATAATGTAAAAATGAGAAAGTAAGCAATTTTTCAGATATAAAAATACAGATGTGTCACAGCACACTATTACTGATTTTGTAAGCAAGTCTTTTTTAAGTGAGGTGAAACTTGTGGGTATGCAAGACAAATAAGACTCCTAAAAGGGGTACGGTAGTCTGGAAAGGTTGAGAGCCACTGTTTTAGGGGATAGCATCCATTCACAAAGTTTCAGCTACACCTTTATGCCACCTTAGAGACTAACAAATTTATTAGAGCATAAGCTCTCAGGGGCTACCGCCCACTTCATCGGATTCATAGAATGGAACATATAGTAAGAGATATATACACGCACACACACATATACAGAGAAGGTGGAAGTTGCCATACAAACTGTAAGGCTAATTAATGAAGATGAGCTATTATCAGCAGGAGAAAAAAACTTTTGTAGTGATAATCAAGATGGCCCATTTAGACAGTTGACAAGAAGGTGTGAGGATACTTAACATAGGGAAATAGATTCAATACATGTAATGACCCAGCCACGCCCAGTCCCTATTCAAACCCAAGATAATATTATCTAGTTTGCATATTAATTCAAGCTCAGCAGTTTCTCATTGGAGTCTGTTTTTGAAGCTTTTCTGTTGCAAAATTGCCACAGAATAAAGACTCTTACAGTTTGTATGGCAACTTCCGCCTTGTGTGTGTGTGTGTGTGTGTGTGTGTATGTATGTATGTATGTGTGTATATATATAAAGATACATATATCTTCTTACTATAGGTTCCATTCTATGCATCCGATGCAGTGGGCTGTAGCCCACGAAAGCTTACGCTCGAATAAATTTGTTAGCCTCTAAGGTGCCACAAGTACTCCTGTTCTTTTTGCGGATACGGACTAACACAGCTGCTACTCTGAAACCTTTATGCCAGTATCACACAAATCTACCTCCCCACTCTTGACCTGTCTCCTTCTATCCAACACTGCTTCTTTTCTCTCTGTTCATATCATTAAAAGTTCCACCTGAACAGGCCTTCATCTTAACTTCGCTACTACAACTGCCTTGCGTCTGGCCTCGTTCTTGGTTGACACCTATCAGTTCCTTGCAAAATGTTGCTGCTAAGGTCATTTTCTTGGCTTATTTTGACTGTCAGGCCCCCTCTGAATGCCTCCTGGTCCCACCTTCTGTACTGCATCAAATTCAAGTTTTTTTTTGTTCTCCTCTTTAAGGCCTTTAGCAACTATAGGGCTTGTCTACACTTACAGCAGTGCAGTGGCACAGCTACCTATGCCAATGGGAGAGCTTGTCCCATTGGCGTAGGACTCTACCTCCCCAAGAGGAGGTAGCTGTGTTGACAGGAGAAGCTCTCTGGTCAACATAACGCTGTCTACATCAGGAGTTAAATTGGTGTAACTATGTTGCTCCAGGAGTGGATTTTCCATAACACTGAGCAACAGTTATATCGACGTAAGTTTGTAGTGTAGACCAGGGCTATGCCTCCCCCTACTTATCTACTCTTTTTTATCTTTTTTGCTCTGTCAGTAATGCTAGCTTTCATTGCCTGCTTGCCCACTTATATAAGTGACTTCATCCTTCGTGCCATGCAGCCCCTTAAACATGTAATACCTTTCCCGAGCTGGTCTGCAGAGCCACAAATCCTCTCTTCCTGAACACCCACTCTTTGTTTAGCTATTCTAATACATTGTCATATTTTATGGTGTAATAAAACTAATGCTTAAATTTATTACATGGAAAATTCTAATCTTCTATAAAATATTTAAATTTATAACAAGGGATGGGGAAGGTATATTAAAACACTGTTAGTTTAACCCCTTGATTTCTGTGAGCCAGCAGAACCTGAGGTGTGGGCCCTCAAAGCAATATGCCCACTTGTTTGGGGAGGGACAGGGCAGATGTCCAAGCAGCCAGCAATCCCTGCTCCATAAAGGGCCTGACATAGCTCTAAAAAGTGAATGTGAGAGACCCAGGAGGGAATGGGACCAGGATGGAGCCCCAAATAAAATTTTAAGTTGCTTTCTTCTGATAAAAACCCCAGGAGAGGGAATGACAGAAGCCCTCTCTGCATGGTTCTTGGGGTAAATTTTACTTGTGTGTAGGAAAGTGAAAATGGCTTTTTTTTTTTTTCCTATTAAACACTAACAGGTGATTGATAATGCTTACTGTAGATAAGCGGTACTAGGATGATCTGAGCAATGGAAAACTTGTCTTATGAAAGGAGACTCAAGGAGCTTGGCTTGTTTAGCCTAACTAAAAGAAGGTTGAGGGGAGATATGATTGCTCTCTATAAATATATCAGAGGGATAAATACCGGAGAGGAATTATTTAAGCTCAGTACCAATGTGGACACAAGAACAAATAGATATAAACTGGCCACCAGGAAGTTTAGACTTGAAATTAGACGAAGGTTTCTAACCATCAGAGGAGTGAAGTTTTGGAATAGCCTTCCAAGGGAAGCAGTGGGGGCAAAAGATCTATCTGGCTTTAAGATTAAACTCGATAAGTTTATGGAGGAGATGGTATGATGGGATAACATGATTTTGGTAATTAATTGATCTTTAAATATTCATGGTAAATGGGCCCAATGGCCTGTGATGGGATGTTAGATGGGGTGGGATCTGAGTTACTACAGAAAATTCCTTCCTGGATATCTGGCTGGTGAATCTTGCCCATATGCTCAGGGTTTAGCTGATCACCATATTTGGGGTCGGGAAGGAATTTTCCTCCAGGGCAGATTGAAAGAGGCCCTGGAGGTTTTTCGCCTTCCTCTGTAGCATGGGGCACGGGTCACTTGCTGGAGGATTCTCTGCTCCTTGAAGTCTTTAAACCACGATTTGAGGACTTCAATAGCTCAGACACAGGTGCGGTTTTTCACAGGAGTGGGTAGGTGAGATTCTGTGGCCTGTGTTGTGCAGGAGGTTAGACTAGATTATCATAATGGTCCCTTCAGACCTTAGCATCTATGAATCTAAGAGTACAATGAAATAAGTGTTAAGTGCTTCACTTCTGAAAGGTAAGATAAAGGAAGATTATAAGATTTGTGATGGGCCTCATTTAAAGGTCTTGTTGGATGACAGATAACATTGAATTAAATGGAGAGATAGTGGTGTATACCTCTTGTAGCTTTGTAAGGTATCCAGGTGAACTTAACAAATGTTACTGACTTTTTTAAGTTTTGAGCATCATGATGGGAAGAGTGGAAAATGAGTATCTTCCCAATATGATTAAAGTTGTGAGGAAGGGAGAGCTGTGTAGTTAAGAGTTTAGACTGGAGTGAGACCAATAGTAAAAACTGGTAAATTGTCTCATAAAATATTAGAGTATCTGCATAGGGGAATCTGTTAGGTTTTTTCCCCTGGCAAAGTATCCTGAAGAATATGAATCTGCTGTCATGCTATCTGTAGTACAGAAAGTGTTTACCAAGTTTTTACTAAGCAAATTACTTGTTAAACTGTTGGATTTTAACTAAATTGCCAACTAAATGAATTTATTTCTGTCTCATATCTTCATGCTAGATCACCTTCCTATAAGTAGGGCCCTACCAAATTCGTGGTCCATTTTGGTCAATTTCACAGTCATAGGATTTTAAAAATAGTAAATTTTAATTATTTCAGCTATTTAAATTTGAAATTTCACAGTGTTATAATTGTAGGGGTCCTGACCCGAAAAGGAGTTGCAGTGGGGGGAGGATTTTGCAAGGTTATTATGCGGGGGTTGTGGTACTGCTACCTTTACTTCTGCACTGCTGCTGGCAGCAGCTCTGCCTTCAAAGCTGGGCAGCTGGAGAGAGGCGGCTGCTGGCTGGGCCCAGCTCTGAAGACAGTGCCACCGCCAGCACAGTGCAGAAGTAAGGATGGCGTGGTATGGTATTGCCACCCTTACTTCTGCGCTGCTGTCTGCAGAGCTGCGCCTTTAGTCAGCAGCTGCCACTCTGTGGCCACCCAGCTCTTAAGGCAGCAGTGCAGAAGTAAGGGTGGAATGGTATGGTATTGTGTGCTGCCTTCAGAGCTGGGTGCCCAGCCAACTGCTGATGCTCTCTGGCTGCCCAGTTCTGAAAGCAGTGTCGATGTAAGGGTGGCAATACCATGACCCCCTAAAGTAACCTTATAACCCCCTTGCAACTCCCTTTTGGGTCAGGATCCCCAATTTGAGAAACGCTGGTCTCCCCCATGAAATCTGTATAGTATTGGGTAAAAGCACACAAGACCAGATTTCATGGCCCGTAACATGTTTTTCATGGCGGGGAATTTGGTAGGGCCTTACATATAAGAGAGGGACTTCAGGAGAAGACAAAAAAATATATCCTGCAGCCATTTATGACATTCATCAACAGATGCTAGTGAGCACTCCTTCCTGGCCATCCAGTAGGATCGCTATGAGGGGAATCCAAGCTTCTGTGCTCTGGATCCCCACAGTGTTTCAGGCTCCTGAAATCCAAATGGAGTCCAGCCACTGCCCCAATGTCTGGGTACCTGGGTGCACACTCAAGGTGCAGACCTTCTCTGGCACCCGCCTCCGAGTGTCAGAACCTGCTATCCAGCTACTGTGTTCCTCTGGACACAGTACTGGCCCTTCAGACTCCCCAGTATTTAAACACACCCTTCTGCCAGAATTTCACCCATAAGGTGTGAAGCTTCTGGTTTATAATTTAACACTCAGCGGCATGCAGCAGTTGTGAAGCAGTCTGTACACTCATTTTGTTCAGTCTTATATTTATGCTCTTTATATTTAATTATGAAAAGCACAGGAAAGTATAGATCATACCCAAAACAATAAAACATTCTAAATGCAATGTCCCTCGCTAGCTCACCCTTCCCTTGAAAGTCCTGGGGAGATGAACTGTGTTCATTAGGCAGGATCCTTCACCCCTCTGCTTTCCTTGCCCCTGCAGCAGCCGCTGTTGTCATAATCTGGTGCAAAGTGGCTCTACCCCAGCTCCACAGCCTGCATCTGTGCTGGCCCTCAGAGCAAGGCCCTAGGGAGCTGGGGACTTGCTGTCTCAAACTGAGCCACTCAACTTCTTTCTTTCTCTTATCCCAGAAAGACCACTTCTACCTCTCTGACCCTTTTCTGCCCTTGCCATCCCCTTGCTTCCCTTTCAATCACCCCCTCCTTGACCATCATCCTCCCAACTGCCTCTTCCCTGTCATCTGCAGTGGCAGATAAGTGCCATGCCCAGCCTGTTACCATGGGGTGGGTGCTCCTGGCAGGCAGCTCTGATTCCCCTGTCAGCTCACTGTGTACTCTGTACTTCATATTTGTTTGGAACAAAAGGGGAGCAGGAACTTATCACATAAATGAGTTTTCCCATCCAATGCTTTCCCCTCCCTTGGCATGCCTGGGCTGCATTGTGATTATGGGGTTGCTCAGCAGTGCTGGGCTGTGCAGGCTATCCACACTGATTTGTTATTGTAAGGTTACTTGTACTCAATGGTTTATTATTGTAGGGTTGCTCAGGAGTGTTGAGTTCCTGGCAATTTTATTTTTCTTTAAATAGAGAAAAGAAAAGGATTAAAGCCTTTGATTTGGGGAAAAACTGACCCAGATTCCCAGGGGCAGTGGTTTTGGAGGAAAAGATGGAGAGGCTCCATGCTGGTGCTATGTATAGAGGTGAATCCAGGCCCTGCCCAGGAGGCACAGAGCAGATCATGTGCAGAACACCCCAAATCCTCGAGCAGGTGCTACTATCTCCAAGAACTGGCTTGCTGGAAGCTGTGCCCCTAAGCTGGTGCCCCTTAGAGGGAAAAGGCCTCATGTCCCATTCCCCATCTTGGGGCTGTATTGGATCTGATGTTCCCTAGTGTGGGAAGCCATTTGTCCCATTCTTTGTGCCTTCCCCTCCTCCCCCAACTTCACAGTAATGGGACAGTTCTATTTCCTCTCATTCTCTTGTGCTGGGTTTTTTTGTTCCAGAATGTTTGTGTCTGCAGCTCTGGCCTTCAGAGACTGCACATAGACATTTGGGGTGTTATGTGCTGATGAGCCTTCCCTTTCCCCCCACTGGGAGACTTAGGAGTGGCTTCTCATCAGCCCAGGGTCCTATTGTCATTGTTCAGTATTTGGACTACTCTCCAAAACAATGTGCCAGGTGCTGGGGTGTGGGCCCTTCACTGCAGCTTTCCACAGATTCTCCCGACTGTCTCTGTTCTAGGAAGGGAGTCCAGAGGGAGGTGGGGTTGGGGAGGGAGTCCCATGCTGGTTCCAAAGGGGCAGACACTGGTCTTGTTGCAACTCAGCTCAGCCTGGTGCAGAAAGGCCTAGAGGAGACACCTGTTCTCTGTGTGCAAGTGTTATATATGTCTCTGTGTGTCTGTGAGAGGGAGGGTAAGCTCATGCATGGGTTGTTTTGCTGAAGGGGGGTTCCATATGGGGGTGTATGATTGGTTGGGGTTGTCTTTGTGTGTGCGGAGGGGGAGAGTCTATAGGATTGTGTGTTCTGCCCTGTGAGCTCCTTTATAGACTTCTCCTCTCCTTCTTTTATTCTGCCCAAAACACACTCCTTTCAGACAGGAGGAGGAAGCTTCTTCTCCCAGGTAGAGCAAATCTATTGTCTCAAAGTGTTTTATTTTGAATAGATGATCATTGAGTGCTGATCATTCACCATAGTCTCTGGCCTGGCAGAGACATGAAACAACCCTGGTAGCTCATAGGGGATTCATCATACATGACAGTAATTTCATGATACAGTTTCAGAAGTGGTACAGACAGAACCCCCATTTGTCACACTAACGGAGAACTTTTGAGTCAGTGAAAAAGGGCCTCACCGTTATCCCTTGACAGTGGAATTCTGCAGCTCTGTGTCATGTGAGGATAAGTGTTAAAATCTGAATAAAGCCATCTCTCTAAGAATAAGGACAAAATTTAACAGAGGAGTAGAGGAGGAAAGAAAACACAATCTCTTTAAAAAAAAAAAATTGGTACCCAAACTTTAGAAAGCGTCCATTAGTTGTGGGTGTCCCCATTTTAGTGTGCTCAACTTGAGACGTAGCTCTTGTCTACACTAAGAAAATTTACAAAGCAAACAAAAACTCACTCCTTCAGTGAAACTAGTAGAAGCTGTAGTGTAGACAAGGCTCCAAGAGTCTCTGATGTATTTAACTGTTTCTATGGGTCTAGGTATAATGGTGGTAAAATACCAGAATTTGCTGTAGTGTTGATAAAGCTCTAACTGCCACCATTTCAAATAGGCAGGATTTTTTTTTGTAAATATCTAAAATGTGCACACAGTCCTGTGTCCTGCTGAGAATCTACAATTACAATTGAAATGAGTAGAAGTGTGAGTGCTCAGCACCTTTTAAAATCTGGTCCTAAAGAACTCAAGTTTAGCACCTAAAGTTAGAGATGTTTGGCCTAAAATTTGAAAAATGTTTTCAAGAGACCAAACCGGGAGGAAAAGAAAACATTCAGTGTAGGCAGGGAGCAGCTGGATTATCTCACAGGCATGGAAGAACTACAGCCATTTTTATGGTACTGTGTGGGAGGTTTGTGTACATTTCCCACCAATGTTTCAGGGGGAAGAATAACTCTGGCTCCTTATCCCCACCTTTTCTGAAAAAGGGGGAAAATTTACATTGGCTCTCCATCAACAATGGAATATTCCTTGCTCAACCATAAAGGCCAAAATATGTAACCGAAAATGAATGACTGATCAAAATAAAATACTTACAAACTGTACCATTTCCCATACCCAAAATCTGTTCTGTTCTTTTCTGTTGGGTCATTTCCCTTTAGAACTCACCAAAAAGAGTATTTACTGTTTGGAAGATAGTGCTGCCATTGTGGTCCTGACCAAAATCAATTTAGTAAGCCAGGGCGGGGAAGGGTATTAATTTTCTTAAATTCCATGGAACCTCTGTGGAATAGATAGGACTACCTGGTTTGAGAAACACTAGAAATGGAAGAAGAAAATTCTAATCAACACCTTGATCTATCGGTCCTTCAGCCTTCATAGAGATTGCACCGATCACAATACATCTTCCATTCTTCTCGTATCCTGGCCTTCCGTCTCCATATGCGGCCATGTCTTTTCACGATAAATTCTTCCCATCTCTTTGGAGATCGGCTGAGCGGTCGTTTCAGTTCCCGTGGGTACCACTCGGTGACAGCTGCAGTCCATCAATTGTCAATGAGCCTCGCTATATGCCCGGCCCATTGCAGTTTACTATGCCTGCTCTCAATGATGACATCCTGCACTCCACTCTGCTGTCTGATCACTTCACTGGGGACTCAGTCGCAGACTGAAATTCCCAGAATTCTTTTTTCCATCGCCCTCTCTGTGACAGACCGTTACTGCTCCTCTTGTCTTTGTCAGTGCCCATGTTTTGCTGCTGTACAACATTGCTGGCAGTACTGTTGAGTTGAAGAGGCTGGCGCATGTTGCCTTGTTGATTTTTTTTTTTTTCTTTTTTTCTTTTTTTCCCCCCTTGGAGGACATCCTTGATAGAAATGAATGCGCACCAACATGCTTTCTTTCTTCGCGAGAGTTCACCTTCCTGATTGTGTGGCAGGTTAATTTCTTGGCCCAAATGGACATATTGCTCAACTTCTTCTATTTGTTCTCCCTTGATTGTTGTTTTGACTTTTGGCAAGGAATCAGACTGCCTAAATTTCGTTTTGAAGTGGTTAATTTTCAGTCTGACTTGGCTGCTTTTTGTGTTGAGTTCTCACAGCATTTTCTGTAGTTTGATAGTATTTTTGGCGATCAACACTCTATCATCTGTGAATTTGAGATGGTTTAACTGCTCTCCGTTGATGTTGATTTCACCCTTCCAATTCATCCGCCTCATTACCATTCAAGGAAGAGTTTTGGTGAAACTGTGTCTCCTTGTTTCACACCTTTCTTAACTGGGATGTGAAGGGGAGTATCAAATGAAGTTATATCTGTAGTGCAGTCAAAATTTGCTTCGTTTAATAATTTGAAATAGTTTGTGTTGATGCCCTGCTTGAGCTTTCAACACTGCATTGATCTCTACGCTGTCGAATGCTTTTCCATAGTTCACTAAGGCAATATATAAAGGGAATTTGTATTCCCTTTAGCATACCAATAGCTGGTTCATAGTGGAAAATATGGTCCATTATGCTGAAATTCCTTCGAAAGCCTGCCTGCTCTCTCAGCTGCTGCTCATCCAGACTCTGTGACAGTCATTTTATTATTATTTTGGTGAACAGCTTGTAGACATGTGAGAGTAGACATATTGGACGATAGTTCTTTAGATCTTCACAGTCGCCCTTCTTGTACAGCAGAATGGTATTGGATTCCTTCCAGCTAGATGGTATCTTCTACATTTCCAAGTAACGGCTAAACCTCTGAGCAAGGGTTTCCCAGAGGTCTTAGCTCCAGCTCTTATAATTTTGATTGTCAGTCCATCTTTACCTGGGGCTTTTCCTTCCTTCATTTGGTGAACTGCATGTCAAACTTCGCTGACAAGGACTGGGCGTACATGCTCATTGGTCTGTTGAAGTGTTGGTACTGGGACATTGAACTGTTTGTGTCTCAGATAAATGTAGAAATATTTGAAGACCGCTTCCATCCCTGTTCTGTCAATTACTGGTTTTCCATCCTTGTTCTTCAGTGTCATTATTGTTGACCTGTACAGTGTCAATTCCCTTTTACATTTTTTTAAGGCTTCTGCGATCTTCAGCCATCTTTTAGAGCCTTTCATTTCTGTACTTCTCAAAGTTCTCCTTTAGTCGTCTTCTTATCAACTTGCAGAGGAGGTCACCATCATTTTGCTTCATATTTCTCCGCTTCTCTAGCAAGTTCCTAGTTTCCTCCGAGATTCTTCCCTTCGGTCTTTCTTCCTTGGTTAATTTCACACATTGCCTCAATTTATTAGTGACTTTTTATAATCCTCATCACAGTTATCTATAAGACTCCAGTCTTCCTTGGAAATGTTTGCTTTCAAGATTGCCTCGTCAAATATTTTTGGCCGCTGTCTCTGATTTGCCATCTGTAGCACTTGCTTCTCCACCTTTTTGTTGAAGTTGAGCCGTGCTCTGAGCAAGCGATGGTCACTACCGGTGTTAAATGATGGTGGTACTAAGATGTCTTGTACAATGCACCGCTTATCAATCAAAATATAGTCAATCGCATTCTTGTTCTTCGCATTGGGCACAATCCATGTCCACCTCCTCTCAACCTTTTTCTTAAACCAAGTGTTACCAATGAACATTTCTTTTGTCTCCACCAGAGTTGCCAGTCACTCTCCTCGTGGATTTCGTTTGCCAATGCCATACCTTCCAATGAACTTTTCACTTTCTTTCCTGCTTCCAACTCCGGCATTGAAATCTTCCCATCGCGATTGTATATGTGGATTTTTGAGCGAGGGTTTCCTCGAACTCTTGATAGATTTCCTCCATATTGGCATCTTTGCTTGTGGGAGCATAGAGCTGAATAATCTTGAAGATGCTGTTCTTGTTCAGTTGGAGGTGTAGCACTCGATGCACGATGACTTGAACTTGCAGGAGATGACTTTTGAAAACCATTCCTTGTTGATGATGAGGCAGATTCCTCCAACGGTTCTCACGGCTTCTCCTTTTCTCAACATGATGGTGTTTTTGTGTCTCCACTTAACTTCCATCTCCTTTCTTCGCCGTGTTTCACAGAGACCAAAGATGTCCGTCCCAAGCTGTCCTTGCCTTCTCCTCCATTTGATGGTTGATAGAATCGTCTCTCGTCAGTATCCTGCAGTTAGAGGGCAGTCCTTTTTCTGGCCCCTGAGATTCTTAACAGCCTCTCATCGACTGAACTCCCCACCAACGTCATAGAACAGATTGAGGCGTGCACGGGGAGTTGGGGCCCATTTATTCATGTTGTTTTAGCCATTTTTTCATCCACCCGCTGGCTATGCTGTTAGTGGTGCATTTACCTCCTCAACTTACATAGCACCCAGCCTCAAGACAGAGGACAGCTGTCCTCTCCCTGGGTTGGAAGTCTGACGCCTTAATACAGGGGCGGGCAAACTTTTTGGCCTGATGACTGCATCAGGTTTCTGAAATTTGTATGGAGAGTCGGTAGGGGTGGCTGTGCCTCCCCAAACAGCCAGGCATGGACCAGCCCCTGCTTCTTGCCCCCTGACGCCCCTCCCCCCCCAGGACTCCTGCCCCATCCACTCCTCCTGCTCTCGGTCCCCTGACCACCCCCGGACCCTCCACCCCTAACTGCCCCCCGCCGCCCCATCCAACCCCCCATACTTCCTGACTGCCTCCCCAGGACCCCTGCCCTATCCAACTCCGCCTCCTTCCTGACCGCCCCGGACCGCTCACCCCTAACTATCCCCTGCCCCTAAATGCCCCCCATCTCCTGCCTGACACCCCCCCCCCCCGGTATCCCTGCCCCATCCACCCCCCCCCCCGGTATCCCTGCCCCCTGACTGCCACCCCATCCAACCCCTCCTCTCCTTCCTGACTGCCCCCCCCGGGACCCCTGCCCTCTGACCGCCCCGACCCCTATCCACACCCCTGACCACCCCCCAAACTCCCCTGCCCTCTATCCCACCCCACCCACGACCCCCCCAGCACCGCTCCCTGCCCCCTTACCACGCTGCCTGGAGCACTGGTGGCTGGCAGTGCGGCTGCACCAGGACAGGCAGCCGTGCCGTGCTGAGCACTGGGTCAGGCTGGGCTCTGCAGCCCCGCCGCCCAGAGTATTGCGCCGCATGGCGGTGTGGCTGTGGGGGACGAGGGACAGCCTCCTGGGCCAGGAGCTCAGGGGCCGGGCAGGATGGTCCCGCAGGCCAGATGTGGCCCGTGGGCCGTAGTTTGTCCACTCTGCCTTAATAGCATGGTTGAACCTACTGAAGAACACACTCCTCTATCCTCGCTGTCAGACAAGCCAGGGTAACTGCTGCGCCACGTTGAGGTAGGATTTTGCAGCAGCTAATGAACACATGACATTTCATTTATCTACTTCTGAATTATACCATTGTTCTATTGATAATTACCAAACTTAATATTAACTTTGGTCCTTCAACAAGAAGCTGTAGAAGCTTCTCAAAAGCATCAAAAAAGTATTGATACAAGACTGTCTTAATAAAACAACGCCAGTCTGTGGATACAGAAACATGGTAAACTGACATACCTAAGAAGGAAATATGCATTTTCTTATTATAACGTCAGAGCTATGCATTTTTTTTAATGGAAAGGAAGGAAATAAAGATATTTCATTTTAACTACTCTGTAGCAAGATTGTTGCCTGTCTTGACCATAGAATGGCACCATAGAATGGTACCATACAATGGTACCATACAATGCAATTTCTAATCAGTGTTATTTATTAACAAACATATTCACACATCTTTCTGCATCTGTATATTAAACCAAAGAAACTAGGGGTGTCAGGAAAGGTTTAGTTATGTAAAAATGACTTTGGGCTGGGTGAAGGTAGGGTTTTAATTTGCTATTGTATCTGCCACATTTGCTTTTTTTCCCTTTCTCTTTGAAATGATGCAAAGATAAGTTTAGTACTGTTAAACCACTGAGTATAAATGTGCCAGCTTGTGAAAGTGCGGTGTATTTACAATAATTGTATTGACTGAGGCTTAGTGGAGCACAAGTCTCAACAGTAACCCTGTTGGCATGAATTAAATATTAATCCCTTGCTGCTGTGTTTGAATTGCAACCAGCAAAAAGTCCTCCAAAGTCACCAGGTTAATCACCTACTTAGTTTGTTTTGGACTCAAAAAGCTTCACTTTCCAACCCTAAATGTATTTCTTTACTTCAACAGGTTCTTAAAAAAACAGAAACATTTTGTTTTAAAAATCTATTCCTTTTTTTTTTTTTTTTTTTTTTGATAACTTTCTCTGTCAAACTTTAAAGATTGTGTATACAGAATGTGGCAAAGAGCAAATTTAGGTAAATGGAAAGTCACAACAAATTGTACAGATTCTTTTTCTTTGTAGTAATCTAGTTTAACAGGTTTTGGAAAAAGTCCATCTACTGGTTATGCAACCTTTTTACTTAAAGCAAAAAGTCAGGTAAGAGTAGTTGAAAACATGAAATTGTAAACTTGGCAATTTCAAAAGCGGACTGATTTACAGTAGAACTTTAATACTGATCAGCAGTAATCTACCTACTAGCTTAGTGAAACAAACGTGTAATAAGGCTAAGCAATTAAATCAACCAATAAGAAATGTAACCAATAGAAGTATCAGTGGTATATAAATATATAACTACATTAAAACATGAAAGCCTCATCTGAAGATAAAATGAGCAAAGGAATTTGGAGTTAAAGTACTCAATGTGTTTTAATCTTTTTATACTTAGAGTTGGAGTTTGGACAGGAAAAAGCAATGGTAGCAACAGTCACTCCTTAATTGTTGGTAATATGTTTACTAACCATAAACTTAGGTATTGCTGAAGTCCTGAGAATAGTAGGTTACTGTACACCAGGGATCGGCAACCTTTGGCACACGGTCCGTCAGGGAAATCTGCTGGCGGGCCAGGATGGTTTGTTTACCTGCAGCATCCGCAGGTTAAGCCGATCGCAGCTCCCACTGGCTGCAGTTCGCCGTCCCAGGCCAATGGGGCAGCGGCAAGCGGTGCGGGCCGAAGGATGTGCTGGCCGCCACTTCCCGCAGCCCCCATCGGCCTGGGACGGTGAACCACAGCCAGTGGGAGCTGCGATCGGCCAAACCTGCGGATGCTGCAGGTAAACAAACCGTCGCGGCCTGCCAGCGGATTTCCCTGACTGGCCGTGTGCCAAAGTTCGCCGATTCCTGCGGTACACAATATACTAGTGAAGCATGTGCAGTGAACACCTTAACTCTGGATTTTTTTAAAATTAAGTTTTAGAATTTTTATAAAGAGAAAAGTCAAACGAAAAAACATTAGAACAAGAGGAAAGTATGCATTCTGCAAAGGAGTGCACTGTTTTACTTTCAGCTTGTATCCTTGTGACCCAAGAGTACATGTTTTAAACAAAGCCCTTTCCAAACACGCAACTGTCTGAAGCCCTAACTAGGGCTGTGAATTTGGTTTATAACGTTCTTTGGATAACTGAGAAATCTGTCAGCAAATGTGGAGAAAAATGGTGGTGTAGTTGGTTTTTTTTTTATGAAGCTCTTCTGTTTATAGTCTCCAGCCATTTTGAATTCTTTCTAAAATATTTGCTCAGATTTTGTAACAGACATTTTATTGTAGCCCTAGCACCGATAATCCAAAACAGTGATTGAATACATGTTTTTATGTCTACATTGTATTTGGTTTTATGTTACATATTGTCTTACGTTCACTTCATAACAATTAACACAAAAATGACAATTTGATGCATCAGAGCCATAGTATGGAAATGTTAATAAGTGGGCCTCATAATAAAGGTTTAAAATAAGCTTATTTTTGGTAACAGTGTAACTGCTCCCTCTCAATCAATTTATTTTTTTTAATACCTAGCACAGATATTAATGTGACACTGAGTAAAATTCAGAGGTTATACGAAGGTTGGGGTAATTTATATGCTGCAGAGCCAGATGAAGATGCAAATTAGACTAATTGGTTCAGTGTAAAGTTAGCTGTGCAGTTGGAATGTATATTAAAGTTTTTTTAGAAATGTTACTGTGCAAATACAATAATGGCTATATCCCTTAGCAGTGTCCCTTTAAAAAGACCCTCCCCTTGACCAAACGTACAGTATTTGTTGCTTTATTTGAAAAAATGCCCCTGTGATAATAGGAGGCAAAATGCTAGTCCTCCAAAACAATTGAATCCTAGATCAGTAGCTGAATAGCCCTCCAACAAGAAATGCAACAGCCATGAGAGTATTGTGCTCTCCTGACCGACTTCATTCTTTTGAGTGGGCAGGGTATAAAAACTGATATGAAATCTACTTTCTGAAGTCCTCTGGGAGCAGGCCTTTTCTGAATGTCAGTCCCCTGATACCTCACAGGCATGGGGAAGCCGGTAGAACAGTGCGATGAAATGATGGCCATGTACACACTGTCAGATATGGTAAATTAGTTTCCTGTGGTCATACACATAAAATTCTGGGATTTTAGCAGCGTTGCAACTTTTGCTTAGGAGACTAACCACATATACAATATTGTGAAGATCATGAGGTCTTTCTACACTGATTATATACCTTTTTAATTTCTGCTAAGTCCAGTTTTTAACTTGACATTCATCCGCATCAAACAACCACACCTGGTGCTATTTGGGAATATTGTCAGCAGTCTTAAAAGGGTCAGTACTGAAATAAGCTCTTTTGTCTTGACGTGGTCCCTTCAGGGAAGCCTGCACTTCCAACCATTTCTGTACCTGTGTTATAGACAGAGGACATCACTCTCCAAGACACACTTTTTTTTTTTATGAGCAATAAAACTAAAGAGGCGGGGTAAAGAAATATCAGTTGAATTTAATGGCATCCCAGTATCTCAGCCCCAGATGCTATACAGTCAGACTGAAAATGTCAGATTTCCAGGATTTAAAACTGGAACTGAAAATTAAATTTAAATTTAATTTCAAACCTTTTAAGGAAAGGTCTTTTTTGTTGCTGTATGACATTGAAAAAAGTTACCCACCTGCAGTTTAAAAATTATTGTTTATTGTGTTGGTATTGTATGCTATATTTTGTAAGTATGATATAATCCAGGCAGAGCCTCTTGCAAAACATGGTTTACATACTTGACAAGTTGACTGTGCGTGTGTGTTAATCTGTCAAGACATGTTTTTTAAAAAAAATCAGTTTTGTTTTACTCTTGAGGGCTTGCCTATTTGCTGCATTTGAGATTAATATCCCATTATGATACTTTGAAAAAATCTTCACATAACTCATCTAAAGAAAAGTTGTTATGACTAAATGGAGCTATTCAATATTTTCATGGCTGCTTGGTCATAACAAGCTAAGAGGAAATTCCTTTTATTTTTTTGAAATGCTTGTGACTAAGAGTGGTACTTGCCTGCTTGCCACTGCAATTAGAATGGAACAGTGATTGTGCCACTGGAATGGATGATGATTGAAGTATCCTGCTCAAAACTTACAAGCAGCATGGCATCAAATGGTCAGGATTTTCTACCTGCCCCTAGCTGCTTTTGGTATTTCACATCTCAATATGTTGGATCTTCAGTCCCTTTATCTTCTGGCAGTTTCCCAGAGTGATAGATACCCTGCTGGGCAAGATGCTTGGGGACACTGTCATAAAACAGGATATTCCAAATTAGGTTCAGTTGCACCTAAATCATCTCATGACTTCACATTAACAAGTGCCCTAATTTCTGCTTTGGGCCAGCTTGCAACATTTTCACAGGCTGGCTTCTTCAGAGCTGTGCTCCAAAAGCTGCTTTGTAACATAGTAATCTCGAAGAAGGAGTTGTGAGTTAGAGAGTTATGTGCATCATGATCTAAAGGTTGGTGCAGCTCAGTTTCTACAAGTGGCAGGATTCTGGGAAAGCTTGGTCTCAGGCAAACTTAACCAGAGAGGCCACCCAAGGAGTGACTGGTATATTCTGAAACAGTGGTAAGTGGACTAATTGTTCCTTTGCAGCTAGTGCTTGTCGTCTACACTGATGTTGCACTGGTAGAGATTGACATAGTGGTGGATGATACGGTGGTTAGACTTCTTTAGAGCAAATATAGTTTAGTCAGTGGTGTGATCATCTGTGTGTGCACTGTTTGAAATTCTGTATTGTCATGTATCTTAAAATCCATTATGGGGTCCATGCATTGCATGTTAAAATTGACTAGGGTAGATAAGGCCATAAGCAAAGTAACTCTGAATGCAGGAATTTAGAAGCTCTGCTCAGCTTCTGAGTTTCTGTTAGTCAAACATCTTCAATTCAAGGAATTTCCACTGGTACTTTTAACATCTTTGAGCAAAATAGCTGTTTATACATCAGGCTATGCAGATTTTCAACAGGAATTCTGCAGAGGAATGGTTATGCACTCAGAAGTTAGTAAGAGGTTTAAATTTACAGCCTCAAGTGTTGCATCACTAGTCAAATGCAGTATGCAGCGGAAACAAATGCACTTGTTTTTATTGAAAAGTATAAATTATGATGATGCCGATGGTGATTTATTTTTTTTTTTTTTTTTTTTTTTTTAGATTCCGAAGTAGATTCCCATATCATCATTATCGTTAAGACTGAAAGCAGAAGTACTTTTAAAAATAATCTCATTACAGTGTTGTAACTTGAAAAAAGTTGTTTAAAAGTTAGGAAGTTCAGAATCAGAAACTGCTGACTGTTGGATTCTGAATTTCTAATTTGACCATTTGGGCTACAAACCTTGCATGTAGAAATAGTATGTTCTTATGTTATGCCAGCATAAGACACATAACGACTGACATCTTTACAGAAAGGAACACAAACAGTTTCTCTCTTGCTTTCTATAACCCTCTCAAATTCTATTTGGGAATATAATTTAAATGTAGGAACCTTGGGTCAGTTCCTCAGCCGGTGTAAATTGGTATAGCTCAACTGAATTCATTGGAACTACACAGATGTACGCCAGATGAAGTTGTGGCCCCTTTCCATCTGTTGCATTAGGAACTTGGCCTTTCCAGTCCACACTGGGGAATCGTTGCTCCCCTTTTAGCAATTCTGGATGTCTACAGATAACCCTCTATATTTAGTTTGCTGGTAAAAGGAAAAATGGCAACCATTTGAGTAATTAAGTTGGTAGGAATCTCTAAATATAGTCCAGATCATTCTGTAAGATCTTTGTATTGTTTACATCAGAAACATAGAATTATTGTAAGTGCAAATAGATGTGGTACTCTGAAAAATAAGCTTTTAATAAATTGTGTGTGTTGTGGCAGAATATTAAAAAATCCTTATGACATGTGACCATACTTTAATATTAGACTCTAGCAGAGATCTATTTTAAAATATGTTTAAAAGATTAGTAATCTTTTATAATGTGAATTCACTGTGTTGCCCAGAATATTTTAGCTCATATTTTTAATTACAACCTATTTTTAAATCTAATTTTCCTACTATTCACTTTGGGACAAGGAGGTCAAGTAACTTGCCCAAGGGGACAAAATGATTCAGCCAGAATTAGAATTTGGGATCCTCCTTCTACTGTATTTTCCTGAAGCCATGACCTATATGTTAGAATTCTGTTCCTTTGCCTAACAAGTTGCTTCTAATTTTAGACGAGAAGAAGTTGAATCTCTGCCTTCTTCCATAGTATCTTCCTTTGGAAAATTAACGCAAGTACTTATAGAAGTGATCTAGTAAATAAAAGGTTATCTTGTTGACTTGAGACATTCAGCACACAAACCGTAATTTGTCAGCAGATATTCAGGATAACTGTGCTGCTTCTGTTTTGTACATCAGTAAATTGCCATCCTTCAGCTCTTGAATAATATGCCCCAGCATTCACTGTGCTGTTGCTTTTGGTAACGTTGCCACACCTTTCAGGGAATGCAAGCTTTCTAACAAGGAAGCAAGATAAGTATGTTTTTCTCCTTCTTCTGCCCCCAAAGTGCTTTTTTGTAAAGTTCTTTCGCTCTGTTCTAACAGTGGTATCAACCTTAACACCACCACGAGAGTCGTCCGGAGGTGGCAGCCAGCGCGGGTTATCTCACACCCCCACCTGTATAACATAGCACACAAAGGGTGAGGCAGCAGAGGTAAGATCATTCAGGTGAACCACAGAGTAGGAAAGAGGTGGACAGAGCAAGGAGAACAAGCCAAGGGTGCTGTATCTGGGGTTAACCTTCTTTTATTTCCTGGATTTACCAGCCTAGCCTATTTCTTCACCTAGCTCTGTGATGACAGAGAGCTTGACCCTTGTAGGGAAATAGAGTTCTTAGCTGAGCTAAGGGTGGTATTGATGAATTCCCAAAGGAATTCCATCTAACTTTCTTCAACCAAAGACAGTTATGATAAGAGGTAGAGGGGAAAGGCTGTATAAAATGGACTGTGGTTCTGAGCTACAACGAAAACCAGTTTTATCTTCAAATGCCATTCTTTCACTCTTAGAGCAAAAAAAGACTTGTCATCTCTGTCCTATAGCATACAGAATAACATTGAAAACTTACAAAGCTACGCAATACTGGTTTGGGGAAGAACTAGACTTTCTTAATCCTACAGGCAGCCTGTATTCTCTATCATAGTTCAACATTGAGTATGACCTCCCTTATAGAATGCACATTGGAGCATCTTATCGAACTGTAGCCAGCAGTTGTGGGAGATAACCTGTTGCAGCCCTAGAAAATGTTTAAAGTGTGCAGAAATGCCCTCTTACATTGTTTGTTTGGGGCATTCAGCCAGCATTTGATTTTAAGGTTGTACCTTAAAACAAAGCTGCAGGTCACCTTTAACATATTTATTGTATAAATATGTGGATTATAAATATATGAGCAATCTGTTTCTGCTAAGATAACAGATACAGTTATTACATAAAACTAATAAATGTTTAACAGACACTGCATTGAGTGGCCTTGGGTTTAGTCTCATGATTTCCTTACCTGTTTCAACAGTTTATTTCAGCAGTGAGTATTTGTAAAACATCTTCTTGTAAATAGAACAGATTTACATCTTGGGGGGTAAGAAAGATATAATGATATAATCTTATTCATATTTGCCAACCATTTTGTTTTGGCCAGCATAGCTCTATGGGGCCTGACTCATTCAATACTTCGGCCCCTTTTTCGGGGGAGGCAGGGAGCAGAGCAGTCCCAGAATTACGAGTTGTTTTGTAGGAAGGGGTAGCAGTGTGAGAGCAGATAGCTTAGCTATAGGAGGAGCTAGGAGGCAGAAAATCTCCCAGGCACACTGGGGAGTAGTAAGGGTGGCCGCAGGAGAGGAGCCTTGCAAAGAGGTAGGGGACAAAATCCGTTGAGGGGCAGCCTTTTTTTTTTTGGTAGGGGTAAAGAATTGTTTGATTTCATTTGGTGAATGGTGTAAGAATAAGTTGTACTGGAACAATAGGGTAAAATCTTAGTAGGATGGACTCATTCCTTCCTCATTCCAAGGTAATAAACTGAGTACTATGCCTTTAAGAACCTTTAAGAAGTGAGGACATAAAGACCCATCATTTTATAAAGTGCAGTTATGTGCAATAATGGGCCTATATTTTCCTGCACAGCTGCCATGATTGTGTGCACTGGTGAAGTATCTGCATTTGCACTATGACTTTTGACTTGTTGTCAACTATGTATCATTAATATTTGGTTCTTTTGTCTTGGTGGTTTTAACCGTATAATACCTCTAAGTGGGAGTGGGAACAGCAAAGATGGCGAAGGTTATGGTTACATAACTGTTTCCTTTCCAAATCCTTCTTTTCATCACTCATAGCTTTCTGAAACTTTCAATTTAGAGGCAGAAGATGTACACAATTGGTGTCATGAAAGACCTGATTAACTTTTGGAAAGTTTTTAATGATCAGTTTCTGACCATGAAAAGAATAAACAAAATATACTCTTTCCCTGTTTATAGTGAAAAACGCTCTTGTGATTTCCACTCCTCCTGCCCCTCCCTTTAGTGTGGTTATATCAATGTCTGTAGGTATGAGGTTGAATTTTGGGATGGAAAAGAGCCATCAGTGAGAAGTGCCATTTCAATGAAAACAACTTTGCCAGATCAAAACATGACTGACTGGAGGAAAAAACTACATGTCAAGCAAGTGTAGTGAGGATTTGATCCTGCTCCCATTTAAGTCAGTAACTTCACTGGTGCAGGATTGAACCATGATTAATAATGCCAACATGGGGCTGGTGAAGTGACGCTAAAGAAGGTTGGGCTATGTGTGATTGAATGGCTAACTTGCTCCATAGAGGGGTGTGTTTTGTGAGGTAAAACTGGTACAATGCCAAATACGTGCAGGATTGGGGCTCCCTGCTGCAGGCCTGCTAAGGTCTCTTGACTAAGGCATTCCAGAGGTGCCTATCCAAATAGCTCCATGCTGTGGATTTTTCTTTTTTCATAGAAAACAAAACTGTGATAAGAGCATATTAAGGCTGCATTGTTAAGGACTGCTATGAATGACAGTAAATGTTGGTGCACAGTCCTGAACTCTGCTCTTGTGCGTCTGCATTATGGGCTGGCTCAAATACACAAATGCACACTATTTCTCAAATACAATATCATACATTTTTTCTATAACCTTGGGTACTACAAATGCATACTTTCAAGTATTGCGTACTACCGTGTATTCCGGGCATTCATAAAGAAGACTCATGGATTATGAAAAGTACACAGTAAACTCTAAGTATGGTACAGGATAAGTATAACTGACTAATAATGAAAGTTTTCCCATCTGTTACAGCTATATCTGTAGGTAACTGTGTCATCTGAATTGCACCTAAGGAAGGCTTCTATATACGTGCTTATCCTAGAAAATTCACTTTGTAGCTCATTGACTCATGTGGATTGCACCTAAGGAAAGCTGTGCTGTTGAAAAGAAAATGTGCAGCGTCAACATGAGTGTCAACAAAATTAAGTATCCTGGGGAGATGTTCCATGTGAATTTAAGATGATAAATGTTATGATGTACTAATTGAGAAATAATGCACGATCATGTCTTTTTAAAGCAGGGGTGCTGGAACTATTTTTATTATGGGGATGCTGAGAGACATTGACCCAAACTATAAACCCTGTAGACAATGGAAACCACTTCGAGCCAGGGTATGTGGCAGCACCCCTACTTCCAGCACCTATGGGTTTCAAATTGGGGTGAAAATAAGTGGTGGTTCGCCCTCCAGAGGTAACTTCCCATTTAAGCGATTGGCAACAATTCTCTTCTATTAATTCTATTACTTCAGGCTGTTTGAAGCCTCAGGATAACAGTGCATCATGTTACATTTAACATTTTGAAGGTTGTCTTTTTAACAATTAGGGATAGGGATTTTTTTAAATTTATTTATTTTTTTTTAAATGGAACCTAAGTTTCTGGCGCACAGGTTGACAGCCACCAGGAAAAAGTGTCAACTTGCTAGGATGTTGAGAACTGTTTTAATCCTTCCCCGGATGTAAACTGAATACTGTAATGCATAAGTGGATAGAGTTAAGGCTGCCACAAACATAACTTTATCTTAAGCTCTTTTTGCTCCTAGATTGGCTGTGTGTGTGTATATATGATGGGCTCTAGTGACCATGAACCTGCAGTAATGGTCCACCCAGTTAGGAAACACAGTAGAATTGGTTCACGTTGGAACTGGATTCAACTTTGTGGAATGGATTCCCATGCCTAAGAATGGGGGCTGATGGGATAAAATTCTGTGTGCTAGTGCAACATCTAGTAAACTGCATGGCTTATCTGACTTACGTAGAAGATATTTAACTTGTTCGGAGGACAGTCATTTCAATGCTTTTCTAGTTAAAATTCCCCTATAGTACAAAAAACAAGGGATGAGAGAGACTCTAGTGATAGATGCTGCTTTTACTACTAGAACGCCCCACTTTCATCCCCTACAGCAAGGTATAACTGTAGCAACCATCTACTGTCTGTCTCTGACATGGACAACTATCACTGGAGAGGGATTAAATTGAGGCTCAAATAATATAAGTAGTAATTTTATACTAGATGGGTGTTTATTTAGACATAATTTTTTCATACATTTATTTAGAATCTCTGTAAGGACAGATGTGTTCTTATGTTTGGGTCAAAACAGGAAAATTTGGATAATCCTGGTGAAACCACAATAGTGACAAATAGCCAGTTCTTTGCAGTTCATTAGATTCTTTATCTGGTTATATGTTCATCCATTTTACATCCAGTAAAACAAATCTAGAAGGACAAAAAGTGTTATGTTACTGGCTGAACCATGCTTCCCAGATGACTGCACCATTATCATAAAAACCCTTCTACATAAATCAGTCTGTAGTTTGTGGCACTGTCCACACGTAGTACGTGCATGGTTAGGTATAGCAGGATAGTTAGAAGACGACATTTAACAGGTAATTATTTTCCAAGTAATGTAGATTCAGTGTCTAAAATGGATTGACATACAAACAAGTGCTTCTGTGTAGCTATGGTTGAGATAGCAGCAATTCTTTAGATGCTGGTGAATTAAGATGTGTGTTTAATGGTGGTTGTCTGCTTTTTATGTACCTAAGGATGTAAATAAAGTTGGCATTTATTGAATTTAGTATAATGTAGGCTTGTACTGAGTTTAACTTGGAAAGAAAACTGTATTAATACTTGCTTTCCTGAAGTACAGTAGGTCTCCCACTGAGATGGCTGCTATTCAAACACCTTTCAAAATGGAGCTGTGTACTGTATATAGTGATTAGACAGCAGTTACAAAAGGAGCCACAACAGAACCGCTCAGTCCACTTGCTGTTGCAGCAGTGCAGATTTTTGTTGCTGTACCAAACATGTAAAAACTAACGAAGCCCAACCCACTCCTTAACAGATCCTTTTGCCTGACCCACCCTATTTCCTTAGGCAGCTTGTGTAATCTAGTGTAACTCTATATACACTAGTTCTATTAGCTAGTTGACAGAATCATGTTGTAATACTGCCAATAAAACACAGTATAGAAAAAACAAGACACTGTTTTGTTCAGCTGAAAGAGGGATTCTGAATTTGGCTTAAGTTTTTAAAAATGTATTTGAACGTTAGATTTGTTTGTGTATATGTGTACACATATATATGTATAATTTGACCAAAGATCTATATTTGACCAAAAGGAGGCTGGACTCAGTGTTGATATTGTTTGGAAATAATGTTAATTCACTAAGGCCTGCTCTAGATTTAAAACTTATACCAACATAGCTATGCTGGTATAAGCCCTTGTACATATATACTTATACTGGCATAAAAGCACTTTTGCTGGTATAGCTTAATGCAGAAGCACTTGTATGCCAATATAAGATACAGCTACATTAGAAGGATTGTGGACAAGGCCCAATTCTTTTATGAAAACAGACCAGAGAAGGTTTTTTTGGACTAGTTACGGGGATATGAATAATTTTTGTGCATAGTGGGTGGATCTCAGATTAACCTGAATAAGCAATATAATTAAGATTTAAAGATGAAGTATGATCACCATCTCCTGCCTTACACTGAAACTCTAAGGAAGTGAAAATGTGTAGGACTGTATATAATTTGGTTACTGATAGCCCGGAAATCAACTTGGGACTTTGTGATTTAGGACAGTAGTTTCAAGAATTTGGGAGGCAGTGGTGACCAGCCAGGAGTAGGACACTTAACCTGGATTTGTTCAAGGGGGAAGTCCGCTTTTACTCACAGACTAAATCAAGACTCCCAATGGCTTCCTTTGGCCTAGCAGTTAAAGGGTAGAAAGGCGGAAGTTGACAGCATGACACAATTATGGCAATGAATGCTAGGACTGACCTTTGAAAAATCAGATAATTGCAATCACTGTTTATTCTACTAGTAAAGTAGGGGCATGTCAGCATCCTTCAAGGCGCAGAAATGAGAGGGGCTGATATTTTTTCCCCTCTGGATTGATTAGAAGGTGTTGTGGGAAGATAATTCTAGGAATTGTCGCTTTGCTTGGCTCTTTGAAATTCCATGCTATATGGTAGGACTTGGTAGAACAGAAGTCCATTTAAAAACTATTACTAGATACAAATTCACTAAACTTATGAAGACAAATATTTAGAATGTGCTTGATAAGAATCATTATAGCAAAATGCCAAGGAATCTGCTCGAAAAATCTGGAGAAACTCAAATTTCCCTACATGTATGCATTAGCTTCACCAACTGTGTTTAATTCTTGTATGGTTCTCAGGAAGTGCAACAACTGGTATGAGAAATAAACCTTTTAAACTAGTATGTAACGCTGAGTAAGATGTCAGCGTCCAGAAATAATATTCACAAGCCAACCTGGTGACTTGGGGCAGATCCACAAAAGGGACTTTAGCATTACAACACTGAGCTTAACTTTAGGTGCCTTGCCACCTAATGGAATCCACAGCCCAAATTAGGCTCTTATACAATGGATGGGTATCAGAAGTTAGGTGGCTAGGCACATGCCCACTTGGAAATTTTTAGGTACCTAGGTGACTGTCAGTGGAAATGCAGATGTCTACAGGGTAGGCAGCAGCTGGTGGGGTGTGTTGGGGATCTGAATTTTGGACATGGGCACTTAAAGTGGCAGTTAGGTGCCTAAATCCCTCTGTGGATCTAACTCTTGGTGTTCTGAACAGCCTTAGCAGACAATAATGACAATCATATAATTGCACTACTTTCTAGCAAAGAGTGCTAATGAGGCAATATACTCCGCTCCGGGCATGCAAGCAATTTTTAAGGAGCAACAATGAGATGGGAATTTGTATCTATTTTGCACACAAGAAAGATGGTGACTACAATGTAGTACTGTGTATAAAATATATCTGTGAGAAAGAGGAGAAAGGAAGCACCCTTTTTGTCCCTTTCTTGCTTACTGACTGTGGTCCTGTCTTGTGGTTGGCATTAGGTGTCTGCAGCTATTAGTACAAGAATGAAACTGGACCTGCACATCAGATTGCTTTATCATCCTAGAATGGCTATTCTTTGTGGTCAGTCTTACGCATTTTACATTCTTTAAGTTTTGGGAGACATGTCAGTAAAATGATAGCCAGCTAGTGGCTGGGCATGGCACAGCAGGCTCTCCTCTTGCCAAATGCTGCTCCAGCCACAACTTTCTCACAGTGACAGAAGGGGTTTTTCCATCACTGTGGTAAATCCATCTCCTCAAGAGGCAGTAGCTAGGCTGATGGAAGAATTCCTCCATTGACTTAGCTGCATCTACTACTCCTGGAGGAATTCTGCGCTACTGCACATGTGCAGAATGTATATCCCCCACAGATTTCTTTGCTTCCCCAGAGAAAAATGACTTTGACGGGGAAGCAAAGGAAAGCCACGAGAGCAGTCATGCGACCTTCCCCAGCAATATGTTTTAGGTGCCCAGGGCAGCTGGCAGAGAGGTAAATCACTGCGGGGTAGGGAACAGGACTGGGGAAGACCCTGTTGGTGGCTCCTACCCTGCACTGGGCTCAGCTGCTAGTCCTGGCTGGGCTGGGGAGGGCGGGACTTCCTCTTCCCCTGCATGGCATCCAGGGCCATGTCAGACCCACCCCCAGATTTCTCCCTGAGCTGCAGGAAGCTCTGCACACTCTTCCCTTCCTCCCTCCCCCCACACACACTTCCTGCACCCATCTCTCTTCAGCTGCAGGGGAAGGGATCCCTGTACAGAGAGCTGCTCCCCCATCTGCCTGCCCATCCCCCATGTGTCCAGACCCCCTCATTCCCAGATCCTCCCATCAAGCCTCACCCGCCGCACTCTGAATCCCCCCCAATGAGCCCCACTCCACCTGCACCACCCCAACAAGCCACCCCCCACACCCAGATTCCGACCCCAACCAGCTGCACCTGGATCCCCACCGCACTTGAGCCCCACTCTCCCAGCATCTGGACCCCACACCCAGACCCTCCTTCCAAGCTCTATCCTCCCCACACCCGGACCCCTTGCTTAGCCTCAACCACCTTCACCCCCCAGCAGAGTCCCATTACCGTTGCACTCAGAATCCCCCACCAAGCCCCTATGCATCCAGATCCGCACCTGGAACCCTCTCAACTGACACCTGGATCCCCACACTAGGATACTGCCTTCCTGAGACTGCCTGCCCACACCTGGTGCACCTGCCATGGAGGGGCGAGGCACTGGGGTGTTTCTGGGGCAGGCCCAGTCCTTGTGCTGTATCAGGGTTGTGTGCAGCCTCACTGCTGAGTCCGTGTTCTGTGGGGCGCAGGAGGAGCTGCACAGTGATCTCCCACCTTTGGGCAGCTAGCGGTCTGTGCTCCCCAGTGCCATGCTGGAGCCTCCACATTTATTTGACAAATAAAATTTGTAGAATTTTGCAGAATTAAAATATTCTTAATTTTTTGGTGCAGAATGTTTAAATTTTGGCACAGGATGCCCTCAGGAATAATCTACAGTGCAGGTTAGTGACCTATGTTGCACAAGGTATGAAATTTTTCACAACCCTGAGCGATGTAGCTAGGTCAACTAAGTTTTAGGTGTAGACGAGACCTCGGCCCTCCAGCCAGATCACTTTAAAGTCTCTTCCCCCTCTGGAGCAATGAAGTCCCACCAAAACCAGCCCCATGACCTTACATGTTTTAGGCTTTGAACTGCGGACCCTATGGTACTTAAACTAATGTCAGGACTTTCAAAAGACTTATATCAGGGGTTTTCATGCCACCTTCCCTGGTGGCAGCTAGGGAAACCCAGGCTCTCCCTCTTCTCTGGGTTCCAACCCAAGAACCTAATAGTGAGCAGGCAAGGTCTGTCTATTTAGACCCACCCCTTGCTATCTCCCTGGGCTTCCTTCCATCTCAGCCTGTCAGCAGGCCTTTCTCCACATCTTCCTCAAGCCATTGTGTACCGGAATCCACAACCTCTCTAGGGTCACCCATTTCAGATCAGGAGGTTGGAGGGATCCCTCTGGAGTCCTCTTAAAAAATCCCAGGTGAAGTTATAAAGTTACACCAAATTCTGCATTCCTGTGCTTGACCTTCCATTCCTCTCTTGAACACCTCCTGGGGTCTCTCAGGAAGTCCAGATCTTTTAATCGGGGCTCATCACTGGAGCATGCTCCATGTCTTTCCTGACCTTTTGCCAGAGCTTCTTCTGAAGAGAGGATCCCATGGTCTATTCTCCCCCAGGCTTCCTGAAGCCCCTCCTTTATAGTAGCTCTCCAGCTTCTCTCCAGCTGTGTCTCATCCTAAATTGATTTTAGCTCATCATCCAGAAGCACTAACTGAGTTCTCCAGCTCTCCTTAACCCTGTCCATCACACTGCCCTACCTCCTTTTGGGGTCTGTGTGAAATGTTGCTTGTTTCTAGTGCTTTTGTTGTCTTGTAAATTTGGAAACCTATGAGGATCCCTCCGTATTGTTGGGCATGATAGAGACTATTATAAACTAATGTATGTTGTTGTTGGGGAAGAGTATCAAATTGTGAGGAGCAAGTGAGTACAGTTCTCCCACACACACCTTGAATGAGTTGAAACTGTTCCAGAAAGATTAATTTCAGACAAAATATATTAATCATTCACTTTTTTTAAAATTGATATTCCTGGAGTAGTGATGTTGATAGGGAGGATTTTAGTGGAGTATTTCACCCAAAGGATAAAATCAACTAATCAATATGTCTTTCTCCTCCCATGCATATTTAGAATAGCCCAAGATAACATTCCTAGCAAATTTTATTTAACACTGGGCAATCTAGACAAGATAACTTTGTGTTTATAACAGAGCATATTGGTAACTGTGTATTTATATTAGAGCATACTGGTGTACAACAAGAGCTACAGTGTGTTGAATATAGTGATTATACTTATACAAATAGTATGAGCCTATGTTCACAGGTGCATGATGGTATCTGGGAGGTTCTAGATTCAGTGCATCAGATTATAACTGTTTTAGCTGGCACAAGCTTAAATAAGTGTCTAGATAACAGTGGTAAATTGACAAACTGTGGAATAAAAGATTTTTCTCTCCCAATGTCAAACTTAAGTTTGTTTCTAAACAAACATTGAAATGTGAAGGGATGAGCCTATCTCCGCTCTCTGGACTGGGGATGAAGTATGTGTTAGGACCTGTGGCCAATATCGCAGCAGGAATAGCCACCTGGACAGAGAATGGAATTTACTTAATAGAGATAAAGAGGAACATCCTTTCTGTAAAACCAGGGGTGGTTCAGGCACACTGGGGGACCCTCTCATGTAATATTTCAACACCCCCCCCCCCATGCTTAAAATTATTTTTTGAGAGGATGTACTGGCAGTGACAGACACAGTGAAGTCCAGAAGGAATAAAAGGTGATCCAGAAACCTATGCAGGCAATGGTCAAAGGGTGTTGATTCATCCTCAGTCAAATCATCTTCAATAATTGGGTCATTAAGACAAGTATGACTGACAGAGAGGAGAGGCCTCTGACCTCCCAACCGACACCAATATCCCCACTTATCTGGTGTTATGTCTTGGCTCACAATGTGGGCCAGCAGCCAGGTCCATAATGGCTGGGCTGGGTCGGGGTTTGGCCTCCCTACTGCTCATGAGGCACAGCTTGCTCTCCTTATTCTTCATGTGGTCTGGAATCGGATTACTTGAACTGCTATGCCCCCAAATCCATGCCTGTTTCATTGACTCTGCCACCTCTTCATTCTTCCAAAAATAAATTACTTCTGCTCTCCCAGTCAATTCTTGTGCCCAATTACATTTTTGTGTCATTTTTCACCACCATCAAACAATCCTCTTTCCCCCCACCTGCACTATTGCCAACCCCAAATGTTTAAAAATCATGAGTCAGGCTCCCAAAAATTATGAGATGGTTTTAAAAATCAAGATTTTTTTTTTTAAATGAACTTAACATTTTCTTTATCTGCTTTCTGGGCCTTTGGGGTTGTCTGGGGTCATTTTTTCAAGCTTTTTTCTGTAACCATGAGGGCTAGAAATGTGTTTTTAACAAAAGATGAGAATTTATCCTAATCATAAGATTCCAGGGTCTAAGTATTTTAAAAATAAAACCAAACAACCAAATATTGAGTCTTGTGATAAAATCATGAGACTTGACAGTGTGGTTCCCACAGTGCCCAAACAAATCAGTCCTGCCCTGCAAAATGTGGTGGGCTGGGGCTCAGCCACTGCTGTTGTTACCCCTCCTGTTCCCCTTTTCTGAATAAGCAAAAAGCTTCCAGCTCCTTCTCTTGCACTTGGCCCTGTGCTCTTCCTCCCGCCTAGCATGTGGAGTAGTAGCTCAGAACCTGCTCTGTTCCTCACTTCCCTTCCTCTCTTGTGAACACAGCTGCAGCTCTAGATGCTCCCTGTCCACTCCTCTCACTTCCTGAAAAACAACTAGCAATGCCTAAGCTGCTTTGCCCACTCCTCTCCTGTTGAAGGGAGCATCACTTCTCTCCCCTTATTTGAATGCTGCCAAAGCTGGGGCTGCCTTCCCTCTGCTGAATTCATAACCTCTGTAAACCATCCCTTCATCAGTTGCTCCAACCTTTACTTATTTGTGTGTATGTGAAATTTTATCTTGACTTCTTTTTTTTTTTTCCCCCCACATGTGACATCCCATCATTCTTTGCTATATCGTTTCTATTAACATTCCATTTGGGATCTCTGTTGCTAAAGCTGTCCCAATTTGTGTAGGGTTCTTTGTCAAAGGATGTGACTCTACTTAAAATAACAGCATTAATGTGCCCTTTCAGAAGGGATTAGATAATAATGGTTTGTGAAAATTCCATTTGGGATGGTGGATTGTTTTCCAGGGTGACACTTATGCCATCAGATGTTTGAATTTTATCATCTCTACCTGTAAATGTCTTGTGCTCCAAAAATTGAATTAAAAACCCCAAATCCAACACAATGAGCAGTTTTTAAAATTACTGTTTTAACCACAAAAACCTGCTAGTCCATGAAAATAACAAATACAACATGGATATATATTTAGAATCCCTCTCCTTTGTTTACCCTATTGCAAATATGTTTGCTTAAAAGCAATAAGAGTTTATAGTCAAACTTTGCAATCCAGAGTTTCACATAAAATGTATAACAGACTACCCAGATGGCAAATGCTGATATGTAAATCTAAAACATGAAAATTTCCACTGGGGGCCAGATGGTGGCTTAATGTGAACTGTTTAACATTTTATGCTTATCTTATTAAAACTGCCTTTACAAGACCAAAGCTGTAGTAGTTAGCATTGTGGTTTGGAAAAGACTCTGGAACAGCCTATCACTAAATGAACAAAAAAGCAAACACTGAGCAGAAGGCAACATTTACTGCATGGACCATGGGAGAGAAAAGCAGATCCATGTCTGATTGGAGAGGTGGTTCTTCCTCCATTTATAGATAGGTAAAGAAAAATCCCCCAAAATCATTGTTAGCCTAATTTTCAAAGGTACTGTGCGCACACCGCGCCATTTGAAGCATGAAATACTTGGACTATGATACTGAGGGATGTGACATACACATTCAATAACCTAATGCTTTGTATTTTCCATTAAAACATATTTTTTGAGGTATGGGAATTTACTTTTTATATTTTTTTTAAAGACCTAATCCTGCACCCTTAAAATCAGTGGGAGTTTTGCCCTTGACTTCAATGAGAGCAGGATTGAACTATTAGCCTAAACTAGGGAAAAATATCCCTGATGGAAAAACTAGTTCAGATAACAGATTATTTTCCGAATACTGAGATGGCCCAGCTTCTTCCTTCGGCATTCCTCTTTTTAGCTTTTGCCCAAACAATTATTTCCTCTGATATGATGCAAGAGCTTACACAACTGAGGAGAGAACAAACGGCCACTTGTGAAGTAAGTCACATGGTGAACCACTAGAGCCCTTACAGTAAATGCCTTCTGTATTAAGGATGTGGTAAGCAGGGCTCTGAAAAGGAGCAGTGACGTGTGTGTACACGTATCATTTATAAATCTGATATGGAATTCTTAATGCATTTAATTTAGTTTGGACATTAGTGTGCACCTGCTGTTCCCATCAGCACTTCCACTTGAACCTTTCTGGCTTAACATATGTCACACACACGTTTGTAGAAAATATATGTTAATTAGAAAATAACTGTTAAGAGTCAGATATGTATATTAAAATAGTTTTAATCAAACCACTTCAGAGTAGACTGTTAAGGGTTTCCTATATTTTGACCTGATGCTTTGGAATAATGCCCAAAATTCTGTACATTTTGTTGAGTATTATTGCCATTATCAAGTTACTGGTTTACAGTGTTAAAATACATATAGCATATTTAAATATCTTGCTAGTGGAAATTTGACATCTAAAATAGTATCTTGAGTAGAACATGACCCTCCCCCAGGAACCAAATTTGCTTGAATTTTTACTAGTGTTAAAAAGTTTTATGACAGGTTTCAGAGTAACAGCCGTGTTAGTGTGTATTCGCAAAAAGAAAAGGAGTACTTGTGGCACCTTAGAGACTAACCAATTTATTTGAGCATAAGCTTTCGTGAGCTACAGCTCACTTCATCGTTCCAGTGAACTCCAAAGCCCTTTTCTTTTATAGACTACATAGAATTAATTTTGTCTATTGAAACACCTCAAGCACTTTTTAGGATAGGTAGGTGCAGCTTGTGTAAGTAAAGTATTTTCTGAAAAAAAGCAGTCACCTCCCGAGGGGAACACAGCAACTGTGTAACAAAATATAGCAATGCTGCACAACAGTTTTAGATAGAGAGAATTCAGATGTGCAGAGTGTAACTAACAGTTTTGGAATGCAGTCAGGACACTGGGACTAACCGCCCTCTTATGAAAAGTGGGAGATGCTTAGTGACCTCAGATGGTCAGCACTCTAACTTACTTGTCCAAAAGACAGCACAACTGAACCTCTATTATTATGATCCTGCATTCCTTCTAAATGATTCAGAAGAAGATCACTTACTGAGATGCCTAAACTGCTTCTTTGAGCAGCTGGAGTTTATTTGGAGGTCTCCCATTGGAGGTCTCCCACCCAAGTACTGATCCAGATCAGCACTGCTTATTTTGAGATTAGAAGCCCACAGCCTGAAGTGGCTTGACTGATGGCTTTAGGACAGTGGTTTTCAACTTGTGGTCCGTGGACCCCTGGGGGTCTGTAGACTATGTCTAAGAAGTCCATGAAAGGTGAAAATAAATATGAAAATAAAGTTTCAGATCCCAGAAAAGGCATTCTGTTTTTCTGATCAAGCAAAACTATGTGAATACCCCCACCTACAGGTCAGAACCTGGAAGTGATGTTACCATAGAAGCCCACAGTTTAGCACCCTTTCTCATGCTGCCAAGCATGTGCAACATTTATAGCTGAATTCTGTTCAGTCACTTTTCAGTCTAAGACTTCTATGCTAGGGGACCGCGGACCACAGGTTGAATTTCCAAAGGGGTCCACACCTCTATTTGAAATGTTTTGGGGTCCTCAAATGAAGAAAAGTTGAAAACCACTACTTTAGGAGATGCATTTTCATATTTAAGCTATGGGTTTCTCCTCTAAAGTGTACCTCCCACATTCTCTTTTTCTGATCAGTTTTGTTGAAATTTAAACTGAAACTGATTAACAGTTCTGTAGTTCCAGTGGCCTAGTCTGTTGGAGACCAGGGAGAAATAGAGCTCTGTTGATTTATCTCATTCCCACACATCATGAGAAATGTTTTGAGTCACAAATTGTCATGGTGCCTTGTAAATCAATAATTCAGAAACATGCCCTAAAATCCAGATCTTGCAGGTTTATCCAGAACATATTGCAAATGCTCTGACACTAAAAAGGAGTTTCAAATCTGCTACAAGAAAAGAGGATGAGCAGCTGGTAGACTACTGGCCCTTAATGAAGCCATACCATATTACAATATCTTCATTTACTGCACAATTTAGTTAGGTTTACCCTGCCAATCTGGAGAGACCAAACCACTGTCTTGGACAGCCACTCTAATTTCAGCTTCTTCACTGCTGACCATAAAGCAGAATTTAGTCTCTTACAGTTAGGTATATCAAATATGTATGTAAATATGTAGTAATGCATATATTCTGTATTACAAGCAGGTATCCTAAATATACCAATGAATTAAAAAGAATCAGTTCCTTAATAATCGTTAGAAATCATAATTCCTTCTAACCCTAAGTATTGCTACTAATGGTACAGAGAAGATTTCAGTGAAGAAATCAAAGATTATTGAACTTATCTGTGGTTCAAAATGGACTTTCATTAAAATGTTGGCCTTAAACTTGTGCCCTAGTTGAAGCTAGTTTATAAAGTTAAGAAAAGTTATTGGTTTACTATTTTGGCAAGGTAAATTATCCCAAGTTCTGGGATTGCTATCTGAACTGGAACAATTTTGATTTAATTAAGTGAATGTTGGTGTAATATTACTGTTGTACTAACGTGATGCAAATGCTCAGGACTAAGCAGTGAGTTTGCATGTGTCTACTATTGAAGTGTAGTTTACTCTTTTTTTTTTTTTCCTGAAGCACACAGTTGCCTTATCTTTTCCATTCATAAATTAGTCTTTTTTTAATTATTATATCACAGACATTAGCACTATATGTCCATAAACTATGTTCCATCATCTTAATTAATTTCTTGGTTGATGATCTCTTGGGATGTTTGATTTTGTTCACACTAAAATATACCCAAAATTTCAGCCTCTAAAAATTCTGAATATTTGAACACTAGAAAATGCATATTGATATAATTTTCATTAACTAAAAAGGGAAAGTATATAACCAAACAAAATTCATTGATCAAGTGGCATTTTCTAAATGGTGGAACTTACTTTAGTTATATCCTGAGACATCACAGAGTTGCACTTTCCAAATTAAATATGTATGGGGATTCTGACTTCAAAGGTAGTTGCCTCTTTATAAGCTCTCTCTATTAAGTGATGAGCCAGAACCACAATTGTCAGATTTGGCACCTATTGATTTATACAAACTGTGCTAATCCATCTCTGGAACACTTTTGGTATGGTTGACCTGGTTTAACCTTTAAACTACAAATCTGTAATAATATTATTAATAATTGTGTGTTTAGTGAAAATTCCTCCAGGTACAATGGTAGTAAGATTGGTAACTTTGAAATTCTGTAGCCTCTAATGAATATTCATTTTTAATAGTATGAAGGAACAGAACTCTTTTTTTTAACTTATATTTTACAATATATAGATAGTGATTAATTGTCATTACTCAACATCTTACAATATATTTTTAGTCAACTTTGAAATTTTATGCAATACATACAGAAAGAATTCACCCAGCTGATATTAAGTCACATGTCTCTTAATTCTTCCTCTATCTTCATGCTTTCTAATAGCTAATTAAGTAGGAAGGATTTCTTTATGCCCTTCTGGCTGGCTGACAAATGACCACATCTCACAAATTGTATGCATTACAATAACCAACTGTAATGTGTTGATTATTGATGCGCTTTATGCGGAAACATTTTGTGTGTGTGTGTGCATGCACGCACATGTACTTGCTACAATGAGAAACCAGCCTATTTACGTTTTTTATATAAAACTGGGAGCTGTTTTAGAAAGAGAACAAAAACCATGCTTGGAATTAGAAATAAACATACATTTTGCTTAGGTGATTTGGTAGGCCTGAAAACCTCAGACAGTTACACAAGTTTAACTGTTTAGTACAGAATTACTATGCTTTAACATTTTAAACAAATTTTGGTGTAGAGACGGCTGTCCTTTTAAAAAATTATCATCTTTCCTATCCACAGGACATGAACTTGATTGACATTCTTTGGAGGCAAGATATAGACCTTGGGGCAAGACGTGAAGTTTTTGATTTTAGTCAAAGACAGAAGGAATATGAACTCGAAAAGCAGAAGAAACTTGAAAAGGAGAGACAAGAACAGCTCCAAAAAGAGCAAGAAAAAGCTTTACTGGCTCAGCTGCAGCTGGATGAAGAAACAGGTGAATTTATTCCCATTCAGCCTGCCCAGCACATTGAGTCAGACAACATAGGCATGCCAACCAATTTTTCAAAGGTAAAAAACAGTAATTTTTTCTCTTATGCTGATATATATGATGTATATGTGTCTTCATTTTTCCTCCTTGTGAATAAGATGATAAACCTGCTGGTTATCTAAACTTAGTTTGTATTTGTAGAGGGAGGAATCTTCACAGTCATCCAAAAATAAACTTAATACATTTTTTCCATATCTTTCCTATGTAGACTACGCATATTTCAAAACCAGAAACAGATGCCTTGTCCTTTGATGACTGCATGCAGCTTCTGGCAGAAACATTCTCGTATGTAGATGATGATGAGGTAAAATATCAATCTAATGCTTAGTATAGTTGGGGGGTTTTGCGGGGGGGGAGGCAATGATAACACATCTGCTCTTGCACAACTTTATTTTCAAGTTTGTTTTTTTTTACTTCTGTTATTATGATGAGTCTTTTAATGGAATATTCTCATATTATTGTACTATGTATCTAATACTCTTTCAAGGGGACACGTGTGGATCTGTTATATGGGAATAATACAGAGAGCACCAAGAATGGCTTTTGCTTGATGCCTTACCAAGTTATTTATATTTATAAAATTCCAGGTTTCTTCGGCTGCATTTCAAGCGTTGGTACCTGCTCATATAGATAGCGACGCAATCTTCATTACTTCTAATCAGACTCAGCCACCTGAATCATCAGTCCTTCAATCTTCTGTTGCTGAAGTAGATAATATGCAAAACATAGAGCAAGTTTGGGAAGAATTACTGTCCATTCCAGAACTACAGGTAAGGGTTAATGTAAGCAGCAGCTGAAAGAATGGCAGAGTATTCTGGGACAACGTCTCCAAAGAATTCAGAACAATAACAGTGCAGTCATTCTTAAGGAATGGTAACAAGCCCATCAGGCTAGTAGCTGCAGAGTTTTTGTAAATTAGTGTTTGCTTTAATAAGAAATACATTGAGCATCTAAAATATAATTAATCAAAAGCAGTGTAAGAGGGGAGACTTCAAGAGAAGAGGGTTATTTACCTAATACTGTATGAAAATTATATTCTGTCTTCCTGGCCATAATGTTTCTATTTTTACTGATACGTGAGCTGGCTCTGTGTTAAATACAGAAACCTGTTACTGCACTGTCATGTTTGAAATTTTACCTGCAGAAATGTGAGGAACCTCTAAATTATGGTTCCTACAGCAACCATTAGTCTATCCCCAGATACTACTCTAAAAGTATTTGTGGTATAATGTTTAACTTTATATTATTTACATTATTATATTACAGTATATATAAAATACAAAACAGAATATTGCATATGCGGTGGGGGTTATAACTTGGCATTTCTTGATTGTCTTTGCAATTAGAAACTTTGAAGTTGCTTTTATTTAGATTTTGCATTTACCTTCCACCGTGGGAGAAAAAAGCTTTTAAAAGAATAGTATTGGTATATTTGAGACTAATTATGGCTGCTTGTTCTATGAAAACATTATTTGTATTTCAGTTGCAGTCAAACTCTGTTAGGTGCTGTACATGCAGTGAATATGTCAAGCTAAAAATCAATTTGCTCTTTTACTAATCTGAGCATTTCAGAGACTAGCTTATTTATTTAATCACCTCTGCTGTGTTTTTACTTGAACTTCACCCAAATTGGACTGTAAAATTAGACGAGTTTATTTTTCATTATTTATTTTAATGTTTTTCACAAGCACAAAGCTGCTGTTTTTTTTGGATTGCAAACTGATCAAAGGAATGCTTAAAAGGACACTGTCAATGTGAAAGCAAGTCCATTTAACAAAACTTAGTGAGAAAGTAATATCAGGTACTACATCTGCTCTGACCCTATCTTCCTTTTGCTAATTTTTGTGTTTTTCACAATTAATTTTTCTGTGGTGGTTGGTTTTTTTTTTTTTTTTTTTTTTTTGGTGTGTTTTTGTTTTTTTTCAATCTTCCCTGTTGTTTGTGTGAAAGACCCACACAACCAAAACAGGGAATTGAGTGACTATACAGGGGCAACAATGAAACTGACAATACAAAAAGTAAACCAAAAAAAGAAAAAACCCTTAAATGTCACTATTATAATTCTGAGTTGAAGTTGAACAAATTTTCTGGGAGAAGACAGAGATTTAAATTGAGGGTATCCCCTTTAAAGGATTAGTTTAATGAGTAAAGAAAAACCCAAAAGATCTTATATCTGGTAAATCCTAGTTTAGGTATGATTTTTATTTGTGATTAAACAATCCGTGTGTGGCCCTCTTTAAGAGGACCAGAATTATTTTTGTAATTGCCTAATTCTGAAAGGACAGAAGGCATGCTTTGATACCAGCTTCCTTCCATAAATGTTAAGATTGCTACCCTGTTGGAAAGAATGTTGTTTTTGTAGCCAATAAAGCCCATCAAAATAATAGTCTTCAACACTTACTTTTAGTTAAGCTGGTTAACATTAGTGTATGTGGGTTGAATTAATGTTTGTAAAGCCCCATGTTAGTACTGTTTATTACATAGTAAATTAAATTTCTCTGCACCAAACAGCTGCTTCATTGAGTACCACCTAAAAGACCAAAGATCTCGTAAAAATCTTTTCCATAGTTTGACATTTAAAGGATAGTTGTTTGCTAATATCATTCAGTAAATTGTATGCTGTGACTTTAAGTTGCTATATTAATGTTAAATCTATTTGTATTATAGTGCTGCTTAAGGTGTATTCAGATTCGGCAGCACCAGGATCCATATTGGCAATTTACCAGAGCAGGAGGGATGCATCTAGCTTCCATATAATGGGAGCATATTGCAGCAAGTCTTTTATTTGGTTTATTGGTATGATTTTGGGACACTACAGGTGCCAGAATGCTATATTATCTACCTGGTGACTCTGCTGAGAACAAAAAGATTCATCCTCTGCTAGGACTTGCAGTCCCCAGAGACTGACCCTTTGTAATAAAATAAGCACAGCAGTGGGCAGTGCTATGACCACCCAAGTTATATAGCAATGCTTTAATGGCCATTTTATGTGTACTGTATATTGATCTCAGAAGGGCAATATTAAATTTGTGGATATAGATATCAAAATATTTTGTGAATTTATTATTGATAAACTTCTCTTTGTAACATTTCTTCATATAGTGTCTTAACATTGAAAATGATAACCTGGCTGAAGTAACCACTATTGCAAACCCAGAAACCAAGCCATCAGAGATTCACAGTAACTTCTACAACTCATCATCCATTACTGTTAATTGCAATTCAGATTTCCTCAACACTTTTGAGGATTCCTTTTCTAGCATTCTACCACCAGAAGACCTCAGTCAGCTGGGACTGGACTCTTTAGATACCACTTCATGTTTAAGCTCCAACTTTTCTGAAGATTTCTACTCCACCTTCGTTGATCCAAAGGTGAATGGTGACACAGCAGCACCACATGTTGTCAGTGAGTCATTTGCTGAAATTCCATATGAACCTATTGATATATCTGATTTCTCACTGTGTAAAGCTTTTAATGGTGACCATCAAGGAAATGCACCAGAATGTAATGATTCTGACTCTGGTATTTCACTGAACGCACATTCCAGTACTGCATCACCTGAACATTCTGTTGAATCATCTGTCTTTGGAGATACAGCTTTTGGATACAGTGATTCTGAAATGGAAGAAATGGAGAGTGCTCCTGGAAGTCTGCAACAGAGCAATGCTCAAATGTATTCACTGCAGTTCCATGATCCAGTCTCTCCTTCCCTGGGGCCAAGCACTAAAAAGTCTGATCTGCAATGTGTAAATACACCAAAGAGAGAATTACCTGCCAGTCCAGGCCACCCCAAAGCTCCATTTACAAGAGATAAACCTTCACGCTACCCTGAAGCTCATTTCACAAGAGATGAGCAAAGAGCAAAAGCTCTGCATATCCCTTTCTCTGTAGAAAAAATCATCAACCTTCCTGTGGATGACTTCAATGAAATGATGTCTAAGGAGCAGTTCAATGAGGCCCAGCTTGCACTTATTCGAGATATACGCAGGAGAGGCAAGAATAAAGTGGCTGCTCAAAACTGCCGTAAAAGGAAACTGGAAAACATAGTGGAACTGGAGCAAGACTTGGGTCATTTAAAGGATGAAAAAGAGAAATTGCTTAAAGAAAAAGGAGAGAATGACAAAAGCATCCGTCTAATGAAAAAGCAGCTTACCAACTTGTATCTTGAGGTCTTCAGCATGCTACATGATGAAAATGGAAAGCCTTACTCTCCCAGTGAATACTCACTGCAGCAAACAAAAGATGGCAGCATCTTCCTTGTTCCTAAAAGCAAGAAGCCAGAGACTAAATTTTGACAGGCAAGGAAGCTAACTGGCTTTGACAGAGCTGGTATTTTTATTCTAATAGCTTTTACTGTGATGTGAAATGCAGAATTGTTATATTTTAAAGTGATTCTATGCAAATATATATCTAAAGTTAATAACTACTATATTAAATACACAAGTTAAAAAACTCTAATGCATATGTATGCAAAATGTGTAATCTCATTTTTCTAACAGTCAATATTTCCTTCTTTATAGCACCACTTTGGCTAGTTTCTGTATGAGTGTAAATATTTAAAGACATCTTATTTATATACTGTTCTATCTCATCTGTTATTCATAGATTTATATGAAATAAATATATATATATATATATGATTTTAGCTGGCTAAATACAATTGGTCTTGCAACAGATTGTATGACTTCAGACATTTTTATAAATATAAATTGAATAATGTTTGCCACTTTTCTTATATATTTTTATTTGCTTTACATTTTAAATAAAAGCTTTACTTTAGTATACAAGTTGATACTTAATAAAGTATATTATTTTGATTTGTCTTAATAATTTGTGAAATCTTTTTAACTGCACATCATTCATGTTTACTTCCCCTAAATAGGTTATTCACTAACTTACAAACTTTCACTTTTTTTACAAAGATGAGCCATCATATAAACAAGCTATATAATTATTAACTTGAAATGCAGTATACAACATTGTCAGCATTACTAAGGCCAGGTCTACACTACAGATCTATATTTGTATAACTGCGTTGCTCAGGGGCATGAAAAATCCACACCCCCTGAGCAACATAATTATACCGACCGAAACACACATCCTCCCCCCCCCCCCCACACACACACAAACACACACCCCCCCGTGTAGAGAGCGCTATGTTGGTAGAAGAGCTGCTCCTGCCGACATACCTACCACCTCTTGGGGTGGTGGATTAACTACGCTGACAAGAGAAGTCAGCAGTGCAGCCTGCACCAGTGCAACGTTTTATGTGTTAACTTGACTTACACTTCATATAAATTTTAACTACTTTTTAAAGAAGTACTGTCACCTTTAATGTAAAAATCTCAAGTCTAACACTAATGCTTTTTGTTTATTTTTTTGCACTTTGCTAGGCTTAATGAAACTAGTCTGGTTAGTTTCACTTTCTAGTTCTGATGCTGTAGCACAAAGCTGCAGTGTTTGTTTCACTATTGTAGAGAAATGTCAAGAGGCCAATGTGCTTGTTAAATTCCACCCCCTACAAACACTGATTCATATTAGATATTGTTTATTCTTTCCTGCCCATCCTCCCCACCATTATGGACTCACCCTTATTCTCTCCCTGTATCACAGGGATAACATTTTTAAAAACTAAGCTTAGTGCATTTAAACTGCAGAAGTGCTGTCAAGGCTAATTCCCCACTCTGGCACTTCACGTACAGAAGGTGAGGGCCTGCAAGGATTCTAAAAATTAATACTGGCCACTCCAGGTTTGTATTAAACTCCCAAGGTTACAGCTTTTCTCTGACCTGGGGGATTGGTAGATGCTGTTACCACCCAAGTGCAGAACCCCTTTGAGAGCCCAGGACAGCGCACTTGGGAATTCCTTGGGACACACACATCCAATTCTCTTCTTAAAAAAGGTAAATTTTATTAATTTAAAAGAAAGAAAATACATCTGGGAACTCAGGCTACTGCTAGATTTTAAAAGATTTTAAAAGAGCAACCACAAGAATTAAGCACTAGGAATAGCTTTCTTGAGGTCCAGCTTAAAGGTTACAAGCAAAAGAAAAACATCTAGGGTTAGCCTAGAGGAATCTACAAGCCATAACTAATAAAAGGGATAAACCTAATTGCGCCTTCCTATATATTTCCTGATCTACTTACATATCTGGGATTTTAAATGAGTAGTTTCTAGGTATGATGCTGATGATGATTTTTCAAAGCTGGCCCAAGCTTCTTATAGCATAATTGCCTCTCCTAGGGTGACCAGATGTCCCAGTTTTATAGGGACAGTCCTGATTTTTGGGACTTTTTCTTATATAGGCTCCTATTACCCCCACCCCCTGTCCCGATTTTTCACATTTGCTGTCTGGTCACCCTAGCCTCTCCCTGGGAGAACAACACAGATAGACAAAAAGGGAGTCTTGTTTCAAATTTTAAAAGTTCTAGCTTTTTTGGCCAGGTGCCCACTCATTCCTTTTACCTATGTACAGCAGTGAGACTTCTTAACCCTTACAGGTAGAGCAATTAGAGATCAGCTACTAAGAGGGATTTTATAGCGGCTGGCTGGCTGGGTGTCCATTAAAGGGAGCTATCCCTCTCCCCCCCCCCCCCTTTTGTTTATCACAAGCACTGTTCCCTCTAAGCTGTGCATGTGTGCGTGCACACACAGATCCTAAACCCTGCGCACACGGCAAAACACCGCGCACACAAAAATTTGCACAGAAGCACAACAATGTGCACAGAAGAAATTTTTTGCACACACGGCCTGTCAAAAATTAGAGGGAACACTGATGGCAACTGTCCTTTAAAATTTAGCTTAAACTTTTTCTTTAAAAATCAACATTCCATGTTTACACCATTATTTTGTCCTTTGAGCATTACTTATTAAACAAATTATTGTAATTATAGGTATTTTTAATCCATTTAATTAAAACTTTGTCTACATTACAAAGTTTTCAGTCCAGAAATTCTGTAAGATTTACAATGCGTGTTCAATTACTATGTTGTACATTTCCTGACTCTTCAGTCGATAAACATCATTTGTCACTGCTGTTAATTCATAACATCATAGAAAACTGTAGCACGCTGATCACTTGCATTACAGCTGCCAAATGCGTTCACTACTTGGGACTTATTGCTCTATTAAATGGAGAGCACTGTAGAATTTGAAAGTAGGACTTACAGAAAAATAAAGAATGGGGCAAATAAGGAATACTGTTTAATTATACACCAATGCTTATGGATGGGACTCAGATCACAGTGGTAAATATACAAAATACATCATCTGAATTTTGAAACACATCTATACTATTCCTTTACAGTGACAACTGTTCAGACCTGTACTTATCTGTTATCAGTTATTCTGCATCTTTGGGAGGGAAAATCCATTTTTTATTTAGTCTGATTGTAAAGTGGTGCTGGTGCATTAACCTTTTGAAGATAATCTTTGCACAGATCTTTGCACAGATTCAGGTTTTTAACTATACTTGAGTCACATGTCATACTAAACATTTGTCATTCAGCACTTTTCATAAAATGCAAAATACCAACTTGTTGTTGTTGGCACCATAATCTAAATCCTCATGAAGTCAACTTCTTTATGGATTTTGTGATTGTTTTTAGTGTTCCAGATTCCTTTTATATATAGATACCAAAAAAAGTGAAAGGCCAGGGGGATGCTGTTGCATGACCTTATGGTCTCTTTCTTGTGGTTTAGCACAAGTTGGCAGAGTCCTTGGAATGATGATAGTGGCACAAGCTCAATAATAACAGAATATTACTGGAAGAGTGTACAGAGGCAGCTCTCCTCTTGCTGCTGATGTTACTCACTCCACCTTGCAGTGTTACTTCCAATCCTATGTCCCCTCAGAGGTTGTCTATGGGTGTAAAAAAATCCCCCCCCCCCATACACACACACAGACTGAGCTAGCATAGTAAGCCAGAACACAAACCATTATTGCTAACCTCAAGCAATCAAAAATAATGAGACTGGCCAAAAAAATCCTGAGTGCTCTTTAAACAAAGACTACTGTGGGTTTGTGTGTGTGTGTGTGCGTTTGCTCTCCCAGATTCATTCGGTAAGCTGATTTTGGGCCCCAATGCAGGAGCTCCCACCGCTACATCTGCCCATCTCTTGACCTGTGGCCCCATCTCCAAACCATATCTGTCTCCTAGTCAACCCATCAGCCCACCTCCTACAACTACCTTGACCACTCTGCCATCCGTTCAGCCCCCCAGCCTCACCTCTGCTTCTACGAGGTTTTTTACACGCACCCCAGGCCTGGGGGTCGGCAGTGGGGCCTCCTCTCCCACAACCAGGCAAGGGGGCCAGCTTCTAGGGCTGCCCCTGTGCAGGCCAGGTTCTGTGGGGAGAGGAGCAGAGGAACTCTCCTGTTGCTCACAGGAAAGGAGCGGGAGCGGAGGACGCCTTAGCCGCCCCCCCGAGAAGGCTTCAGGTTGCTAAGGGGGGAGGGGGAGAGTAAGGCCGTGCACTCTTCTTGCAGCAGTTCTGATTGGCTGCTTGGTGCCAGGAATAGGGCAAGCGGGGCAGCCAGCCAACTGGGGGCGGTGGGGCTGCCGCCAACCCCCAGCAGGGCTCAGCTCCCTGGCAGACTGGGCTCCGGCTGTGTTACCAGCTCTCGCAATTTTCGCTGTTCTGGGTTTTTCTTTTCCGTCCCACGAACACATGATGACAGGTGACAACTCATTAATTTTCCCTTATTCAAAATGGCCACCATCTCCTATTATTGTCAATGGGGTGAAGCCACCAAAATGGCTGCCCTTCATTAAAAAACGGAAATCAGCTGTTGCCACCAGCTAATTAAACAACCTGTGCACAAACCTCTTAAGACACAGAAATCCAGTTCTCTTCTTTAAAAAGGTAAATGGCTGCCTTTCATAAAGTTGGCTTCCACCTCCCACCCATTTTCAGAAAGATTGAACCTGTCCCACAGGCAAAGCAGGTGCCACGCTATGGTTCAAGGGGGCTAGAGAGGACAATAGGGGCTGTGAGGAGCAGCAGAGGCATTGTGAAAGGTGAAGGGGGAGCAGGAGGTAGTTTTAGGGGTTGCAGGGGTTTAGGAGAAGTGTGTGTGCAGTTTGGGGAAAGGGCAGGGAAGTGTTGCTTCTTGCAAAATATTAAACCAATCCCATGTTTTTTTTACGGTGACATCATTGTTTATATGAATGATTGATATGTTTAAAGTTATTTTATATGTGTATCTGTAACTCATCAACCCTAAAAAGTAATGAAAGTTCTGTGTGAGAGTGTGAATCATGATGCATTAATTAGGTCAGTGGTTCTCAAACTATCTCCCATCCAGTTCTTCTTTTATTAAAGGAAAAAAACTCAGAGGGGGGAGAGTTAAGACAGTAATACGAAATGGAATTCCCCTATCTTAGGGTTCAGGAGAAGGTAAATGGAGTTTATAACTGAGCAACCAGGCTACAGTGACCAGACAGCAAGTATGAAAAATCGAGACAGGGAGTGGGGGGTAATAGGCGCCTATATAAGACAAAGCCTCAAATAGCGGGACTGTCCCTAAAAAATCAGGACATCTGGTCACCCTAAACCAGGCAGAGGTGTAGATTTCTGTGTGCATTAAAGGTTGACTTTCCAATCTAAAAATATCGCACACATTGGCAGAAGAATAGACGGTAGAGTCACCATATTTGAACATTCAAAAAAGAGGACACTCCTCAGGGGGAGTATTTGCTCATGTGCCCCTGGCCCTGCCCCAACTCCACCCCTTCTCCACCCCCATTCCAACCCCTTCCCCAAAGTCCCCGCCCCAATTCTGCCCCCTCCCTGCCCCATTGGACCCCTTCTCCAAATCCCCGCCCCAGCCTCGCCTCCTCTCCTGAGCGTGCCTTGTTTCCCCTCCTCCCCCCCCCACTTCCAGCCATGCGAATCAGCTGTTTCGTGGTGCAAGCGCTGGGAGCTAGGGGGGAAAAGCGGGCACTCTCTTGAGTGATCAACATTCACTTTCTTTCTCAAATGATCAGCATTCACTCTCTTTCGTGAATGATCAACTCTTCTTTGGGGAAAAATAATAATGGCAAAATCCTGGATGTTTTTAGATATTTAAAAATTCCTCCCGGACGGCGATTTAAGAACCAAAAAGCCGGACGTGTTCGGGAAAATACGGACGTATGGTAACCCTAATAGATGGGAGTTAAAAAGTCAACAGAAAAGAGTAAATAACATGGTTTGATTTTTTTTTAATAATCTGATGATTTTTGATTGCTTGAAGTTGGCAATACGGCCTCAGACAAAGTAAACTTGGGATAGTTGGCAACATTGCAAAACTTTATTCTTGGTGAATACTATGATTGGGCACTATAGAAAATCTCAAGATAGAATGCAAAGGACTGACACGTTCAGGATATAATATCAAGCACTGAGGCAGCCTGTATCTATTTAAAGTATACGCTCCTTGGACCTAGGCATTTTCTGTATGTTTGTAAAGCATTGAGCACACTTTTTACGTTTCATAAATAACAAAAGGTGAGAGTCTTTAGGAGATACAGCACAGAAATAGTGTAATTTCCCTCCCCCCCAAAAAACAAAAACAAAGAATCCTAGGCTGTGATGGTGATTTTAGGACACCTTTGCGCCCTCTTGATTCTAGGCTGCTCCCAGGGCTGGAGAGACGCAGGTGTAACTTAAACAGCCACAGGGTCCTAAGTAATGGTAGCCATCCCAGGCTGCCCCAATAGGCCAGAGAGCTGTCTGTAATCTCCATAGTGCTGTTGGCCATGCCTCTATCCCAGCACACCTTCTACACCAGGGGTTCTCAACCTTTTTCTTTCTGAGGCCCCCCAACATGCTATAAAAATTCCATAGCCCACCAGTGCCATAAGAACTGTTTTTCTGCATATCAAGTAGATTCAAAGCCAGGGTCAGTGCTGAGGGTAACAAGATGGGCAATTGCCCACAGGCAGCCCCGTGAAGTTAAGTTTCTTGCGCTTTGCCTTTCAGTCCTGGGTGGTGGGGTTCGGGCTTCAGCTTTTTGCCCTGGGCCCTGAGTCTAATGCCAGCCTTTCTCTCTGGTTTATCTTGGTGGAACCCCTGAAATATGCTCATGGCCCCTTAGGGGTCCCCAGACCACTGGTTGTGAACCACTGTTATACACAACAGCTTGCAAGGTGTCCATGAAAGGCAGCCTTATGGCTTGCTCTTCAGTGCCCGTTCTGGGAGAATCTTCCCCTGTCTGGAACTGGAGATTTTAGGGCCCTTTGTGCTATGTCTAGGGTGATCAGATGTTCTGATTTTATAGGGACAGTCCTGATTTTTGGGTCTTTTTCTTATATAGCCTCCTATTATCCCCCACCCGCTGTCCCGATTTTTCATATTTGCTGTCTGGTCACCCTAGCTACGTCAGCTTTTACTTAGCTTAAAAGAGCCAGAGCAGGAGTGAGGATCTCAGTGTTCATGTCTTTCAGACAAGTTATTCATTGAATAGGACCAAAGTCAAGCATGCAAAAAGCATAAATCAGCTCTTCCCTTCCCCCTCCACCCCCAAATTACAGGACTTTTAAAAATACATTTTGGGTTAATTTTACTTGCCTTCTGGTTTCTGAGCTGTTGGAATACATTCAAGTTACATTTTCAAACTTTTCTCTGCAACCATGAGGGCTAGAAACTTACTTTATTCATGTTTCAGAGTAACAGCCGTGTTAGTCTGTATTCGCAAAAAGAAAAGGAGTACTTGTGGCACATTAGAGACTAACCAATTTATTTGAGCATAAGCTTTCGTGAGCTACAGCTCACTTCATCAGAACTGTGCTGAAAAGTACCACCAAATATCGTGAGACTTGACAACACTGTTCATAAGCTTAGCATAACTTGGTCCATGGGTCAGGACTCTGAGAACCATACATTGTTATGGTTGTTGAGAAAACAATAAGTGCACCTCAAGCTTCAGCTTTTGGTATGTAAACCATATTAGGAGCAGTTTTCTTATGGGACAGCTGATTCCCTTATGACAACTGAGATTGATGCAATCAGAACTGTGGCCCTAAGAGAACCCTTAGGGCAAGAACTGGGGTTTCCACCCCCAGAATAACCCCTCTCTGCTGCAGGATATGGTACATTCTTTAAAGCACCACTGGATGATTCACTATTAAATTTCTGATGTAAGTGAACACTGTCAAGCCCAATAGCTCTTGTATTTGTAGTATATAGGTTTGCAGTCTTGCCCAGTCTCTCTGTGGCATGATGCTGCCTTGTTTAATGTATGGGTTTTACTTGTGATAAGGGGCCCAGGTGCCTTTGGACATGTGTTGTGGAGAAAGTAAAATAAAGGTATATATTTTCCCCTCAAGCTATACAGCTGTTTGGGGGAGTAAGGCCAGTGGGTATGTTCACATGATTTTTTTTACCTTAAGACAAACCTATTGTGGCTCTAGGTGTGGAAGAACAAGGTCTGTATGCATCATATCCCCCACCACCACCCCGTCATCCACTGTGAGCAAATGGGGCAGAGTGGGTACACCACAGAGCTGGCTGGGGGGTAGAGTGTGCCCTGAAAAGGGCTATACTAAAGTACTCCCTGCCCTGAAGTAAGAGGGGAGCAGGGAAGGAGTTTTACTGGGCCACATGCCCTCGATTGCTCCCTACACCACTTCCAAGGGTTATCCTCAGATACAAAGAAGCATGAGGGGAATCAAAGAATTCAGGAAGTCCTGGGTTGAGAGGTCAGTGACCAGAGAAATGTGTTGATTATAGGTGGAGGTATGCAGATTTCCTTGATTTGATTACCTGCTGCAGCTGATCAATTTGCCTGCATTTCCATCATGTCTCCAGTATGTCTGGTGCAGAGAGAATAATACAAACCCTGCCTGTGCTGTGTGGAGTCTTTATTATATCCTAGCAAGTAATGAGTCATTTTTGGAAGCATGGTGGGGATAGCACAAGGAAGCTATCTCTGGTCTATGTGTTTTTAGGGGTGCCATCAGTTCCACTCACAGTTTGGGACAGCCTCTTTCCAGCTTGCGAATGAGGTGTTTCTGCTGCCAGAGGGTGGCTTAAATGTTATTCCCACAAAGTTACCTGTCGGGACTACGGCCTCATTGATCTGCAGGAAACATTTCTGCTGCACTTCCAAGTGGGGTAGTGGTGCAGCAACCGAGGACATAGCACAGTAGTTTTCAACCTCTGGTCTGTGAACCTCTGGGGATCCACAGACTATGTCTAAGGGAGTCCACAAAAAGTAATTATGAAAATAAAGTTTCAGATCCTAGAAAAGGCATTTTGTTTTTCTGATCAATCAAAACTATGTGAATACTCCCACCTACAGGTCAAAACCCAGGTCAAAATTGTCATTACCATAGAAGCCCATAGTTTAGTGCCGTTTCTCATGCTGTATCAAATGCCAGGCCAAGCATTGGTGCAACATTTATAGTCCTTGCTTGTGGCCTCACTCCCCTTCAGAACGGTGGGGGGAGGAGAGAGGGCTAGTTTGAAAGGACAACTCTTTGAAGAAGTTATCTGCTAGCCTTGCTGAGGCGTAAACTTAATCCTAAAATTTCTTCAGCGGTAGCTTGGTCCCAAGATTTAGCAAAGATGCCAGCCTTGTTCTGACACTTCTAGGGTTGCTTAAGAGAAAAACAAAGGAGGTTGCTAGACCCCCACCCTCAGAAAATAGGACATCTCTCCTCTGTCTGTGGAGAAGGGGGCCTGCCCTTCCCTTCACCCCAGAGTTCCCCCTCCCCCCAAACAGGGAGAAGGGATGAATTGATCCTAGGAAAGCTACCCTCCTATGCTGCCTAGGGCCCTTAATTACCCTAGCTAGGCTCAAACCTGGATCTCCTTTCTGCTGTCATATTCCCTCTCCAGATTCTCCTCCACTGCAGAGAGCAGTGAGGGTCTGACAAGTGGAAAGCCAGATTGTCAGGGGGTTTGAAGTGCTGGATTCACCGCTCAAGATACAGGCTGCACATTGTGTTCTGCCTCCTGTGGACCTTCCTAGCACTGTCTAGATCAGGGGTGGCCAACCTGTGGCTCCGAAGACACATGCGGCTCCATGTATAGGCACCAACCCCGGGGCTGGAGCTACAGATGCCAACTTTCCAATGTGCTCACTGCTCAACCCCTGGCTCTGCCCCCACTCCACCCCTTCCCGCCCCCTCCCCATAGTGTGCTGTGCCCTCGCTCCTCTCCCTTCCCCCCCAGAGGTGCGGGGAGGGAGGGGAAGGTGCTGATGGGCAGGGCTGCCGGTGGGTGGGAGGCCTTGGGAGCTGGGGGGGGTGGAGAGAAAGGAAGCTGACAGTATTACTTCTGGCTCTTTGGCAACAATACATTGGTAAATTCTAGCTCCTTCTCCAGCTCAGGTTGGCCACTCCTACTCTAGATACTAAAGAGTGCATTAACATAGCACAGCAGGGTCTGGGGGAGAGAGGGTGGTAGAGCACAACATACAGCCTGTGGCTTGGGTGGTGAATCCAGCAGCACCCCAACCCACTCAAAGTTGCTGCAGCTTGCCTCCTCAGGCCCTCACTACAGTCTAAAACTGTCATCCCCTGCAGCTGCAGTGCTGATTACTATATTCACTAGACCTGTGTGGTAGTGAGACATATAAATGTACGTACACAAAACCAGACAGAGCGGTCAGACCAATGGTCCATCTAGCCCTGTATCCTGTCTTCTGAGTGTGGCCTATGCCAGGTGCTTCAGAGGCAAAGAAAAGAACATGCAATTATTGAGTGATCCACTCTATCATCCACTCCCAGCTTCTGGCAATCAGCAGTAAGGGACACCAAGATCACCTTTTTTTTTTAAACCTCATAGTTTTGGCCTTCACAACATCGCTGGTAACGAGTTCCACAGGTTGACTGTGCATGGTGTGAAGTACTTCCCTTTGTTTTATACCTACTGTCCAAGTTCATTGGATGACCCCTGGTTTTTGTTATGTGAAGGAGTAAAGAACATTTCCTCATTCACTTTCTCCATACCAGTCCTGATTTTATAGGCCTTGTAAAGTTAGTAGATGTAAACCTGAATTAGTAATTTTAGGTTTAAAAAAAAAATTGTGGAAAATTGAGGGTTGGTATTTCTGAGTATAGTTAATTAAACTATAGGGAGAAAGTTTAAGAGTTTACAGCATAGATAACTGAATTAAAAATAGGTTCTTAAAGAAATTTAGTGTTGTCAGAACTCATCTTGAATTTTTAAACTACCAGAAAGTTCTATAAGGATGGGGGAAATATGCTGTGACTTCCCAGACATAAGCTGTTAAACTAATGCTTTACAGTGCTAGAGTTCTTTTGCATATGATTGACACCTCCATAACAAATAACTTGTTTTAACTTTTACCTTGAATTTTATTTGATCCTTCTCTTACCCCTAACAGTATGGGGTGGGGGCACACAAGTAGCACTTTGTCCCTTTGTACTGCCACTGCCTACATTTCTTCAGCCTAAACAGGGAATGCATATACTATGACGGAGGTTGGAACAGTGATCATACTATGGTGAATGCAGTAAGCTATTATCAGATGATTTAGCCTGGTAGAAGCAGAACAGCACTGCCTTCTGAAATAGTTGACTAGTAGTGTCTTTATGAAGTATTGTTCTAGCACTGTTAGAGGCAAAAAGATATTACCTCACCTATCTTGTACTGGACCAATTGCTACTGGAGAGAGCTTGAGCTTACACAGAGCTCTTGTTCAGGTCTGGGAAATATACTTGCACTGTGTCACCTAAATGCAAGGTGAAACAGATTAAGCGTAAGTAGGTAACAATTCAAGGGACCACTCAAGGTGAAGCAGCCAGTTAACCCCTCTCCAGTTATTGGTGGTGGGAGTTAAGGGTTACAGACGGTAGTAAGATAAATCAAGTGTCTGTTCAGTCCATGCTGTTTAGTGTCTAGCAGAGTAATGAATTTAAGCTCTCAGGCTCATAGGTGGAAGGTGTTGTGCAGGTTTCCTTTGAGGATGACGACTGACAAATCAAATATAGAACGACTGGTTTGTGCAAAAGCATTCACTCACAGGTAATATGCTGTGGTTGTCATGTTTCTGAGAGTTTATTCAAGAATATAGCGCTTGCCTCATTTCACCCATAGTAGTCCCTGTTAGAATGTCCACCTACTTATGCTAAACAGTCTGTTCAATCTTGTCTTTTAGCTGTGACAGTACCTTTTCACAGAACTGAAGAGCTCTGGGTAGCTCAAAAGCTTGTCTCTCACCAACAGTTTTGTCCAGTAAGATATTACTCACCCACCTCTCTTTCTAATATCCTGGGACTAACATGGCTACAACACCTCTGCATACAAAAGGAAAAGGCACTTTACCTGGAAGACATTCTCCTGGGTGCATTTTAGAAGCCCAACGCAAACAGAGATATGAGAAGTCACAAAAGACTTAGAATAGAAAGTGTTAGGCAACTAAAACAATTAAGGACCATTTTATAAATGGTAAAGTTGATTATCTTGTAACTCTAGTTTGCTTCCAGTGCTACATTCACCCAAAATTCATTATAAACACTACTAAATTAGCATTTTTGTGAAGAAACAAAAACAGCTTCAGATATGGAATCTGTACTTTAAGAGTTTAAGGATATTTGACGTAATATTTACTACTACATAAATTGTGCTAGTTACAACTGTAACTACACCAAGAGAGTGTACTATTCCTGTGTAGGCTGCTTTGAGGGACCATAACATATATGATCATTCTCTCAGCACTTAAGCCCTCACATCTGCACAAGTTCAGAGAGCTTTGATAGAAGAGATGGTCCTTCCTCACTTCCCACAAAGATACAATTTTACCCACAGCTGCTTGGCACTTTACCCAGCATTTAAATGGGGGTAATTATTCTCCCCTCCCCAAGTATGGTCATCATTTGTCCTATTATCAATTGGCAAGCACAGTGGTTCTCAAACTTGTGTACTGGTGACCCTTTTCACATAGCAAGTGCGACCCCCCCTTATAATTTTTTAAAATATATATTTAACACTATTACAAATACTGGAGGCTAAGTGGGGTTTCAGGTGGAGGCTGACAGCTCGCAACCTCTCACATAATAACCTCATGACCCTCTAAGAGGTCTCGACCCGCAGTTTGAGACCCCCAGGGCTAACAGATGGTTATGCCAAGACGTGGTAGAGGAGCGGGGAGAATCACATGCTCAATCCAGGGAAGAAATCTGGGGGGGAGGGTTTCTAGCAAGTTAGGTTTAACACAAGACCTTAACAAGTCCTACCTCATCTCTCCTAAAAAACATTAAGAGCTGAGCTCAGAGAGCCACAAAACCGCCACATGCACAGCTTTCCAGTTTAAAGGGTGATTTCAGCTCACATGAAAATACTAGATAGCCTAAGAACACAAAGCCCTTTCTTCCCAAGATGGGAGTCTGGGGAATACAAGTTACAAGGGCAGTGGCAGTGCAAGTTTTCCTATGCAACCCTGCCAGTGTTACACAACACTGACCTACTATATTCTCAAATCTCCATGCAGATTCAATTCATTTCCTGATCAACTCCTCCAGTTCCAAGTGTTGCAAACGCTGGATTAGGAACTTTATTGAATTAAGACGACACATTTCATTCAAGTCAACTAGCATTAGAAGGGTTGCTTCTGGCCACAGGCATCCTTTTAATGGCTCTAAATCCAATTACTCAGTCTTCTACAGTACTATAGGAAGACTCAACAAAAGATCTTACTGACACACTAGATGCTCGAAAAAGATAACTTAATTTTTTTAATAAAAAGTCATGACAATTTACAGTTCATTCTTGTACAGAAAATGAGAAATATTTTAATACATATATATGCATTGACAATACTTTGATATACATAGTTAACATTTATAGATATTCTTTTCTAAACCTTGTTTGAATGCAAGCTGTAAAGTTTCACTACATTACCACCCTTTAAGCCTTTATCTGACATTTTAATTATAGATTTAATTTCTGTTTTCAAATCTTGTGACATTATCCTCTATGGAAGGGTCATTTTTCTTCTACGATGGATAGACTTGCACCACTGAGTTCAGGAAAAAGTTATCTTAGAGGTACAGGAGTCAACCTGCAGCATCCACAGTAGAAAAAGAATCAGATACATTAGAAAGTTAGCATACCCCAGACTGTCTTGGTATCACTACCATATTTTTAAGCATATTTTAAAAATACAAGTGTTGATAAATGGGATCAGATCGATATTTAAAGGAATACTCCAGACTGTACAATGAATAAAACATTTAAAGTGTCTTAAACATATAGCCAAGAGACAGTAAGCCAAGGCACTGTGACATTCTGATGCAGGGAAGGACTACAATCTTTCCCTCCAACCATTAAAGTACTGGAAACCAGACTGTTTCAAAGTTGTAATATAAGATAACCAGTTTAATTAAAAACTTTCAGACTGATTTCCAAAGTTTCTAGCGGCAAACCAAATTTCAGTCTCACTCTATATCAAACTGGGTCCCTGTTGGGAAACAGGGCAGTCCACACACACAGAATGGAGGGGACATTTAAAAATATATACACATATTGAAGAGTTTTCATACTTTTAAGTATTTAATGAAATTTCCCATTACAGTTGCAATGTAGGAAAAAATGCCTTGTAACTCTTTATCCTGGATAGGAAGGACAGAAAATTAAGATTTATTCTCTCTATTATAAGCTGATTTTATCTAGCAAATTTCACACTCTTGGTATCCTAAAGTACTTTACAAAGCAACCAATTAGAAACTGGTATGGCAGTTACTTTGTTCACAAGCACGGCAGCTATTGCTAATTCAGCAACTGCACCAAGTAAATTGGTTCCAATATCTGAAGCGGATCCCAGTTTGGAGAAAGGAAAGTGCTGGTCATGAAAACAGGACAATCCTCACTCTTTAAAGTGCCTATGTAAATATTACCTGGAAGTTCAGATATTCAGGTATACCATCTGTCCAACTTTTCTTTAAGGTAATTTGTTCATCTCCTTGTCTGATGAAACTAAAAACAAACAATTGGAAGACAGTAAGCAGAAGTAAATTCGTTCAATATTTATATATCCATATTGAGATGCTAATTTCAGAAACTCTGATATCCAAGCTTTACATTTAAAATATTAAGAAGACCTCCAAAGCACGTAAATTTACAGAAAAGAATGATGTTTTGTAGCTATTTTCTGGAGTCATCGGAAGAACCACCAATATATCAATCTTACCATCAATGAACTAAATACTTTCCTGGAACTGTATACCTAGATACCCCATATGTTCTTAGCACCTGAAGATGTTATAGGCAGGCTGCAGCAAATCAATGGATGATCTAATCTAGAAAAAAGAAAAAGAGTACTTGTGGCACCTTAGAGACTAACAAATTTATTTGAGCATAAGCTTTCGTGAGCTACAGCTCACTTCATCGGATGCATGCATTGAAAGCTTATGCTCGAATAAATTTGTTAGTCTCTAAGGTGCCACAAGTACTCCTTTTCTTTTTGCGGATACAGACTAACGCGGCTGCTATTCTGAAACTAATCTACAAAGTGACCCTTTGTTTATCATGTGCATTCAGAAGAGATTCCTCTTAGCCAGGGTTGGGAAGGTTACAGCAGGCAGGCACAAGCAGTTTGCAACCTCTGGCTAAGAAAGCATGCACCTGGTAACCAGCAACAAGGGTATTTAGTAACTCTAACTATGACAGGTATTGAGAACCTTCTGCCTCAGTACACAAAGCTACCTTTTCAACCTTGGCTCAACCTAGGGTGGGGGAAAATAGTGCATAATTATAAATTAAATGAATGACAATTAAGTGAAATTTTCATGGTGTTTACAAACATGCCATCTAAAATACATTTGACTGTAGAAAAAAAATCTTTAATAGAGTTATCAAATGAGTCAATGAAAACTAAAAAATTTAACAATGATTCACTGTGTTTTCAAAGGTTGGATTTTTAGGTGCTCAGAGGCAGGTGCTGACAGGACTCAACTGGTGGGATTCTAGCACTAATCAAAATCCATATATGAACACTTAACAACTAAAACTGTTTAAGTGAAATGTGTTCATTTGAATTTTTCATTTTAGTGCAATTTAAGCACACAATACTGGCTGCGTTGTACTTGAACTCTGACTGTTCACTCAAAGTCTTAAAATATTGACTAGTTTTTACTTTTACTTTATCTGACTGAAAAGTTTAAATAAAAACAGGTCCTAGACTCCAGTGTAAAAAAGGGCTACAACAGAAACATTCCCCACCATGACAGCTTCAGATCTAGAGAGATGAACACAGGGAAGGGGGGGGAAAAAAAAAGAAAACCACAAAAACAAAAACCCCAACCCAGCAAGCAAGTGTCCAAGAGTCAAGGACTGGTGTGCAAATTAGAGAGAACAAGTTATTTTATTGTTCTGTCCCCAAATAAATAAAAGCATTGTTTTGAGCTAAAATCCACTTTAAGTGATCCCTACTTGTTATAGGACAGTCTAAGGAAAAAACTGCAAGAGCCAGAAAAATGAGACTGAACCTACATATCCTGATGTGTCATTTCCTTTGCTAATTACTAATGCCGTTAATGACCCTAGACTTTTGCAAAGGGTTAGATCATTGTTCTCGTTAATAGGAGAAATGCTTTCATCTGCATTACTCTACAGTCACCATGTTAAAGACTATTTTGAATGATGGTCAAAAGGTTGTTTAGAAGCTCTCTTAACAGCGGGAAGACTTTTGTCCACTGCTCAATTACTGATCCACATATCATTGCAAGACAGAGTTGAGAAATGAATTATACAGAACTGCTTTCAACCCCCCCCAAAATATCTTTAATTCTGAGAAGTGGTTTGTTCCTTCTGATCCAGCTCATACCATCTGTTTCTACTTTGCTTGCTTAAGGCAGATGGTAGATTATAACAAAACAGTATTCTGAAATTTGGAGGCTCATGTCCACAAACAAAAAACTTAAAAAGGCAGCAAATGCTGTGATTTGCTAATATACTTCTTTCTCCGATCTAGGAAAAAAGCTCACTCAAGTTAATAAAAAGGAGAGAGGGGAGGGGAAAAAAAAAAAATCTATGTAAGGGAGCAAGTTAAAGGGTCATGATCAGATGCTTGTTGCACATGACAAGTCTTACCTAGTCAGAAACCTTTGAACTGAAGACGATATGCAAGACATTCCTCATTTTGTCAAGCAGCAGCTTCTCATTCAACCTGCAATGTAAAAAAATTACTCTTACCTTGTTTAAAAAACCACTACTATTCTAATTCATGAAAAATTTTTAAAGGCAAACCTTACCTATCTCATTGCCCTTCCTTTCAGGTCTAAATGCTAGACCTATTGATTTTGTGTCAACTCAAGTGGCTATCACTCAAGGAGGCTCCAAAAGGTGAAGAACTCTTGCTAGACTTTCTTCGATATTTCAGCAGATTTAACTAGCCTTTGGAAAGCTGCTCACTATCAGCACAGTATCTTATGCCTTCACTTCTCTGGAAGTTGAAGCTGCTGCTGCTGCCGCTGCCTTGTCATTCTTTAATTATGCTGACTTGTCCATACTCAATAGGCTGCTGAAGTCCTGTCTGAGTCCTTTGATCCATACTTTGCTAAGAAGTACATCCTAGGTTCTTAAAGCTGGTTAATCACTGTCTCACAGCTTACACTTTTCCATATTGCATACCACAACTAAGCTACCCCACCCACTTAGGAACAGTTCACTTGCAGACTTCAACTGTTTAAAGTTGCAAATGAGTCTTGTTTATAATCAATCTTGAAACTAATGTAGTAAGTGTTACAGGGCAACTACAGAGGCCTTGTTAAAAAGAACACTGTCAAGACTTTACCTCAACCCATCCTAATTCTTTTCCTACAATCAGATGCAGATCCAAGTCTACCCAAACTCCTTGTTAGCAAGAATTTGCACATGCAAGTCAAGGAGTGATCTGAAATGTTGTGTGACTGCAGAACTCACCCACAATTTTGAAAGTATCCAGATCAGATGCCAGATCTGATGTATCTTTTAAGTTTGGCCATTCTCTACAGGCTCCTTGGAGGTGATTTAAATCTAAGTGCTACCTTTTCAACTCCCATTTCAATGCATGCCATTTTACTATAGTCTGGATTCATGCAGATACTGGACTACTGGGTTTTTTTTTTAAAACTACAGATAAAAATTTTAGAACATTCCCACAGGAAAAAAACCTGAGCAGAGGAGAAAAATCCAGTTTGGTGCCTACCAACCTTGACAGTGTTCCTTGTTTCTTTAGTATTCTGAAATTTGAACACACTCCCATAACAATGTTTGGCAACACTGTTTAATAATTTTGATTTCTTCTACAACCTCTTAAATAGTAACTTATTGTAGTTTGACTGGTCGTAACTTAAGCCATTTCATAACATCTTTGAAGATGGATTCCTGTGCTGGAATTGCATTTACCTTATACTGCACATTGACTCAGAGGTGAAACAGTTGAGAGCAATTCGAGCATCACATACTGTCAAATGTCTGGGGTTTTCTTCTACTGACTGTATCCCTACTCTTCTGGGCCTGTATGACAGAAAGCACTGCTCTGGCAGAGTTGAGAGAAAAGTCAAATCAAGTAGAGGAAAGGATGACCAGTGCCTGAATTTGGAGTTCAGAGTAAGGCATTAAGCATACTTGCTAGGGCTATATACCACAATCTCCGAAATGGCAGACTGAAAGGGACCTTCAGAGGTCATCAACTTCATTTCCCTGTGCTGAGGTAGGACCAAGTAAACCTAGACAATCCTTGATAGGTTTTTGTCAAACATGTTCTTAAAAGGCTTCTAAATGATGCGGATTTTCCAGAGCCTCTTTTGGAAACCTATTCCAGAACTCAACTATTGTTATTGTTAAACAGGATTTCCTAATAGCCAACCTAAATCTCCCTTGCTGCAGATTAAGCCCATTACTGCTTGTCCTACCTTCAGGACATATTGAGAACAATTTATTACCATCCTTTTTGTAAATACCCTTAATATTGCTGAAGACTTATCAGGTCCCCCTTCAATGTTCTTTTCCCAAGACTAAGCATGCCCAGTGTTTTTAGCCTTTCCTCATATGTCAGGTTTTCTAAGCCTTTTATTTGTTAACTCTCCAATTTATCCACATCTTTCTTGAAGTGTGGCACGCAGAACTAGACACAAAATGCTCTAGCTGAGGCCTTACCAGTGCCAAGCAAAGAGGAGTAATAAACACCATCCCTCTCTCCCCTCCCATATCCTACATGGAGAAACTTCTGTTAATACTCCCCAGAATGATATTAGCCCTTTTTGCAAATGCATTATTGTTGACTCATTTGTGATCCACTATAACCCCCAGATCGTTTTCAGCATTACTGTCACCTATCCAGTTATTCTGCTTGTATTCCACTTTAATACACCACCACCACCCATATCTGAATTGATTATGTGCATCTCTGAAGCAAACTGACACTGGTATCAAATCTAGCCCAAACAATGGAACTAAAGATTTCCTGCCACTAAAATATGACCAAGTTTATTTTCAAATAACCCTAAATCCCTTACTTGAACCCATATCGTCAGAAGTAAATTACTTGAACTATGACAGTTTGCCCATCATCATGAGGCTTTTTAATGAATTACCTGAGACTGTCAGGGATTATACCTGTGCTAATCTTTGCTCCAAGTCAGAAGGATGTGTCCAGAAAAAATGCCTAGGGTGTATACAAGGAAGCATATAGCCATTAAATTGTTTTACAACATATACCTATTCTCTCACTACAACAGCAAGTTCAAATGAAATAGTTAATTCAAGAGAAAGACATCATGGCTGCTCTCTTCAAAGCACAATTTCATCCACAAAAATATCTAACTTCATACCCTAGGGTAATAGGCACTTGAGTTTCACCCTTTTGAGCTTTACAAGAATTTGAAAAAGGTAAAAGCAAGTCCATCTCCTCTTCACCCAGAACAAGAGACTGCAGATATCCCCTACATATCTCAAAATGAGACTGGAGGCAGTTTGAATGTAGCTAAAGAGAGTCTTGTTAAAATATTTATCATGCCTTATTTTCTTGCAGAGCCAACACTAAGTAATACAGAACTACAAATTAAAAAATATGCACAAACCAAAAAGTAATTTGAAATTTTCATTTGAGAGTAAGCTTAATTCTATCATTCACAAACACTAGTTTAAATAACTCAATCCTAATACATCTAAACAAAATTATGCAACATATGTTCTCTATTTGCATATATATATATATATAACTCATGTCAATGTGAGTTATATATACATTGAGACTAGACCCCTTAAGACTGCAAATCAGCAGGTGTTTCTACAGTTAAAGTTAACACAAAATGGTAATTGAGAAATGCATCAATCTTCTCTATTAACAAGAAACACCCTAAACTACATTTCTTTATTTTTGTTAAAGTCTGAACTAAAATGTGGAAAAACTGAACTACACAAATATTGAAAAGTTAAAAATTCCTTAATTGTTTTTTATTCCTGGTACCACTACCACGATTTACAGGGCAATATACCTGATGTAATGAAAGAAAAAAAAAAAGAAAGAAAGACAAAGCTACAACAGATAGAAGACCTCAGGAATGTACATCTAATTGACACTACATTGCATTAATCAATAGCTGCACTTTTTTGCAAACTGTGGCTATGGCAGTCCTGAACAAGAAGGGTTTTTCTGTTTAAGCTGCAGTAACTTTTCTGACTATGGATCATCGTTCCTTCTGTGGCAGATTTTACAGTTCCTCTAATGCATTTGGGACGACTGTCTCAAAGTAACCTGCAGCTTTCCTGACAACTCCTCGCTCTCTCTCTCCTGCTAAGAACTGTAGCCTGTTGAATACAGGATAAGAAAATTATTACTCAGTGAACAGCTGTATATTCTTCATCATTGTCGTCATCTACATATATATATATATATATATATATATATATATATAAATATACCCACCCTTTTTCTGGTTCAGTTTAGAATCTTCGGCCACCATAGCCACCACTGCCACCTCCAGATCCATAACCACCTAGGAGTAACATATATATATGTATTTATGTAAAATTTCTTCGCAAGCGTTTAAAATTTGTTGCTCAAAGGAGTTATATTTACCACCATAGGGACTGCCTGAGCTTCTGCCACCAAAACTGCCACCTCCTTTCATGGGTCCATAGTTTGACTGCTGTTGTCCACTATAATTGCCAAAATCGTTATAGTTTCCACTGCCACCATAGTTACCTGAAACAAATTTTATTTATTTTTAATCATCCCAAATTTACCATCTAAGGCAGCTTCAAACACAAAAACCTGAAGAACCCCTCCAATTGGCCTCTGATTGTATACTTAAGCTACAAAAGTGAAAGGCAAACTCAAAACTGGTATTGTTAATGTAGCCCTCAACATAGAGGTTCTCTCCCCTCCCCACCAACAAAAGAAAAAATGTGAAACATCCATTTCTTACTTCCCCCTAAATCAGATGTGATCTTAACTTTCTTATGAGGGAGAGCAATGTGGACAAGTTAGTGTTTATAATTGAGTTTTACACAATTCTGGTCATATGGCTTTCCACAGCCTCACACTAACCCATGCCAGTCCAACTTTCAACACCATCTTGGGGAAGAGAACATGTACTACCTCGCACCTTTGACCAAGCGTCCACATCATTGTGTCACTCCTATTTCTACCTCCATTAAGGCAGAAAATAAGTTTTTCTACTGAGGCACCCTAACCATAATTACCAAAATTAATTACCTTTCACCTGTAATTCAGTATCTCTTTAAGGCAGAACTTGTAGTAGGAACCCACAAATACTGCTATATTAGTTGCCGAAAGAATAGGTAGATGAAGGTTCTACAGTTAGAGATAACAGTTAAACAAGATGAACCCCTTTCAAGTCCTTGAAAGTTGCTAACTAGCTACCAACCAGACCTGGAAGAGAAGTTATCCAGGAAGACTGAAGAGAGCTTGGATTTTTTCTTTATAGAAAAAAAACCTCGTCTATCACCTCAGGCCCCACTCCTCAGTCTAGATCCAAAAAGGCCAGTTAACCATTAATGGCTTGGTTAGCCACCTACTTAACAAAAACACTATCTGGTTTAACTACTGCAATGCCTTTGTGGGGGGCTCTTAAGTCAGTTTAGGAGTGGCTGAACTAATATGACCGAGTTTAGATAAATTTATGTTAGCCATTCCTTCACTGATTTAAGAAAGTTTCTGCCAAAGGGGCTCCACCGGCTTAACTAAATCAACTGAAAAGCCAACTTGTTAATCAGTGAGCTAATCCTATTAATCACTGCAATGCCTGAGAGTATAAAAGCCCCATAAAGCCTGTCAACATGAGCAAAAAAATTTCCAATCAAGCCAGATAAGCTCATAAGATATAAAATACCTATATAGACAATTGTAATGTGTTTGGAAGAGTTTCCAATCAAGCTGATTGAAATTAGTGGAAAGACATTTTTGTTGTTGATAGGGTCTTAGTTACCTTTCAAAACGGACTCATCCTTTGGCCAGGTCTACACAGCCCCCAGGGCAGGCCACAGGAGTGAGCTGTGGCATGCATTGCCAGGAGTATATGAATGTGAACTAGGTAGCTTTTATGCTCATGCTAGCAAGGTCTACACAGGGCATTTACAGCACAATGGTTTAGTGCATATTGCAACTCACACCCCCACAGACGAGCCCTAGGTGGGCTTTGTGGGTATAGCTATAGGGGTATATTACAATGGCAGAGTGCTCTTAGTATAAGTTCAGCTTGTACCTTCACAACTGCTTTTGCTGGCATATCTTATTCCAGACACCAAGGGATGTACGCTACATCCAGAAAAAAAAAAAGTTTTTCCAGTGTACCTGCATCCCACAGTAAGGATTTTTACCAGCACAGCTATGTTGATAAGGGATCACTCTCCTGACCAATACAGCTATACTAGCAAAAACGTGTACTGTAGACCTTGTCTTTGTTCCAATACACAATTATACAACACTGAGTGTCCTCATTGAAAGCTGCATCTATAGACATTGGTGATAGTTCAAGTTTTCAAAAATGCCCCTCCCTCCTTAGCCATTCATAACACAGGTTCTTGTTAGCAAAGCAACCTTTTGCTAATAATTAAGCTGTATGTAATCCCTCTATTAATTTATGTTGGTGGTTTGAGGCTAATAAGCTTAATTGTCAAAAATAGCTTACATATCAAGATACGACAGTGGTAGTGACTAATTTCCTGACTTTTACAGTCTAATTAGTAATTTTGCATTCATTTCTTAATGAAAGAAAATGCAATAAACTGGAATACTTAGTGTTAGTATTTAAATGTCTTATACAGACTTTGATGTTCAAACCTTGTGGAGGATGGAGAAAGGGAAGTTTCATATCTTAACTTACTGGCCAAAATAGCAGTACACTGCAGGTTTTGAAAGATGAAACTGAATACCTTCATGCCACGTTATACAGAATTTTGATATATTAAGTTGGGCATAGTCCTGGGAACGCTCTACTCCTCCTCACTCAAGACATTAGACGAAAGTCTCTCCTCTATCTGCTTCCCTCCCTCACAAATTATGGTCATTGCTCTTTATAAGAATTCCTGAGCAATGGAAGACTGTACAATTAAGTATAAACATAAGGAAAATTCTCTTACCCCCTCTGCAATACCCTTATGTTGATTATATTTGGGGCCAAAGCCTAACCTCTGTCATTTCTAGAAGCGTTACTATATGCCATAATTTTAGGTTCTATAGAGTTTAGATTTATGAGCTACATTTGAAAGATCTGCAACTACTACTTACCGCCACCAAAATTTCCTCCTTCATTGTAACCATCGTATCCACCTCCTCCTCCACCACCACCACTGCCACCATATCCACCACCTGGGTTTCCGTATCCTGGTCCTCCTCCTCCACCACCACCATAACCCCCTCTACTACTGTAACCAGGGCCACCTCCATAGTTCCCACCTAAAAAAGAAAGACTAGTCAGTGTACCACAAAAATTTAAGTGCTGATTTATGTAGAAAGAGTAAGTATGCTGCAACTGAAATGCTATGTTTTCTTCAGCTACAAGAATATTCTTTGATAAATTAATAGCTAGATAAGTCACAACACATTAGTTCATTTGTCTGTACCAAAAGCAATAAAGTATCTTTAATTATATTTGCATCACTGCCATATGTTCTTGATTTATTTATTTTTATAAATAAAATAAATAAATAAATAAATAATAAATAAATGCACGCTGAAAAAGATTCAAATCAATATACTGCATAAGGGACCAATCCTGCAAACATTTCTTTGGGGAGTAACTTTACACACAAGAGTAGACCACTGATCTCAATGTGACTACTTCACATGTGTTTGCAAGATCAGGTCTAAAATAGAACAGTGGACTATTTCCTCTATTGTTTTCAGAGGCAGAAGTGCCACTTGTCCATCAGCGAGATGTGTAACGTCTAGAAGTTCTGTCCAGACATGCATTTGGAGGCTTATCCAAACCCAAGTCAGCAAAGATTACAAGTTTATGAAATCTTTTACATATGAACCTCAGATATTAAGTCAACTTCCAGGTAATCTTGTCATATCTGACACTTGAGGTTTCATGCAATAGCAGGCATAGGGACTAGAAAGAAGTTAACTTTCATTTAACTGTTTTTGCTCAATGCATATTTGACTATCATTTACTTAAATGTAGATGTGTTTAAGGCTCAGTTTGCACTTGGATCAGTTTCATTTTAACCAACCTGCTCATCTCTAGGTAAAATGAAATTGCGCCAGAAAAAACAAACAAAGGAAGTCATTCAACTCATGTTGCACAATATCCAAGTAAACAATCACTGCCAAAATAATCTCATTTTCCAAGTCCAAAGACAGTTCTGATCAAGTGGTATTAGGATATGCTTACCATCGCCAAATCCATTATATCCATCACCACTTCCGAAGCTTCCACTTCTCCCACCACCACCGCCACCACCATAGCCTCCTGGACCAACGAAAAGAGGTTTTCATGAACAAATACAAGTCTGGTTGAGCCAACATCTCATTTTGATGAAATATGAAAGAGACTCAATCATCTACCTCTGCCACCAAAGTTTCCTCCTCGGCTGAAATTTCCACCACCACCACCACCTCCTCCTCCTCCTCCAAAACTTCCACGACCCATGAAGTTGCCTGAGCCACTCCCGCGACCTACAAGACATTTTACATATAGTAAATGAAATGCCAACTAATTACGTAAAAATATCCCATTACGCACCACCCCAAACTCACCTCTCTGTGAGCTAGCAGTCTGCATCTCTTGCTTAGAAAGTGCTTTTTTCACTTCACAATTATGTCCATTTATAGTATGATATTTCTGAACTAAAAAATAAACAAATTTTGAAATAGTTTCTCGTTTTCACTGTCCACTAGAACATGAGCTACACAAAGCTTAAATAAAAGCATAAGCACAGGTTAAAAGCAAAGATTATACTGCATGCAATACATTTTTTGTAGTGTGCTTTCAGTCAACTACTTGCTTACTAATAACACATTCCATGCATGGTTCAGGTCTATGTAAAATCAGAGTTATACTATTTCAAGTAATTTCACATTCTATAACAGTCACATACCAACAATTTTATCCACTGTATCATGATCATCAAAAGTTACAAAAGCAAATCCTCTTTTCTTTCCACTCTGCCTATCTTCCATGACTTCTATAGTTTCAATCTTGCCATATTTTTCAAAGTAGTCTCTTAAATTATACTCTTCTGTATCTTCTTTAATTCCACCAACAAATATTTTCTTTACTGTTAAGTGTGCTCCAGGCTTTACAGAATCCTAGAAGGCCAGAAATTATATTTAGTACTTTATATCTCTCAGGACTTGATATACTCAGTACAAATTAAATGGATTAACTTACTTCTCTAGAAACTGCTCTCTTGGGCTCAACCACACGCCCATCAACTTTATGTGGTCGAGCACTCATTGCAGCATCTACCTCTTCCACACAGGAGTATGTCACAAAGCCAAAGCCTCTGGAACGTTTTGTTTGTGGGTCTCTCATCACCTACAAGAGCATAAGAGACATAGTATCACCTTACTACATTTAGATATTTACATTGTTTCAGAAACATTTTTTGAATTATGACAACTTACCACACAGTCTGTGAGCGTGCCCCATTTTTCAAAATGTTCTCTTAAGCTATCATCTGTTGTTTCAAAGCTCAGGCCTCCAATGAACAGTTTTCTCAACTGTTCTGGCTCCTTTGGGTCATGGCCCTGCAAAAACAAGACATTCTCTCATAAAGCCACACCAAACACTTATGTCCTGTAAAGTTAAGTTTGGTAGCATTACTAACAATTCTTCTGAGTTTTTTTTCATAATATAAATATTTACATAAAATTATTTTTGTTCACAACAATAAAAAATGTTTAACATTCGGTGAAGAACAGCTGTAAGTAATTTCAGTTAACTTCTTTAGTGATCTGTGGTTTTGTTTAGAAGGCTAGAATTCTGGTTTTGAATTTTAATATTAACAAATTTGGTCCTACCTAGAGCTAGATACAAGAGTATCAAACAGTTTATTTTTAAAGTGTATCCAAGTATCTATGGCATGTTAATGCTATTTGATCTACAAGTTTCAGGAACTATACCCCATGGATTTCATTATAAGTGAACCACCACTATATACTGACAAATAGCTTCTACAGGGTTAAAAATAAAGCAAGACACCCCAAGCCAAAAGGCACTGTCAAGAAACTGAAGACCAGAGTCTCAGTGGTCTGAGAACATGCTGTTTTGCTAGATTTAAGTGACCAGTGATTTTGGGAGCCCAACTTGACATACTATAAAGGGGCCCAAATTTTCAGAGGATGGGATCTTTCAAGATAAGCAACCAAAAACTAAGATATAAAAGTCAGTCACTTTTTGAGCATCTTGGCCCCTGTACAGAGGCAAATAAAGTTGTAAAAGCTTTATTATAGCAAGATTCAAATTTCTCCTTTGCCAACCTTTCTGACTAGACAGCAAGAATTCCAACCACCACCAGCCATTAGCTAGGTTAGGCTGAAAGTATAACAAAAAGCACCGTGGCCCACACCTTGTCCAAGAGCGAAACAAGGTCTTGTCTAAATGGCAGAGTTGCACTGATTTATTTGAAGCTGTTATTTTAAAAACAGATTTAGTTAAACTGCTGCAAAAAGCTGCATGAACATGTGAAGACAGCTCTTAAAATATGACTCTTATACAACACCAAAGTGCTGCCCAATATTAGTGAAGCAACTACAAGTATTTTTAAAGAACATTTAGGTCATGTTAGAACATGTTCTATGACTTACTTTTGTAGATCAAATTTAAGACATTTTTGGAAATTTGAATTAAGTGTAAGCTTACTTTAGGTCTTCATTCAACAAACTTTTTTAAAAAGCCACATTGTAAAGTATCTTGAAACACTAAGTCTCACAACAGTGCTGTGTGAAAAATTGGCCCCAAGATGCTTTCTTGAGCTGTGCCCATCAAACAAGGTTAAAGCTGGAGGAACATCTACTGGAAAACAAAAGTAAGGAAAAGCTTGTTTCTAGTTTAGTTGAGCTAAATTTTAATGTAAGCTATTAAAATTAAATGCAGTTTAGTTTTCCAGAGCACAGCTTCTCAGGGCATTCTTTAACAGTATATTTTCAATTTTGTTTTTAAGTTTAAAGATGTAAGGGGTTTTCTCCTTCCTATTAGTTTCAAGCGACTTACAAGCAATGAAGGAGATAACTGACAAAGTACTGACAATGTACAACATTTTTTGGCAAACTTCCCAATTATTGTAACCACAGGTTTTACTAAACTACACAGTAGGTTAAAAATTAAGAGTGTTTTTCAAGTTGATACCATCTCTAAGTCTACTGGGCAACTCATACAACAGCTCATGTGGAAAAAGCAGAAGAATATTTTAATGTTTCATGAAAGCATTAGTCACAAAATAAGAAATAGGAAACACCCCAGAGTGGAGTGCTGGCATAAGGCCCTGTGCACAATTAAAGCCCTACAGTGGGGATGTGCATGAGGGACCCATTGCATTTGCTCCCAACAGGCTAATGTGGGGCAGATACAGGGCAAGCTGAAGGACGGCTGATTGTAGATACAACTATATGGATCAAGTAACCCTGGCCTCAGACAGATGTGATCTCCCACTCCAATCTGCAAGTAGATCATTCCAGTCCTCCTCTCAGGTTAGGGAAGGTCATTTGGCTTTTTTCAGAAAAAATGTTTTTCCCTTTGAGTGAATGCAATTTGGCTGCTTTGAAGGACAACATATTTGTAAGTTACTTGTTCAAGAGTGCTTAGCAAACAAATGCTTAAGACTGAATTTTGTACCACTTCTGGGAAATATTCAATTAAGTGGGTTCCAAACTATAGTGCAAAGACCTATGGCTGGTGGTTCATGAAGAGCTGGCTCTCATTTTCAGTTGAGAAACTGTATAGGTAGCAAAAGCATTCCCCCCCCCCCATTAGTTTTATATTTTAAACTGACTTAGTTACTATACAAATACTATGTAATGGTTAAGTGGAGAGGGGAGGGTTTCAGGGGTCCTGTGACTGCAAGTGAGAGACATGGTTCTTGAAATACTTTAAATGGTCCAGACTCTGAAAATATTTGAGTACCTTTACTTCAAATACTTTAGTTACATCTGTATTTAAAATTTTTAAAGGTTCAAGTTTAGTCATAGTGCAATTACTGCATGATACTAACTGCAATATAGTGTAATCAGCAGCATTCATAATTTTACATGAAGACTCAGTATTTAACCTACAACATGTTTTTTACATTTACATTAGCTAGCTTTGTTTTTGATTGTATATGTACACACTCCTTTCCCTGCTGTGCCTGTCTGCTTTAGTCTTAGCAGGCACTGAATTTATAGAAGTAAAGGTCTTGAATATTTCAAACTTGCCTGCTCAGATTAATGGAGCAAAAGGAAGTGTGAAGAAAAGCTATCTCAACATGAATTTTGTTTGGCAGTTCAGCATGCTAACAGAGAAACTGAGCTGGGTTCCTCCTTTGTTAAAAGGGACCTGCAAAGAGAAAAAGTGGACCTGGGTCCCTTTTGTTCTTTGACATGTAGCAGGTCTGCCATTTTAATATAATTATACAAATAGAGAAATTCAGGTCTTAGCTTATGCTCCAGGAACACGACTGGAGAACTGAAAAGAGTCATTCTTGGTGGAAGGGGAATTCTGTCACATTCTCCCCCTGGTTGGTGCACACACTGCAGTCTTTCCTTGGGATTTCACTGTGTTCTCACTGGGCAAGAAGGAATAGATCTCGGTGTATTAATTTCTCCCGGAGGCAGGAAGTATTTTGCTGGGTACTGAACTCTCCTCATGGTGATTTTTTTTGGCATGAGAGTTCTGAAAGGGGGATGCTTCTATTTTAGAGAAGCTCTCCAGAAAGTTTTTTTTCTTCCCCCTGTGAGTTTGTCGCTTGCGAAGCAGGGGTACCTTGTTAAGGATTTCATTCGCTATGGGGACGGATGGCTGGGGTTTTCTGGATGTTAGTTTCCTGGGGATGGGATCAGCATTGTCCCTCAAGCGTGTGTGGAATGGACTGTAGTGTTAGTCTCCAAGACTGAAGATTATGCTGAATATTACACTTCTCCTGTCAGCTACGTTCAGCCTGTTCTCTTCCCGAGCGGACGGTTACAATGAAAAGGAAACGCAGCCCCTTACATAGGAGAAGGGTAACCTCCCCCAAGCCCACACTGAGGGCCTGCGCGCCATTTCGCGGCGCCGAGACGCCTATGCAGGGGGCGCATTCCGGAACGAGAAGCGGCCAGTCTGTGCTGCGACCCGGCACAGGCAGCACGCTCCGCCGCCAGCCTCCCTCCTCCCTCCCGGCAGTCTAGGTCAGTTGCCACGCTCCCTCCGCGCGGCGGTAACGCGGCGGCGGTTACCTCCATTTTGTGACCGGACACAAGTCGCCGCGTTCACCCTCGCCTCAATATGGAGCAGAGAGGAAAGAGGGATCACGTGATAGGGGAAAGGCGGGCTTGAAACCAGCGCGCGCACCCAGCTGTCGCTTACTGGCAAGGGGAGGAGAGCGAGGGCGATGGCTATTCCTCTTTCTCCGTCTCCAACGACCTGACGGTGTCTCCTCTGGGAGCAGCGTCTCTGGCCCCATGTGCGAAACCAACGTTTTCTGTTTGATGCCCCCAGGATCGTTGTACTAAGCAGCCACAACAGGCACGCATGAGGAAGGGGCGAAATACAAGACACAGCCGGGCGCGAACGCTGTGTCTTCCTTAAGTCTCTGTACTTCCTTTGCACAGGCACCCCCAGATCCTAGCATTTCCACCTACATATGGAGACCGCTGCCAAAACCCCCTCTGCAAGCCCGCACAGCACTCCATAAGAATCCTACTTTGTCTGGAGATGTTGCAAGCCTGCCACTGAAGACTAAAAGGCACTTAAATGCAACATCAAATTAACTTTTGGGAAGCAGCTCCAACACCAGTTCATTTGTTTCATATTTATAGCACAACAGCTTCTGAGGAACACCCTTCTAGATTACAGTGTTTTCCCAGATTATTTACAGGTGCTCTTTTCACAGCCCCAGATATCAGTATCCTTTATCAACAGGAAAAAAGGCATGCAGATAGGAATTGTGGAGAAGCTTGTGTTGGCACTGTCAGTGTATATAAACTGATCTGCAGGGACCAACCCTAGCTAAGAATAAGATATGGAAGCACAATCTTCAAGCCTATTCAACTGCTAAGTATTTTCAGAGTCCAAAAGTAAGACTGACAGTTAGTGACAGTGTTTGGTGGACACACTTGTCCTCTGGAAAACTGGCTGCAGATTTGTCATGGCATTTTTAATCAAGAAAATCAGCACAACCATGGTAAATTTAGTAAAAGCCATAGGTTATGATTTTTTATAAAATACTTTAACATAATACCTTAAAATCATAGGCCAGCATCTACAGCCTTTCCTCTGTTGTGTTCTCCTCCTCACCCTGCTGAGGGGGCACTGACATCCACAACAGTATCATTATCCTCTACACAGCAACTCTAATCTTGGCCCAATGAGGAAGGGGATGGAGGCTGAAGAGCAAGCCTGCCCTACATTCATACCAGTGGCAGCTCCTACATCCTGTAGGACTTAGCCTGGCTCCCTGCTCTGGATATTGCAATCTACTGCATGGAATCACATCAGCACTCTGGTTTGGCCTGGTCACCCCTCAGTCGTGGTGGCACTGCAATCCTGTGCACATGTTGCAAAGCCCTGAATGGAGAACCAGGCCCAACCCCATAGGAGCCAACCACTGAGGGGTGAATGTGGGGCAGGCTTGTTCTGACATACCCCCATCCTCAGGGCCTCCCCTCTTCACCAGGCTGGCAGGCCAACCCACCTAGAGCCTTCCTGCATGGCAGTCAGAGAAACCACATCCATAACACTTTCACCACCATGAAATCTGCAGCCCTAAAATGACATTAAACTCATTTTGTGCTTGTGGGTTCAGAAGCTGAGTGACTGATGTTACTTTTTTGCATCTTTGGATAAAATGTAATAGTTATGGCATTGTTTTTAAAAGGTTTAATGACCACTTTTGGTACAAAATATCATTACGCACAACTACAAAATGGGGAACAAATGGCAAGGTGGTAGTACCACTGAAAAGTATCTGGGGGGGTATAATAGATCAAATTGAATGAGACAGTATGAAGAAGTTTAAAAGGGCTCGTATTCTTGGGTGTATTAACAGGAGTGTTGTACATAAGACACAGGAAGTAACTTTTCAACTGTAATTGGCACTGGTGAGGCTTCAGCTGGAGTACTGGGTCCGGTTCTGGGTGCCACACTTTAGAAAAGATGCAGGTAAATTGGAGTGAGTCCAAAGGAGAGGAACAGAAGTGATAAAAGGTTTAGAAAGCCTGACCTATAAGGAAAGGTTACAAAACCTAGGCATTTTTAGTTTCGAGAAAAGACTGAGGGACCTGATAGGGAAGTTGTCACTTCCACAAGGTATAGTCTCACTTCCATTCTCAGAGGTTGTAAGGAACGTTGTTCATTTTAGTTACAGATAGCCTGTCTTGCCTCCCATGAGAGCAATGGAAGGAATTCTGAACAAGATCAAGAATTCATTCATTTACTGCTGATGCTCCTGTGATCATAAACAGTAAAGCAGAAAACACCTCAATCAATAGTGAAAATTGGCAACTTTGAGGACATTTGTAAGATAAATTGTTATAGTAACTGTATAGAAGTATAGATTTTATCTTGTTCTCAGAGTCTATCCTGCAGAAGTAATAAACTACACATAACATTTTAGTAAACAAGTTTGTTGTTCAGACCTTGTTTTGTTTCGGTTTTTGTAATGCAAGGGATAGGAGTGTCTGAACAAGTGGTTAATAGAGCCCACCAGGCATGAATGGTGTAGTGTTGTTATATACCTGGCATAGAAACATTCATACAGACAGACAAGACTCATCTACCCACACAGGAGAACCAGAATTAATTTAAGAAATAAAGGAAACACTACCTGTGAAGATCTTCTTCCTTTCCTCTTGTAGTCTTCAATATCTCTCTCCTCTTTGATCCCAGACATTTTGGAAGGATGCACTAACTCAATTGCTCCTTTTAACCTAGGTAACAAGCAGTGAGTCAGTATTTACCTCTGTGGGTCTTTCTTCCCCATATGTAAAGAAGCAGGCCTTTCCATGGGCTGGAACAAAAGAGTGGCTTTACTAAGGGGGACAGGGTATGCCAGTGGGGTAAAGCTCTATAAAAAAAAATAGAACAAGTTATGAGCCAGTAGATGGAAGCTTAGAGGAAGAGTGCAACAACAGGATTTGTTTGTGTTTAACCTTTAGGTTATTTTTAAGATAGTTACTCTAATTGCTAGTTAGGGAAGTGAGGTCTGAAAACATGTTTCAGAGCTGATTTATAAAACACCATGAAATCTGACATGATAACTATACAACAGCAGATATCCACCTTACTACATAAAATTTTATTTCTCGTCTTAGATTCTGTTCCTGATATCCTTTAAAGGAGTGGTGGGCAACCTGCAGCCCATCAGGGTAAACCGCAGGTTGCCCACCATTGCTTTAAAGCCTCCAATGTTTAACAAATATTGTTTGTTAACAGGATGATTTCCCTACTTTACTGGGTATGTTTCCCCTTGTGTTCTACTCACTGAGCAAGTAGCCTACAAGACTGGAGCACTATAACATGGGAAAAACCATTGCCATAACAGCAAATATTGCTCTAATGCTTTACTTTAGACATTAATGCAAGAATCCTCTAATGCCACTGTGGGTTTCTGCTAGTTCAGAAAGTCCAAAATAGTGATCAGTTGACCACTACTGATCTGTATGTAGAGTACAACTGGTCACATGTTTTTGCCTCATCTTTGTTTCCCATTGTAAGTTTCATTAAAGCTAAAAACCTATAACATTTCTAATACCTGTCTTGTAAACAACTGCTTACAGTTACCAAGGGCACATGCAGTCACAAATAAGGGAGGTAGTCAACAAGACAATCTTCAAAATTGAAAAGCGTCTGAGCTCACGTGCTAAATCAGCAGTTCTCAAACTGTGGGTCGGGACCCCAAAGTGGGTCAGGACGCCGTTTTAATGGGGTCGCCAGGGATGGCGTTAGACTTGCTGAGGCCCAGGACTGAAGCCGAAACCCGAGGCCCAATACCCAGGGCTGAAGCCAAAACCCAAAGGCTTCAGCCTCGGATAGTGGGGCTCAGGTTACAGGTCCCCGTCCCCCCCCCGGCTAAAACCCTTGGGCTTCAGCTTTGCTTCCCCCATTCCCCCCGCAGCGGGGCTTGGGCAGGCTCAGGCTTCTGTCCCTCCTTGTGAAGTCATGTAGTAATTTTTGTTGTCAGAATGGGGTCACGGTGCAATGAATTTTGAGAACCCCTGTACTAGATTATTGTCCTTTAACAAGTGAAGGACAGCATGTCCCCTCTGCTCCCTAGCTATTTCAGTTAACACTGAAATTTAGTCCCCCAATTTCCTCTACACTTTTAAATTAATAGCTGGAAACAACTGCACACAGATTTAGTCAACATCTAAACTTTTTAGTCACCATACGAAATTTACAATATAATCTACTCAGCAGAGAAATATTCTGGTAAATGTATTCCAACATGGGAGTAAAGTATAAGCTGAAAAACACAAGGGCATTTTCTCTCTGCCCTGGTGATAATTCAGTCAGTTTACTAAATTTAGCTTTTATATACTGTCTTTTACAGGATATATAAAAATTAGTGATTTCAGTGTACATTTTTTATTTCAGGCACTAAAGAATATCCTGGAAAAGGCAGAGACCCCAGTTAGTAAGAGTCAGATGTACAGTTCTTCAGAGGGCAAGTAGTATCATAATCTAAAATTATCCCATATAACAAAGTATGCAAAATATTTTGTTACTAATAAGAACCCCCAATAAGGGAAAGATAGTTTTAATATTGTATGTTGGTTTTAGATTTAATTTTAACAATACAGTTAACTTATTCAGTGAAATATAGCAATGTAGAATCTAGTAAATCAGGAGCAATTTTATGGATTATTCCAACAATGGTATTTGAAAAATGTAATTAGTAAACCAAGTAACTGCTTGATCACCACATGTGCAAGTTACCAAACAGAACTATTCGCTTTTTAGGTAGGCAGTCTACACATTTAATGCATGCAATAGATAAAAGTTTTGATTCTACATTAAATGAGAATGAACATTTATCCTGTAAACTTAAAAAAAAAAAAAAAAACAACACCCCACAAGATTTAGATAAAACTTTAATTTGACCAGATTTTAATCAAAATTTAAACGCTGTGATTTAAAATAATCCACCCTGTTTAGAAGCAAAAGCTTTTATAGGAGCATTTATGAAGTACCATCAGAGCATCTCTGTTGTCCTCGAACATGGTCTACCTCACTGCTAAGTTTTGTGCAGCTTCATACATGTCATTTCAGAGGTAAAAGTCACCAATTTCTCTCTCAAGATTCCTTACAGCAGATGTTGGAGAAAATAGGAGTCTATTCCCTATACACTTCAGAAGCAAGGAATTATAGGTAGCTGGAAGTGGTGGAACCAGGAATTGGAGGCAGTCAGGGGCTGCCAAAGGGGAGCGTGTGTGGGTTTTCATGCATGCTAGCACAGGCCTGGGGGAGTTGTTAGAGGTGTGGGATGAGATTCCCCAATCTGTTCCCCATTTTAGACCTCTATTGTGCCTTTTTAAAGTTCTAAATCCCTCAATTTCCTATCAGCAGCTGTTGTCACCACCAGCTAGGCTCAATGCAGGCCAGCACTAGCAGGAGGGGTAGAGAGGTTGCCCGAAATCTGGTGCCACAATGAACACAGGAGACCAGAAGGAGATACTACTGTCTGCTTAGAGGCCAGCTGAATGCATGAGATATCAACTGGGATGCAGACAGGCCTGATGGGCTTGCGATCATGCATGACATTTGGCAGTGCTATGTCTACAATGTGTTTCACACAAAGTTAGGACACTGCATTTAAACACAGCTGTAGTTAAGCCAATTCTGACAAGGATAATATATTGCAAATATATCTGAAGATTCCTTTAAAACATAGTTTCATAAACAGAATTAAAACTGGGCTAGAAACAATGTAAATGGTTTACACTGTTGCAGATAACCTATTCCCAATATAAGCAGCATTATCTCTGGTGAAGAGCAGGAAAATATCTGATTAGGAACACTATGGATTTTCAAGCTTTATTAATCATGATCCACACTGTTAAATGTCAGTAGGACAGTTCCCCTACCATATGCAAACTGTGCAACATCCCTTAGGCAACTAAAACAATTGCTTACATGGAAAGTTATTCTGACCTGTTATACTACCGTCTGGAGTTTCCTCTCTGCCTCTTATGCAGTAGCAGTTACTAATGGAGGCAGCCAGGTTCTCCCTTTCTTCTAGTTGCTTTTACACGCTTCAGGCCTGGATACCTGAGAAACGGAGTGGTGGAATCTTGCTGTGAGTTTCTACTGGGAAGGAATACCCACATCCCTCCCCAATGGATTGCAGAGAAAGGAACAGCTGTGCAATAGTTCTCTCCCACAGTTGGGGCATTACAAGATCTTCCATGGATGGTGGTAGGATTTGCTTTGTATCTTATTCTCAGTGTGGGCCAGATCCAAAAATCTACTGAAGTCAATAGGAGTCTGATTGACTTCAGCGGGCTTTGGATCAAATTACGTGAGGGAGACTCTTCCCAGAGTCGTGGCAGCTGCATGTTGGTTGTTTTGGTGGGTGGGACAGACTTTGGCTTTAGGCGTTAGTCCCTCCGTGGCGACAGTGAGGATTGTGCTGCTGTGGGTGCAACTGCAAGACTCTTCTGGGGGTGTGGAGGTGTCACGTATACCTCCCCCAGGAGGTGCAGTGAGAAGGATGGCATTTTGCGGTTCTCTGCCGGGGGGAGGGGGGGGAATGGAAGTAGGATGGCATTTTGCAGCTGTGGGCTGCGGGGTGTTTATCGCTCCCCACCCCCCGTCTTAGGCTGGAACAGCCGCTTTCTCGGGTGCCGACTGGAGACTGTTTGTCGCTGCCGGGAGAGGGGGCAATGCTGGAAATTACGCCCCTCCCTTGGGTGCGCGCGTTGGGGATTTTACTGGAGGGCCAGGGCTCACTCTCCACCCCCACCCTCCCGGCGATAAGGATATTACGAGCATTGCTGTTTCCTGGCCGGGCCCATAGTGTCAATCTCCCTCCCTCCCCCACCCCCGGAGAGTAGAAAGCTCAGAGGGCGGCAAAATGGCGGCTGCAGCCCCATTGCTTGAGGGGCTGGAGCATGAAGCGCAGCCCTTCCCCCACCCCCGGTCGGTGCGCCATTTCGCAGCGCCGAGGCGGCTGGGCCGGGGGAAGAACAGGGGGGAGGGTGGCGTTTTGCCACCAGCCCCCCCAACACACCCAGCTGCCTGCGCTCCCGTCCCAAATCCACCCGCATGGAGCCCCGCCGGGAAAGCAGCGCGGCGGGAGGCGGCTTCACTACCCCTCCCTCGTGTCTGGCCAGACAGCAGCCCCGATCCCTTCACGCAGCGCTAACGCGGTGGCGGCGATTACCTCCATTTTGTGACCAGACTCGTTTCCTTCAGTTTCAAATTCAATATGGAGCCGAGAGAGAGAGGAGAAGAGGGGTCACGTGAGAAAAGGGGAGGCTGGCTCGAGACAGCGCGTGCGCTCACTAACAGAGACTTGGGCAGAGCTTTCGCGCGCAGTGGCAGGGCCGCCTCCTCCCGTCCTCTCCTTCCCGCCAGGAAACCGGAGGCGGCGGCGGGGGGCCTCAGGGCGATCCCGACCCGTGACGGGGGAAGAAAGCTGCGAACAAGAGTGCTGTATGAAACAGCCACAGCTGGGAGAGGTGGAGGATACACATCCAAGATGCAGCGTGGGGAGGGGCGGGGAAACGAATGTTCCCTCGGCCAGGCACGCCGCGTCTCCTGAACGCCATGCCCTGACTCTGGTATCCACCTAGCGTGGCGGCACAAAAATCCAAACCCCTTGCCTCAGGGAATATCCCTGTAAGAGCCTGGAAAGCAGCCTGGGGGGCTTGAGTTGCACATGCAATGTACTATCACCATTAAGTACATATACGCAAAAATGAGGGCCTCCCCCGACCTGATTGAAGGACTCTACCCACCTCTGTCTGGGAGCTCTGTCCCACTGCTGCTCTACGTCCAGCGAGCCTGCCCCTCCCCGCCCCCTCCAAGTTTCCCAGTCTTCCCTGCCCTTCCAGATTCCAAGGCCCTCCCTTCTCAGCCCTTCCAATAGTGCTCACCACAGCCTTTCTTCCGGCTATATCGGACCATTCAAAGAAGCAGCCATTTTCCCTGACAGCCAACTGCCTTCATTCCCCGCTGGAACGAATGGGGGTGAGCCATCTTCTCTAAGGGCAGCCATACTTTCACCCTCAAAATCCTACACAATTCAGCTGAGGGTAATGTGGGCTCACTTCCATCAAACAAAATGGAAAATAGCAGCAGTTTTGAGGAAAGGCAAAGAAAGATACACAACATTGTAGCCAGTAAACAGCATTAGCTAAAGAGAACTACCCACCCTTTAAAGGCTGAATATTATGAAAGTTAGTAACTTAGCGAGATAAAACAGTGTTCTAGAGTTTAAACAAAAACAAGAACAGGATTGCCACCCTCAAGAGATCAAAAGTCACGAGACAAACCTCTAAAGAGGAAAGATTGGCCCAGAAAAATCAGTTTTTTAATCAGTATTTTAAAAGGTCTTTGATTTCTTAACTCCCCCTTTATTCCTCCGCCAATGTGTGATAATGTCAGAATGACAAGTCAACCAGTAATGCACACAACATGCAATCCTCTCCTTGGATGCTCAGATGGAGACTCCACGTACTCTGCACACCCCTTGAGATAAGGGTCTTCACCCAACAGAAACACCTCCTTGTCTCTTGCTGCCCTGGGACTTTTCCACCTGTGACACACCACCCCCTGCTTCCCCAGGACTTCTCCTCTGCCCAGGCTGAGTAGCATCACATCGCTGCTTCCCCTCAACCCAGGTCCCTCTGCCTGCTTTAGGACCGTATGTGTAGGCAGGGCAGGTCTGTAATATCCTCAATTGCAAGGTACTCACACAGGACTTTGCCAGGATGCCATTGCCCAGCCCTGAAAAAAAGTCACAGCTCAGAGAAACTTCTCACATGACAGCAGTGCTCCTCCTGCAAGTACCCAAAAAAATGCCCTAACTCATGATCAGTTTGCAAGAGTTGGCATAACTGTCTTCTCCATGTTGCTCAGAGGGGCCTCCCCTTCCCAACCACTACCTAGGGTAGGAGTGCTGCTGCCATTCTTTCCCCCATCACTTTACTCTGCACCCCCTCAGCCCCATGCAGCCTGTAGATCCACTTGCTGCTCTACCTTATTCTCCCCCATTCACAGTGTTTCTGCTGCTCCTCATGGTCCCCATGTCCTGTCTAGCTCCCTAAACCACAGAACAGCAGCCATTTTGCCTGCAGAGATGGCTTCAATCTCAGTGAAAACAGTGGGAGAGGGCTGCCAACTTTCTAATGGGCAGCCTCACTACCATATGCAGAGGAACTGTAGGAAAACAGTGGCCATCTTGGTGGCTTCAGATCCATTAATAGTAGTTGGTGGCCATTTTGAATAAGGGGAAATTGATGCATTGGCACTATTCAGCATGTTTTCATGAGACATTAAAAATACCACAAAATCACTACAGTCATGATAAAATCATGAGACATAGCAATATTGGAAAAGCCTTGCCTCCTGTCTCAAAATAGTAATTTTTCAGAAATCTATACTGCAAAAGTAATTTTAGATTAGCACTAAATTGTGCACAAATGTGGTCAAGATTTTTCAGGAGTGATTTTGCATGCCTTAGTTTTTGTATATTCAACTGGATATACTGTAAACAGCTTTCACTTGCAGGAATTATTGAGCACCTACACTTTCAAAGTCAGGTCATGTTAAGGTGTGCCAAGTTGAGCACTAAAAATAAAGGCAATAGTTTCAATCTGCAGTCACCTCTGAAAGTTTTAGCTGCACGATTATAACAAGCAAGCTTATCACTAATTAGGCCTGGTTTCTCCTTATTTTGTTATCACACACATGTGTAGGGGACTAGAAGAAGTGGACTAACAAACTGTCAAGTAACCGAGTAAATGGGACTGGGAAGTACTCAAAGTTGTTTGTTATATATAGCATAGAAGAAGGACACAAACTGAATAATTATAACTATAGGTAGGCAATTCTTTATGTCTCTCTAGAGAGGGACACTAGAATAAGCATAAAAGCCCCCAAAACTATTCAACCTGTAAAAGTCTTCTTCCTTTCTTCTTACATAGTCTTGAATATCTTTGTCCTCTTTGATTGTAGTAATAGCCATTTCAGGAGGATACACTAACTCAAATACACCTTTTAGCCAAAATAATAGGTAGAACAAATCAGTATTTATCCATTTGTAGGCTTGCCCTTCTTCCTCCTATGTATGGTCACAAGACCAGTTTATTGGGTGGAGTAAGTCAATAGGTGTGGTTTTACTGAAGGGGGTGCAGGTGGGGGAAGGCTCTATACAATTTGAGCAGAAACAGTATACAGAAAGTTATGAGTAAATAAGCAGAAATGTAGAGGAAAATAGCTACAAGTGTGTTAGCTACTATTATTCCAAGGTTGTATTTAACTATTGTTTTGTATTTAAACTTTCTTTTTGATAAACACATTGTGATTGTTATAGTTGTACAAACAAAGTTTGGGGGAAAAGGTCTCCATAGTCTCCAGCACAGTATCTAATGACTCTTCTTTCTATAGATAGAGTATCTTAAATCTATAGTACTCAGAAGATAGCTACTCTTTTAGATTCAGGCCAGATGCTCTAGTTCACTCCAGTTGCTGCAAAGGGGTTAGAAAATTACTGGATTTCATCAACCAAGCATTCCACCAAGTTGGGGCAGAGATGGTATATCCTTGGACCTGGTGTATGGAGTGTACTGGAGATGGGAGGGGATGTGATCAGATTGCTATTGTGCTCTGGCTATTCTCAGTTAGTGGGGAGATGGCTTCTTAGTGGCCATTACCAAAAATCCAAAGCTGGCCCTTAATATCTGATATTTAAACAAACTTCTCTGCATTTAACTAGCTTTGTTTTCAAATAAAATAGTTCCCCTAAATTTGGCTTTTGTTTTACTCATGCTCTGTTTCCTACAGAATTAGGTACTATGGGTAACAAAGCTAATTAACGATCATTGTAGCAAGTGTTGACCAAAACTTTTTTTAAACTAAAAAAAATTGCAAAAAGTCTGCTATTGGTTTTTGCTAGGATTGCCTTACAGCAGTCAAAGAGTGACGTGGTTCGACTCTTTAGTATTCCTTCAACTGCAAAAGCCAAGAAGTTATTGAGGTCTCAAGATGTACTCTTTTTATTTATATTTAAACTTAAGACTAGAAACAGTAGTACTCTGACTTAGGCTATATCTGTGGAATTTAACTTTGCAGTCATGCAGTAAATAAAATACAATTGATAACAGTGTAATATACAGTGAATACTTCATTGGAAAGGAGTAATAATACTCATAAGGAGAGAACGTAAAGGTAAAATAATAAACTCTGATCCATCTATGACAATGTGGGAGAAAGGTGATGGTTTCTCAGGGACTAATGTGGTTCATATAATATCAATACGTTTGGTTTAACAAAATATTAAACACGAGTAAACAGTTATATAGAAATATTCTGTTCATTAACACAAAACATAGTAGACAGGGTAATCTTCCTATTAGTTCCTTTAAAGATTTTTTTTCTATAATCATCTTTTTGTGTAATGATGTTTTCAGACATTATTGTAAAAATCTCAGTCCCAAGAAAGTAGGTTTAATTTGCATGTATCACCTGCAGTTATCACAATAATTTTAGAAGCGTAAATCATTTCAAATAACGTTCAGTAGTATTGGAACTCTGTTTTCCTCTGATTTGATCTTGTTACCAATCCACAGGCAGATCAAGTTTGAGTTCAATAGTCCTAATTCACAGTCACCATGAACTTCATCAAGTCCTTTGCACAAACGTAAAGTGGTAGTAAAATGCTACTAACTTAGAATGGTAGCATTTTACACACATTTTACACTCACTTTGCATTGGTCAAGGACTACATAAAGTGCAGGGCAATGGTGAATTGTGGCTGATGATTTCACATTACACAGGTTCACATTAGTTTACCGGAACTGGATGTAGGACTAAGTATCAGCATAGATGAAATAACAGAGATTCAGGACAATCTTCCTCTTGTAAAACTGGGATATAATGGTATAAACAAAAAATGATAATGGGACCATTCTGAATAACTAAGGAACTACAGAATATAATTTACTAATTTTGCCAGTGAGTTACAGGAGTTTATAGCATTTTTGTTAGCTAGATAGCATGCCCCAGGGATTCTCAAACTGATTAATCATATCTCCTGGACATATCCCTTTCCATTTGTGATCATACAACATTGTTTACATGGAAATGTAATGTAGTTATTTTTATCCATTCTGCTGGTGGCTCTACTTTCCTCTTTCCCTATAATGTGTCATATTAAGTAACAGCAGCTACCAGTGGAGGCAACTAAGATGTCTCCTTTTTTTCCAGCTGCTTTTGCAGATATTCAGGCTCCCCTTCACAATGACAAATCTGATAGACAGTAGTTTGTACTTTTAAAAAGCATGTGGTTTAAAAAGTGCTGTATGGTTCACGAAAGTCAAGATGAGTTTGCAAGGCAGTAGGCTGCTCAGTATACAGTACTTTCCCTGGATTTATAAGAATATTGTATATTTAAATATGGATGCTACTGCAGAAGCTTGAACTATTATATATAATCTGAAATTTCTTTATTTAGGACCCATCATTCTGACCTCTATATTTGATTTTATTACCCAACTTTTATTGAGCAAACACAGGAACATACACAGTATGTAAATGTATTTAAATTCTGTTAGTCTTAGTTATATTCATTTTTATCCAGTGTAGACTGCAAACATTCACTTCACTCAATTAATGTTAAAATGTCTAAAGCCAAAATGACAATAGGTGTCAGGATGAAAAATCTGAACAAGCTATAAATTTATTGTTTTAAACATTGTTTGGTTTAAATAAGTTTTTATCTATTCTATTTAAAAGTCTCTCTCTCTGTGTATATAATGTATATACATGCACACAATAACAAAAGGAACCCAACAAATAACTCCGAACACCTTTTCCCCCTGAAATTATGACTGCTCTAGTCTGTCTGTTGTCTTAGACTTGCATTGTATGACTTCTGTCCCCCAAAGAGGCACATCTGGTTGCTGTGACTCTCATGGGCTATAACAGTGAAAACAGAATATTAAATAGTCAGCAGGTAGCTCAACTAAAAGCACTTTTAAACAGCTTTTTTCCCTTGGAGATGCTGTATATTTGGTTTTCATTCAGGGTCAGGAGAGAGATTTTTTCTATAAGCAGCATACCATATAAAAGTGTTTATATTTTGTAAAGATTTTGCGTGCACACACACTCTGCAATTAGTCTTTACCATATGGAAAAATAATCTACATCTTGGATTACTGTGAGTTGGATACAATTTTGTAGACAATTCAAATCTCTTTAACATGCTAAACACTAATCAAATCTGAACATATTTATTGTTTAGGTTTTGTGGTTTTAGCTCAATCTTATTCCCTTTTTTCCTGTCAGACTGTTTTGATGGCATTTTTCTCTTTTTAAATTGTATTATTGAACAAATGGTTTTCTTGAATAAAAGAGAGCGCCTCTGACAAAAAATGAGGGGGAAATTGCTTACCAGGCATGTTTTTCCAAGGCCTATTCAGACTTACCAAATAATGAATAAGACCTCCAAAAATCAGGCAAAGGCAGCTTCCTGAGGTGTCAGCGTAATGTGTGAATGTGAACAAAGTTGCATTCCAGTGGCTGGATCACAGGATAGGCTGGCTCAGAGAATAAAGGACCTAATATTACCAGTTAACCCATTTCCCAGGCTAGGATTTAAAGAGATAATGTTAGAATGTGTTAGCAAACACATTTGAAAAATCTAATGTAGGCAAGGCAGTGTATGTGTTTAAAAATCTGAACTGGTTGAATTACCCTAGACTTTAAAAGTAGCAGCCGTGTTAGTCTGTATCGCAAAAAGAAAAGGAGTACTTGTGGCACCTTAGAGACTAACAAATTTATTTGAGCATAAGCTTTCGTGAGCTACAGCTCACTTCATCAGATGCATTCAGTGGAAAATACAGTGGGGAGATTTATATACATAGAGAACATGAAACAATGGGTGTTACCATACATACTGTAATGAGAGTGATCAGGTAAGGTGAGCTATTACCAGCGGGAGAGTGGGGGGGAATAAACCTTTTTTAATGATAATCAAGGTGGGCCATTTCCAGCAGTTGACAAGAACATCTGAGGAACAGTGTGGGGGGAGGGGAATAAACATGGGGAAATAGTTTTACTTTGTGTAATGCCCCATCCACTCCCAGTCTTTGTTCAAGCCTAAGTTAATTGTATCCAGTTTGCAAATTAATTCCAATTCAGCAGTCTCTCTTTGGAGTCTGTTTTTGAAGGTTTTTTGTTGCAGAATTGCCACTTTTAGGTCTGTAATCGAGTGACCAAAGAGATTGAAGTGTTCTCCGACTGGTTTTTGAATGTTATAATTCTTGACAGCTGATTTGTGTCCATTTATTCTTTTACGTAGAGACTGTCCAGTTTGACCAATGTACATGGCAGAGGGGCATTGCTGGCACATGATGGCATATATCACATTGGTAGATGTGCAGGTGAACGAGCCTCTGATAGTGTGGCTGATGTGATTAGGCCCTATGATGGTGTCCCCTAAATAGATATGTGGACACAGTTGGCAACGGGCTTTGTTGCAAGGATAGGTTCCTGGGTTAGTGGTTCTGTTGTGTGGTGCGTGGTTGCTGGTGAGTATTTGCTTCAGGTTGGGGGGCTGTCTGTAAGCAAGGACTGGCCTGTCTCCCAAGATCTGTGAGAGTGATGGGTCGTCCTTCAGGATAGAGTGTAGATCCTTGATGATGCATTGGAGAGGTTGAGTTGGGGGCTGAAGGTGATGGCTAGTGGCGTTCTGTTATTTTCTTTATTTGGCCTGTCTTGTAGTAGGTAACTTCTGAGTACTCTTCTCGCTCTGTCAATCTGTTTCTTCACTTCAGCAGGTGGGTATTGTTGTAAGAATGCTTGATAGAGATCTTGTAGGTGTTTGTCTCAGTCTGAGGGGTTGGAGCAAATGCGGTTGTATCGAAGAGCTTAGCTGTAGACAATGGATCGTGTGGCGTGGTCTGGATGAAAGCTGGAGGCATGTAGGTAGGCATAGCGGTCAGTAGGTTTCTGGTATAGGGTGGTGTTTATGTGACCATCGCTTATTAGCACAGTAGTGTCCAGGAAGTGGATCTCTTGTGTGGACTGGTCCAGGCTGAGGTTGATGGTTGATGGTCAACAAACTTGACCAGCTTAACGATAATGGGCAAAACTTGAGGCAGTGTGCTTTGTGTATGCTTTTCAAATGTGTTAATGTCAGCAAACACATCACCTTTAAATCTTAGGGCAAGGCTACAGTACAAAATTAAATCAACCTAACTTATGTCGATGTACAGCCACCACAGTAATTACATTGCTTTTGCATGTCCACACTACGCTTCTGGTGTTGCTGGCATGTGAGCTAACCAGGAGTGCTTGCACCAATTTAATTGTCAGTGTGGGGCATTGTGGGATGGCTTCTGGAATGCAGCAACAGTCAATGTAAGCAATGTAGTGTCTACACTGACACTGTGTCAGCCTAAGTGCTATGCCTCTCGTGGAGGTGGAGTTATTAAGTCAGTGAAGTGGTCGATTTACATCGGTGGGAACTACATTTTAGTATAGACACTTACAGAGTTAAGTCAACATAAGCTGCCTTATAGCAATCTAACTCTGTGGTATAGACCAGGCCGGTAGCCTGAACAAGGACAAAGAGATTGGGTGTGTTTTGTCAGGAGAAAAAGGTGAGTTTTTTCAATCTTGTTAGCTCAATTGAGTTAGCTTACCACTATTGAAAACCCTGTTAAGATGCAGGCTAACGTGTTGAAGGTAATACTAATGAATGCACTTAGATTCAGCCCTGCTCAAATATATATATAAAGAAATCATCACAATATGGAAAGAGGCAAAGAATAAATATAAGATTTTTTGGCACAGATCTAACTAATGTGGGTGTCCTCTCCACAGGAAAGAAAAGATCCTAAGATATCAAGCAAATGATCCATGAATGGGAAAGAGAAATTCACAGAAGTAATATTACCAAACGCGAAAACAAACCCAGGACATGAGCTTTACGGCAATTCAGGTAAGACATTTTCTGCTCCTTAAATCAAAGTGTTCAGAGTAATATTTTATTGTATGAATAAGCCTTAATATTTTAGATGATTATTAATTCCTCATAAATGATTAACAGCTTGGAAGACATTAATAAGAAATAATTGTATTATTAGGTAAATACTAAACATTACAGGCTATAGTGTATTACTCGGGGCGATCTGCAACTGAATTTCCTGATTGTCTACATATCTGTGCATGTGAAGAGGGTAGAGGAAATAAATCTTGTTCCTTCACTGACTGCAATGCAGATCTGGCTTGGGAGGGGTTTTCAGATCTGTACAGCTCAAACACATGGTTAGCATTCAACCAATAGTTAGCCTTCCATCTGGGACTGGATTAAAATGTGTGGGATTGATTCAAAATGCTTTTTTTCCCTCACTGCTAAATATGGAAAACTCTCACTTTTATTTTCTAATCTGAATTTACACACTCTCCTGACTCTGAGTACATTATATAAAGCACAGTTGTGACTACTCTTCCAGCATAAACAATAGCTCCCTAAAAATTGTTTCATGAAGGATTATCCCAGAGTTTTTAAAAAATATCATATTACATTCAAATAAGCAATTCCTACTCTGCACTTATTCTCCCACTTATGTTTACTGTTCCCAGTGGCTAGGATCCTGCTTTATGATTGTAGGATGCCTTATCTTTTTGTTTTCCATGTTCTGTTCACAAATGGTGCTTTATTTTAAAAAATGTCTGAAATTTTTAAAAGGTGATCTCAAATTGATTTTACATACAATATTTCCTCGTCTATTCTTGCTGAGGGAAACTTCTTGTCTTTTGAGACTTTCAGAGTACTTATCTGAGGAACATGGGTACAGTTTCTTTTTATATATAGCACAAAACATATGTAAATAGAGATGTGTCTATCACAAGGTGCCAAAATGAATTTGTTGATTCCTCCAGGGAGTGTCTCCCATCCACATTTTATACTAATGTTTGCAATGAGACTTTCACCTTAAGACATATCTTAGAAAAATACGACATCTGTCTAGTGATCCCACTTTTGAGTAAGCAGCTGTATATCATTCATTTCTCCCTATAAACCGGAAGAACATTTTTATTTAGGAATAAATAGTTCTAAATACAAACACAATTCCCCCTTTTATATGAAATGGTCTTAATTTAAGATTGTGTCAGGACCATAGGTGACTTCCACATGTTTTCTTCTAAGTACCCCTCTCCTTAATTTTTTTTCTGGACTACACCTGCAGCTCCAAAGTGAAAGCTGTGCATCTAGCATAAAACCATAGAGAACGGCAGAGCCCCATTAACACATTGTAGCTATTTTAATTGCTTATTTGAGATGTATGTGTAAAATCAACTGGGAGGATTTAACCTAAAACAAGATGTCTGTGTAGGTGTTAGTGAACAACAGCAGCAGCTAATTTCTAGGGCCAAATTTACTTTTAAACGCCTGAAAAACAGGGACATATTTTCTGAGACAGCAAATCATATTAAAAGATAAAACCATTTGTGTGGCACTAATATGTTCAGATTTCACCACAGTAATGACAGTGTACACCTGCTTACCAAATACTGTAGGTCACATTGCAACAGGCACAGTTGGAAACTGCTGAATATACTAGAAATATTTATGGCAATATATAACCTGATGACATTTCGTGCCTTCAGGACACAGTTGATTTGAGTTCTCCTGGTTTCCTTGACCATATAATTAATCATTTTCCATATATTAATATGAAAGATAGTAATGTAAGCAGTTTACACAAACAAAAATCTAAGATAAGGTCAACTGTATAATACATAAAAATGGAATAATATTTTGAGACAGTAATTAATTTTTTAACAAGTGATTTCACATAACTGAAACAGCATTCACATTGGAAATGTTGTCTTTTTTTTTTTATGAGAAAACTATTTCAAGTAAACAGTACTTAGCAGGATTAGATAGAAGAAGAAGACAAACGTGGACTTTTGTGAAATATCCATTTGATCTCCTCTGGGTCCTGTTGAGAAGTTGAACTATCTAGAAGTTTTCATAATGTAAGGCTTTGCCCACACCATAGCTTGTATCAATGCTTGCAAAAACACTGATGCTCAAACACAGATGAAATGTGGTTTGCAACCTGTGACCAGGGTCCCAGTGGGAGCCAGCTGTGATCACTCAATTAGGGTGAACTGCAAAGAATGAGACAGACAATCCCCAAGAAGCTGGTGAATATTCCAATACTTAGATTCACCAAGCCAGCATAAAACAGCTTCTTTTATACCTTACTGGTTACTCAGAAGTTCAAACAACACAGTTTCCTTAAAGTGATCCAGCCTCAGGCCTCCATCCAGGTACCAATGTCAAATATGGTGAAGATTTCTGAAAATCTTATTTCATCATATAAAAGAAAAGGTTCTACCAATCCCAAAGGATCGGACACATTACCTCCCAGGTTATTGACTATTCCAGATCTTACCCAAATACACGCATACAGCCAATTCTTATTAACTAAACTAAAATTTATTACAAAACAAAAGAGAGAGAGTATGGTTAAAAGATCAATATACATACAGACATGAGTTCAGTTCTTAAGATTCAGATTCATAGCAGAGATGGTGATCTTTGTAGTTGCAAAGAGTTATTTCAGAAATAGTTCATAGGTTATAGTCCAATGTCATTGTAGGGTGTTCCAGTTTAGGACTGGGATCTCAGTCCTTATGGCCTAAGCTTCCCCTGTATGAAGCCTTAGGCGGATCTGAGATGAACAGGATCAGTACCCAAGGATCTTTTGTACAATTTCATGTCCTTTTTGACAAGTTGGAGTTCTTCCGGGAACAAAAGGTAATTAGCATGACTTTGAAGGAGGTCCATCACCAGTACTTAGCTATATGAATTAACATAAGGCAATTTGCTTGTTCCTCCACCATTCACAGATGACTTGCTATACATTTAAAAGAGAGATGAATACAGAGAGATCCTGTATTTACAATTCATTTATATGCTAGTATGTTCTTTTGATTGAATTATCAGACTACAGCATAGACAAGGACTGTTGATTACATTGTCCACCCCCTATCCATATATATGTATTTACACAAAAACACAAACATTATCTACCCACATGTTTTTAAGGGTTGTTTAATTTGCAGGATGTTTAACCCTTTCTGGCCATGTGTCACACAATCACACTCAACATGGTGTCCCTCTAACCTATACTTACTATATGTCAAGGGAACTGGTTACAATACTCTTGTCCCCAATGTGATTGAAACACTTTGATGATTTTGTAGTGTTGGTGGAATCTAACTCTTTTTTAACAATGTCCTCAAAACATAAAAAATTCCTGGATAAAGTCTTTAAAAGTCATAGGATCAAATCCTCAGCTGATGTAAGCTCCTGAGACCTTGATGGAGCTGTGTCAACTTACTCCAACTGAGGCCTTGTCTACACGGGGGGGTGGGGGGGGTTAGTTCATACTAAGTTGACGCACTCTAGTTGGTGTGTAAAGTACTTCAGAGTCTGTGCTCCAGCCCGAACCGCAATGCTTATACTGCTGTTTTTAATGCTGTAGAGTGAGCCTCAGATGTCTGAATCTGTAGACCAATTTGGCATAGGGAGATCAACTGTTAGGGGCATTGTCATACAGGTGTGTGATGCTGTGCATTAAGGTACTGCACCAAGTTATAAAGCTTGTAATGCTCAGGAGATTATCGATGGTTTTGCACACATAGAGTTCCCAAATTGTATTGGGAGCAATTGATGGGACCCAGGTGCCTATTGTTTGCCCCTCTCACCAGGGCTCAAGAGTTTATAAACAGAAAGGGGTATTTCTTCCTGGTGCTCCAATGCCTAATTGAGCACCGTCGAAGGTGCATAAACATAAATGGTAGTCTGCAAAGGTCCCATGATGCTAGGATCTTTTGGAACTCGGCTCTGTTTGCCTTTATGAATAAAGGAAGCTGCCTCCAGGTGACTGTGGCCATTAATGGTACGGAGGTTGCTCCCATTATGCTGGGAGGGTTCTTCCTGGCTAAAGATTATCCTCTGCTTCCCTGGTGAATGAAGCCATTCTCAGGCCACTTGGACAGAAGAAAGGAACTCTTTAACTATTGCCCTGATGTAATATTCCAAGCTGACCAGTGGGAAGCACAAGTTCAGCCAGTCCTGAGCATGACTGTAATGTGTATAGTGGCTAATAGCGGGACTCGGGAGAGAGCTATTACTGTTAGCCAATTGTGGATGATTCTTACACTTAGCAATATCACTAGCTACTCACCTGCTGCCAGCTCTCTTTTTACCCTTTTGTTTGGTTCAGTGACCCTTTGTCACCAATTTCTACTTTAACCTATGGATTGCATCATGGTTTTAACAAATATATATGTGCTTACATTTGTGTATTTTTTTTTAATCCCTTTCTGCACTGGGGCATTAATGTTTGCTAGTTACAAACAGTCAGTTATCAATAATTGGAACAGTGCTTGATGTGAATTTTCAAATACTGCTGTGGCAAGAGATGGTAGAAATGTTTTGATTTAAAAAGTGTTGTAAAAAAGTCTTTTTTAAAACAGAAATTTGTGTCACGTTTTATTTTTTTGAAATTTTAATTTTTTTATGAACTCCAAAACCAAAAGAAGTTGGTTCTCATATTTTTGCATTTCAATTTTTCCTTTTTTTCCCATTCCCTTCCACTCTTTTTTTCAGTGTCAAAAGGGGAAAGTAGTAAAAAGGGAAAGACAGAAGAGAAAAAACTCCAAACTGACAATGTTCCAATCAAAACATTTTGAATAAATTTATGAACCCCTGGATTTTTAATTTTTTGCAAGAACACTCTTAATCATTTTTGACCACCTCTAGCTGCTGCTGTTTGGTGTGCTAGTGTGAACAGAGCCTAAGGGCTTGTCTTCACTACCGTGCTACATGGGTGCAGCTGTGTTTGGCTGTCTCTGCCCCCAGGAGGCTATTCATTAGCTGAGGGTTGCTGGAGGGTAGTGTGAGCACTCGAGCCATGCCTCCTTCTCAGAGGAAGGCCTCTAGCATGCCACGCATGCTGGGGGCTGTCTGGAGGGTGACATAAGACATGGCTATGCTGGAGTAGTGCAAAGACACTAGGGTGGGATTCAGGACTGAATACACAGTATATAGATACCATTACTTAGTAACTAAACTCCCATCTACACTAAAACATGGTTAAAACACAGTTTTGTTGTATGGTACTGAGGGGACTGGGCCATGTTTTAAGCCAAATAATGTCTACACTGTCTAGAAAAGCCAAATTCACTCCCTTCTTGGGGTTCTGCTTTGTTGGTATTTAAATAATTGAACATAAACCTCAAGCCTAAATTTTCTCCCCAAATCTAACTGTTCCTGCGGGACTTCCCTGTTCCTGTTCCTACATCCCTCTGACCAGAACGTAGTGCTTGCACCCTGGGTTTGTTTAGAAGCCCTGAATACCTGTGTAGGATTGTAGATCCTGCTACCTTGTTACAATTTCTAAATTGTGCTACAACCCTTCAAAGTCACAGACTGTAGCATGGTTTGGGAACATGGATACATCATAGTTTGTTCCCATCTATGCTGCAAAACAGGGATGTGTTTTTAACTGGGGATGGAGGTCAGGTGGGGGAACTGTTTTGTAAATGGGTATTCTCCAGAATAAACATGGTGTGAGAAACAAGGTGGGTTAGGTATTATCTTTTATTGGACCAACTTCGGTTGGTGAAAGGGACAAGCTTTCAAGCCACAAAGAGCTGTTCTTAAGTCTGGGAAGATACTCCAAGTGTCACAGCTAAACGTTTTGAGAACACAGATTTGATATGTTTCCTATCACTTTTGAGAAAAATCTACACACATATAATGAATTTGACAGAATATATCTGTGTGCTTTTTATAGTACTGAGTGCGGGGAAAGAATCATTTTTTTTTGCCTAAGAGTGTCACATACAGCTACAGGCAGGTGACTAAGTTTACCATAAATGAAAAACAGTATTCCCTGGTTTATTTTTTAAGGTGCTTTTTTCCCCTTCTGTAATGTGCGTGCTACTGAGACATAGAGCTGAAAGTTAAAGCCAAAATACAGCTTGTTACGACACGTGGTCTCAATCAGAGTATTGCCCTGGCAGTTATTGTTCAACAGGGAGACTTTGGTCTGAAAAGAAGGTCAATGTGAGTGATCTGAAGAAGAAAAATCAGTTATTAATGAGTAAGAATGCCCTTATTCCTGATTCTCAAGTTCTCCTACTTTTGCTGTTGAGCCAAGCACTGCAGATTAGTAGGAGTAAATATTTTTGTTTTTGTTGATATAGTAAAAAAGTTGTTGGAGAATTGTGCGGTGGAAGATATAGAAAGAAAAAAAATCTTTTTCGTACAGTGGTGGGTGGATACTGACTGTGGAGGCCATGTCTACTCTACCATTTTTGTCTGCAAAACTTATGTTGCTCAGGGATGTGAAAAAAGCACACCCCTGAGCGACATAAATTATGCTGGCAGAAGTGATAGTGTGCACAGTGCTATATCGGTGGAAGAGCTTCTCCCACCGACATAGCTACCGCCACTTGTTGGGGGTGATTTAATAATGTTGACAGAAGAGCTCTCTCCCATGGGCATAGAGTGACTACATGAGAGATCTTAAAGCGGCGCAGTACAGCTGTGCTGTTGTAAGCTCTCTAGTGTGGACATAGCCGCAGACTCCCTTGGGCTGTCTTTGATCATACTTATATATGGAAGAAACTGGGAATAACTCCACCTAAGTCAATTGAGTGTAAAACTGGGGTACATGACATAGAATCTCAGTCATTCCTGCATTTTGTCAAGTTGTGTTTACATAATAGTCTAAAATTTTCCTGCTGCATTTAACCTCGTTTTACTAGATGTTGGCCCAAGTCACAAAATTCAGATTCAGATCTGAATTTTCCTGAAGTTTGGAGTTATTTGGATTCAAGGTTTGCATTCTGGTCCTTCACAAATTGTTGTCCATTGCTTTGTTTGTTTGATAAGTGAAACCAGTATAGTCCTTTTATATAATGTCCTTTTTATAATATTCCTTTATTTGTAAATGGTTGTCATGTCTCCTATCACTCTTCGTCTCTTTTTTTACCCAGTTCTCAAAACTTTTCTTCATACATTTTATTTTCATACCTTTTTAATTTTAATTTTTCACCTCTGAGCCCTCTCCATCTTTTTTTAAATGTGATGACTTGCACTGCACAAAACAAACTTACTTACATGTTAAAAATAAACAATACTCACAAGAAAAATCTGTTTTATTTCTAAGTAATACAGTGTCAGTATTCTGCTTTCTGAGGCCCTAATCCTGCAATTGCATCTGTATGGGAGAACAAATTGGAGAAGCAGGGCCCAAGTTAGTCCTGTTCTTCTCTATCATTAAAATAAATGTATCCCCTCTCCCAGAACTCCTGAAAGGTAATGCTACTTTAAATTTTGCAAGAGAGATTGTGAGATTGTTAGTAGAATTAATTAGTTCTATTATAAAGTAAAATATATGAGCCAGAGGCCCAGGTCTGCATTTTGAAATATACTATAAATACAAAGTATGCAATGAAAATCAGAATGTATATAGCATCCTTTTTTTAGTACCCATACCTTATACTTTGGTTGCCTTTTGTTTCCCTAGTCAACTAGTGATCAAAGAATCTGATGGTCCTAAATACTGGCTGCAATGCTATGGTCCATCTGCCTTCTACCTAACCCTATTAAAAGAAGTGGCACTCCTATGCAGGCTTATGGACTGCTCTGATAAGAGTCTGTTTACGACACGTAATATTTGAATGCCTTTCTGGAAACTGGAAATCAGATCCAGATGAACTGATTAGGTGAAATAGTTTTGTAGTCTCAGTTTTAATCCCTTGTATATTTTAGCAAACATCACAAATACACCAAGTAGTTAGCATGTTTATTGATGCCTGGGATTGGAAACATCAGGAGGTTGGCAGAGCTAAAGGGAGGAGTTTATACAGCAGCACTAATATCAATGTCTTGGAACTGAACTACAAAATTAAGATTTGGGTTCATATTATCAGCCCCATCCCCACAAACTTCAGGAGTGGTTAGATGCAAAGATGTGGTTTGGGTCCATCTCTAGTCTGAATATGCATCAGCACTAAGAAAAGGGCTCCTGAATCTATGAGGAAAAAAATATACATTGAAGTTCATTAAATAAAAAAGTATACATTTGACAAGTAAGTCTATGCTTGTGACATAGAAACTGTGTTTTACTGCAGAGAATTGCTTTTTGCACAAAATAAAGAGGTGAAAATTGTCAGTTTTGTGAAACCTGATTTTGCTTTGTAAGTGCCTTCCCAACCGCTCTCCATATAAATACTGAGAAGCTTGGCATAAAGAACGTAGCCTGGGGCATACCCCATAAAACTTACAGTGCAATTAAATGAGCAATTTCTATTGGAAATAAAATGGGTACGTTGAGAAGAATATGAATTAAACCAAGCAAGAATGGAGTCAGACAACCCAACATAGTACTCAAGGCTCTTCAAAAGATCCCTGGGGTCAGCAGTACCAAATGCAGCTGACAGGTCAAGGCCAATCAGTAAAGAAAGATAACTGCAGTTTGCAATGAAAAGCAGGTCATTCCAAATTTTGATTAATGTAGTCTCAGTGCTGTGGCGTCCACTCAAATGGGTTAGCAAAATAAAGACAGATAGCAGTGGATTAATTCTAGCACTTCTTTATCGTACTGCAACCATTACAAGCTTCTCTACTGCAATCACTGTAACTAGTGTTTCTCCAATTTATGACCCTTTGTCTCACATTGCCATCTGTCCTGAATTTTGTGGAATTGCCTCGGTTACATGGGACTGTTCTATTGAGCGTGTGCAGGACCATCAAAGTAACCCAAAATAACTTAGGGACAGTGCAACACCAGCATGCTCTGTTGTGACATTATGATGTGTTGATGCCATGACAGAACATATAGCAATGAATGGCAACTGTAGCACCCTAGAAAGGTGCTGTAACTTATTGTTTATTGACAGGGTTTTGTTAGACAAAGCTCAGTCTCAAAATCTGTTGTATTAACTTTAGTTGCAGAAACAACACAGTGCCAGGATAACTTGTAACAAACAACATTTAGGCATTTGTAAACGCCAGATGTATTTAAGAAATGTTGATATTAAACATCTTGTGAAAAGATATGTGCTTTCACCCCCACACAATCTTTTTTTTCATAATGGAGAGGTGGCCATTGCTGTTTCTTTGTGCTCTTCTGTTTTTAAAAGAAATTAGACAATAAAGTGTTCACATTCACAACCCTGGCCAATGCAGGATTGAAACCTGCTTAGAAAAAACTGCCACATTGGCCAAGAATGCAAGTGGAGCGACCTTAGAGAGATTTAAAACATCGAAAGAAAATATGTTTTGGCAGTGTTCCTCTTATTACTCTTCAGGATTTTTTCTGAAAAGCAACAGTTTTTAATTAGAGGAAGGAAAAAATGTGGCACCAATTTTAATAGTTGCTGACATTTTATTCAATAACCCCCAATTCTGCCACATATATCCTTCCAAATCCATAACCTAGGAGAAATGGTGGTCTCAGTCAAGACTACAGACTTTATGAAGTCTCACTCCATTAGCACAGATAAATGCTGTGCCTGTGTGTAACCTCTTCAGTGACAGAAGTGCTTAATGCAACTGCTGTTTTTGCTCCTCTTTTTGCTCTGGTAGTGAAGCAAGGTGCTATGGTGCTGTCTTACGGCTAGATTCTGATACCCTTACCAACATGGAGGAGTGCCGTACTCTGTAATGGCCCCACTGATTTCAAGGGTATTGGGAACAGAGAGTACCTTGTAGTGCTGTATACAGACTATTTTAAGAGTTATATTCCTCACATCCAGAAAATGGTTTAGGACAAAAAAATCATGTAAGAGGTGTACTTTCTCAGATTGGGGATTAAAACTGCTATCTTCTATCTCATTGAATATCACCCCTCCCACAAATACATTGTGCATTTGGGATTTCCTGTTGTCTCAGTGGTGTGAGCTTTTCTGTGGGGAGAGAGAGGAGACCTGTTCAACCGTTGTGGGGAAAAGCGGGTATTGGCTAGATATTACACAGAATCTGTAATGTGGATGACATTGCTAGTCAAGGTGCAAAACATTCTCTCTCTGTCTCTGTGGAAGATAGCTGAAAAAATGAGTACAGCAGCACAGCCACATGTTGCACAAACTTTCCTGACAATCCCCCCATGGAGCCATCATGGCCAGAGGGGCCTGGCTCCAATGAATCTGTGCTGCTAGGGCTCAAAGGTAAATCACTGGGGGACAGAAGAGCCATTGTAACTGCACAAGTCCTCTGTGCATGCCCCACGTTTCAGAGTGGCTTTTCTGTTGTGTGGATGTGGGAAACTGGATTATTCTTAGTAACGATTTCCTCACAGTGTTAAACCTCCTTGGGGCTTTTCACACAGGAGGGCACGTTCAGGCTCCAGATTTGCTTTACTTCTGCTCAGTTAGTCCCAGGGTACTGATATCTGTATTACACATACATTTTTGTTTAGTTTTCTTTTTCACGTAAACAAGTATAAAGCTAATGGACAATTTGTGATGGCTGCCATGTATTTGCTTGCCATCTCTTCTAAAGGCATTCTGAAAGAGTCAGAACAGAGCACAGCAATGCAGATTTTAGGAGTGTCAGGGCTACTCCAATCCCAGAGCAGAAACCTAGGCTCTTGGGGCATCATGTACAGGCGGTGACTAGGAGAGGGAAACCAGCAAAAGAGACCTACTGTGTGAGTTTTATTAGCAGGTCCAGTAAAGAAGCTTCCTTAGGAGTGAACCTGATGTGCCCTGTGAGGTTATTTGGGACTGGAAAGTCTGGTAAAGTGGCAACTGATTTGGATTTATACCCCTCATAACCCAACATGGTGACCTGCACACTTTCTCATCTGGGGGCGGGGGGCAAATCAGACCCTTACGTCTATGCACAGAACCATTTACTTCTGTTTAATAAAAATGAGCTCAGAGTCCATTAACTTTATACATTTATTTTTTCAGCAAATGACTTAGTCATCATGGAGAATACTACCTTCAGACTCATTTTAGTTTATGACCCCAAATATTTCTCATTTGCTTTGAATAATTGTTTTCTGTTGAAAATTATGTGGCTGGGTGGTTAATTAGTAAAATATACAATGGGCTACATCACCACATTTTTAAAGCTATGGTGCCAGCTAGTGGTGAAAGATGATATACAGATAGTGTCTCAGACTTGTCATTTATGTAAGTGTACAGTATATTTTTATGTGCATCATGATAATGTGACATTACATTTTATTTGTCAGTTATCACTGCATTGTGACTGAACAAAAATAAAATCAGACAGCTGCCATCATTTTCCAGTTGGGGATTGTTTATTGGAAACCTTCTTGCCATTATTGATGGAGAGATTGCATTAGACCGTTTGCAATCTTTAGTCTCTGGTTTCTTGTTTGTGGACATCACTAGCTATCTAGTCTGGACATGTAACTACTGTAGCATTTGATCAGAAATACTACATTTCTTAAAAATGTGGTATATTTTAATATTGTGTTTTTTTCAAAAAAATTCAGTTGAGAGTATATCTTTCCTGAGTGTACCTACGCTATCTCTGTTATTGATTCACTTATGAACACTAAGAAGGAGAGCTATAACGTGGCTAATAAAGTGTAAAACTCTTCAATGACTATTTTTTTGATTCATCACGTGAAAATAAAAGTCCAGTTTTTATAAGCATTTAAGATAAAATTCAGCTAATTTCTTATGTACATCAAACATTTGTATTCAAATCATCATGTAAGTGAATAGAAAGAAGTAAAATTTGCAGGGAAATTGAAAATAATCATTGGCCATTTTTTCTAGTTTAATTAAGCAATAACTGATCTTAGTGGGGGTGTGGAAGGTTCTTGGATACTAATAAATAAAATTCAAGGCTGAGGCATTTCTTTCATTAAATAGTGGGACCTATTTATAACTATTACTTACTGCTAAAATCAATTATTATTACTAATACTCTACAAGTAATTTATAACTAAAAGCACACTGAAGGTTATAAAGGAGAACTTTTCTTTTTAAATGTCACATGTACCCATGAAGGTCACCTATTGTGAATAAGGATACCCCAGATGAACACACTTGCAGTAATGTTTTGTGAAGATAGATCTAATGTTCGTGACATCTGCAAGCAGAAAGCAGAACTGTCACAATCTTACTGGCAGTCTAATGTGCGTGACTGCACTAGTGTGAAAATACATTGTTATATCTAATGCCATTGAATTAAAAAAAACAATGATTTTTGTTGAGGGTTTACATCAACTGGTGCAAACTCACAGGCATATTATTTAAAAGGATAGTTGAGCTAAAAGTTATATGGAAGAAAAATCTTTGTCTGTTACTGAAAGCAAATTGGATTATATTAATTGTGAAGGCATTTCAGACAACCAGTGTGCTTTTTACTATGTGTGCTGTTTGTTCACTTTTTGTATTTCATTCTGCTTGAACTAGACTGAAAAGAAAAGATTCTCTGATTCTTCAGTCATTCCATGCATAGCACTCATTATGAAGTCAATGGGAATTTTGTGTATAGAAGGCCTTCTGGCAAAAAAAGCTGATTTATTATTTACAAAGAAGAATTGCTACATTTGAGTTCCTGATGGCTAAATATCCTATCCTTCATTCGGAATGTTGTCGATGGAGCCCTCCACAGATCTCTCCCTTAGAAGATGTTGTGACTCAGTATGGGAATTTTCCACATCTGTTAGGAAACTGCTACAGATGGTTCAACTCATTAGCTGACAGAACTCCTAGTGAACATCATCGAAGAGTACTGGGACCTCACTTGGACTAAATGTTAAGCTTGCCTCCTGTTCAGTGCCATTACATTTGCTCTAAAATAAGATTCTTAACCAATTCTATTGGACCCAGGATACACTTTTAAATGCAGCCAGACTGCAATCCTGTTTTATACAATTGGCAAATGTGACTAAGTTAAACAGCACCGGTTGTCATTGTTCAAGCCTCTATCTAAGGATTGTGCCTCAAACATTGTAGTAGCTTGTAGTATCTTTTAAATCTTTATTGCATCTGCTATTATTGCATCTATCAAATGATGATATAATGAACTTAATTTTTTTGCTGTTTTAATTTTTTCTATTTTGTACTATCTTAGCTTGCAAATAAACATTTTTTTCTTCACCATTTTTGTGCTTCTTCCTTTGGCAAACACTGATGCAGTGTTTCCCCCCTCACCTCCATCCAACTTCATGTTTGTCATGAAGTTGCTCCATGTTTGTATGTCAGCATCATCCATATCAGAACAATTATGGCAAGTTTGTTACTTTACTTCTGCAGCGGAGCCTGTAGGAGGACCTCACAGTTTGCTATTTTATGCTTCTCACAGGTTTAGGGCCAAATTTTCAGCCTCTAATTTTGAATACAAACATTTTGAGTATACAATTAATGAATTTGCAGGCACAAACAGGTGGTATTGCATTTGTATGGACAAATGAAGTAATGGTAGAAATTGATTCATGAATAATTTTATGCTTGAAAAATGAGCTTTGATCCTGCAAAGTCTTACAATGGACTTAACTTTATGGACTGTGAGTAGTCTCATTGACTTGCACTGGACCCTAGAGATAAAAAAGGTGTTTCAGTATACCATGTTTTTTAAAAAATATGCATTTTAATGACAGGTTAGAATGGCTTCACACTTTGCAAGGTCAATCATTATACACATTACACATATACCACCTGTCGGGTGAAATGGCTTTAAAAAGACGGTTCTGGTCTATCAGGTAAATATTGGATACTTGGAGATGTGTATATATGTTAAATATACCATGCAAAATATCCTATATGGTTGCATATTTAACCATAGAGACTCATAGAGCAGAATTACTCCGATATCATTCTTATTTCATAGGTAAATAACCCACATTTTGTGCCTGATCCTGAAGTCAACTGGAGTTTTGCCTACATCAGGGTTGGACCTTGAAAGATTTTGTGTGTGTTTAAACAATGCAGTGAATTAAGTATTATCCTGAAGTCTGGCTATTATGTTTGTCTGTTAAACTTTATTTAAATGTGGGGTTTTTTGTATTTAGCAGTATGACACTATGTGGTTGGTTAAGCCAGGCTGGGTTGATTATCACTAAAGTGTTATTTATTTCTATTTTATTAAGCCCCTTTTTACATTCATGTTACTGGTTAATTTATACTTTTATTTCATGCACTAGTTGGCTTTACTGATTAATATGCCCCATGGCATTCAATAAAGCCAGGCAGAGGAGGAAATAAGAGTGGTATTAATTTCTAACATTGCTATAAATTTGCCTTAATAAAACTAGCTCAATAACACTGCAGTAGTAATACAATGGATGCCTCCAAATTGTTAGCAAAGACACAATTGAAAGAGTAACACATTTTTTCCTGAATTTAACATTGCTCTGGTACCTTTGTACGGGTGAAATTAGATTTTATCTATTACAATGTTAACTCCTCCTTTTACATGGTCCTCTAAGAACTGGTAAATATTAAAGTCACAAATGATTATTTTAATTCACTTCATTGGTTCTAAAGGTGCTTATATATTCTTTGGATTATGTGATCTTTTAAAAGTGAATAGGTATTCATGACTTCTGCTTATCTAGTCCTGCAAGTTCACATATGCAGAAGATATTTGCTTTGGCATCTGAGCACAGTCATTCCCAGAACTGAAGATGCTCTAAACACTGACTTGATTAAGATGGCCAAATACTGTAGTTGGTGGCTTTTACAACCAAGTGTGACTGAGACAGTTTCAAGTGTGTTCCATATTTACAACACTAGAGCAGCCTAAGAACTGAATATGTTTCTCAATGGATATCGCTTGAAACACAAATCCCATCCAGTCTACTTCAGAGTAACCCTAGAGAGATCTCTCACATATCTTAACCACCTGAGAAAAACTGACTGGTTAAGATACCTTAGTCACATATCAACCTTCTAAGCAAACTGGCTAGCATTTCATGGGGAGAAAATGTTCAAAAATCTCTGATCAACCAGTTTAGCCCTCTATTATTCTGCAGCATGATGCTGTGCTCTGGTCTGGTTTCAATCATCTCATGTTAAGCTGGTTGACACACAACTATATTCAACTATGCAAATAGTAACTTGGATGATTAGACCCACACCAGTACCATGGCTTCCTGTGTTAAGCAACATCACTCCTCCACACATCCATCATGAGAATTCTACAACCAGAATGGTTGAGAATATCAGGCAAAGCAGAGCCTACCACAATAGACCTCTTTGACCACCCAAGAGTGCACCTGTTGCCAAAGTGTCCATTATGGGGCCATTTACCCTGCCCAGATTTCTCTGTGGCATTGATATGGTGTTAAGAATAGTCTGCAGCTGATATCAGAAAACAGTCTCTTACAATTGACCGGACTGTGTGTGTACCCAGCTTTGATTTGCCAAGCCAGGCCCTTCTAAACAGATTTCAAATGGGACAGGATCAGTGTACAGCCACCCTTCACGCCTGGAGCCAATAAGGGGATCCCACATGTGGCTGTGGCCAAAAGCAGACAATGTCACCCATCATTGATGACTGCCCTCTGACCAGATTTAATGGTGGTCTGAGAGCTCTGCACTGATTGGTAAATTGGCTTGGCAAGCTCCACATCCAATAAGAAGATTCATGACTGCTGTTATCTCATCTGGCCATCAGAATTAGCTTTTAAAGTATCAGAAAGCATAAAAGATTCTGGAATGAGAGGCAAACAAAAGAAAAGTGGATTAATTGATTTTCTTTTGAGTAGTAAAATAATTACTGTTGATTTACATTTTGCAATTGATTTACATATTCCATTGCAGGAGAGGGGAATTCTTGAGAAAGTAAGACAACTAAGGACTCCCGAGTGGTAGAACACATTGGTTTGGTCTAATAACTGACCATTATTATGTAATTTTTCCCCTATATTTCATGTTGGTCCTATGATTATGATACCTAGGGTGTTATCATCACCTTACAAAAATATGTAGTTGTGTCAAACTTTTTGCCCACTCCATGCCCTACTTTGGCAAATTTCTATTGATATCATTGGAAGTTTTGACTGAGTAAATGCTTCACGATCCAGCCCTTATTTGTGCTACAGAACATAGTTTAAGCATTGTAGTTTGGCAACAGAAGTCAACATAAAAACATGAACAAAAATGTTTCATATATATATAAATGAAAGTGTGTGTGTGTGTATATGTTTATATCTATACCTTGCAAGATCTGGCCCTTAACAAATCACTGAACACATTATACAGAGCACCTGTGGGGAGAAAATGTGGCCTATGTTTAAAGGTTTAAAATAAATATATGTAAAATGTAACTTATTTTTACACTCAGAATGCTATCAAACAATGCTGTCATTTTAGTATATGTATTTGTTTGGTAGAATGTAGCGTATTGTCCAATGTTAGGCCCTGAACCTACAGTCAGATTTGCATAGGTCAAGGATCTGTCTATATGGATCCAATGGCAGGGTAAAGGCTTTATACATCTGTGTATAAAGCAATTAATTTTTCTAAATGGTGTCAGAAATTATAAAATAAATAACATTGCCTTATTTATTTAACATATACATTATATGTCCAGAAATAAAGATATATCATTGAGTTTGCTTATATAGCACTGATATATTTTAATTATATTAAATAACTTAATTCAAGTGTTTTATAACCTTTTAATCATAGTCATTGAAGTTAGAAATGGAAATGACCTCTTTGATAATCTAGCACATCTCCATGTCAATTCAGGTGTAACCCCTACACTACATTGTGTAATATTTTGTCCAGTCTACTCTTTTCTTGAAGGCTTCCAATTTTTCAGCTATATTTTCAACTTCCAATTTTCAATCCAAAATTAAATCTTTTTGTTTTGATCCAAGATATTAGCCAGTAATATGAATTGTAACATTCACTGTTACATTAGATATAATCCTTCATGCTTCAGCATGTATGCCAACCACTAACTGCCTGAGGTTGGGAAAAAACTTAACTATGGATGGCTTATTCCAGAATTGTACTTCATGGGTTGTCTTGCACCTTCCTGTGAAGCACCTTGTCTATACTACTATAGGAGACAGGATGTTTGATTAACTAGACCATTGACCTGATCCAGTTTGGCAATTACTTTGTTTCTGAGAAGTGCTCAGCACCTGCATCACTTATTAATATGATGATTGATGCACACTATTAGCACTCCTCAGCTATCGTAGACATAAGCAGGAATTTTAGGATCAGGCCCATAATTTGTATTTGAGGTGGGTTTATATAAAATAATCTAACTATGGGGCCACTTACCCTGCCCAGATTTCTCTGTGGTATTGATATGGTGTTAAGAATAGTCTGCAGCTGATGTCAGAAAACAGTCTCTTATAATTGACCAGACTGTGTGTGTCCCCAGCTTTGATTTGCCAAGCCGGGCCCTTCTAAACAGATTTCAAATGGGACAGGATCAGTGTGCAGCCACCCTTCACACCTGGGGCCAATAAGGGGATCCCACATGTGGCTGGACACTTTACAGGACACTTCAGCTTCTAGGCATGAACACAGGCAACAGTAATGTTAATAGTGGAAAAAGAGAGTGCACAGTTGTAATTCTCACACTGTTTACCCAAATGCAAGAGTATTGCAAACATCAATTTTCTTGTGTTAAAGCACACCCATGCAGCGTAAGCAGCAGTGTTTGCAAGATGGGCAGGGGATGAAGGTGCAGGGAAATATGTTTGGGTAGTTAAGCATAACATTGACAATTAAATATGGAAAGATCTCCTTAGTTAATAGCGTCTAGGAAAAAAAGACATATAGGGATGCAAGTAAAACAAGGGTTAAGGCAACATCTTTTCATTTTCAGGGTTGGAAAGGGTTTTTCCCAAAAGCCAGCTATTTTAAAAGGACATACATAAAGAAAAGCCATTAAAGAATGGTGGGGAGGAGGGAGGCTAAACTACCCTGCCCCTGGTATTCCACTTATCTTAATATTGATGTTGAAACAAGAAGATTAATTTTTCCACTGAATGCATCCGACGAAGTGAGCTGTAGCTCACGAAAGCTTATGCTCAAATAAATTTGTTAGTCTCTAAGGTGCCACAAGTACTCCTTTTCTTTTTAAGAAGATTAATGTTGTTTCAACTTTTCTCTTACTTGGTCTATTACCAGTAAAGACTGTTAATTTTTCTTTGTACATCCATATAAGGCAACTGTGCTTGTTTAGAAGGAACAGTGGTTTTCTTTCTTTCTTTCTTTCTTTCTTTCTTTCTTTCTTTCTTTCTTTCTTTCTTTCTTTCTTTCTCCCTCAAAGGAAATATTTACCATTTTTTCCATTCTTTCCCTTCACAGAGTTTTCCTCCCCATCCTATATATTTATATGAAATTAAAGGTGTTGTCTTTATTTATGGCTTGGCAATAAATATAATTTATTTCTATACCTTTTTTCTTTATGGCTCAGTCCTGAAAAAGGAATTGCAGTCAAAACATTGTTGCTAAGTTTTATATTTTCAGTCATGCATTTAAGTCACTTTTGTTGCAGAAGGAATAGATCACTTTACAGATGACATTTTCTGGGAACCAAAACTTAAAATGTAAAAACAATGTAGCCAAAACCCGTCCATAACTGCTAAAAGAACACACATTGAATACAATAAAGCCAAACAGTCATAAACAGTCTCATTAAAATATTTTCTGGACATCAAAAGTAAATCCCCCCTATGATTGATGCAGTTGAAAGGCTGCATATTACATAATCTGGGATTTTGCACTGATAATGTTCATTACATGTCTGAATCAATCTTTATTGGGCTTTCCTTGAGAGGAAAAAAATTATAAATGAAAACTTCAGTTAGTACAAATAATGAATAATGTCTTCAATGTCAATGAATTGTAGAGCTATATGTGGAAAGAACACTTGATGATTATCATTGCCCTATTCTGCTGAGTGTCCGACTTTATACCAAGACGTCCTGACAATGTATTTTAAGGACATGGAAACAAACTTAATTAAGTGTGCAATGGAATAACTCCACAGTGCAAGGTTTTTTATTTTTTTGAATGTAGGCTAGACGATTTATATTTCCAAGCCACAGGGTGGCGCCACTACCCACTGCTCCGTATTCTGAATCCTCGCCCCACCCCCCACCCTTCCTCTGCACTTCGAGAAACTGCTGATTTTCCATGCATGCGGCGCGGCAGCTCAATGGATCAATATGATTGATGTACAATAAACCCTAAGATCTGTTAAAATATGCAATAAGTTTGACGTTATGCGATACAATTATGGTAATATGATCACTGGGCAGGGATCATTATGGGATCATTGCACTGAAACGGGGATTGCTCTCTGCCTGCAATGCAGCTTCCCCCAGCCCAACAATTTGCATTCAACTAGAACATCCTGAATCTTTGCAGCGTATTATTGCGCTGGAACTCTAGTGCAAAAAAGTGCATGCAAATAGATTCTTGTTTGGGAGTGAGGGGACATGATATGATTTGCATGGAGCCATAATTCTTTTCCTCATGTGCGTTTACATATTTGTTTTAAATCCTGCTTGAAAGGCAGGTGAAGGGAAATATTTTGCCCCATAAATTGTGGAAAATTAACCTCAGCTGATGGCTCCTGTAGGACGCAGGGATGGTAGGCAGTTTAAATGAAACCCTGTGCGGGCTGGAGCAGAGGATAAGTTTGGGAATATTTTTCTTCCTGTCTGCCTGGAGTTTATGGACCCTTGAACTGGAGGCACAGCTCGAGAAAGACGAGTTTTATTCCGGCGCCTGTCACATCAACCTTGCCTCTTACGGTGATAATAATAATACCCCCCGCCCTGACATCAACGTGTGAGGAAGATAGCAGACAAAAGGATTGCGCTGCCAATAAAGGTTAAATAACAAATGAAAATCCATGGGATCAGATTATTTCCAACCACCTCCCTAGTCCCCTCTGCCTACCCCAGTTAAATAAACGTTGTCTTTCAGATCCGAGCTAAAAACAAAGACCAGTTTTGTTGTGTGTGTGTTTTTTTTAAACAGATGTTTGCAGAAATCCTTGCCCTCTTTTGGCCGCACTAGCAGCAGCTTTATTGGAGGCGCCTGGGAGCGCGTGGATGTGGTTTGCCGCAATTCAGCGCAGGTACAAAACCCCACTCTTAACTGCGCAGTGCAGGCACCCATTGTTAATTGCAAAGGTGGACAGCCTTTTTAATTAAAAATCAGTGGGTCTGATTTTATTGGGCCTTGCTTAGATTGATGCAAGAGAACCACACATTTTCTTTCTTTGCATTTAATTAACGTTTTGGTGAAATAAATAACTGGCATTTAGGTGTGTGTTCAGTAGAGTGCTGAGAGATTAGTACAGATTAGTTGTGACGCTCTCAGTGCTGGAATTTCTGTGCTCTCTATAATACAGCTTGTAGAAAGTTATTGAAAGCACTCTCATTTTGCAGAATAGGGACCACTTGTGGCAGTGGCACTGCTGCACCTACCACCTTCCCCAGCTCCCCTCCCCAAAAATCCACCAACCTTTGAGAGTAGGACCTTAAAGTTTGCTCTAATACCCTGTCCCTACCCATTACATTTTGTTGGTTTAGGGAGAGTACAGGGCTTTGTGTCTTCAGCACTACAGCTGAGGTGATACTGCTCCTTTTCATGATTATTTATATCATATTTTTGTTAGAGAAAATAAATAGGAAAAAAAAGTTTCTCTACACAACTACACTAGGCAGTTGCTACAAAAAGCAGGTTTTTTTGAAAACTGGAATATGCTCTTCTAAACTGCAGCAAAAAGGACTATTTCTGGCATTGATTACTTGGATGGGGGGAGGGAGAAGGGAGTAAGATGGGAGTGACAGAAGGGGTAGCTGAGAAATATATTACTGTAAATAATATAAATCTCTAGGAGCAATACACTTTTCACCTCTGGGTGCCACTGTTCAACTGTTTCTTGTTCAGTGACCATCTGTCTGGAAGTCCAGCATTTACCAGAGAAATATTTCTGAAAGAAGCTATTAAAGAGACATTTCCTATATCTCTGATTATCTGAGATACAGTTTTTCAACATATGGATGTTAGTTATGCACTGTTCTGATATATCTATTTACATACTAAAAGATGAACTAGTAAACTGAGGAAGATTCATGTTTGCCCTATTTAATGAACAGAGTAGTCTGATTCTTTGAATCTTCTCTTCACTTTTTGGCTAGAGGTTGAAATTTAGGTGTTATGTACTCTGATATAAATTTGTGTGCATATTTATTGAATTGTTAAATTTATTCTCATATTCCAGTTGATCTAAATTCTGTTAGAATGCCAGCATTCATTTGCTTTATTGCTCACAAACTAGTTAATCTAAAAATCTATTGACTGATATCATCCCTTTCCCACTACTGTGGAACTGTTAATATTCAGAGCAAAATTAATTGCATTCTGTGTATCCAGCTGTTCCACCAAATTAATTATACTGTTTCTTCTATAAACTGTGCCAGGCCAGAACACATTGTTGAATTGCACTGGACCACATCTCAGAATTGTGCTGTGACTTATTCTAGCCAAGCAGACATCTCCTCTAAACAGTAGAAGGCAAGCAGTTTAACTCCTTCACTGCTACAGGGCTGCATGTTTTGGCACCAGTTTTTAAACAACATCCATTGAGATCAATAGCGTGCAAGGTCACACCTGGTATGTCCTACTGCACTGGAGAGGACCACTACAAACTACCTTGGCCTGCGGCTTTTTCAACCCATTTGTCACTTTAAGCCAACATTCCTGTTAAGATTTGCCTATATATACAAACACACAATAGTTTTATGATAGCCTTTATAAATAAGCACACACTCGGTATAATAATATCTTCATAATATATGTCCTGTGCTGGAGAGCTCTGTTCTTCCCTTTTATGGGATGAAACTGGTGATCTAATATGTCTTTCATTCTTAAGTACTAAACTCTATACTAAATTCTATACATGTATTTTTTTCCCCAGTGTCAGAGGAAAAATTCAGAATGAAACATCTGTTAAAAATTAACTTAGTCCCAGATCTGTACATTTTTCTATCTAGTTACATTTGGAAAATCCTAAATAAAGAATATTTTGAAAGAAAAGAATTTAACTTTATCCTGGGAACATGCAGTTCAGGTTTTGAAAGGGGAAACATGTAATAAAGTCTGTTTTAAATGAAACTGGTAAGGTAGTAAAATACGTAAGTGGAAACTTTGAGGAAACTGGCAATGAGAAACTGGAAATCAAGCAGTAATTTAAGTTTCACTCCACCACCCTTTGCATGTGTGAGTACAAAGGAGAGACTGGGCATGAGTGTGAGTCAGAGCCCTCCTCTCAGGAACCAGAGGGACAGAGATTCCCAGCATCTGTTTCCTTAACTATCACCCAGAGGATACTGGTGGTAAATCACAGTGAGTAAAAATAGAATCAGAAGACTAGCTCAAAACAAATGAGATACTGTATTATGCAGTATATTTAATAGTGTATCTGTATGTATCACTCTCTTGCTCAACCTTTATCAATTTACAAACTCTATGTGTCAAATCCATTTTATGTTCAAGCAGATTGTTGTTATTAAAACTGCAAATGTGGACACTTAGGATTTCCCAAAGAGAACAGTCTGCCAAATCTGTTTAATAGCTAGCAGAGTTAAAGAACTCATATCTTTTAAACTAGTATACGGAAAGAGTTTATTTAGACATGGAAAGCCAGATCCTTTGGTAGTATAAATCATTATGCTGATTTGCATCAATCGTGATTCTGGCCCAGAGATTCCATTGAAAGAGTGAATTTGGAGTCATTATGTTTTACATGGCCCACTGATGTACAGAAAACTCCCAAGCCATCAGTACAGGATAAATCGGAATACAGATACTCACTTGCCTTGCAGGGCTGTAGGGTGGTTTAATTAAATTGCTGTGGGTGCAAAGAATTATCATCATCCATCAGAGTTTTCAGTGGGTACATAGGTACCAAATGTTTTAAATAATATTTTACTCACTTATTAAACTCCTGACATTTTACAAAAATGTTAAAGGCTATCTTTCTGAACAGAATTCTCCTGTTCTTCAGCACACAGAACTGGATGAGTTACTGTAAGCAGTATTGTAATTAGCAATGGTTCATTCCTGAATATAAAGGAATAATGCTTCTGGGGCTTTTCGATGAAAAGCTCAAGTGTTTATATTAGAAACAGGCATGTATGTTTAAATAAACTAAATTAGATATTTCTTGGACATGGTTGCATTTATAATATTTTATTAAATTATAGTTGCAGATTTTCAACAAATACAGCAGCTTTAATAAATGAGATTAAGTGGGAAAAGTTAACAGTATGTAATGGAATTGATCCACTAAATTAGTATTGACACCTTAGTGGCTACCTTTAAATATACATTATTATCAGGAGAGAATGTAACCTATCTGCTTGTCTTTAATATGTTGTTTCTGCATATTTCAAGGATACACTTTTTGTCTTGTTTATTCATCATGAAAAGTCTTGGCATTACTGCATTAATTTAGTTTTGTTTCCAATTCAAGATGTTTTAGGAAAAGCCAATTCTTCTAAAGAAATCTTTTATAATTCATTTAGATAGTATTTAGATAGGTCTAAAAAGACTCGTGGTGTTGATTAATGTGTTTTGTTAGAACAGTTACACTTTGCTGACAAAAACATAATATTCAGAGAGTAGAACTTGCACTGAGGATCAGAGGCAGCCAATCTCTCAGTATTATTATGTACAGTGAATGTGATTTAAATCAGTAGGTACTGATAGTGAAGTGGCAGAACAGAAATATGCTGCCATATTGAGATTCAGATTTAGATTTATTCAAATTTGCTTTAATCCCAGAGAAATTTTGAGTTTGAGAGTCTCACAATTCAGAATCTCAATCTTCAAAATTTGAAATTAATACAGGCTTTGTTCAGATTCTGAAAAATAATTGCTTTAATGTGTATTTCAAAATTTTGAAAATTACTTTTATTTAATTTACAACTAACAATCAACAACTTATTATTTTGCTTTCATAATTATTTGTATCTTAACTATGCAGTTGTGCACAATCCAGTCTTTTTAATTGATCAGAATAATCTTCTTGAAGTACTTTTCTTTGACATTTATATAATTTAGAATCTTAGTCTCATGGGACAAAGTCTAAGTTTTAATGGAATATTTCTTTTACATTTGTCTATGTAAATACATTTGAATTATTATTATTTAATATTCATATTTATGCTCATATCATAGGATCAGGGAGCAATTCTATATAGATTTTGATCTTGCTCTCATCACAGTAGTATTTCTAGTGTACAATACTTACTATTATACCACATATGTATATACATATATATAAATATACACATATATAATACAAATGATGATGTGGGATCCCTGCCTTGAAGAAGTGAATCCCACTTTCATTTTATTACGAGGTAAACCCGTCAAGGTCAGCACTTTACTGCCACCTATGGTTGACCCCATCTAGTTTACCTGGCAAGAAAGCTAAAGTGCTTTGTTTTCATGTTTTTTTTTCCCTTGAGATAGCTCACATGTTAGTCATGCTGAGGTAAAAAACCAAATCCTCATATAGCAGTGAAGACAAGACCTTAGTTGGTTAAGGGCAGTTATAACTTGTGCTGGTATTTTTCTGTGTTTTCCACAGCTGTGTGGAACCCCATTTTTGTATGTTTGCTGCCTGTTTGTATTGTATCACTTTTAGCTGTTTATCCATCTAAAATGATTTTGATGCTTCTTTTGATACTGCCTTGTGACATTCTTCTGCACAAAACCCCCTGACATCTGTCATTTCTGTGGCAAGAGGGAGACCCTGGTGTACATCTACAGAGGAAGCGTCAGAGTGCAACCCATCTTCTGGCTCTTCCAGAACCTCTTACTGAGTTTCTGGCTAAACTTTCCCCCACATCTCCTGATCTATCCACACCCCAACCTTGGCCCCACAAAGTCATGGGATCTCCTCATCAACTTCTTCCTGGCACTGGCCAAGATAGAAGCTGAAAGGGGTCGGGGTGCCCTGCAATTGTGGGGCCTATTTCTTGTCTCTTGTCTGCTCACATCTCTCGGGAGAGTTCCTTTGGGCAGTGTCCACTGACTCCTTAAATGCCTGTGAGGAGCGGTGAGCGCTGTCTCAGATTCTCTACTCGGTGTCCCTTTCTGGTTCCTTGATTTTCAACCTTTGACCTCACTCCTGTTCCTGTTTTTCCTTTGTTGTCCCCCAGTAATCAATTGGAGCTTGGACTTAATTGTTCCTCTCCCTTAATTGTGGGGGAGGGCACTTAGTTATGGGCAAGCCTAGACTTGCGGGCACCAGTACTTCAAAGAGTACACAGCTTCCAACTTCACAGACAACAGCCTCCTTCACTACATAAACCCCCCAAGTCTGACTCCTGTCCCCTCTGCATTCAAATCAGGCAGCTTCTTCCTCCTCATTGCCTGGGTCCAGCAGGAGATGGAGGGAGAGGGATGGAGTAGGGGAACATTAAGAGCACAGGAGAGACATGTTCCCTGCCCTCATTTCCAGTAACTGCCACCTGGGCTGCCAGCAGCCCAGAGTTGAAATTTCAGGGAAAGTAGCGCTCATCCCCAGGCTGGAGTCTGCTCAGTGTGGATTGACTCCTCAAAGGTTTTAGCTTTCAATGCCACCCAGCCACCTCCAGGTGTGGGGAAACTTGATGGGACCACTGGTGATTGGCACAGTCTCATTAGAAGGGGGAAGGAGCGCACAGCCTGGGGGAATCCGGGGTGGCCCCTCATCCTCCAGAGGCTCTATCCACCCACTGGCCTTTTGGAGGATGAGGAGAGCTATTGGTCCCTCACTCTCCCATTTCATTAATTTAAACCCTATTACCCTCCCTCTTATAACTGTAGTTTCAGAGCTGCGCTTCGCAGATGCTGCAGGTCTTGCCTGATTGAGGTCAGGAAGGAATTTTTTCTTCCCATTGGGGCCAAATTGCCAGAGCCCTGGTGGGATTTTTGCCTGCCTTGTAGCATCCTGGAGGCACAGGTAGGTCAAATAGGAGTAGGAGTTAGTGATTAGTGGGAGTACTTGGTAGGTATGTTAGTTCATTGCAACTTGAGGCCAGTTTTCAGTGCAGTTAAAAGGCTAAAAGGTCTGGTTCCCACATGTAAAAGATCATTCTGGGACTTTGCTGATGGGCCTTTTACAAATAGGATAGGAGGACACTTTATGGCCTTCATGCACCAAGGTCCCTTCCATTTCTGTCCTTCTTGCCAGGGCAGGGGCAGGGGCAAAAGGAGTCAGAAGAGTGAGCTGAATCTTAGGGTAGGTTGAGGAGAGCCTACCCCAACCTATGGGTTATAATTAGAGCCCAATCTGGGATCCACAAATAATGGTCTGTTGATATCCGCAGATTTGCAGGGCTCTAGTTATAATATGTCACAGAGAGCTCTGTAACCCCCATACTGGAACCACTTAAAATGCCTGGTATGTCACCAAGCATTTTAAAATCCATCACTATATCTGTCTTTATTTGCTGATGTGTCCAGCTCAAGGGCTAGCAAGTCTCTGGGCATGTGTGAACTGCTATTATTTTTTCCCCCAAAGACTTATAACTAGGTGTGCTTATAACTTGGCCAAATGTGGGCAGATTTTCATGGGGAAGGCAAAAAGCATTCTCCTGATACAAAGGCTACTCCCTTTTCTCTAAAGTATGAGGCCCTTATTGATTCTCAAAGAAGATTTCTAACATGGACAAATCATATTTCTGCCCAGCCTTGTTCATGGAAATGTCTGAACTGTGTAGGCAGATACTGGCATGGAAAATTTCAGTCTGAACAGTTAAAATTTGGTAAAGTTATCAGCAACTGAAAACATGGTCTTATAATTGGGAGTGTTGAGCAACTTTAATAATAAGGGGTGCTACCACCTCTCCCTATAATAATTTAAATGTATGTAATATGTATCCCATAGGCACATACAGGTGTAAGGATTTTGAGTCTGGTCAGTCAGTCAAGCTGTATGTGGAATGTACACTGACTTTAACTCAAGTTCTGCTTCTGGAGAACTTGAAAAACCTTACTTTGCTGTTGAAGGTCAATAGCTGCAGTAAATAAAATTCACTCAGATGTGTGGCTTGTGTGCCACATTGTGTCATCTTGGCTGCCTATGAATCTGCATATGAGACTTGTTCAGTGCTAATGATATGAATGATGGTGGTACTTTGGCACAGTCTGTAGTTTTTATTCCTAGTTGGCTTCTCATTAACTGGTCTTCTGTTTGCATACACAAACTAAACACATCTATTTATTTCAGGCAAGAATGGACAGAATGGGAGAAAATGTTTCTACCCACGACTTAATTTAAAAAAAGGCACTGGGGTAAAATCGAGTTTTTTTATCAGGTTATTAATAGGGACTAGAAGAAGTTACATAAATGTATCTAGCAGGAACCTTTTTTGACTTATGGCCAAATCCAGTCATGGTGGAAGCGGGTGCAACTATGGTGGCTTCTCCCATTTACATTGTGGTTGGATTTGGGCCATTCAATTCGTTGGGTTTGCACAGGGTGTAAGTCAGTATTGAATTTGGGCCATGTTGTTTATTAGATGTTTGAGTATGAAGAAAATACTGTATTATAGAATACGTATTAACATTTAAAATTATACAGTGTTTCCAATGAGTTTTTCTCTGGTATCCTGTTCCATGAAATGTTAGTATTATGCAATGAATGTACCATATGCATTCTTTTTTTATCAGGGCTTAAAGAGCTCACAGGGTATGTCTACATACTCCTGTGGCTGGCCTGTGTCAGCTGACATGGGCTCCTGGGGCTTAGGCTGCAAAGCTGTAAAATTGCAGTGTAGACATTTGTGCTTGGGCTGGAGTCTGAGCTCTGGGACCCTTCCCCACTGCAGAGTCCCAGAGCTTGGGCCCCAAGCCTGAACATCCACCATGCAATTTTAAAGCCTCATGAGCCTGAGTCAGTTGACATGGGCCATGGGTGTCTCATTGCAGGGCAGACATACCCCTAGAGTTCTTTGATAACATGAAAACTGGGTTGTACCTGCTCCCCAAAGGACACTGAAAACGACACCTGCTTTAAGTTCTGCTTCCACAGGATTGCCGTGAATTTGAAGGAAGGATGACCCCTGAGACTGTTGAGTTCACAGGTAGCTGGGCCCAGTCCTGTTTCTCATTCACACCCCTGAATTCAAATTATAGAAGCTGAACATTTTTTGCTATCTTACACTATTTACATAGTATATTTTTTAAAGATAAAAATATAACGTTTCCAGCAAATGCACTTAGGGCTTTTCTTCACATACCGTGCTGCAGTGGTGCAGCTGTAGTGCTTTAGTGAAGATGCTAGTATGCTGATGGGAGAGCTTTTCCCGTCAGTGTAGTTAATCCATCTCCCTGAGAAATGGTAATTATGTCAACAGGATAGTGCTGTCTACCTGGGAGGTTAGTTTGCTATAAATACATCACTCAGGGGGGTGGATTTTTCACACCCCTGAGTGACATAGTTATACTGATATAAATCTGTAGTATAGATATGGCCTTAATGTATATTTGCCAAAAGGTGAAGCCTCCTTCCTTGATTATGGTTAACAGAAATCAGTTGTTTAAGTGACACAACAAATTAGATTATCCAGTCCTTCCTTTCTGTCTGCAAGCTCATGTGCCTCTGGTCAAATGGGTTTATTGTAGGTTAAGAGGGAACTTTTTCAGGGAACCGCTTGCTAAAATATTGGTAGCTTATCACTGCATATATCTGAGGTTATTACTGAGCCTTTAAAGTCAAATAGGATTCTGGAATAGAATACACACTTCTTTGTACCAGGTTCTTGAAGTAGAGAAATATTAATATTCTTATATGCATTCATGTACTGTCCATCAATATAACTGAGAGCAGAATCTAGCCAGCGGTATCCAGGAATCGTTATTTCAAAAAAATCATTTCACCAATATCAATGTTTTTAATTAAAAGCTACAGAAGATCTTTATGAATAAGTAGCATTTTTTCTTTTGTTGGTTTATTTTTTAAATGTAAATTGTCAACAACTGTGATAGAAAATTGGTTGTGTCCTCGAAGTTAACACTCAATTATCCAACAGTAAGATTTTTTTCTAGTAAATTAAAGCTTTGTTACCCATGGATTAAAATTCAGAATCATCTCAATGAAATACCTGTGTTTTAATTTTTAATTGTCGGTGTCAAAAAAAGGGGTAAAAACTACATGATTGCAAATGGGTTTGGATTAGAATTTAAAGAGAAAGCTGTTATATTAGATAACTCCAATGACTCCTGGGAGCCAATATCATTTTCAAAACATAATAACTTTTGGGGGGAAAAAGTGTGTGAAAAAAAAAGTCAAGTGGTGCATATTTATAAACAGGAAAATCATTGTCAATTGAAGACTAGTCTCTCGAGATTACTACACTTATTTGACTTCCACAGCAAAACAATTTGCTGCTTAAATCCTGTACCATTTCATAGCTTACTATTCTAGTGTTCATACTGTCCTAGCATTGCACCGTTATCAGTTAAGATGCTAATTATTTCCCCTTTGACTGTGTGATCTGATTCTGATGATGTTAAAGCAAACTTAAGTGATTAAACATATAATTATTAGACAATTGACGTCATCAAGTGGCAAGGTTCACTTTTTCCTGGTGTCCGTTCATTTACAGTGCTATTGTTAAAGTATAGTAAAAACCCTTTTGTGTCGTGACTTTAAATGATATCTTTATTATAAATGCTGCACACACTTATTCCTTTCAGGAAGCAAAGGGGAAGAAAAGCAACACTATATGTTATGAATATGGCGTTTTACACACTGGCTTAACCTTTAGCAGATGAAAAATACAAGGTCAAAAGGTGCTTATGTTGGAAAATATTCACCTGGATTGCTGTATTGATTTTTTTTTTAAAGAAAAGCCAATAGTATATACTTATGAAATACATTCATTAGCCCTAATGGTGTGTTTCTAACACTGGTGTTATATTGGTTTATTCCCTTTTTTCAAAAGAGTTTACAGAAGAGTTCTACAAATGTTACATTTGTAGATGATGATATTCTTTTTTTCTCTAACATAAATTATTTGCATGATATCAGATGAAGATGTAATATTACCATATGCTAATGAAGATAATACCTTACATTTCTGTTGCACCTCTCAACCCAAAGAGCTAGATATCAAATTGCTCTGTTTACTGTCCTTGAACTGTGTGCAGAACTGCCACTGATGTCAATATATTAATACATCCCTGAAACAGACACACCTTTGGGGACTACACAGAGGGTCTCATTCTCTTTTACACTAAGGACCCTTTACACAGCTCTGGCAGTGTAAAGAGGCCTCAAAGAGAGTACAAATTATATTTACATCCAATTTGGGGCTAACAGAGCCTTTGTATAAATGAGAGCCAGGCCCAGTATCCATCTGACATTGGAAACACTACATAAGATTTTGTAAGAGGGATAAAACCAAATGTATATAAATAAAATTACAAAGAAGCTCATGAAATACTCTGATGCAATCTGACCAGTTAGCATCCCTACTCTTGTGAAAATTGTCAGAAGTAATTTAGGGCCTGATTCAGCACCCATGGATATCAGTGGGAGTTTTTCCCTTGACTTTAACAGGCTTTGGACCAGGCTGTTACTGAATAAAAGTATTCAGGACTTTAGTTTTATGACTGAACCAAGAGATGGCATCTCCACGAGCACAGTGCTCCCCTAATGCCATGCTGAAGCATTGTTTCAGTACCGGCTCTGGAAGAAAGGCACCACATACTGAATCACCAAGACCACTTCCTGCACATTTTTAATTTTACGGGAATAAAGAAGGTAGTCATAGGATGCTGAAAACAATGGGGTCACAAACTCAGTTGGTAGAGGGATGGCAATGGTAGATGTGGCTTTAAATATGGTTACAGCAAAACCATGTACTCCTTCCTCAGGAAAACAAACTACAGAACTTGGGAATAAACAAAGTGTTATTGTGTCATGAGGATTTTTTTGCCACTGTGACCTATAAATGTGACTATGCTACTAGAATACATTAAGAACTGGCTGAATAATTCATAACTAAGACCCTGATTCTGCAAACTCTTATGCACAAACTTAACTTCATACATATAAGTAGTTCGACTGAAATCAGTTGTGTGTACATATGTGTTTTATTTGATGAATTTTGTCATTGTTCATGAATTGTTTGTATACAGATCATGATTTTCTTGAATTTATTATTTATACAGATTACTAACCAAATTCTGCTTGTTTGAAGCAGTTGTGGGAAATCAGTTAAATTTGTAATTAAAGTTGTTTGACTGGATACACAAGCTATGCTTCTGGTCCTTGACTGGATGACTGTAGATCTTAGAATCAGATTTGTGGTGCAAATGAATTAACCTGAAATGTGCTTTCCTTGAATATTAGCTTAAAATGTGTGAATATTTGTTAAAAAATGCACAAAAGCAAGTTAATTTTTAGAAACATTTTATGTCTTGTTTGAGGTCCATCTCATCTGGGGCTGAATTCTTTACCAGAGTAAGAATTGTGTGCATTAATTCCAATCCAATTGGAGAAGCTGAATTAGGCTGGCACAAGAGTTTAGCACTAGGAACAGATTAGTGGGCTATTCTGCTTCAATGTTTGTTAAAGACACACAATCAAGGAGTTCATGCATTGAACTGTAGTTTTATTGACAATAAAAATGTTCACAAAAGCTGATCTGAATATAAAATTGGTTAAAACCTGAATCCAAATCTTTCCTGAATTTCAGGAGAAAGTTCTTTGGATATGAATCCCTGTATGTGAATCCTCCTCTCTGGTTTTAGATATAGCAGGGATCCAAAAGTGGAAGGGGTCTATTCTGAGGTTCAGATGTGGTCAAGAGCTTCTGAGAACAGTCAGTAAGATTTCAGCATTGAGGAATTCAAATCTTGATAGTCTACATCTAATCTAAATCTGAATGCTGCCCTTGACCCACCAGCCATCCTAGATGCTATAGAGACATATAATTAGATAGACCCCTCTCCCAAGAGCTTATAACCTAAATAGATGGCACATGGAAACAATATTTTTGTCCCTGTAGCCCATATCATACTCCTGCCCAGTAGTACTTGGACTTTGCATAAACTACTATACATTGTTTTTCTGTCTTTGTAATTAATCCTAATTTCCCTAGCCCTTCCTGATCCCTTTGCTTGTATCGTATTATTTATTTAATTTAATTTATCTTCAAACCCACTCCAACATCTTTCTTAACAAAAGCACCTTCTACCTATAATCTCTGTCATCCCTTCACCATCTGACTTACCCTCTGCACACAGCATCTAGCCATTCTGCAGTGTCCTTTCCATTAAGCATCTTCCACTGGGCAAGGGAGCAGTTCATAGTTTCAGTTGGAAGGAGACCCTGGCTATGAAAGCAGGCTGCAGCTCCTAGGAGTCTGGCTTTGCCTTCAGTGATGGAGGCCAGGGCTCGTGCCCCATGTGCTGCAGAAATATAGTCATGATTATCTTTTTTAAAAGTTGAAAATAATGTTTTTTAAAAATTATTAAACATTTCCAGTTAGTGTTTGTCACTGAAACACTGAATGATTGTGAATCTCTACAATGGGAATAATAATGTTAAACTCATAGAGATATTATGATTCTTAATTAATGTTTGCAAAGTATTTTCATATTCTATAGTTAAAGACACAGTATATGTACAACATTATTGCTGTTCTCCCTTGATGCATCAAACTCTTAAGGGTATTCTTAAAGTTAAGTATGTGAGTTGTCCCTTTGACTTCAAATAGGATTACTGCATGTGTTTAAGTGCTTTGTTGGATCAGAGTTTAAATGTGTGCATAGCTCGCATGAGTATCAGTAGGAATCATGGAGTTCATGGAGGGAAAAACTAATCCCATAAAAAGAACAGGAGTGATCCAACTTCTTCCTATTATAATATTCCATCCATATTCATAATCCTTTTGTTTAAAGTAGAAAATATCCCAGTTGATTACAGTACATATATTTTTCTAACTAACATTTCTAAACAGTAATGATTTTTTGGTTCATGTGTTATCTGAACAGCTCTGACTAGTCATCCAATTTTTAGGTCTGATCCTATAAATGCTTACTCACCTGAGTTGCCCCATTGATGTAGCTGGGGCTGCTCCTGTCAGGAAAAGTTTTGAGTGTAAGGCTCTTAATGTCCTTGTGTCACACTTGTCTATTTCCTCAGAGAAAGTCAAATTGTTCTTGTTCAACACGATCTGTTGTATATGCTGTTGCTTGGAGATAATACAGAGCAGGACTGTTAGTAATATAGGCCTTGATCCTGCAAAGAGATACATGCATTTAGATACCTCTGCTTGTGACTGTGGTGTAGCTAAAATGGTTCAAGGGCCCATGAGGTTATGGGGGCCCAACCAGTAGAAGCTATTCTTAGGCAGACTAGACAGCTGTTTGGGTGGCAGATTTTGGGACCTCCTCTGGCTCCCTGCATGGGTGGTGGGGGATGAGGCTGGTGGGGCTGCCTTGGGAAGGAGGTGGCTGCCAGGGGGGCCTCTCGGGAGCAGTAAGCATTATTCCTCAGGGACTCCAAGGAGCAGCCAGTCTTCTGGGAAAGTTCTCCCGCCCCCTCCCCCACTGCTCTCTACCTCTGGTGCAGGTGAGAGCAAGGCTGTGGCTTATGTCTACTTCTAGTGGGATTATCAGTGCTGCTGGGGCTTTGGTCCACATAGGCCTGCTGCTCACACAGCCTCCTGCCTCGGTCACCACTCTGGATTTCCACAGCAGGAGCTCATCTGGAAAGGTGCTGAGGGCAGACCTGCGGGGGCCTTGGAGATTGCTGAGGACCAGGTGGGGGATGCAGGCTGGGATGAGCTGGAGGTGCAGAGTGCTGGGGGCTAGGTGGGGTGTGTGGGCTAGAAGAGCCCCAATTAAGACAATGGGGTGCTATGCTGGGGCAGGGTCGATTTCTTGAATCTCATTTCAGGATCCAGAAGCTCAGGACTTTGAAATTCAATTTAATTAAATGTTTACTTGAAGACAGAGTGAATAACATAGAAGCAGAAAGAGAAATCAGGCTAAGCAAATACCTTTTGTCATGGACATTGTTGTTCCTAGTACTAATTGTACATAATATATTACATGTTTTTGTTACAAAAATGCAAATGTAATGTAATAAATGAGTTCTATTTTCAAACATTCTGTCTTCCCAACAATTGTTCAACAATAGAACATTTGGTATTAAAAATGTCCTGCTACAGATATATTTCAAAAATGTTTTCCTTACAAATAATCTTAACATCTAACATTTTAAAAGAGATATTTCCTATATTTAATTTTGAAAAATTAAATGTATTGGCTCAAAAACTTCTAATGGAAATAATGAATTTTGATTTCTTTAGTTAATCACCAAGTATAGGGATCTCATGTCCTGGTATTTCTGTCTTATATAGCAAGTGACTATACAATTGTTGCTTTTTTACATTTGTCTTACATTGTTTATCATTGTCCAGAAATTAAAAAAAAAAAGATGAGAAAGGGATATTATAGTGTGCAGATATATGTGCGTGTTCATGTGTGAAACATAAATACGTAACTATGTCTATCAGTGCCTAGATACTATGGTGACTGGTGCATTAAAAATGCCTAATAAAATAAGTTGCTGATCCTGCAAACCCTTACCCGCATGAGTAGACCATACACATACAAGTAATTCTGTAAAGAAGGGCTTAATAAATGTATGGATTATAAGGCCGGAAGGGATTATATGATCATCTAGTCTGAACTTCTGCATAACACAGGCTATAGGAAGCTCCCCCCAGTACTTTCTGAACCAGCCATAACTTCTGTTTATACAACAGGGCCCCATAATAGAATGAAAGTATATATATATGTATGCAGAGAGAGAGAGTAAACCTTTTCAGGAATGGGGGAAACAGATGTTGCCTACATCCAAGATTGGAATCCCCTGGGGGAAAATAGTCTCCTTTGGAATAAGTCTGCACCTGCCTGCTGCTACTCCTGCCATGATGGATAGATAAAGAAAAAACTGACTCAGCAATGATACTTACGAGAATCTGTCTCCCTTCCCCCCTTCTTTTCCCTCCTAGTTAGATTTAGTAGATAGATACTCAGATTAAACCCCACTGTCTAGATATAAACAATAAATGCTGATTAAATGGATCATTTTGCCAAGGGAGATGTAGGTGGATTGCCCATTTTTCATTCAAATGTTCAAGCTTAGAGAAATAGCTTCCAGCTCTAAATATATTGAATCACCATTAACCCACTGGAAAAGGTAGGAACACAGATACACACTTCTGATTAGATTAACACAGTTGTTTGATAATATGAACAATTAAATGCACTGTTTATTTAGATTTTTCAAAAGTGATCTTAACAAAATTCTACATGACAAGCTCTTGATTAAACTAACAACTACAGGAACTCAAGGTACCTTTATTAGAATATCTATCCAGGTCTGGTATGGTCCCATTACAGAGAGAAGCGGATAAATAACTGGTTTAAAAAGAGGCAAACAGAACTCACAGGAAAAGTGTTAGTAATTCCCCACAGTCTGATAGAAGTCATATCCCACAAGAATCAGTAATTGAATCCTGTTCTTTCTACTGTAGAAAAATGATCATGACACAAGAATAAAGCAAAAACCTTCAAGAGCAGAATAAAATGCAAATATAATTTAAGAGCATTCAGATTCGCTATGTGAAGTACTAGGAAATAAGCAGTTTAAAAACCAGTATCTAAATCATGATCATTTCATATACTTTTGCTCTCTATACATCTGAATTAGTGTTTATTTCTGATCTCTACAATATATAACTATTATCACATTTTTAGAAAGAGAAATGAAACTGAAGCACTTTTGTTTCTTTGTTTATTTTTTCAAAAAACTGAAAGTCAAGAGGCTTTGTTGTAAAACTCTTCAGATGTATAGTAGCCGTAACAGGGATTCAGAGATTTTAAGGCCAGAAAGAACCATTATGATCATCTAGTCCAGGGGTGGGCAAACTTTTTGGGCTGAAGGCCACATCTGGGTGGGGAAATTGTATGCAGGGCTGGGGCAGGGGGTTGGGGTGTGGGAGGAAGTCTGGAGTGTGGGAGGGGGTGTGGTGTACAGGAATGGGCTCAGGGCAAGGGATTGGGGCAGAGGAGGGGTGCGGGGTGTATGAGGGGGCTCAGGAAAGGGGGTTGGGGTGCAGGAGGGGTGCGGAGTGCAGAAGGGGGCTCAAGGCAGGGATGCAGGAGGGGTGCTGACTGTGGGAGGGAGCTGAGGGCAGGGGGTTGGGGTGCAGGGGGTGTGTGGGGTGTGGCAGGGGGCTCAGGGCAGGGAGTTGGGGTGCACGGGGCTACGGAGTGTGGCAGGGGATCGGGGTTGGGGTGCATGGGGTGCAGCAGGGGGTTCAGGGTAGGGGTTGGGGTGCATGGGGGTGCAGGGTGCAGCAGGGGGCTCAGGGCAGAGGGCAGGGGTGCAGGAGGAGTGCGGGTGTGGCAGGGGGCTCAGGGCAGCGGGTTGGGGTGCAGGAGGGGTGCGAGGCACAGGCAGGGGGCTCAGGGCAGGGAGCTGGGGTGCAGGAGGGGTGCGAGGTGCAGGCAGGGAGTTGGGGGGGCGGGTTGCAGGAGGGGTTCAGGCTCTGTCCCGGCACCGCTTACCTAAAGCAGCTCCGGGGTGGCAGCGGCGCACACCGGGGCCAGGGCAGGCTCCCTGCATGCCTGCCTGCCCTGGCCCCACGCCACGCTGCTCCGGGAAGCCGCCGGAATCATGTCCCTGCGCGGCCCCTGGGGGATGGGGGGCATTGGGCTCTGAGTGCTGCCCTTGCCATGCCTCCAGGTACCTCCCCCGAAGCTCCCATTGGCTGCGGTTCCCCGTTCCTGGCCAATGAGAGCTGCAGGGGGGCAGTGCCTGGAGGCAAGGGCAATGCACGGAGCCCTCTGCCCCCCTTCTCCTTGGGGCCCCAGGGACGTAGTGCCGGCCACTTTGAGAGCGGCACGGGGCCTGTGGCACCACAGGGGGCAATCCCTCGGGCCGGATCCAAGGCCCTGATGGGCTGGATCTGGCCCGCGTGCCGTAGTTTGCCCACCCCGATCTAGTCTGACCTCCTGCACACGAATTTCAGCAGGTGATTCCTGCACTGAATCCAATAACTGGTTCTTGAAATAGAGCATATCTTTTAGAAGGATTTGTCTCTGGACACGGCCTGCCCATGGGGTCGGCATGGTGGTGGCTGCGTGCATGCCGGCCGGTGCAACCTCACTGTGCTGCACGTGCAGTGGAGTGAGAGGCTCTGCGACTCATCGGCACACTTATCGTGCAGCCACACAGCAGAGCAAGATGGTAGCAGCCAGCAGAAGTGGGGCATACAGCTGTTGCCAGTCTCACCCCGTGGCAGCCAGGAGGAGGTGATCAGAGATGATTCAACCCAAACCTCAGAGGGTTGGGTTGTTTTCAGACCTAGTCCAAACCTGACACTTGCAGTCAGGTTCCATTGTGTTCAGGTCAGGTTGCAAGGCTCTAATCCTGTCATCTTCAGTTTAGGATGAGCTCTTTCCAACTGGATGATAGCGCGTAATAAGGTTTGTGTGTATGAGTGAATGACGTTGCCATCTAATGGCTGGGAAAGAACCTACTTCTACAAGCCACTGAAAAAAGTTCATTGCTCATGTGGTAGAGGTGTGTGCAGGTTCTAGTGCCAACTCTGCATGTGTGTAATTTCCACAGCAATGTGTCTGTTTTTGCTGAACATAAATTTGTTAAAATAACTTATGAAAGAAGCAGCAGTCCCTAAAACAAAAACTACTACTAAGACAATGAGCCACAACACTATGGGGTGACAGTATGTATATCTGCCTCTTCATCTGAAATGAATTCACACTAGGGTTTTAAATAGACAAGTGAATGAGCAAATTCTGCCTAAGTGAAAGTCGTGAAATATTGTGCAGGAAAAGAAGAGAAATTTCACTAGCTTTTCATAGATTCATAGATGCCAAGGCCAGAAGGGATCATCTAGTCTGACCTCCTGTATAATACAGGCCATACAATCTTCTCCCTCTCTCCCCGACAAATTTCTAGAGCATATATTTTAGAAAAACATCCAATCTTGATTTAAAAATTGTCAGTGATCCATTCCAATCCTTGATAAATTGTTCCAATGGTTAATTACCCTCACTAATAAAAATGTACACATTATTTCCAGCTTCATTAGGTGATACTTTTTGCACAGCCTTCTGATCTCAGCTCTATAGACCTGCCTTGGAGATGTTCAGGTATTTCATGTTAATGATGAGCTTTTAATATTTCTTTAGATATTTAGTATTTACTGTTAAATAGCCCAGGACTGAGTTGTATTTCCTTTCATAGCTCTTTTTTGTTTAGGTGAACGGATATCAGGATGCTGGCATATTTTTAATTGGTATGAAGAGGGAGCATTTACATGACCTTTACTTGTTCACTGTACCAAAACAAAGCACTTATATTCAATAGGTTGGTGATACTGATTGCCATTTGCTTTCTTTAAACCATGCTGATAATTACTTAAACTTTACGTAAATATTTATTAGCATGTGAAAAAATACCTAGAATTAAACTAACTCCCAAGCTAACTATTCAAACTGAATGCTTCAGATCTTAACTGTAAACTCAGCATTAGGGTTTAGCACACAGTGTGTGATAATCCTACTCTGACTGGAAGCTGTAAATTTTCATTTCAGCACCATTTGGTCTAGTTGAGTTCAGTTACATTGCAGAAGAAAATAGTTTACTTATTGGTGCCACTGTGTATTAACTAACTCAACAGATGGAAAACTGGAGAGCAGATGGCCTTTGTGGAATGATGGAACCTCATGGACTTGATGCAGGAGTTGCAACTAGCTGTACTGACATGATGGAAATCTTAGTTTGGGAGCAATCTATTAATTTGAAATGGTCTGGAAGTGTGTGCATTGTCATCTACTAACTAGACAGTGTCAGACCTGCTCATTCATGTCTTTGCAACTGTCTAATGGCTAGCCCACAGCAAATATAAGTCCTGGTGTTATTACAGCTAATGGAGGTTTTCCTTTCATTCAAGCAATGGAAATCTGTACTTCTGGAGCAGAAAAGCCTCGGTTCAATTCCTTATGACAGCTGTGATGTCTTGCAGCCTCTGAGTGCAGGTAGCTGACAACTGTAAGTTTGCAGCTACCATATGTTGTATAGCTTCAGACAGTGCAGTCTGTGGCTGCCATGGACATGTTACAGACACCACACAACAAAAACACTAACCCAGGAACCTATCCTTGTAACAAAGCCCGTTGCCAACTGTGTCCACATATCTATTCAGGGGACACTATCATAGGGCCTAATCACATCAGCCACACTATCAGAAGCTCATTCACCTGCACATCTACCAATGTGATATATGCCATCATGTGCCAGCAATGCCCCTCTGCCATGTACATTGGCCAAACTGGACAGTCTCTACGTAAAAGAATAAATGGACACAAATCAGATGTCAAGAATTATAACATTCAAAAACCAGTTGGAGAACACTTCAATCTCTCTGGTCACTCGATTACAGACCTAAAAGTGGCAATACTTCAACAAAAAAACTTCAAAAACAGACTACAACGAGAGACTGCTGAATTGGAATTAATTTACAAACTGGATACAATTAATTTAGGCTTGAATAAAGACTGGGAGTGCATGGGTCATTACACAAAGTAAACTATTTCCCCATGTTTATCCCTTCCTCCCACTGTTCCTCACACATTCTTGTCAACTGCTGGAAATGATCCACCTTGATTATCACTACAAAAGGTCCCCCCCCCCCCCCGCTAGTAATAGCTCACCTTACCTGATCACTCTCATTACAGTGTGTATGGTAACACCCATTGTTTCATGTTCTCTGTGTATATAAAATCTCCCCACTGTATTTTCCACTGAATGCATCCGATGAAGTGAGCTGTAGCTCACGAAAGCTTATGCTCAAATAAATTCGTTAGTCTCTAAGATGCCACAAGTACTCCTTTTCTTTTACAGACTCTAGTTTCCTTTTGGTAGTGAAGACCAAAGGCCAGGTTCTGATCCCAGTTACTGCAGTGTAATTTCAGAGTGACTCTACAGAAGTCAATGAGTTGGATACCAGTGTATTTGAGATCAGAATCTAGCTCTATGAATACATAGTGAAGATCAGTCAAGACTGTAGTGCTCTCTTTGTCCCCTTCTAGTTGATCTTTGCAGAGTCTTTGTAGGAAGTTCTTGATGCCAGGATTAGGAGAATGAGTAGCAATGAAAAAACTATGCTAAGAAGGGAAGAAGATATTTTGTGAAGAGAGATAAAGAAACAAGAGATTAACTCAATATAATATATTCACTTTCTACCTTATGTATAATAAGGAGAACCCCCTTAATCCTTTTCTTCTATTTAAAAGCCTCAGGCCCACAATTGTCATTGGTTATGTGCGTGCAACTTCCCTGAAGTCATTGGGTCTGTCTGGGTGCAAGTGAATGGGTTCCATATTGTATTTTTTCCCTTGTGGAACTTCTGCACAGCAGGATGGATGTACAAATGCCTACAGTTTGTATACGACTGCTGGTATTTGGCTGAGATGAAGATGGCCCCATCTTTTTGTTGTTTTTTGGTAAGGTTTTTTTGTTTTTTTTTTAAGATAATGCACACTTTACATGAATACTTGGCCACAAATAAAGCCAGTTCTGCCACTGAGTAGCGCACAGGAATAGTTTGTACTTGTAGGGAAGAATATTTGGTTGTAAGGAAAACATGTTAATTTCAAGTCCCAGTTCTGCCACACCTGTAGTAAGTTAACATTTAGAAAGGAAAGGGAAGTGCCATGGGTACCCAGGCAGGAATAGTTGGAGCTTGTACCAGTTACTTTCAGTGCTGTGTAAAGGATAGTGGGATTCAGGATAGGCTTCGGGCACATCAGAAAATGCATAAAATTGGTCTTTCAAGAGTTTATCAATCTCCATAATCAGTATGTACATTCTACAGTGACAAAGTCACTCAGCGTAAACCTTGCTGTTCTCTCCCCCTCTGCACGTTAATTACTTGGAAATACTCCTGGAAGTTCTTAGATCTTTTCTGTGAAGTGAGTATTTTGAGGTGTGTACATGTAACAACAAACAGTGCCACAGTGAACCAGTTCCATTTACATGAGTGTTAAATGGTCATTATTACACAGGACTGTGAATGTTTTCCAAAAGTTTCTTAACTCTTTGCAAAGCTGGCTGTTTTTAAGGGTTTTGAATGTAGTGAACACCAGTTCCAGGATCCAGGTTGGTTTTCCAGTCGTGTAATGGGCTGATGTTTGCATGAAGAGCTTAAAAACAGGAAATGCACAACAGAACAAAATTATTAAATGATGGGAAAGCAGAATTAGTGACACCGTCAGGGGAGTGAAACTCAGAATGCTCTCCTCGGAATCTTGGGCTGTCTGACATAAAAAATGACTGTTGGCGGCTTTGGTGAATGGTCTGATCTCAGTTATGTTCCTCAGGGTTGCAATGACCTAAACAAGGGTGGAGTAAATTGGAAAAGAGCCATTCTTATTCCCAAACAATTCTGTTTGCAATAGCTTGTTTGTGTGGGTGGGAACCTAAATTACTTTGAGAACTGCAGGCACAGGCACATTTATTTCACATGAGGTAAGACGGGGAAACTGGCCTGCTCCAATACCAAGGCTGTTCTAGTTTTTCTATTCCATGTAGAACTCCTTGGCCTCTCTCCATTCACCTAACACGGCACCGTTCCTTGTCTATTTAGTGAATAAAGAAATACATGGCTTGTGCTGCTGAGGTCTGTTGGACTTACACGCTGGATGCATACCAGCCTTTGAAACAAGCCATTGCGGCTTATTTATGGAGACAGGAATAAAAGTTGTGTTTTTGTCAAATTGAGCTGCAATGTGATGTAACTAAGGATATAAATCATTCATTCTGGGGACAAAACAAACCCATCTACAGCATGTGTAGGATTGGGGCCCAGTTGCTTCTTCAACTGTGGGCTGACAACAAGTATGAGACATTTCAGTGCACAGGATCCAGGACCGTCCCTACCCATTTTGGTGCCCTACGCAGCCCCCAGGCTTCCGTGGGGTGGGGTCAGGGGCTGGGAGCCAAGGGAGCGGAGCAGGTTGGGGCTGGGTCGCTCCACTTACCACACGGTGAGTGCAGGCCTGACCCCTGCTGCAGTCCTCAGGGGAGTGGGGGCAGGGCTGGGGCAGAGCAGGGGCGGGGGCTTGGGGAAGGAGTGGAGTGGGGGCGGGGTTGGGGCGGAGCAGGGGCTGGAGCAGTACGCAGCTGCACAGGGCATCAGGAAATGTGGTGCCCCAAATTTCCTGGTGCCCTATGCAGCTGCATACTTTGCGTATGGGTAGGGACGACCCTGACAGGATCATTTGTTTTAGAAAGTTATAAGTGGCTGAAAACAGGGGGTGTTGGATGAAAATCAGAGAGGAATGCACACAGGGACTAAAGAGGTTTCTAACCAACAGGAAGGGAAAATAGAGTGGGTATTTAGGCATGTTTAGAAATGGACTTTTGTACCACCTCAAAGTGAAAAGAATGAATAAAGAAATCGCATTAAAACTCAGCTAGAAAAGTATGAAAAACAAAAAGGCCAATCTCATCAGCACTCTGCTTTGGCAAGTAAAACTACGCACAATTTTTGTTACAAAACTCGAAACTGTATGGCATGTCTTAATAGGAAAGGTGAAGGGAAAATGCTTGGGGTTCAATTGTAGAGACAAGGTGGGTAAGTGTGATGGGGTGTCCACAGCTCACAGGACTGCAAGAGGTTAAGATGGTCAGATGGACCTATTAACTTCACAGGCTGCACCTCGAGAAAGAGCCAGGGAGCAGGGATTGATTTCAAGCAGGCTCAGCTGGGAAGGAAGAGGTGGGGCCTATAAAGCCAGGAAGCTGGCCACAGACTGGGGCAGCAGTCATTTCCTGGGAAGAGAGTTTGGAGCTGGTACACACAGAGAAAGCAGGGCCGGGGGAGGACCAAGAGTTGTAGGAAGCAGTCCAGGGAAGGAGCAGTGAGAGCTGGGAGACTAAAGCCCAAAACCACTGGATTGAGGGTCCCTGGACTGGAACCTGGAGTAATGGGCAGGCCTGGGTTCCCCTACTGGCCACTGGGGAAGTGGCACCATCATGGCAGTACTGAAGAAGACTGGCTAGGACTGCTGAAGAAAGACTTTGGAACCGTGGAAGAGGGAAAAACACATAGTGACCTGGCCTGAGGGCCAAGTCACGAAGACAATGCTGCGTATCTTGGAGCAAAAGAGGGGCTGCAGACCAGAGACAGAGATGGAGTGAAGGTGTGCAACTGTCAGAGGGGAAGTTGACGTTGCGAGTTAATCCCGTGAGTGACCAGGAGGAGGCACCAGACAAGCAGTGAGTGGAGCATCCCATCACAGTGAGGTGATATCTTTTATTGGCTGTAGTGCTTCAGTGTAGGTAATCCACCTCCCCAAGAGGTGGTAGCTAGGTCAACGGAAGAATCCTTCCATTGACCTAATGCTGTCTGTACTGAGAGTTAGGTCAGCTTAACTATATTGCTCAGAAGTTTGGATTTTTCACTCCTGTGAGTGATGTAGTTAAACTGACTTAATTTTCTAGTGTAGACCAAGCCTTTCAAGCTTACATGGAGCTTTTCTTCAGGTCTGGGAAATGTAGTCAGTGGGCAGCTCTACACTACAAATTTACAGCGGCGCAGCTGCACAAATGCAACTGCACCGCTGTAGTGCTTCTGGTGAAGGCACTCTTAGCTGACGAGAGAATTCTCTCATTGGCTTAATAACTCCACCTCCATGAGAGGCAGTAGCTACATCAGTGGGAGAAGCTCTCCTGCTGACATAGCACTGTCTATGCATTATTCCCACCCCTAAACCCTGTTCTACACTAAAGAGTTAGGTCAACGTAAGGCAACTTACATCAACCTAACTCTGTTAGTGTCTACACTAAAATGTAGCTCCCACCAGTGTACCTTGCTCACTACACTAAGGGCATGGCTACACTTCCAGATGTAGAGCACTGTGAGTTAAACCAGCCCTCGGAGAGCACTGTAGGGAAAGTGGTGTAGTGTGTCCACACTATCAGCTGCAAGCACACTGGCGTGGCCACATTTGCGGCAGTTGCAGCGGCATTGGGAGCGGTGCATTATGGGCAGCTATCCCACAGAGCACCTCTTTCCATTCTGGCACTGTGGCTTGTGGGAAGAGGGCGGAGCGTGTGGGGCATTCTGGGTCTTATCCTAATGCCCCGTGATGCATCGCTTCACATCCCAGGAATCCCTGTGCTTTGGTCCACATTTGACGCCAACTTTCAATGTTTTTTGTACTGTGCGCTCTGTCTTCCCTTTCATTCTGCGGGTATGGAGTCCGAAGTGCTGAGGAATATGCTGATGAGTCTCGCCAGCACATCATGTTTGGCAGTTGAGTTACTCCTTAAGATACAAACTTACAGTGAGGAGTCTGACGATGATGTTGACTCGTGTAACGCATATGACACGAGATTGCTTGTGGCATTCATGGACATGCTCACCACTGTGGAACACCACTTTTGGGCTCGGGAAACCAGCACTGAGTGGTGGGATCACATCGTCATGCAAGTCTGGGATGACAAGCAGTGGCTGCAGAACTTTTGGATGAGAAAAGCCACTTTCATGGGACTGTGTAATAAGCTCTCCCTCACCCTGCGGCTCAAGGACACGAGATTGAGAGCTGCCCTGCCAGTGGTGAAGCGGATGGCTATCGCAATCTGGAAGCTGGCAACTCCGGACAGCTGCCAATCGGTCACTAACCAGTTTGGAGTGGGAAAGTCGACCGTTGGAATAGCGTTGATGCAAGTTTGCAGGGCCATTAATCGCATCCTGCTTAGAAGAACCGTGACTCTGGGTAACGTGCATGACATTGTGGCTGGCTTTGCACAAATGGGTTCCCCTAACTGCGGAGGGGCGACAGATGGGATGCATATTCCAATTCTGGCACCAGCCCACCTAGCCTCCGAGTATGTTAATCAGAAGGGGTATTTCTCTATGGTTCTCCAGGCACTTGTGGATCACTGTGGGCATTTCATTGACATTAACACAGGCTGGCCTGGAAAGGTGCATGATGCACGCATCTTTCAGAACACAGGCCTGTTCAGGAAGCTGCAAGCCGGGACTTTTTTTCCCAGATCAGAAGATCACTGTAGGGGAAGTCAAAATGCCCATTGTGATCCTTGGAGACCCCGCTTACCCTTTAATGCCGTGGCTCATGAAACCCTACACGGGGAGCCTTGACAGCAGCAAGGAGCGGTTCAACAGCAGGCTGAGCCAGAGCAGAATGACTGTGGAGTGTGCTTTTGGTGGTTTAAAGGGCCGCTGACGCTCTCTGTATGGGAAGCTGGACCTGGCCCATGATAACATCCCCGCAGTTATATCCGCGTGCGGTACCCTCCATAATATTTGTGAAGGGAAGGGTGAAAGATTCACTCAGGCATGGAACTCGGAGGTTCAACACCTGGAGGCTGAATTTGAACAGCCAGAGAACAGGACTATTGGAGGGGCCCCGCACGGGGCTGCAAGGATTAGGGATGCCTTGAGGGAGCAATTTGAGGCTGAAAGCCACCAGTAATGTTTGGTGCCCTGCACAGGAGTGAAGTGCAGTGGTTCCAATGTTAGTAGGAGTCTGTGTTTGCTACACTGACTTACAGTGCTTGTTGGTTTCCTGGGCTAAGGTATCTTTTACTTAATGCAATAATAAAGAATGTTTTCAAAGCCAAAAAAGCCATTTATTTAAAAGAAAATTCATTTATTGAAAAGAAACACAACTGCTTGGGAAACAGAAAGGGCAAGGGGGTGGGGTGGGAAATGGTTCAATCACAGATTTGCGTATGTCCTGTTCTCATACTCAGCCTTCCTGTCTGGAGTGCTGTGTAATAAGTGCTGCACTTCAGGCTGGCTAAAATGCATGGTGTTTGGGGTTGAGTGCAGTGGGTAAGGGTCATAGTTTGTAGGGCTGGGTGGTGAAGCTACAAGTGTTGGAGGCAGCTGGTGGCAATAAGAACCCAGATGTTGGGGAAAGTGGTTGGAGGTGACATGGGGGCACAAGGGAAAGAGTTTTGGGACAAGGGCTGCAGGGGGGGGGGCGGGCATAGTAGTGCTCCGCCTGCATGGCTACGAGCGCCTGGATCAAGTCCACTTGGTGCTCCATAATGCTTAGTAGCTGCTCCATGCTTTGGTGCTGGTGCTCTGTGCTTTGGTGCCGGAGCTCCGCATTCTGTGGGCGGAACCTCCTTTCACTCTCCCTCCACTCCTGCACTTTTTGATTTTCATGAAGGGACTGCTGCATTACTTCATGCAGCATGTCTTCTTTGCTTCTACGTGGCCTCTTCCTAAATCTTTGGAGTCTTTCAGATGGCTGAGATCTCAAGGTTGCATCTGTAAAGGCAAAATGCAACACTTAACAGAGGCAGCATTGTTCACAGCAGACAGAGCAATGAGTTGCCCATACTTAAAGACAAGCACAGTCTAAACAATAGCAGAATTTACCTGTCCCAAAGCGAGTGCACATAACCCACAGGAGCCCCAAAATGGTGAGTAAGCACAGGGTCAAGGGGGACCGATTGTTTCACTGACAGACTGTCCTCTGGGGTTCTGTGCCTTGGGGAGAGCCAACAGCTGCAGAGGGGCCCTATACTGAACACTGTCCCCACATTTTCCACAGGAGTTCGTCCTGGAAGATATCTCGCTGCTGAGGGTGACCTGGGAAGCTAGGGAGGGTCTTCTACTACAATGTGGCTTCCGCCCTGGCCCATATGCAGCTTGCCTGTGTGCAGCAATGGTCCCCCCGCCCCTCCTGGCACAGTGGTGTATACATGTTAGCCTGACTGGGACGAGAAGCACAGTAGCGCTCCCAAGGAACCTGTGCAAGTGCATTGCACAGCTTCTGCATGAGACCTTTGAAGAGATCACTGAGGCTGATTACGGCAATGTGAGAGAGCACATCAATGCCTTATTCTGCATCTAGGCATGCATGCAGCCCTAACCCATCTAGGCATGCATGCAGCCCTAACCCTCCTTGCCCCAAGAGCCCGCACCGAATAACTTCCTTCCCAAAATAAAAGCCACTTACTGGGCACCTCCTCTGGTGTTTGTCCTTCCCCAAGCACAGGCCTCTGCGACTGGCTACCTTCCTCCTGGCTTGAGAACAGCTCCTGGCTGCATGCATCTAGGGATGTCTTCATCCTCCTCAGCAGGCTCACTCCTGCTTTCCTCCTCCTCTTCCTGCCTTGTTGAACTGGGCTCTGAAGTGTCCATGGTGGTCCTCGGAGTGGAGTGGGGATCACCCCCCAGTATTGGGTCCAGCTCTTTGTAGAAACGGCAGGTCATGGGGGCAGCACCGGAGTGGCTGTTTGCCTTGTGGGCTTTGCAGTAGGCATTCCGCAGCTCCTTCACTTTAACCCTGCACTGCAATGTGTCCCGGTCATGGCCCCTTTCCATCATGTCCCTTGATATCTGCCTGAAGGTATTGTAATTCCTACGGCTGGAGCGCAGCTGGGACTGGACAGCTTCCTCCCCCCAAACACTGATGAGGTCCAGCTCCTCACCATTGCTCCATACTGGGGATCACCTGGTGCGTGGAGGCATGGTCACCTGGAAAGATTTGCTGAGAGCACTCCACGCCTTGCTGAGCAAACTGGAAGGGGATTTTCAAAATTCCCAGAGAATTTAAAGGGTGGGTCTGAGGGTTGGTCATCTGAGGGCAGGGCAGTAGAATTCAAAGTGATGACCAGAGTGGCTAGAACAGGCATTGTGGGACACTTCCGGAGGCCGATCACAGCGCATTAACAGACTAGGGTGTCCACACTGGCGCTGCGGCACTCCAGCCAGGGCGCACCAAGTGTTATGCCTCTTGTCGAGGTGGATTACCAGGAGTGCTCCAGCCGCGGAGTCTGGGCGCTCTACGTGCCTTGCCAGTGTGGACGCGTCATGAGTTAGGGTGCCTGGGGCTGCTTTAATGCGCTCTAACTCACAATAGTAACCATGCCCTGACTTACTCCACCTCTGTGACAGGCATAGCACTTAAGTCGATGTATTTAATTACTCCAGCCCCAGATTGGCGATAGCTATATTGGCCGGAGAAGCTCTCCTGCTGACATAGCACTGCTCACATCAGCACTTAAGTTGGCATAAGTTATAGCACTCAGGGAGGAGGCTAATTCACACCCTGGAGGGACATAATTTATGTCGATTTAAGCTGTAGTGTAGCCATAGCCTTAGGTCAACTTAATTTTGTAGTGTAGAAATACCCTGAGCAACGTAGATATACCGAAGTAATTTTGTAGTGTAGACCAGGGCAGATTGTCACAGCTAAATACAAGGAAGAGGAGGGTGGAGCAGATTGTTTAGCATAAGTAGCTAACACATATTTCAAGGGACTGTTCAAGGTGAAATGGCCTGAGAACACCTCTCCAGTCATAGTGGGAAAAAGAAAAAACAAAACCAACAAACAAAAAAGGTGTGTGTGTTGGGGGGCTTAAATGGGTCATAGCTTGTTGTAATAAGCCATAAACCCAGTGTCTCTATCAGGGTTCAGTTGTGGCATTTAGCCCCAGCCCCAGGTTAGTGCTGGTACAGAGCCATGCTGCTTCCCTGGGAGCTAGAGAGGCCCTGTGTTTCATGGAGCTCCTTGGATGCACTGAGGAGCTAGTAATTTTCCATATTCCTTCAACAGGTGCATCATACTTTTCCCTACCCCCACATCCTGCCAATCATGAGGGGCACTGGAGCTAGGGTGACCAGACAGCAAATGTGAAAAATCGGGACGGGGTGGGGGGTAATAGGAGCCTACATAAGAAAAAGACCCAAAAATCGGGACTGTCCCTATAAAATCGGGACATCTGGTCACCGTAACTGCAGCCACGATACCATGCCTTTCAGCAGTGTGATCCCATGATGTAGGGGAAAGGGGAGAAGCAACTTGGTAGCTGCCTCTATGCTCCACTGAAGCTCCTCACTCCCTGATTGCCCTACTGAGCAGTCATCCAAAGAGGGGGTACAATCTATTTCCTAATAAATTAGTTTATAGATCCTAATCAGTAACAAAATATAACTATAAACTACTGGCTGAATTTTGGTCTCTGTTACTCTGGTGTAAATATTTCATTGAATATTTCCATTGTGTTTGTTTCAATACAGGGTGATTCATATGTGTTCGGATGAAATTCCAGAGTCCAGCAGTATTTGTTGTTTCAGAGAAATGATGATTTACATTTGTTTCGAAAATTATATTTACATTTTAGCTAAATGATCTGTAACCAATATAGAAACCATGCAACAAAGACAAATCACTTTCTGAGGCTAATAATGCATCACTGGTGATGCATCATGGTCATTTATACCTGTACAGTAGTATCATTCCAAACATAACAGCACAAACTCGTTCACTCATGCGCTACATATAGAATTTGTAAAAGTTTATTTTTCAGTGGTTTCTGATTGTCCCCCTTTTTGCATTCTTCTGCAGTGTAAAGATTCAGTTCACATCCAATGTTATTAATTAGAATGTACTTTCTATACTAGGAACTAGCTAATAGTTAATTAGACACGTTTAAGGTTAAAACGATTGTGGATGGAATTTATATTTCAGATCTAAAAAAAATGCTTGCTAAAATTCGGGTATGATTTTTGGCAAATAATGCTTGTGTTGTCAAGTAACATTTTTTAGCAAGATTGAAGGGAGTATTTTGAATACTTCCTGATCTGTACCTTCCCTCTTGTTACTGCTTAATTTCCCAGAGTGAAGCTGCCAAATAATAGCACAAAGTTCAGAAGAGGGATGCAGAGACCAACACTAAATCCTCAGCTGGTGTAACTTCAGTGGCATTGCACCAATTTACACCAGTGACGATCTGGCTCCACAAACCATTTTTTATTGTAAATTTAAATATTTACAGGGAAGTCCCTATTATAATGCACAAAAAAAAATTCAGTTTAAAGACTTGTGTGTGTATATATATATTGATCTGAATCTGGATTATGGGGCAATTGCTGTTAGGATCTATTTAAACCATGTGAAGAAAAGCAGCTGAGCCTCATGGAGTTATTCAGTGGTAAAAGGAACTATATAAAGCCAACAAAGATATTCCCAGCTTCTCTGTGCCCTCTTCTCAAGTATGTTTGAGAAGTCGACAGTGAGTCTTCCAAAAATCTGTCACATGCACAAAGGAAATTATATTTTCGTGCAGACAACTTCATAAATATTACAGTCTCCTTATATTAATTCTGCCTGGCTGGCTCTTGGTTTAAAGAACCAGGAGGGCAGATGCTGGCAGGAGGATAGGCTTCCTGGCAATAGCCCACCTTTGTAAAAAAGAAAAATGCTCTGCAAAGAATGAAGAGCTGGCTTTCCAAAGTTTGGAATAATTTTATCAATTTACAATCAAAGCATGACCAGTGATAATTACCATATACATCTATGATTGTTAGAGTAGCCAGCTGCAATATTCTTATTCTAAACACTAACTGAAAAAAATAACATGTCTGCAGATTGAAGGAGAAACACGTGAGGAAAGTGGGCTTGGCTAGAGATTACCTGGCTGACTGATGTGAAGGCCCATAAATGATCCCATTTAGCAACTTGTCTTGCACTTTTGAATTATTTAGAATGAATTATTTAGAATTTTATCAGCATGTGTCATAATTATAAGGACAAGAGGCCATTGCAGGGCTGGTACTGTATTGCTATGAGGTGATGGATTAGTGCTGTAATAGCCAGATGTAAATAGGCCTCTCCTTTTCGTTTCTGGTCATTACTTTTTTTGTGAGTACTACCATAGGCCATCAGAAAATAGTGTGCTTAACTATGAAACATGAAGTTGACCATAAATAGCTTAAGATCAAATTCAGATTTTGACAAGTTGCTTCTTGACTTGTATACACTCTTCTCTACAAAATGAATGAATTCTGTGCATCAACTATGGTCTCATTGTTTTGAGATAACATCTCTCATTTGCCTAGGAATGATCAGTTTGCTGCTCATTATCCCAGTGATGACTAGTCAAACTCAAGCATCTTCTTTTGTGTTCAAATGTTGACAGTTCGGAGATATTATGTGGGGATGGTGTTTTATAATGAGTGATTCAAAAATGAGAACAGGATTCAAAGGGGTATTGGCTTTCCCATGAGCCAGTTCAAGATGAAAATCTAGCATATCTATTGACTAATCAGGTTTTCCCGTGCCTTCAACATTTGTATGGGAAAATAATTGAGCACCTCTAAAATTTTGTACTTAGCATATACATTGATTTGAAATATTAGGCCACGAGCTGTATTTTTATTGCTACTGCCCAGCTGTGATAGATGGACAGTCTCACAGCACTTGGAATAAACCTAACAATTTTAAATACCAAAGTACATTTTAACAATTCTCTTGGAACTTTTTCATCATTTGTTATATTTCTGTGAACCGGCATGTGTTCTTTTCTCTTCTGCAGAGGCATACCAATATTTGTCAAATGGAGAATAGTCAGTGGAGAAACTTAATTCAACATTTGATGCATCATTTCTTTCCAATGTGAATAAATTGTGAGACTATAATTCATTGTTATAGTCCCCCCTTATTTGGTATGCTGTACCTACAAAGTTTAGTAACTATTCTCTGTTTACGAACCAATTTTGGGAGGTAAAGGCCCCAAGGAAGTTTTTGAAATGAATGGAAGATCACATTTTTGAAAGTCTTCCAGTCCATCCAAGGAACCTGACACTTGATCAGGCAATCTGATGATGAATAAACTGCCTTTGAGGTCTATTGCTTCCACATTAATAGTTCCAACAGTTGGGGAAGAAAATAGGTGGAAATATAGTTTACCACAGTCTAACCACTTGCCAATTCAAAATATAACATTTCCCTCTGAAATGAAGGTGGAAAGTTTCTTTACAAGACAAAGTGGAAGTTTAACTACACTGTTGGCTTATCCATATCCTTTTAAGCACTGCCATGCATTTACGGTCGTCTGCTTACTGCCTTTTCAACCTTCCTCTTCTGATTCATTTAACTTTTAATTACATCTTCTCAAAGCATGCAAATGTACATGCCATCATGTACATAATCTTTTGGATTAAAATAGTAAAGATGAGTATAATAAATAGGTACTTATTGTTGCCTTTTGTTATCTATTATAAGTTTGTGAAGATATCAGTTTATTAGTTCTTTATTTATTTGAATTATGGTATCATCACAGGGAGAAGTTTGGAAATGTCTGGAACTGGTTGTCAAGTTGGGCAGTTCCTGTGCTTCTCTTTCAAGCCTTGAGAGTTGTTTGAACTCCAAAGACATCATGAGAGATGAGACTCTTAAGAATGTGGTTTGACCTGGTTACCTTGTATATATATATGTATTGTACCTGAATACTAGGGAGGACTGTAGGTAAGCTGTATCCAAGGAATCCTGTTAGTGGTGAATCTGTAAACTAGCTACGTATTTGTGTTTTATCTTATTTGCTCCCCATTCATCCCAAGTTTCACATTATTTTGCTTACCTTTGGGTATAATATCCCCAGAAAATTAACCTTTTTCCTACTAACTGATATTCTTGTGGGAAAACACCTGACCACCTACCCTGAGTTTCAAATTGAGGTGAAATTAACACAGCAAGTTTTGCTTACTTGCTTGTTTGTGGATCAGCATAATCAATAATGTCTGTACAGCTCTGGGAATAAGAGCTGTAAAATGTATTTGTTCTTCAGAGGGAGCAGAAGAAAAGGCTAGTGGATTAAAAAAAATTAAAATATGGATATTAAGGGTCAGATATTCAGCATAGCTTTAACCAGGTCTCCATATTTTTGGGTGTAAATGACTTGCACCCCAAAATTAGGATGCTCAGATGTCTAGATCACTGAATGCATTCTGTTTCCTTTAAAGATCCTAGAGTAACATTAAACATTTTTGCTGTATAATGTAGAATCACGTAAATTATGAATCCATAGTTCTAAAACAGAGTAGTTCTTTTTTTAAAGTCAGAATTGGCTAGAGGCAGTTCAGTCTCTATGTAGTGTGACAAAGTTCCTCCTCTACCTTGGTGGGTCTTGCGCTTATTGGAGGATTTGCTCGCCTTGGAGCTTCACGGCAGCACTCAGTTTGGCCGTTTTCGTGAACCCACAGTCCAGGTCAACTCCTCCTGTGTCTGACCGGGAGTTGGGAGCTTTGGGGGGAACCTGGGCCCGCCCTCTGCTCTGGGTTCCAGCCCAGGGCCCTGTGGAATGCAGCTGTCTAGAGTGCCTCCTGGAACAATTGTGCGACAGCTACAACTCCCTGGGCTACTTCCCCATGGCCTCCTCCCAACACCTTCTTTATCCTCACCATAGGACCTTCCTCCTGGTGTCTGATAATGCTTGTACTCGTCAGTTCTCCAACAGTATGCATTCTCACTCTCAGCTCCTAGCACCTCTTGCTCCCAACCCCCTTCACTCACACCACAAACTGAAGCGAGCTCCTTTTTAAACCCAGGTGCCTTGATTAGCCTGCCTTAATTGATTCTAGCAGCTTCTTGATTGGCTGCAGGTGTTCTAATCAGCCTGTCTGTCTTAATTGTCTCCAGAAGGTTCCTGATTGTTCTGGAACCTTCCCTGTTATCTTACCCAGGGAAAAGGGACCTACTTAACCTGGGGCTAATATATGCCTTCTATTACTCTCCTGTAGCCATCCGGCCCGACCCTGTCACAATAGCTACTTATGTAAAATGTTTCTAGCAACAACAACAATTAAATTTAGCTTCCTTAGGAAAGGTAGGGGTAGTCTCTGAAGCACTAAAAGTTTAATCTCTATCTTTCCCCTGCTGCTTTGAGCTCTTTATTCCATTGCATCATCTCTCCCTTTATGCGACTAGGTCCTGGATCACTTACTGCCCTCAGTCTTCATGTTCTGTTTTCTCTGATGTCAATATGCAGTTATATATGTATATATGTCTCACACAAACCTTCTAAAAACCACACTACAATAAAATCACCCGGATATTGTTGCAGAAATATTTACAAAGGACACAGTGTGAAAATCTGGCTCCACTGAAGTCAATGGCAAAACTCCCCTTGACTATAGGGGGGGCCAGGACTTCACCCATGGTCTGTGGAATAGTCTGTATTTCAGTAGAGAACCATTTAAAAAGTGAGAGGAAAGTTGGAATAGGTAAGACTTTGGGCCAGTTTCTGCCCTGTTGTGATCACACACAGTGCTCTTAAAGCAAATGCAGTTTGCCTGCTTATGCCAGGTCTGGAGTTGACCCTCCAAGTCCCTTTGGTTTGGGTTGTTACTGCCCTTTGGAAACACAGGTTAGTTGTGATATTAGTTATATTAGACATTTTTGCTTAATTTCCCCCCCCAAGTATTAGATCTTGCTTTACATATTTATTGCAATTATATTAAATGCAGAGGGCTAAATCCAGCACTGACTCACACCCCATGCAGACTTGGGTTAATTAGTGGAGTTGCACCTCTTAACTCAAGTCTGCATGGAGTGTAAGTCAGTGCTGGATTTGGGCTTGCGTGTACTATTGCTAACTAACTATTTGAAGGAAAACTGGAGAGACCAAGGCAGGTAGCAAATAGTTCTCCTCCATAGCATCTCCGTTCTATTAAAAACAATTGCTAGGGTAGAAAAATATAGGTACCCGTAGTTAGTCCCATAAACACATTCTCTTTCCAATCAATATTCATTACAAAAGCTGCTGTGAGCAGCAAACATTAAGCAATTTTAAATTTTGCTGCCACCCACTGTGGTGTGTAGGGCCCCAGATGCAGCAAAATTGGTGTCACTGCTGTGCAAGGTTGAGCAAAGAATATGATGAGTCTGTGTGGGTGGAATTTGGGAGCAACTTGGAAGTAGGATGTGTCTGTTTAGAGTTGATTGCATCATGCATTGTAAATATGTTACCAAATTATATTAACCCTCTTTTCTGCCTGGGAACCATCTCTGAATGGAGTTTGATTTTTGCGTGTTTATTTGCTATTTGAAATCATTTGGTGAAAAGCTTATAAGCTTTTAAAGCTTTAAATTTTAGCCAATGGGTTCTTCATGAACTCTTCACTTCAGCTATTCATTATTTGTGGTTTCAGAGTAGCAGCAGTGTGGTATATCATCTAAGGGTATGTCTTTGCTGAGCTGGGGGTGTAATTCCCATTTTGAGGAGGCATACCTGCGCTGGCTGTAATCAAACGAATGTGCTTAAAAACAGAAGTGTTGCCACGCTGACTACATACATGTCTGAGACACTAGATACCTACTCAGGCAGCTAGTTTCTCCCAATGCTCATCCTGCTGCAGATACATTTTAATTTTAGCACGCTAGCTCAATCCTAGCTAGCTCAGGGGTATCTCCTGGAGCTGTGAATTACACCCCATCTTGGAGTGTAGACACCCTAAGCCACATGAGATTGTTCCTACTTCCTTCTTGAATGACTGATACTTTTAAATCAAGAAATTTAGCAAATAATGAAGAGTGAAATCAAGTATAAGGAATGCTCTTGTTCACATACACCTGAATAAGTGAACTCACTGCAAGTGAATATGGGTATTTGGGCAAAGACGTACATGAACCTGCTTGCACAAGTGTTCATGTATAGTGGGCAAAGGCCCTGATTCAGCAAGGTACATGAAGCCAGTGGGATTACTCACATTATTTAAGTTGTGTACCTGGCGGAATCAGGACCTATGAGGTACAAACAGGGTTGAATTGGCCAGCAATTTGGAATTCAAATGAAAGATTGCGAAAAAAAGTTTTCACTATTCAGCTCTAGATCTGCTGCTATATAGATTGACCAGCCATTTCCCCCCTGCACTGAAGGAAGCAGGAGATGCAAGTGCCACTGCAGACTCAGGTCTGTACTAGTAGCCATGAGTGCCATTGCTGGACAAATAGGGCAAGATTCCTTCCCCCTTGCCACCATGGCACCTGTCATCACACAGCCCAGTTATCTGGACTGCCTGTTTGAGTAAGGATTTGCACCTTATTGAGTAATATGCATTGTACAAATGCCTGAGCAATTCAATGGTCCAATGAGGCTACATGAGGAAAGGCTGCTGATTTAGACTCTATATTCATATACGTTAACATAATTTTACAAAAAAGTCTGTTACAATAGGTAGGTTTTATTGACGCAGCAAAGAGCAACATGACTTTCCTTCTTTCCTACTTGCTTGACTTTTTGCCTTCCGGATAAAACTGAAGTGGGCAGGCTGAGATGGCAGATAACTTTTTGTAGTATTTTTCTTTGAGTTCTGCTTCAATTATTTTTACAATGTCATGTCCTGTTTTTACTGAGCTTTTAAAAATATTGATGGTTAGTAGTTACCAGGAATGTAGAAAGGCCTTAAAAATAAACCTGTGGCTGCTAACAAGTTTGCATTTTTTATTTAATAATCCACCATCTGTGAGGAAGATCTAGTATCGGTCTTCCATTCCATCCCATTGGGAGGTAATGACCCTGATCTCTCAAACCATATGGGACATACTAAAATAGACACTATGAGGATATTTCTCAGAACTGCTTTTTCTCTTTCTGGCATGGAGGTTATAGCGCAGGACTAGGAGTCCTGAGATCTCACTTTTCTAATCTAATCTGCTATTGGTTTGTCTTGTGATCAAGAGTTATTTACCATCACTGTGACACAAGTTTTTACCTGTAAACTGGGGGATAACACATACCTCCCTCACAGATGTTCTGTGAGATTTAATGCAGAAAGTTTTGTAAAAAGCTTTGAGATTGTTGGATGGAAGGTGCTGTAGGAGTGAAAAATAATATTATTACTCCTTGGAATCTTGAAAATGAAATCTTTCCGTACGTAACTTGATTTCCTTTGTGCACACAAATATTTTATAGAAAGGGTTTGAATGAACTTTGAAATACTTGTTTTAAAATAACACGTACAATTATGTGGACTGTGGAAACAGAAGAAAATATTAGATCAAAGTCTGGACCTTAGAATCTTGACTGTATCACTTTAATATTGTTGTATCTATCATAGGCAGTTCTTTTGTCAAGAGGCAGTGTGTGACAGAGAGCTGTAGGGGAAGATAAGATGTGGAAAGTCTAGTTGGACTAAGTGCAGCAGAGAAATCTGGAATGGCTGCAGTGTTATAAAGCAGTGTTAGAGTTAATCCATCTTTATTTTCTAGTCCACTCAATTGAACACCACAAATATGAACTTGACAGATTTTAGTAAAGGGTTGGATACAATCCAGGCTACAATGGTTGCAATGGATACAAAGCTTAAAAGTTTTGGCTCAAGACTGCAGGAAGCTAAGGGTGGGTGCTGGGGGGAAGAATCTTGGACTTAATGATTGATAGACACAACACAAATTAAATTGATGAGCTGGAAAACAAGTCCAGATTAAGAAATATAATGTTGGCAGAGGCTCATGAAAATATGGCAACTGGATATCTTGAGATGTATTATGGATTATGAAGGTGCTGAGAGATGGATAATTTATCATTCTCTTTACAATGCGTCATGGTCTTTGTACCCTGAGATCGGTCAATCAGACAACAGCAAGTAAGGTGCAGTGGGCAACACTTAGCATTTAGGGCCATGATTTCATAATTGTCACGTAAATATGAGACTAGAGTTCAGGTTTCAAAAATCGTTTTTAAAAAATCTATGCTACAGCCCAGTATTTCAGCCCAAGTAAGTGTTTAGGATTGTAAAAATGGGAATAAAAATATGGGCCTGGAACACAATTTGCTTTATTCTGCCAAACAGAGGCAAAGAGTATTTTTTTTTCCACCTCCCCAATGCCAGAGTTTTTTTTTTCTGGCAAAGGATGTGGAATATATATCTGCCTGAAGAGTGGAAGAATGTCTTCATAATTGTTGTCATGTGGGGAGGGGGAATTTTCATACCTCCATCTTTGCTTACCTATCTCCCTCACTGCCTATCACAGTTTCTGATGCTGAGTTTAATGAGATCTCTATAGTGTTATAAGTATTAGTCACTAATAGAGCTATTATCTGTAATTTACAAACCTGTTTATAGCAAAATAATAATTTTCCCACCCTATGAAACTTGCTAACATTATACCCTTATTGGGTTCAGGAAAGTGTGAAAACACTGACCTTTGGCCAGAAGAATGTTCCTATTGTTTTATTAAAGAAAAGCTGGCAAAAAGCAGCTTTTTCATTGTAATCCAATCTTCAGTGCTGTGAAGCAAACTGTAATATAGGTTTCTTTTGCAGACAAAATATTCTAGAAATGAAAAATCCATAAGGGCTTCTATGTTGGGTTAGTGTTCCCTTAATTCCTGTTTTTTTCCCCCAACTTGATCCAGGCAGGCTACCCCTTTTGTGCTAAGTTTCCCTTTATCTGCTCATACACATCTGTCACTTTACCTAAAAGGCCCTTAGTGCCAATGCAGCTGAAGCAGTGTCACAGTGTTGATAGAGCTGTTTCTTACATTATTGGGGCTGATGCAGTCCTGTGCATCTGTTGATAAGAAGGATAAAGCCCAGCATGATCAATGAGTACCTGTAGAGGGAAAACAGAATCTGCTCCAGTAGAGCAGGTTGAAAATTTTCTGACAGAATAGTTTCCTATTGGAAAATGCCAATTCAATGGAATGAAAATGTTCTGCATGAACATGTCAATTCCATTGAAACTTTCAATGACTCCCTGGGCTGCCCAGCTCCCTGGCTGGGTGGCCAGCTCCATGGCTGGCTTGCTTGCTAGGATCCACAAACAGCTGACTTCTGAGCTACCTGGCATCCTGGCTTGTGAACATCTGGGACTGTCTGTGTCATTTATGAATTCTGGTTGATTTTATGGAGTTGTTATGAAATGTTACTATGAAAAACTGTATCATGAATGCCTGTATGTATCCACCATTGCGGACAGGACAAGACATGTACCAGGCACACTCTAGACTGAGAGTAAAGGGATGGTACTTAAGGTGCTTTGACCACATCAAAGTTATGTGAGAGAGTAGCTGCATCCTTGGAAAACCAGTTTGAGCTTACCTTTCTGATGGGAGGTTGGTGGGTTTTTGTTTTTTGTTTTTGGGAACTGTGAAAAGTTACAAATACAGAACAAAGCAGCCAGGGGACCAGAAGGGGCTAAAATAAGGAAACAGAGGGAGCCAGGCAGGAAAAGAAAGCAGTCCTGGGCAGGAGAGAGAAAGGGCACAGAAGCTGGGGAGGAGATTTCATGAGGGAAAAGCAGCCCAGTGTAGGAACCTCCATGAAGCAGGGGGCCTGGTCTGCTTTCCGAAGCCCAGATGGCACTAAAGCAGGGGTGGGCAAAATGTGACCCGCGGGCCACATCCGGGCCTCCTAACAATTAGATCCGGCCTGTGGGCTGGTGACAGAATTGCCGGGAGGTGTGGGGGGACCCAGCTCTGGGTCCCAGAAGGGTCAGGGCTGGGGGTTAGCGTCCCCCAGCCAGCCCTTCAGCGGTGCCCGGCCCAGGCCGCCCGGGGCTCTGGCGGTGATTTAAAGGGCCTGGGGCTCTGGCCACCACCACTGTTGCAGTAGCGGCGGCAGCGTCTGGGCCTTTTAAATCGTCAGGCCCCAAGGCAGCTGCCCCTTTTGCCCGCCCGCCCCCCGTCGGCGGCCCTTCTGGCCTGCCATGACTCAAGGCAATTGATGCAGCTGCCCCAGGGCTCAGTGATTTAAAAGGGCCCGGAGCCCCGGGCCCTTTAAATCGCTGCCGGAGCCCCAGGCGGCATGGGCCAGACAACACTGAAGGGCTGGCTGGGGGAAGCTAGCCCCCAGCCCTGACCCTTCTGCCCGAGGCCCTGTCCCTTCCAGTGCCCGGAGCTGCCCCCCCGCCCACCTTGCTCAGGGGCCTGTCAGTTCTGGTTTGGGTTGGTTACCTGGTAGGTTCCTAACCAGTATTATACATGGGATTTAGAACTATTCATTACAATAATACAGGATTCTTGAAATATGACAAGCAGTTCACATATTGCTAGGCATCAAACACATAACTGAACTAGCTCCACAGGAGAGGATTTTTCCTAAAAAATAACATGCATGGTAAATGTTTTTTTAAAAAATTTCATTTATTTTCAACTTAATCTCTTTAAAAATACAGAGGACCATAGTAATAGTCACTGATAAGTTTGCCGATTTGTCTTAAGTTGTTAATAATTATCTTCCTTGTCTGGTATATGAACAAAAAACTCTGATGTTTTATGAAACCAGAAATTAATAATAACTAAGGCCCTGATCCTGCAACAAACTCCTTGGGGAACGCCCAAACTAAAAGTCAATAGGGCTTTGTTTAGGTGCAGACCTTCATTCTCACAGAGCTCATTGCAGGATCAAAGCCAAAAAAGAGAAGAAGGTAAATGCATTTTGTCACATTCCCCCACCCTCAATTCCACAAAATTAACAATAATTAATAGATGGCTTGCAAATAAAGTGCTAATAGCAATCTATTTCATCACCATGTGTTGACAAGTAATTCACGTTTCACCTTTGTTTCCAGTTACATCCACTCCCCATCCCCAAATTTATTGTGATGTGAGAATCTTTCAGAAATCCTATCATATTCAAGGGAGCAAGGAGTAGCTCTCAGTTTTTGCACAAAGTATTTTATTCCGTGGCACTGCAGTGGAGGGGTAGAATTTTAAAATGAGTTTATCAAAGAAGAGGAAAGTAGATACTGAATGCTGAGTATTTGACAAAGAGTGGACTTCAACATACTTTTTTACTGATGTGGCAGGTAAAGCTGTGTGCTTACATTGCAAAGAAAGTGTGGCAGTATTCAAAGAATACAACTTACATCGGCATTTCGAGAGCAAATATGCATCCACATATAAGAACATGTCTGCCGAAGAGAAAGTTAGAAAAGCGCATGAGATGGCTGCTCAAATGCAAAAAGAGCAAAGTTTTTTCACTAAACTATCCGCAGCACAAGACAGAATTACAAGAATGAGCTACATGATTGCACACAAAATCGCCAAAAACAGCAAACCATTCTCTGAGGGAGACTTTATCAAGGAATGTTTGGTTGACTCTGCTGCAATATTGTGTCCAGAAATGAAAAAGCAGTTCGAAAACGTTTCATTGTCAAGGCGAACTGTGGTGAAAGATGTAGAAGAAATCTTGGAGAACCTGGACCAACAGTTGAAAAGCAAGGTAAATGATTTTTCATACTTCGCACTGGCACTGGACGAAAGTTGTGATGTTAAAGACACAGCCCAGTTGTTGATTTTCATTCGAGGCATTACCACAAATTTTGAGCTCACAGAAGATGAGTCAATGAAGTCAATGAAAAATATGACTACTGGAAAAGATCTACTGGAGGCAGTAAATAACAGCGTCTCAAAACTGGGATTGGAGTGGAAGAAATTGGTGGGTGTGACCACTGATGGAAGCCCTAATCTGTCAGCAAAAATGTTGGATTGTTGAAAAGAATACAAGACCAAGTAACAGAAACAAACCCAGAGCAGAAAATAATTCTTCTACTTTGCATTATTCACCAAGAGGTCCTCTGCAAAAGCGTTATGAAATTAAGCAATGTTGTGGATACAGTTACAAAACTGGTCAACTTTATTATAGCAAGAGACCTGAACCACAGGCAATTTGCCTTTCTGCTGGAGGAGTCTGAGTCAGAGCTCAGGGATACTCAGTACCATACATGTTAGATGGCTTAGTTTGGGGAAAGTTCTGAAAAGAGTGTGGGATCTGAGAGCAGAGATTGATTTGTTATTGAAAGGAAAAGATGTGGATTTCCCTCAATGGAACAACGTGAACTGGCTCTCTGATTTCGCATTTGCCATGGATGTTACGGGTCACACGAATGAACTGAATTCGAAACTACAAGCTACGGGGCTTTTTGCTCATGACATGTATTCCTTTGTCAAGTCTTTCATGACAAAGTTGCTCCTTTTCTCCTGTCAGATTGGAAACAAGCAGTTCACACACTTCCCCACTTTGCAACAGACTACAGTAACTGACCAGAACCTGGAAAGATACACATCGTTACTGCTCGCTTTGCATGTTGAATTTTCTCGCCACTTCGAGTATTTTAGAATGATAGAAAATGACTTTGATCTCCTCCCCTTTCACATGTGATGTGGACAACTATCCAAGTGACCTCCAAATTGAGCTTATTGACTTGCAGTGTGATGCATTGCTTGTGAAGCAATTCAAATCAGCGACACTTCTGAGGTTTTACGCATCTCTCAATGAACAGAACTTTCTGAAGATTGAGACTCATGCCCAAAAGATGCTTGTACTGTTCGGATCAACTTACGTCTGCGAGCAGACATTTTCTGTGATGAAATTCAAGAAACCAAAGAACAGATCTTGGATCAATGATGACCACCTTGCAGCAGTGCTCCGCACTGAAACAACAGAAATGACACCTGACTTCACCTCCCTTGTTAATGCCCATCAGAGACTTTCTTCTTCACACTGTCTGAATTTCATTTTTTCTTTTACACTTAATTTTAATAGTGAATGTAAGTTGAATGTAAGTTAAAGTTTAGCGTTAGTGTTATTATTACAAATTTTACAAGTGTTCACAAAACTGCTTGCAATATAATTTGCCTTCTAAGATGAGCTTTGGATAATCGTGTATTCAGTTAATTGTTATTACTTTGTTGTGTAAAGAACATAATGGGGTCTTTTTATGATAGATGGTGAAGTAATTTCATTAATAAGAAATGTGTGGCCCCTGACGACTTACCAAAATTCATGGAGTGCCCCCCCCCCCCCCCCGCCACTAAGGAGTCTGGACAACCCAGGGACTCTGACTCCAGCCCAAAGAATATTGCGGAGTAATGAGGAAACTGAGGCAGGGAAATGCATGTAGGGCATGTTGTTTTCTGTATGATCTGTACTATCTTGTGCTTTATATGATTAAGTAAAGGAGCAATTATATTAGACTCTTGGAAAAGTCTCTCTGTGTTGAATGCTTTATAACTTTACTGTGTTGCCCCTGGAGAGAGTTAAGCTGTAAACTAGAAGCTTCAAAAGTCATGAGTCAGGCCAATCAATAATCATAGAATTAGGTGAAATAGTATGAGTTAAAATTGTTGCATTCTTTTTATTTGCCATCCTATTTTTGAGCCTTTAGGTTTCATTTGCTTCACATTTTCAAGTTTTTCTCCACAACTATGAGGACTACAAACTTAAACAAATGAAGAAGGAAATCTGAGATTCTGATGCAATCCCGATTCCAGAAGCTGAGGTCTAAAGAAAAACACCAAATATTGCAAGAATTGGCAACAGACTCCCAGATTCAACTCCTTCTGCTAGGAAATGGCTATGTTGGCAGCGCTTCATTCTAGCCACAGCTAAGCTATGGAGGCAGTGCTCACTGTGAGAGCCCTCTCCTTCATCTGTTTGTTGTGCTTCCCCATGCTGATGCCTAATACAGCAGAAAACCACAGTGGAAACATAGATAACAGCTTTATAAAAGAAGCTACTCTCTGGAATTGGTTCCAATTGGTTCCAAAGAGCAGGTTCCAATCCTAGTTTCTCCAAGATTCTCCAGCAATGTGAAATATGAGATAATACTCCTCACAGGAATAAGACAGGGCAGATAAAACAAGCAGCAACGGAAGTGATGTTCAGTGCTGCTGTAATATTAATGTTAACTAATAATTATAGTAAAACCCACCAGTCTTGATAAGACTCTGGCTGCTAGGAATAATGATGTCATGTATAAATTTCATCCTACGGCCAAAAGTGCAGAGATTCATCTTGTCCCACTGGTTTCACTGTTTCAATCTGGCAGCCACTTCAGCATTCCCTGCAGATTCTCTCCCTCAGGGGGTGGTCAAGCAAAGCTTCCATTTCAAATCTCAACTTGAGAAGTCCTAACTGCTGACATGTGCCTTTCTGTGTTGGATAGGTTGACTTTGACCAGCACCTTTGCTCTAAAGGTCTCTAGTCTAAGGAGGAGAGTGGTAGGGAATACTGTTTCAAATTGCCAGAAACTTCATAGTATGAGATTGGCACTATTGCATTTGAAAAAATATTGGATTATCTTTGTTATGGTAATATCAGACATTTCTAAGGTTACTTACCTTGGTAAGCATAGGTTTACTAGTTATGGTGACAACAGATCCCAGTATTATGAGGATAGTCCTGGGTTTTCATATGATGTCCCGTATGAAATGTCTGGGTTTTTCATTTAATAAAAAAAATGGTTTAAATTTTTTTCTAATAATTACAAAATATTTTTTCAGATCTGTTACTATAGCTAGAAGAATATTCTGTGTTGACCACAACAGTTCAAACCGTCCGGTGGAATGAGTGTTCATTGCGATGAACAGTGTTTGGAGTGAAGAGAAAAGTCGAATCAAAGCAATTCTTCTGCCCAAAGTGAATGTTAACAATACTCGTTCAGTGTTCCATAATAAACTCATTCAGCATACTAAAGTTACTGGAAAAAATTATCCACTCTGAGAGCTATGCACATGTTGCTGCTGAATTAGAAGTGGGCAGTAGCAACATTAGTACACAATTTAAAAAACTGTATTTTTTACTTTTATATTGACAGAAAAATGTCCCAGTTTTTTATTTTGAAAATATGGTCAGCTTATTACTAGAGGTGCAATATTACACAAGGAGTCTGTGCCTCTTTTGTTCGACAAAGTCCCTTATGATCCCTCAAGGCAATGCACGTAGATGCATTGAGGGCAGACTGACTCAACCAAAAGTCTTTTTGCCTGGAAGATGAAGCCTCAGCCAGAAATCCTTCATTTTTCTGGTGGTAGGTTGCTGGAGATAATAGACTTCTTCACACCAGTAGAAATCACCGAAGTGACAGTACAGCAACAGCACATTCTGTCTCAGCCTTAAAAGGACAGGCTTTGTTTGCTTTTCCTTCCATCATATTCTGCTTTGGGTCCTATTAAAAAGAAGAAAAATACTGCTGATTTTGGTAGCTCCAAGATAACAAAGGAGACCATGGTTCTTGACAACAGCACAACTTGCTGTACTTTTTCCACTAGTCACTGGACCTTCTGATCCAAAGGCCTCTTCTACAAATCACTCTTCAGTTTGGCTGCACTGCTGCTGGAAAGCAAGAGCTGGTTTGCAAGGGCTGCTGGGAAGTTCTGATCAATACTATTCTGGCATCACGAAAACCTCCTACCAAAAGGCTTGCTTTGCCATTTGGGGAAAAAATTGGTCAGTGGTACAAAGACAGTGTCAGGAACTTCCTTAAAGCCAAGTTAGCCAGTGTCCTTGACTTCCTTAAGGATTGTGGTGGATTTAGGTCTCAGCCACAGCTCCCCCATAGTACACATCTTTCTGGCAAGTGTCCTGGATAACAGAAAGATATTCAGGTGGACCTGTCTCTTGCACATGAAATATCTCCTGAAATCAGTAAAATTATAGAGCACCTTCTTCAGCCCTCAAGGCTCTTACTAAGCACCCATTACTATAGTCCATGTATTATGCTGGTTGACACAGATTCATTACATAGAAAATGAATGAAGAGATTAATATAAAAGTTTTATTAGTTAACATCGGGCTTCAAATTTCAGTGTGTTTGTGGAGGTGTTAAGTGAAGTGTCACTATTCACTGTGCAGGGACACAATGATCAGAAACAATAGTATTGAGGGCAGTGGTAGATGCTGTGGCCATAGCTAGGCCTGGAATGAGAGCATACAGTAAGTTAAATTCTTTCTTTTTATGCCACCATTCTATTCATGCAGACTTGTGACTGTGAGAGGCTGAACTCTCACTGTAGCTGGATTTGGACTATGGAACTCACCCTTGCAAGAAAAAATTACTATGGACCTCATCAATTTCAGAATTAAGGGCCTGATCCAAGGCCCACTTCAGTTAATGGAAGCCTTTCCATTGACTTCAGTGAGTTTTGGATCTTTCCCCACATGCGTATCTCAATTCTTTCACAGTGATTTCTACATGCATGCATGTGCATGCACACATACACACACCATTCCAAAAATTTTGGCATGTACTTTCAAATCCCAGTGGACTTGATGTTGAAATGAAGATTTTGTTTGTAGCCACTCTAAGGAGGGCCAGCATAGTTGCTTGGACATTGCAAATTATCTCATCATACTTAGCTTTTAAATGGAAGCTGGCATAAACCTCACTGTCTACATGTTATCATGAGATGTATGAATTCAAAACTATAATTTGAAGTGTTTCAGAGGTGTAACAAAGTGGGGAAGAAAAGAACTGCATCTCTAAAACTCAATGAACGATGCCAACTGAGGCTTTTTAAAACTGTCCAAAATAGCCAGCTGTCATACATTCATCAATTAAAGGCCTGAACCAAGTATTAATTTAATTCTGTCAAAACAAGTTTACTGCTGATAGATGAATGGACAGAAGCAGATGTACATATTTTTAAAAGGATTTAGACAAGCACTAAAGGGAGAAAACATGAAGTGTTGTTATGTTTCTAAACTGGAATGGGATGGCAGCATTTCAGAATGTTATTTTAATTACATTAAAATTGCAAGAGTAGGCAGCTGGCTCTGCTGTATGACTGCTTGTTGTGCTGAATGGTCATATTGGAAAGGGCTAAAGAAGAGCAGTGATGTTATGCTTTAATACAAAAATGTTATGCTTTAATCCAAAAATTAGGGGTACCAAAGGAACTGGAAACTGTATTGCTGTATCAGATTGTTCATTGTCATTTGTCACTGCTGACTACAGAATAAAATACAATTATAATTCCACAGAAGATGCAGACAAAGATGGCTTCTTTTCAGAGATCTATAATTTTATTTAATCTCAACCTGCTATCCGATTGTAATCTCCAGTCTTATCTCCAGCTCTACCCTTGCAATGCAGCTAACTTCTTTTACCTTTGTAAACATGGGGCCAGCAGGCCTGATGCTTTTTCTGCTAAGGCTTAGTGCCTTGATTGCTGCAAATTCATTAGCACTTTGGGGATTCCAGCACTGTGTTGAACACCCCCAAATTTACAATATTTTTCTCCCTAGAGTTTCCCATAAGTAGCTCCGAGATGCAAAGAATGGCCAAAATCTGCTTTCAACTTTGTAGTGAGCAGAGAACTAAAGTCCAGCAGAGCCCACTAAACCTTCTGGGTCCATGTCTTAGAAAGCTCTAGGGACAAATGGTGGTGGGGGCACCCCAGTTTTGTTAAATGGATCCTACACGCCAAGCCACATGCCTGAGAGAACCATGCCTCTCAGAACCATGCCTTCTATGACGAGATAACTGGCTCTGTGGATGAGGGGAAAGCGGTGGACATGTTGTTCCTTGACTTTAGCAAAGCTTTTGACACAGTCTCCCACAGGATTCTTGCCAGCAAGTTAAAGAAGTATGGACTGGATGAATGGACTATAAGGTGGATAGAAAGTTGGCTAGATTGTCGGGCTCAAGGGGTAGTGATCAATGGCTCCATGTCTAGTTGGCAGCTGGTATCAAGTGGAGTGCCCCAAGGGTCGGTCCTCAGGCCAGTTTTGTTCAATATCTTCATAAATGATCTGGAGGATGGTGTGGATTGCACCCTCAGCAAGTTTGCAGATGACACTAAACTGGGAGGAGAGGTAGATACGCTGGAGGGTAGGGATAGGATACAGAGGGCCCTAGACAAATTAGAGGATTGGGCCAAAAGAAATCTGATGAGGTTCAACAAGGACAAGTGCAGAGTCCTGCACCTAGGACAAAAGAATCCCATGCACTGCTACAGACTAGGGACCGAATGGCTCGGCAGCAGTTCTGCAGAAAAGGACCTAGGGGTTACAGTGGACGAGAAGCTGGATATGAGTCAACAGTGTGCCCTTGTTGCCAAGAAGGCCAATGGCATTTTGGGATGTATATGTAGGGGCATTGCCAGCAGATCGAGGGACGTGATCGTTCCCCTCTATTCGACATTGGCGAGGCCTCATCTGGAGTACTGTGTCTAGTTTTGGGCCCCACACTACAAGAAGGATGTGGAAAAATTGGAAAGAGTCCAGCGGAAGGCAACAAAAATGATTAGGGGACTGGAACACATGACTTATGAGGAGAGGCTGAGGGAACTGGGATTGTTTATTCTGCGGAAGAGAAGAATGAGGGGGGATTTGATAGCTGCTTTCAACTACCTGAAAGGGGGTTCCAAAGAGGATGAATCTAGACTGTTCTCAGTGGTAGCTGATGACAGAACAAGGAATGATGGTCTCAAGTTGCAGTGGGGGAGGTTTAGGTTGGATCTTAGGAAAAACTTTTTCACTAGGAGGGTGGTGAAACACTGGAATGCGTTACCTAGGGAGGTGGTAGAATCTCCTTCCTTAGATATTTTTAAGGTCAGGCTTGACAAAGCCCTGGCTGGGATGATTTAGTTGGGGATTGGTCCTGCTTTGAGCAGGGGGTTGGACTAGATGACCTCCTGAGGTCCCTTCCAACCCTGATATTCTATGATTCTATGCTTGCTTCCCAGTACACCCAACCCTCCTTGTTCTCTTCCACAACTGTTGAAGAGGCAGGAATTAACCCCAAAAACAAATGCTGCACTCAGCTGTAAACCAACACTTTTGTCTGAGCATAGACAATACCTCAGTTAGTACTGGGGACTATTGGCAGCCCTACAGAGAGTTACACATACCTCCCAAAGAAATAGTAACATACTGAGACCCCAACACCTATATATACAGATTAGTACTCTCTAACCTGATGAAGATCCAATCTGCCCTTGTGTCCAGTCTCTACGTTTCAAACAGGGCACCTTCTCCATCTTGCAGTAGTCACTAGGTGCTTCAGCCATGCCCCTTGGCAGAGTGTTTGGGCCTGCTTTTCCAGCAGCAGCAACACATGTTCAGGCCTCAGCATGTATGTCCTCTCTCCAGTCCCATCCCATGACAGCCAACTGGCACAGAGCCAATCAAGTGGTCTGAACCAATCCCCTGTCTCCACTTGGTCAGGGCTGAGTTCACACTCTGCAGTGGCATTCCCTTCCTCTGATGGGAGATGGGCTGGCAGCTGGAAGTCAGAGGTGGGATTTCCTTCCAGTCCTCCAGCTAACCAGGGATCTTGGGCCAGCTCCCCTCTCTGCCCATCCCCTTGTCAATCAGAAGTAGCAGTGGTCCTTTCACTCTCCTGCCATGTGCATGTGGAGTAGGGCTCCACACAAAGATGAAGGAAGAGTGTGGCACAGAGGGGATCCACATAGGAGGGTTGGTGTATGCGTGAGTGTACATGTAGCTGAGTGACCTGATGAGAGGGAGGAAGGGATGTAGGGAAGACTTTCACATATACAGGGATTTGCTTATTCAAACTTTGGATGTTTGTCCAAACAAACCTGAAAATCTTTAGTGATTCAGCCTTCCCTCGTGCCCATACACACTCAGAGCTCTGGGATCCAGCACGTTCTTGCTCTTTGTCTATTTCCAGAGCTTCAAAATATCCAACCTGCTCTTCTTTGGCATATTAATACATAATAAAGCCTGTTACAAGGAATATTCAAGAAATATTTGAAACTTTTAAAACTACAGTACACATTTGGTGTTTGCAAACTGTTTTCTGGAGGCTGGCCGGCCAAAGGAAGGCAGTACCAACAAGTATTAAAATCATATTGCATGGGTTTAAAAATGCTTCCCTGGTTAAGAGAGCACCTTGATCAAATCAAGGCAAAATTTGTGCACAAGGATTTTGTTATGAATCTGAACATCTAGTACTGTAAAAGACAGATAGGTTTCTAGAAACCTGAAACCTGACATCTGTTTTTTCTCAGTTGGTGAGTAAGAAGTTAGAAACTGGATGAAAGTAGAGCTGTGCCCACTCTTTGATTCAAAATTTAAAAATGAAACCATGAAATCAGCTTTGTTTAGAGTTTAGGCTCTGCCTGTGAATGAGCAGTTCTTTGCCTGAATCTTGTGTCCATCAACTGTGAAGCTTGTGGCAAACTTTATCTGTTCTGGGGTAGTCTGGGATATCCATATCAGTCCTGACTACCCCAGACCAGATGAAGTTTGCCACAAGCTTCACAGTTGATGGACACAAGACTTAGGCAAAGAATTGCTCATTCACAGGCAGAGCCTAAACTCTAAACAAAACTGATTTCATGGTTTCATTTTTACATTTTATATCAATATTATATCAATATAATCTAGAGCAGTGGTTCTCAATCTATTTACGCAGCCCACAATGTGTTATGTAGGCTACATCCAATACTACCTGTACGGCCCTGAGGATCTCACATGGGCTGCAGCTCTGTGCTGACTGGGCTGCAAGTGGCCTGCGGGCTGCAAGTTGAGAACCACTGATCTAGAGAAAGGAGTCCTAGATAAGGATAGGTTTCAGAGATACTTGTGGCATATGCAATGTTGTTGCAGCTGTGTTGGTCCCAGGATATTAGAGAGACAAGGTGAGTGAAGTAATATATTTTATTGGACCAACTTCTGTTGGTGAGAGAGACAAGCTTTTGAGCTTACACAGAGCTCTTCTTCAAATGGTGTGGCAGGAAATAAAGGTGGTTGGGTTGGAACTTGGAAATACAGATTCATGCTTTCACAGTTTGGAGGGGTAACTGCACCTCTGACCCCTTCATGGCCTCCTTGGGGGCATCACCACTTTGGTTTGTAGCTGCTAGCCATCATCTTTTTTCAAGTGAGAACTCATGTTCCTTTTCCTCCTGATGGGCGATTTAGGCTACAATTCCTCCTGCCCCACTTTGATCACCTTCACAAGTCTGAGGTTATTTCAGACTTTGTGGCCCTGTTATCTCCCAGGGGCTATGACAGGCGTTTGCCAGTGATCAGCCGGGTTTCACAAAGCACTATACGTTTATTTGATACCAAAGAATTACAGAGAAACCAGATCTTGTAAACAATAAGCAGCTTATATGCATGCCTGGCTCACCAGATGTAGCCCATCTTTCACATACAGACCCTGGTAGGTTTCAAAGTCCTTGAAGCCCCTCTAGGATGCATTTGCCCTCTTCATTAAAGTCTCATGTCAGTTCTTGGAATGAGTGCAGATGACCCTGAGCAGTGTTTCCTCCAGGAATTGAAATGGGGGGGGGGGTTCTGTTCAAATATACAAGGGGTGGGGTGACAGCTGATGAGGGGTGGGACCATGAGGGCAAAGGTGGGCTGTATGGCATGATAGTAAAAACTGAAAAAAGTTTCACAACCATTTTATTAGATTTAACTCATGTTTTAAAATCATCATACAAATTAAAGTTGGCTACTTAAGCCTACTATGAAGCACTACATCTACATCCTTCTTAGTTTCTTCTTGTACTTTTGCACAATTCTATTAAGGAACTTTTTGAGTGCAGTGCATTCATCTTTGGTGGCTTCTCGTGTCCAGTACTTCCAGTCCTTCATGATATGTTCATGATCAGGCAGAAGGCAACTCCTTTCACAACACAAAATTCTATTCAATGAGGAAAAAGAACGCTCAACTGTATCTGTTGTGATTGGGAGTAGCAAGAGATGAATTCCTACTTCTTTCATCCCAGGAAACATAGCACAAATTTTGGGTTGAACCACTACTGATGATAAAGAAAAAGTTGAAGTCAAACCTTCATTCATTCATTGTATGATATTCTACTCTGTGTTCAAATTCTTTATTCTGTCCTGATCACATAGCAGCCCCATTGCTGGTAGTGCCTCACTCCACGCAACTGTCAGTGTTTTATAAGACAGGCATTTGTAAAAGCTACTTAAAGGTTGAGTAGAATCCAAAAGTTGCTGTTGTAGATTTGTAAGTGTAAGCAGGGGAATAGTCCCACTATTGTGGGGAACTTTCCTGGCTTCTGCACTACCCCGGTGAAGTGGGCTAGCGAAAGAATCCGAGTCCTCGCTCCCACTTCCTTTACCCAGTGGCCTCCCTGCCCTTGAGGACTCCCCTTCCACTCTCCTGTCTGGCAGAGTCCTCGTAACCCCAACAAGGCTGGGCCCAGGATTCCTGGGGGGCTCGACCCCCAACCCTGCTGTGGTCACCTAGGATAGGGGCTAGGGTGTCCCCACTCTGGGGTACTCTCTCTGCACTGGGCACTTCTCTGACCCACTGACCATTACATACAATTTGAAGCAAATGCAAGTTATTTAATCAACAATTAATTTTAAAAAGAATAAGGGGAAATGGGAAAGGTTAAAGGAAACACATCAACCCGCTCTGTGGCAGGGGACATCACAAACCACAAATCACAGTGTCTCTGGAATATTAGGGCACTTCACAGTCTGTTCCTTGTAAGTCCCAGGCCTCCTTCTCAGGCCCTGGCTGTGCTGCAGGGATGCTGTGGGTTGGACACTTGCTCTGGTGGTGGCCACAGGCTCTAGGTGGCAGGGCCCTTCTTCCCAGCGTTGCTCCCGCCCTGTCGGGGTTACCAATCCCCCTTTGAGTCTGGCCTGCAGAGCCTCCTGGCTGAGGCGTCTCCCTGTGTTGGGCCCACTGCCCAGGGTCCCCCCTCGCTCTGCCCAGCTGCTCACGACACCCGGCTCCAGCCCCAGCTCCAGCTCCACTCTGTCTTAACTCCAGCTCCATTCTACCTCAGCACGGCTGCTGCTCTGCCTCCAGCTCCCTGGGCTGCTTCTCTGGCCCCTCTGGCTCTGGTTGCTACAGCCAGGACAGGTCTGCTCTGCAGGCTGCTTCTGTGACTCTGCTCCCAGCACTGACCTGCTTCGTGGGCTGCTTTTCTGGGCCCTCTGGCTCTGGTTGCTGCAACTGTCCTCCCTGGGCAAGTCTGCTCTCTCTGGGCTGTGCCTCTGGCTTTGGGGCTGCAGCTCTGCTCCCAGGACAGGGTCTGCTCTCTCTGGGCTGCTTTTCTGGTCCCTCTGGATCTGGCACAGCTCTGCTCCCCTGCTCAGGTCAGGCCCCAGCTTTCTCCTTAGCTCGGCCCCACTCTGTCTGACCCAGGCAATTCCAGCTCACACGGAGGACGGGACCTCCCTGGCCTCCTGACTCCCTGATTAGCCTGCCCACCCTGTCATTCAGGCTGACCTGGAGTATTGGCCTCTCCCCATTGTTCCTGGGGACTGTCAGTCGCAGGGTCCTGATTTCCCATCGACCCCCCTTTTAGTACTGGGAGCTTGCAACTAAAACACCCCTACTGAATATTAGTAAGGGGGCAAAAGTCCCCTTACATAAGAATCAAGTCTTTGTACTTTTTCAGCTGGCTTAACAAACGCTTCTTGTCCTCTTCACTTAAGGAATCAATATAAATGCCTTAATTAGTCAACTTCTGAACTGAAGTCTTTGCTTCTTCCAGTATGTTTTCAATGGCTATCTCTCTGATTGAGCCAAGTGTAGTTTCTATTGCTGGACAAAGATCTACTACTGTTGTAGCAGATGCATAGATGGCATTGTTTTATGACCCAAGTAGTTTCAACAGTACACTTACAAGAGAGAGAATGGCAAAAATCTTCTTTGAACTGAGTAGCAAAAGTAGTCCACCAGCCTCACTTTTTAGATCCATCCCATCTCAGTAGATACTTTCCAAAGCCAATAGTAATGGTTGCAGTAATTTTAAGACAACAGCTAAGGATCGCTTCTGAGAAACCCAGCATGTTTTGAACTTCATTTGAACTTCAGTCCCAGTGTATCCTCTATTTTTTCCAAGATGTTCAGTCCTTTTGGACTCTTGCTGGAAAAAAAAAAAAAGAGTATAATGAAGAAATTAAATTTATAGATTTTAAAATGTCTTTTGAAGATTCTGCAGCTTGTAATGGTGCTAGTTGGAGTATATGGCCTCTGTAGTGTATATTGGAGAGATTAGGGTTACACTTATCTCTGGGCAAAGGTTGTCCTCCACTATGTTTTGCAGAGAAGTTTGCAACTCCATCAAATGAACAAGCAGCCATCTCTTTGGGGTTCAACGTACAAGAATTTAACTCTTCTAAGATGTGGGTTGTCACAGATGCAGCCGATGTGTCTTCTATAACCTGCACATCTAGAAATGCATCCAGAGCCGTTCCTAGGGTATGGCAAATCGGGGCAACCACCCCCGGCCCCATGCTTTGGGGGGCCCTGCACTTCATGAGGAGGCAGTCAAGGAGGTGCGGCGGGGGTCACGCATGTGTGGGAGGGGGCAAGGAGGAGCCGCCCTACCAACCTCCCCCTTCCCCCAGTGCCTCCTGCCCATTGGTGGGCCCCACCTATCAGTGCCTCCCCCTCCCTCCCTCCCTCCTTCCCAGCGCCTATGGCCGATCAGCTGTTCCATGGTGTCTGGAGGCACTGGGGGGAGGGGAGAGGCACTAGGGCGCAGCGTGCTCTGGAGAGGGGGCAGAACTGGGTGGGGAAGAGGCAGGGTGGAGCAGGGGTTGGAAGAAGCAGGGTGGGGCCTTGGGGAAAGGGGTTGAGTGGGGGCAGGGCCTGTGTGGAGCCTTGGGGGAGCACCCCAGGCAGATAGAAACTCAAAGCCTATGTCCTGGGCTCCGCACCCCGCTAGGGATGGCCCTGAATGCATCTACCTGCCTACCATGGACATGAAGATAATGTACACAATGATTTAATACTTGATACCCATTTGCATCGGTGCATTCGTCGGCCATGTATGCACATTTGCTGAATATGGTGAGAGAGTTCTTCACTTTTTCACTTGCTGAGTCTTTCACTGTTGCACTGCATGCTTCTAACCAGTCAGTTGAGTTTCTTGCAGAAAGATAGTGAGCATTTGCCAGTCTTGGTTGGAACCAGTGTCCAATTTCACAATTATCTAGTGATAATGCACTTAACATTGGCCTCCAGTTTGTAGTGTGTGGTATCTCTTGCTTAAATAGAAAGCATGATGTGACAGCCATGTTTGTTTGCATAAACTGTTGTCTTTCCAGCATTCTTAACAGCCTCATTAAGTGCTTCTGAAATTGGCTTTAACAATGACTGGCTTATAAAGTTTTCTGCATGTCGATGCAGTCCAGAGGCTTGGTGTTTTGCAGCCTTTTCACATAGATTGTCAGCATTGGTTTTCTGATCAGTCTGGCAAACCAGCTCCTCCACTTTTATTATATAAATCCATGGTACAGGGACTTTTCAGCTTGGAAAAGAGACAATTAAGAGGAGATATGTTAGAGGTCTGTAAAATCTTGACTGATGTGGAGAAAGCGAATAAAAAAAGTGTTATTTACTACTTCACATAACACAAGAACTAGGGGTCACCCAATTAAATTAATAGGCAGCAAGTTTAAAACAAACACAAGGAAATACTTCTTCACACAACACACAGTCAACCTGTGGAACTCTTTGCCGGGGATGTTGTGAAAGTCAGAACTATAACAGGGTTCAAAAAAGAACTAGATAAGTCCATGGTGGATAGGTCCATCAATGGCTATTAGCAGGATGGGCAGGGATGCAACACCATATTCTGAGTGTCCATAGCCTCTGTTCGCCAGAAGCTGGGAGTGGACAACAGGGGATGGATCACTCGATGATTGCCTGTTCTGTTCACTCCCTTTGAAGCACCTGACATTGGCCACTGTCAATAGACAGGATACTAGGCTAGGTGGACCATTGGTCTGACCCAGTATGGCCATTCTTATGTTCTTATGTAAAAAGTAATTATAATATAATAAAAATGTTTAGTACAGAAACTCCCTAAGATAATGACCTCTCGAGATAGCAATGATGTGAGATAATGACCTTGGCAAATAATGCATTTTAAAAATCTTGGCCTACTAGGAAACGTATATTTATATAAGTTTCCCAGTCACAAATCTGGAGCAAAATCACTAAAACATAGTCCAACAAACAAATGTTCCTTTAACATGCCCCGGCCCTTCTCTCTCCACCACACCGCACTCATAGTTGTTGTCCTTTGTCAATGGAGACCAGAGTTCAGAGGTGCTTTTGTGTGAGTTCACCTTATGTGAGGCTGAAGGCACCTTGCTCATTCCTCTAGCTGCTCGCCGCTTGCTCTGGCCGCTGTCCGCTGTTCGTCATGCCACTGTTCACTCCACTGCTCCATCGCTGATGACCCTGAGACATCACCTTCCGCTGTCACCTGCCAGTGTGACCTTGGTGAGTCAGTCTCTTGATATTCCACCCAGCTCTTTGTGATTTCAAGTCTCAGTGGGGGAACCTCACTGCTAGTGAAGGCTGGGCAGGGTCTTCCACAGAAACGCTGTCCCGCAGCATGTTTAAGCACTTAGACCTGATTCTAAGTGATTTCAGCTCCAGTGGTCACTTAACAAAACAAAAAACTCAGTGGAGCCTAATCAGCTCTATCTTTAAACAGGGGAGGGGGGCAGGTAAAATACCGTCTGTGACTCTTAGGCTGAGCGCAAACTACTAAGCAAAACACCTGTCCCCATCCTCTCTCTCTCCACTGGGGTCTGCCATCCAAACCCCTTGCCTAGTGAGTTCAGTTCAGCTGAGGATGACCAGTGCTTAATTTATAATGAAAGAGGTGCCAGGGCTCAAGCAAGTTTTACACTTTCATAACGGATGTGGCAAACCCAGAGGTCCTGGGGCTATGAACTACCAAGCCTAGATGTGCCAGGGCTCAGATTTGTCAAAAATTAAGCACTGAGGCTGATCCCTCAATCAGGACAGGCTAAACATAGTTCTGCTGCTCTTTACTCATACAATAAGGATAACAACATTTCATTACCCCCGTATTCAATACTAAAGTGATTTGTAACCCAACACCAGCCAAAATCGATCACTTGGGCAACACAGCTGTCTGCTGGATTCCTAGGCGGAGAAGGTGCATTCATGTATATACAGTCTGGTCCTGAATCCTCCCCCCACCCTCTGGCTCATCACTAGCTGTTAGGGGAGAGCTCATTCAGACCTTGCTTACAAATCATAATTTGAAATTATTTGGTTGGCCAGCATCACCAAAAGAAATGCACTGACATTGTCAGAAAAAACAATAGCTGTGTGAGGAAGCTGGTCTTTGTTCACACTTTTCAAACCTATTATGCTTTTTTAGGTACAAGTATTTTATCATATACTGTATATGCTTTTAAAGTGTGTATTAATGTTTTGATTTAAATTCAAATTTCCAACCAGTGACTAAATTGGCAACACTGCATGTAACTAGTTGACCACTGGGGGGGTGTTGATGAAAATCAGGGGGGTGTACAGGGATATCCCTGACGCTGAGTCAGATCAGGCTGACTCTTCATACAGTTGGGGGTCTTTGTTCCTGAAACAGGTAACTATCTAGTTATTTCAATGCCCGTTTCCCTAGGGGGTGAAGTTTCAAAAGGCTGGATTTACACAACCAGCATTAGGACTTTGTATTAATTACGCCTCCCCCCCCCCCGCCCCGCCATTGATTCCAGATTCCACAGGAAACCTACCTAGCAAGTCAGAAAAATTAAAATACATATACTGCTTATTGATAAAATAATCTATGAATATCCTATACGCCTCTAATGTGGTGATGGGGTCATATACTTACAGAGGTAGATTTCTAGTATTGCCATATTGTTGGTTACAGAAAGTTTAAGCGTATACATTGGATGTCAGCCAATGTTAATGTTTTAGCTGCTGCTACTAATACAAAAGTGTTTCTTCCTCTCCACGCCCTTTAAATATCCTTAAAGTGTTTCCATGAAAAGAAATAAATGTAAAGATAATAAAATACACTTGGCATTTCTGATAAAGAAGGGCCTGATTTATATACTGTTTGCACACCAGTGATGCAGGGTTTTGCAATTCATAAATTTTATCTGCCTTTTTCCTTGCACATGTGGCCTCCTCCTGTCTCACAAGGAAGGGCTGGGGTAGCAAAACCAGGTGAAACTGGCATGAAAACATATATTGTGTTCCACTGTGACAAACATACAGTAAATTTATCCTCCTTAAACATTCCTGGCAACATATAAAATGGATGATTCATAAATAACTAGCTTGTGCCTGACCCATGCGCAAGTGCACAGGGATAGAAGAGGGTGCAGTGAGCATCTTCAGCAACAGCTAGGCACAACTGCAGTCTATTTGCTCAGAGAAGCTCCGGGTCTGCTCCCTTTTGGCACCTTCTGGACGTGGCGAGGAGATGGGTCTATGGCCCCACTCTGGTTAGCAAAGTTGGGCAGGCACATTGCAGGGGCACACTTCATCTACCAAGGATATCCTTTTACCTGGGAATTCTGAGAGGGATTGTGCTTCTCTAGCTCTCTCAGACTAGTGCATTTCTGCATACCAATTTAATAGGGGCTATGTGTAAATTTCAAACTCAGACTGTCAGATTTTCCCAAGTATGATTCTGGCCAATTATGGCGTATGAAGCTGTTTTTTCAATGACAAGCGTGGCATTACATCATCACATACTTACATACAAAACACAACCTTGATTTTTCCTATGGAACAGCTGATTAGCTCACACCTATTTCTCAACTCTTCGTATTTCTTTAAATTCAGACCACAGCACTGCAAGAATGTACCCACATTTTTGACTACGAATGCTCTGGATACACTCACACAGGACCTGAAGCAGCTCCAGAGGGGGACTGTGTTCCTTGCTGTTCTTAAGATTATCTAGTGAAATGAAGCAGCCCGCCTGACACCTGTGCTGCATGATGTAAAATTTTCTCATTAACCTTAATTACAGCACAATTAAACTAGCCAAAAACCACAAGATGACATAACATTTGGATGCCCCCCTCCCTTAATTTATTTACTAATCATTATTTAACTAGGAACAATATCTCACGGAACCAAAATCTTGTACAGAAGAGATTCTTCAGCCAAAATACAGTATCTAGTTACATCTATAAATTGCATAACTGAACAAATAAGATATATAGATACATTCTGTATGCACAATATACTTACATGATGCACACATGCACAGAGTGGTTGCAGTTAAAAAAAATTAATATTTATCTTCAGTATCTGATATACTGCAGATATTTACTATTTTGTGTTCTCATAACCAAATCTTGTCAACCCTTCCTTCACAGCATACCATGAACCCAACCTTCCTCTCTGTCCCCTTGACTAACTGTCAGTGCCCTAACCAGCTTCCATCCTGACTACTGCATCCAACCGTATCATCCACTTCCATTCTGACCAAAATAAGGCCCAATAAATTATCTTCCTTGCCAATTAATTTGACCTTGTCACATTGCCTTTGAGTCCCTTCACTGTTTTCACACCACATCCAGCTTACTCTTGTGCAGAACTTGCATTTATTTCAGCCCAGAGCACTTGCAGGTTCGGGCTCTTGCGTTTTTAGACCCACTCTTATTCATTTGAATGCACAAATGTCATGCACCTACAACATTTGTGGGCGGAATTTCAAAGGCATATTTGATAATTCAGTCTTAAATGAGTTAAACTGAAGAAAACTAGAAAACCCATCGTTTAGATTGATTCTATAGTACAAAGATTACATTGATGTGATATGCAAATATGTCACTCAATATAAACTTTTTCTTGATGTCAGATCTGCTGTATAACTTAATTTAAACGTTTCCAACGTTTAATTTTCTTGAGGGAGTTTTTTTTTGGTTTTTAAAAGAAAAAGGAAATTCTGTTTTTTTGGGGTAATTTGACTTGTGTGTCTGAAAGACAGGAATGCTCCCAAACATTTGTTAATACAGTTAGCATGTTTTAAAATTTGTATGATGTCCTTGATAAATGCTATTGTTATAGATCAAAACAATATGCTTTTAGACCATTGATTAATGCATATTTGGCAGGTAATATGGAGTATCACATTGGGATGTGTGTTATGTGAAATCTGGACTACAGGGAAAAGATAACATTACAGTACTATGGCTGATCTGAAACAGTATTTTGCCCATTCATTTTTAATGTTCCAAAATATCTGCTGGCAGAAGACTGTAGCAATTCCAAAGGAACTGTGACAGGCTTGGGTGTTAAGAATTTACATACTTACATTCTCCTAAGTAGACCTTGACACAATTGACCAGTGTGGTCTACCATGTCAATAATCTGCATATTGAAGAGAAATCATTAGTTTGCAGATTAGAGACCTCTGCGATGCTTTGTGACTCATCCAACAATAACTTTGCCAGTTTTCAGAGTAATAGCCGTGTTAGTCTGTATTTGCAAAAAGAAAAGGAGTACTGGTGGCACCTTAGAGACTAACCAATTTATTTGAGCATGAGCTTTCGTGAGCATCCGATGAAGTGAGCTGTAGCTCACGAAAGCTCATGTTCAAATAAATTGGTTAGTCTCTAAGGTGCCACCAGTACTCCTTAACTTTGCCAGTGTTACTGTATATCAATAATATGCATAATACAATTCCATGAGTACATACTTATGTAGTAAAGAGCCTTTATGTACCAATAAGCTTTATATTAAAGAGTCTCAAAGGTACTTTCCTGGACACCTTCATTCACATGATAGTAAAGCTTCCGTTGGCATTGTCACAGTCTCATGATCTCAGATCAATCAACACAATATAAATTAAGTTCTTTATACTTCTACTGAGAGACTGCTTTTTAAAAACATGTTTTCTGTTTTGGTTGAATACTATTATTATATAAACAATAACTTTTTAGATATGGTAGATTAAAGCCCTGGCTTAATTTACATCCACAACAACAGGACATTCAGAGTTAAGGTTGAAAATCTATCATTAACATGCACAAATGTTCCTGCGTCTCTAGATATTGTACCCTATGTAATATGCAGTCTCTCAGCAGAGCTTTTAAAGGATGACGTTTAAGTATCAACTTTGAACTTCGTGCATCAGTGTGTTTGTCAGAACCTGAATTTTATGGTTAATTTGTTTAATTAAATTAAAGTATTGTGCAAATTGTACTTGATTTTGTCTGGATTACCCCTTATCTTTTAAAGGTAGCTGTAACTGAAAAATTATTAGTAACGGGCGAACTTCCAAAGACCAAAAGTTCAGAAGAGCCCGGAGAAATACAGATGCATACTCAACATTTACCAAAGAAATGAGGCTGCAACTCTTTTTAGTTTAGTGGTTGGGCTGGAAATCATTCAAAAACTGGTAGGAGAACACATCAGCCTCTCTGGCCACTCAGTAAAAGATCTAAGGGTGGCAATTTTGCAACAGAAAAGCTTCAAAAACAGACTCCAACGAGAAACTGCTGAGCTTGAATTAATATGCAAACTCGATACCATTAACTTGGGTTTGAATAGAGACTGGGAGTGGCTGGGTCATTACACATATTGAATCTATTTCCCTATGTTAAGTATCCTCACACCTTCTTGTCAACTGTCTAAATGGGCCATCTTGATTATCACTACAAAAGTTTTTTTCTCCTGCTGATAATAACTCATCTTCATTAATTAGCCTCTTACAGTTTGTATGGCAACTTCCACCTTCTCTGTATGTATGTATATATATATCTTCTTACTATATGTTCCATTCTATGCATCTGGTGAAGTGGGCTGTAGCCCACGAAAGCTTATGCTCTAATAAATTTGTTAGTCTCTAAGGTGCCACAAGTACTCCTGTTCTTTTTGCCGATACAGACTAACATGGTTTCTACTCTGAAACCTGTCATTATGTGACCGAAGGATAGCTTTACTTAATTTTCTAAACTTTCTTTATTCTGAATTTCTGGGGATTGGATATAAATTCTCAGATTAGAATCCATCCCCTTGAATAGGTCTGGGTCAGAATTAGAACTGCCTGAGGTCTGTTTTTCAGCTCTAACTTGGATACAGACAAAATGGCAGAAATCTCATGAAAATAAATTAGAAATTTGATCCAAGAAGATGGAAATCTCATATGAACAGCAGAGCTGCTTGTGAGATTTTTGTCACCACTGAAACTTCTTAACCGAATGTTAGCCCTTGTTTGGCCTTGAACCTGGACTCCAAACCCATGCATAAACCTCTTTTGGATCCAAAGACTACCTCCTTAGCTCATCTCTATTCTTAACCAAGGGGAACTGTTTCTTGGCACACTGTATTGCTGTACAGTACATTTGAAGAAGTTCAGGGATTAAAACATGATGCTTTTTATTTTCCTGTATTTTCTGTGCATGGCCAAGGTGATGAAGAGTCTGGCCCTTTCCTATTTTCACTATTAATTAGAGCTGGTGTGGTACTATGTTGTCAGTACCTGATATTCCTTCTAACCATGAGGGATTTCCCCCTCAGATCTATATTTTCCCCACAGACTCCAATCCTGAAAACATGCGAGAGAAGGACTGTATGCACATGGGCAGTCCTGCTGAGTCCATAGGATTAGTCACATGAACAAGGTCCCTCATATGTGTAAGTGTTTGCTGGGTCAGGGCATTCGTTTCCATAATACCCCAGCTGAATCGATAGTATTTGACGTGTGGGTTTTTTTTAATTTGTTTTTCTTTTCCTTCCGGCTTCTTATAAAAGCCCAGTTTTAGATGTCTTATCCTTTTACTTTGCTAAGGTGACATGTTGTGAAATGGGCAGATGTATCAGTAAAACACAGCTGTAACATGACCACAGATGAGGTGACACAGCAATAGCGAGCCAAGGTGGGGGAATGAAATGAAGTGATGGCACTATATCCTGCAGTCTGGTCTGAGTCATTGGATAGAGGGCCTCAGTGTCTTCAATGGCACTCCATGTGGGGGGACCCCTCCACCTGGCCAGATTCCCAGTGAAATCAATGAGGATCCACATAGGTTCAGTATCATTCTATTACTTTAAAAGATATTTTAATTGTGATTTATTAGAAGCAAAAGCTGCTACTGAAGTATTTCACAAAAACAACATAGTAACATTACTGAAAGCAGCTCTTCTAAAAATATTTTATTTTGATGTTTTTGGTTTGTGGTCTGAAAGTCCATGCTGTTTGATTCTTAAAATACAGGTGAGGCAGAGTTTATACCCATCCTAGCTGAAGGCATCTCACATTCAGAGAGAGTTGAATTTTTTGTTGAGCATTCTGGGACATTTCCAATACAAGCATAGCAGTCAGCAAATTGTTACTTGCAAAGCTAGTTATTTGTTCTAGCTCCTGCCAGAATATTGAAAGTTTGCCTGGTGAACATTCCCCGAAATCAAAATGACTTATTATCAGGCTTCCTTTTCTTTTGATCCTGTTGTAGGATGATGTGTTTTCCTAATGATGCAGAATCTCTCGTTAAGTTCAGGAAACAGGATATAAGGATAAGTCAATTGACTCAATTTATGAGCATAATAAAACAACCCCTATTACCTTCAGTAGTCAAGGCAAGAAAAGGTGAAACACAGTGTTGTAAAGTTATTATGACAAAACAGTTTAGTATTTACCTGACAAAATAAAGTAAAAATACTGCATTTATTTTTGAAGCAGCATTTCAGACATTATGACCTAATATTAATAGTGGAAGCCTATCATTTATCTCATCATACAGGGATATTTCAGAGTTCACTCAAAGCCAGAAATATCTGCTATTAAATCATGACAAACTACAAGAATTTTTTTGAAGTATTTCCTAATGTCTGCTCTATGTCTACTCTTGGCCTTACTGAACCAGTGTTAACAGCTGGGGCATTTTTTCCCCACTTGTAATATAATTAAAACCAAATTTAAAAGTAGAATAGATGTTTTGTCTGTTGGATGCCTGTTAGTTTTTGGGAAGGTGATTGGCAATGTACACAGTTGTTCCTGACAATTATAAACTTAGAACGGGAAAATGGAGAAATGAAACTGAAGTAACCCAGTATGGATCCCTTAGCATGCCATTGGAAAGCAAATAATTGGACTGGCTTGAATTCTGCATGAAGCACACATAAATCAAATTCTTTTAAACATGCTGCAATACTGGAATTATGGATGAAGCTAAAGATCCCCCATAAGAATCTAGAGCAATAAATGCTTCCAAACTGCAGGAAACACAGTTGGCAGGTAATGAAAATGTTGCAGATTGGTGCTCATGCTGGCTTTACCCTGCCCTACAGTCTGTTACCTTGAAGGGAAAGGAAATGCTTTTGAATTCAAATGGGAATATGATCCAAAAGCTGAAAAACAATAGGAGGGAGAGATGGCTCTTATCCACATAGCCAAATGTTGTCTTGAACCTTACCTACATATACCAAAGCTCAAATTTATACAAATGAAGGGACGATGCCACTTGTGCTTTAACCTGGCCCTAGAGGCTTCCTTTCACAGGATAAATCTTGGTAGAGGAGGAAAATGAAGCAGCAATGAAAGATGTGTTAGAAGTAAGTTGTCAGTCTACTGTTCCCTTTTTCAGCACTAAACCATACTGTCGAGGGCTAGGGCTGGGGCTGGGCACTGTGCATTTGTAGTTACCATCCCTGTGGATGGCATTTAAAGCACGATTCTGACCACCTGTGAGCTTTGAAAATCCCATGACATTTTTTATACAAACAAATCGGTTAAGTTTGGGGTAAGTCTATACTGCAATAAAAATCTCACCGCACCAAGCTGCAGAGCCTGTGTCAGCTGACTCAGGTTCATGGGGCTTGAGTTTCAGGGCTATAAAATTGCACAGTAGACATTTGGGCTGGAACCTGGGCTCTGAGACCCTCCCACTTTGCAGGGTCTCAGAGTCCAGGCTCCAGCCTGAGCCTGAACATTGATACTGAAATTTTATACCCCTGCAGCCTGATCCCCATAAGCCCGAGACAGCTGACCTGGGCCAGCCACAGCTCTGTGGGTCTTTTATTGCAGTATAGACATACGTTTGGTGTTGATGGTGAAATTTCAGTGTGGACAATTACAATTCACTTATACCTAAACATCCCCTCAATACACTACTATTCTCTCTCACTGTTCTAAACAGCTGATAGAGTACAACACAGAGGTGGCTGCAGTTCAACATTGGACAAAATGAATGAATTTGTATATTAGTTTGTAAAGTACTTTAGGATCATAAGGAGTGAGACATGCTATATCAATGTAAAGCATCATTATATACATATATAATCATGAGCATTAGAAATTCAGAATCAGGTTATTTATGGTGTTGGAGTTCCTTACTATACTGACTAATTTTTACACAATAGGCAGAGTGAAAGTAGGAGAAAACTAACTCTAGCATAGCTCTGCCAACAAAGACCTTGTGTTTCAGAACAAGAGTCTGAAGCAGGAACGCCAGCAGTGGAAACATCTTCGCTAATCACTTAAACCAACCATTAGGGACAAAATCATGCTCCAGGCCCATTTACCATGTCTCTCTGCTGGCTCTTACCTCCTTGACGTCAACCTCTGCACCACTGACTGGTTACACTGCAGATTGGGTTAGCAAAGGGACAAAAACAAAGAGGGAACAGCAGGGACAGTGCAGCTGCTGTGGAAGGTAAATGTAATAATGATATTGATGACATTACTAATTTATTTAGTGGACCAGAATTTAGCAAGGGAATGAGGATTAGTTTGTTGTCCGTCATAATTATTTCATTCATCAGCTAGATGTTGCCCAGGGCAACTGCTATGCTCTTTGCCTCTTGCTATTTTTAGCTTGTTTTGCCATCCGAGGTTTGTTCCTTTTAGTTCCCTTCATGTATTTTTGGTCAGCAACAATGAAAATGAGAGTGTTGCTCTGTGAGGGATTCAGAACTGGCAACGCACAACACCTGAAGAGCCAGCAGGCCATTTGGTTAATTGTTCTGCGGTTTGTAGTTGGTAGGGAGGGGCCAAACCTTGTGTTCAGCTGTATACTTTAAATGTCCTAACTTTGCAGTTGAAAAAGCAACTGGCATTTGCCATAGCAGCAGCCATACCTGCTTTTTCAGGAGGCCTATATGCTGTCATTTTTATGGTTTCACTTCTAGGGGCCAGTTTCTCTTTGCTGATATGGGAGAACTTTCAGTTCCTTATTAAGTGTAAAATGCTGCTTGAAATGATCAGATAAAATCAGGAGAAGGAATAAGGATACACCGTTTGCCTCCTTATTCATGCTCATAACTGCTCTGCTGTTGCTATACATTTGTAACTCCCATTTCTCTGCCTCAATGACTCTCCATCTCATTTCAAATCTCATCTGAAAACATGTATTTTCTCCCTGTCCTGTTATTTGTTGTTTAACTTTGTATCTGTGTTACTGAAAACTGTAAAATGATCTGGGATACCATTTGTATGAAAGATGGTGTGTGTGTATGTATGTATGTAGTATTGTGTTTTCATTTAATTGCACATATGTCCATGTATCCACACCAACAGAGACCACTAAGTGTCTTAAGTCTTTGGCCTCACCTTTACTTTTTCAACTTCTTTTTCTACTACTCTATATATTGAACCAATAACAAGGGACTGAATATTTCAGAACTGCTGAAGGGACCTGGAACTTTTCTTCCCTCTGTCACCTTTTCAGATCTAATTGTGGGGGGTAGTAACTGAAAGTTAATACTCTCTGAAGGTGATACATGAATTGGTGATTTTAATAGTCCAGTTCCTACCAGCTGGGTGTCAATCCCACTGCTACCATAAGGGGCAATTTAAGCAGAGAAAGTAAGGACAGGATGGGTATGAGGAGTAAACCCCAACAGGTGGTTCCCTCCTGGCTGAGATTAGGGCATGTTTACAGGGTGGAATAGGGACGCTTGCATAACCACTGCCTATGCTTCACCTATTTGGATAAGTTGAAAAGTTTAACATGCAGGGCTGACACCCTACCATCTTTCAGGAACATTAAATGTATTTTAAAGAAAATAAATCTAGCACAATGAATAATATTGCATGGTTTGTGAACTTCTACATTTCTTATGGCTCTGTCCCTTCCTAGGCTACCACTGAAGAAGGAGAGAGAGACAAACAAAAACAAAAAAACCCCATGTTTGTTATGCTTTAATATGTTGCAAGCTGAATGTTGTGAAGTTTCACAAACCTTCACAAAAATTCACAATCTTGCAGAGCTAAACATTTGAGCAAAGGGCTTCATTTCTGCTGCCAAATTTTTGTAAAGCCAAAACTGAGCTTTGCTGGCTTCTTTCCATTAAGAATCAAGGCGAGTGGCTTACTCCAAAATCCATTGAAGTAAATGGGAAAGTTACCACTGACTTCAATGGACTTTGGATCAGGGCCTAGATGTGGAGCTTGGAAAGACTTGTAAACGAGAGCAATCTATTCCCCTTTCCCCTGGGTGTGTATGGTATATGTAGGCCTTGTTTAGGCTAACAGCAGTTAGGCATGCACACTGGAGATAAAATAACCTGGAAATACCTTAAACTGGACCAATTTCTAGGCAGATTTTTTATTTTGAAAATTGTGTGTAAGGGGAAAAAAATTAAAGAGCCACTTCATGTAATAGGAAATAAAGTTCTAGGCAGTGGCAAAGTTTGCTGAATAGTCAATGTTTTCTGAGATGTCGGTGCACATTTGAAAAAGTTCAGTGCATATTCATGCATCACTGCATGTTTTTATGGCCCTGCTGCGCATGCAGAATTGTTAGTTTTACTTCATTAAATGGAAAGTAGTCTGAACCTGTCGAGCACTAAAGAGAGGGATAAACTCTTCTGTCTACAATTGGTTCCTTGCATACTGTAATGGGCAAACTTCTAAAAGTTATGGGGCTTCATTTAATTTGGGTAAGTGTCCAAACATTCATATGCTTAATTGATCCTATCAAAGAGCCAATTCCTGCTGGTTTTACTTAGGCAGAATCACCATTGACTTTGAACCCAACTGGAGTTTTGTTTATCTAATGAGGGTGGACTTCAGAATTTGGCCCTAAACCTCTTAAAGAAAAATCATCTGGAAATCTCACATAAGCAAACTGACTTCTGGTACTTCCAGTTCTTCCGCATTTTGCTGCTGTTGGGAATATCACAGGAATGAATGCCTTTACACACAGCCGTTTAGTTTCCCACTGAAATCTGGAATTCAAAATACAGGATTAAAAAAATCAAGATATTCCTGCACCAGTCAAAGTAAACTCAATGAAATAAAATAATGAAGGGCCCTATCCAGCTTTCACTGAAATTAGTGGCAAAAGTCCCAGAGACTTCAATGGGAGCAGGACTGTACCCTGGCAAAGAATAGTAGGAAACAGGACTAAATGGCTGAAACTGTGGGGTCCTACATCTGAAAAACATTATGCAACATGTGGGCAGTTACATAGGTATTATAAAACTGCTGGTGTTGAGGGACTATTTGATTAACTAATTACCTGTGTAAAGGGCCAACTTAATTTGTGTGTGAAACTCCCCCAGCTGAAAACTCATTGTGTCATCCTATTTTAAAATTATCCTTCCACAAATTGCAGTTAAAATAATTGCATTTTAATTAAAAAGAAAGAAAGAAATTTTAAAAAGAAAGAAAGAAAATCTAATTTGTCAATAAAAAAATCAACTTTTAAAATTCCTGGTGGTCTGGTATTATTAAATATTCTCCTTGATTTTTTTCTTATCTTGGTTTATTGGAGGGAGAAAAACAATTATCTGTAAACGTAATTTTTAATGCATGGTAATAAAAATAAATGGTACAGCTCTGCTGCTGCTCACCTAAATCTTCATCCCTGGTGGTCTAGTGGTATTAAATAATCTGTACCACATGTATTCATCATTTGCTGACAGGAAAAGGAAAACTTTTCACATTTTACTGTCTAAAAAAAAAACCACAGTGTTAGCTAACCAGCTGGGGGAGACTTTTCTGAGGGTCATGCAAGAAAACTGGAAAAACCTTTTATTTTCCCTATTGGTGTTTTTTGTCTTTGTTAGTTTACATGACAATTAGTATAAAACCAGGGAGGTAGATGGTATTTACAGGGTGCTGTTTTTGTTCCCTGATATTTTGGCCAGATTGTATTGGTTATAGTTTTAATCTTTTCTTAGCTGGAGTAATGAATGTTTGCCACAAATTGACTCAGTGCTGATAGGTGGTTTCTCTCTGATACCATAGCTACTGCTATTCTACAAGAATATAGCACTTTTCTCGTGTGTAAATCTCAAAGTGCTTTACTGAGGTAGATAAGCAAGCATTATTATTCCCATTTCACAGATTGACTAAGCAAATTCCCTCTGGTCCCATAGCAAGTCAATAACAGAAATGGGAATAGAATCCAGTTCTCCACTCTGAGAGACCACAGATATTCCTGACTTCAAAAACATGGGAGATTTTGTGTGAATTATCAATGTATGTACATATTTTCTTTCTCAAGTGTTCGGAAGAGAGTTGTCAGTAATGGAAAAAAGGGCTTGCTTCCTTCTTCCCACTTGCTTCCATATATGACCTCCATTTTACCATTTGAACAGCTTTTGAAAAGAAATTATGATGCATTTTGCTTTGATTTGTTTTAAAAATGGTGTAGCTTTGTGTATTTGCTTCTCAGAAAACACTCAACCAGAGCATGTTGATTTGCTCAACTGGAAACTAAATATACATTGTATTTAGAAAATATATCATTTCTGCATTGTTATAATTAAGACCATGACATAGAATTCAGTAACATGTATTTTAAAGATTTATCTATGATGACTGATTTCTTGTATTTTATAAAATTAGTATTTGCTTAACTTATTAAATATAAGCGGATATCATTAACATATAAAGCTTAAGATTTATACTGAATGTATACTTTTATATGGTGCACTGGGGATGTTAACAGAAAGAGGTTTCAGTGCCTTCAGGTTGCTTTATTTTCACAGGATTTGCATGAAACAGTAGAATGTGGAAACTGAGCACTGGCGCATATTTACAAAGGCTGTCACAGAGGTTGTTGTCTTCTAAACAGCCTGTAAATAAAGAGAGCATAATAGACTGCCATGAGATGTAATTTTGATCTCATTATGCTAGGAAGCCTTGATAACTCAAGAATGGTAAACCACAGGAGAGAAATAGATTTCTAATCAAAATGACAAAAAATAAATTAAAAAAAAATTCATCATCGCGAAGGGGCCCATATTCTACTCTTAGGAAGCACAAACATTTTAGCTTTAAAATAGGAAGATATGTACATGTTTTTAAAAAAAACATGAATTTCTTTAATCTCAGTGATATAAAATAATTAACTTGAACTCTGTTAAAATCTGTAGTTTGTAATTGAAAACATGTGCATTGTGGGACTACTGGAATGTTTCCAGCCGAGCTGTGTGTGGCAGAAAGGAATCTCTATAGAGCTCAAAGCATTCCTGGTTTTATGGTAAATGTCTCTCTCCCCTCACTGAATTCTTATTAATCAGTTTTATTTACATGGCATTTTAGTGATCTAGTGAAGAGTAAAATGCTTTAAAACATTTGGAAAGAGACATAAGAGCCCTTGAGGGAGTAGACTTTAATTTAGCAGCAAGTCCCATTATAAACCACATTCAGTGATAAGACTTTTTCAAACAACTTGTGTATTTATTTGTTTTTCTATTGATGCTGGTTTTTTGGGAAATACCCTCCTAGTGTAGTGATGAATGACATCTGTGCCAGTGATAAGGCTATGTTTTATTAGGGGCATAATATTTGTTCACGTTAAGTACTTTAAAAGTATTAGAAAGTCTTCTCCATTAAACAAATTCTCTAAGAGGCATGTAGCTTCCCCAGACATCAGTACAAACAAGGGTAGCATATGGTCTTCAGTGTGAATATGGTAGTATTTTATTTGTTAAAAGTCAAATCTGAAAAATAAAACCCTGACCCCAAACACCAATCTCCCACAAAACCATGTCAGTTCTTTTTCTTTAATATAATATTTGAAAAAGTTAATTTTAGTGCTTTTAAAGAGTGCTTGATTCCCAGCCCTGGAGTCTATGACACAAGAAATACAGTGCGAGCATCTCCAAAATGCCCTACCAAATGTGCTTCACCTCTTTTCATGAGTCAGAGCATGGTTTAGTCTCAATGCCTAATACATCTGTAGTGTTCTTCACAAGATGATCAGCAAGTGTGCAAATTAGTACCAGTTATCATGGTGATTGTTTTTGTTTTGGGCAACTATCTGCTAGAAATCTGAGACCTAACCTCATTTCACATAGGCTACTGAATGATTTTTGAATACCATTGACCAGGGCTGGTTTCAAACCTTGTCACCAGTCACATGAACAATTCAGTCACTCAGTTAGCTAATTACTTGAATTTTTAAAACATATTCAGTCCCTTCCTAATGATTTTCAGTTCCAAACCTACCCATGAGGGATTAGCCCAATAGTTCTAGATGACTGGCTTCTTATGTGGATTCTGGCTGAGAAAGTAGGATCCTGGAAAACCAATTGTATGCTCACTGAACAAACTACTAAATCATTTTTTGAGACGAAAGAAATCACAAAGAAAATTCTTGAGCTAACAAGATATGTGCTAATGCCACTGTTCAGCCACACCACTTCTAATGGCTCTCTTGCCCATTCTTCATTTACACATTGTTCAGGAGTGCTGGAACAGTTTTTATAGTGGGGGTGCTGAGCGCCATTGAACCAAATTGTAAACCTTGTATATAATGGAACCACTTCAAGCCAGCACTGCTAGTTCCAGAACCTATGACATTGTTGTCTGTTTAGGTACAGTCCTGCATGAAGAATTGCCTGGGCAGATCTCTGTGCACACAATGGGGCTCTGTATGGCTGAAAGGATCTGCCCACATGGAATCATTTGTAGGGTCAGGGCATCAGACTTTAAGCTCTGCGTGGCCAGCACCTGGTCTTCATCCCAATGTGTAAAGGGCTTAGCACATTGCTGGTGTTACACAAATAATAATGTAAAAACAAAGGATTTTATTTTCACTGATGTTCTCAAGGATTTATCTGTAATGCATGTATAAATACATATTATAGTTCTTGCTTTTCTTCAGTTTTTGTGCGTGGTTTGGAATTTTTATATATATAAAAATATAAATTCTCTGTGGGAAGACTTGGGGCCTGGTTTTCAGAAGTGCTGAGTGCCTGCAGTTCCCATTAACATCAACTGGAGTTGTGAGTTCTGAGCACTTCTGAAAATCAGGACCCTCAGTTTATGGACTGCCATAGGCATGTTTTCTGTTGAATGAGAAGCCAGCATTTTGATACGTTTTCATGTGATCAGGAAGCATAGGGGATACTGAAAATAAAACTGTATATAGGAGAAGTCCATGTATTAATTCTGCTGTTGGCATTTGCCTAATCAACAGCTTGTTTAACATTGCTCAGCTGAGCTGACATATTTCATGGACAAATATAGATAGTGTACAAAAGGTGTCCATAATCACCTCTTCCTTTCACATAAAATACCTTGTTTGTCTGTTGTAGTAGTACTTCTTCTAGGACAAGTCATATGTTCAATGTCACAGTGGGACTCGTGTTCAGTGTAAGGATAATGGGGGCAAGAAGCCACTAAAAAGCAGCTCTCCTTGAATCATGTGGGAGTTATACATGGCCTTCAGCTACTG